>NC_136282.1:11076290-12282233 GCF_964198595.1 Lampetra fluviatilis
TCACCGCAGAGAACTGTAGCGACACGACCGCACGCTAAGATAGCCGGCGCCAAACTGTGCCATACGCCCTCCCGCACAGCCTTTTACTTCCGATTCCGTTCTGACGACGTACGTTACACAGTCGTACACGTACGTCATCGGAAAGGAATCTGAAGACAAACCGATGACGTACACGTACATGATCAGAACGGGAAAGGGTTAATAACCCCGCCGGCGCGCGGCACACTCATGCATTGGAGTCGAGTGTTTCCCCGCGACCCCGTTGAACCCGCCACCACCGTCACTGCTACCGCCGCCACCTTTAGTTCTTCGCCGCACTCACTCTGTCGAGGAAGCACTGCAGGAACCACTTGGTGCTGTAGAGAGTCGTGTACATCTCCTCCGAGTCCTGCAAGCGCAGAGAGACGAAGGGAGCCTCACGACGAGCAACCCCTTACACGAGGGACCGCGGCGAGCGCGCCCCGGTTGCTGTGGCCGTCGTGACGACCCACTGCCCGCCACGCACGTTGGTGGCGCGAGTCGACGATGCACGGGGCCCTGAGGTGCGTCAAGTTTAAAATGCAGCCAAGTCCTCCTCCTCACCATGGGAACCTCATTTGCCAGTAAAAATATGATAATTGGTTTTTTACCCTTCTATCTGGCAACAAAACTGACACCTTTTTACAAGGAGTCATGTTTGCATAGACCGCAACACCTGCAGTCATAATACAAACAAAAGACATAACTCTGATAATGTGCACTGTCCTTGAAGCCTTTTGGCGTCATCTGGTCCAACCCATGTGAGACTAGGCTCTAAGGAAAGCTGTCTCGGGTGTGGACCAAACAACTTCAAGGACAGTGCACATTATCAGAGTTATGTCTTTTGTTTGTATTATGACTGCAGGTATTGCGGTCTATGCAAACATGACTCCTTGTAAAAAGGTGTCAGTTTTGTTGCCAGATAGAAGGGTAAAAAAAACAATTATCAAGTCCTCCTCCTGTTCGCGAAGCCGAAGTCGCGGCGTCGCGCTGACGGGGCCGTAACGATGCGCGAGGTTAACATCGATCGTCGCGTGCAGCATGCGTCCCTTCAGGTGACGTGTGACTGAGAATTTATGATTTCGATTTAAAGCTTCTTTCGTGACTGCAGGGATTCATCTTCTTGGTTCTTTCGGTAAAGTCATGTAGAATGGAAGTAATAAAATAATAAAAATAAAACATAATAAAATAATTCTCACGACGTTTCGGCCACAACGAAAGCAGCCGTCAGACGCTGTCTTTCCGACAGACCTTTTCTTCACCTGAGGACGGCTGCTTGCGTTGTGGCCGAAACGTCGTGAGAATTATTTTATTTATGTTTTATTTTTATTATTTTATTATTTACATTCTACGTGACTTTACCGAAAGAACCAAGAAGATGAGAATTGATGCTCGTCGATTTATTTCTCTCGCGGGTCCACGTTGACCCCCCTGCAGCCACTCGTGGCCACTGTATTCACGACAACGTAAACAAATTAACGCATTCGTCCATCGACTCAACTTCGTGACAAAGGAATCGTGAGAGGCGCAAATCGTTACACCCTGAGCTGACGGGAACTCTCACCACAGCCTGCAGAACCTGCTTAATCCAGGACCCTGTTGTCATCGTGAGAAATGGGCAGCGAACACGAGGATTGTGCATGATAGAGGTGTCGGGGTGGTGGCCGGTTTAACGACACATTTATATTAACGCGATCTAACACAAATAAAAAAAAAACCTGTATTATGGATGATATTGTTCGCAAAAGCCTTCGTGTTAAAATTCGTATCAAGGGTCCCAAATTGCACTCCTGTGCAATTGCCAAAGTTGCACGAGGCTCGAGTTGTCCAGTGGCAGCCCCAAGAAGGGGAACAGACTACAGGCAAATCCCAACACGAGAAGACAAATGGGCCTCCGGTGGAACAGTGGGGTCCCCAAGTCGCCGATTCTCCGTGACCCCGACAGCTTTCAACCACCGCAAACTCTCGAGGCGGTCCGGTTGCTCGGCTGGTTAGCAAGCACGTGACGACGCAGCGAGTCAGGATTCTTACACTCGCGACGCGATGCGTGCATTGATCTGTGCGCTTGAGCAAAGATCGTTTGCAATTCATGCGAACAATATTCCCGTGTTACACTCAGGCCGATGGGATACAGAAAATAGAGCAACAATACAAACAAGAATAGTCAGCATGAGGTAGAGAGAACCCATTCTTGAATCAGATCGTTACTCCCCCCACCCCACCCCACCCCACCCCGAATCGTGGCAAATGAATCATTTGGGAAGGTGAATCGCTAATTGTTTAACTTAATTTGAAGGTGGCAGGCCGCGGCACAGTGTTAACACGCGCGAGGCGACGGAGTTGCGAGCGAGCGAGCGAGCGTGGCCCGGCAGGCTGGCGGCTGCCCGTCACTTACAAGGTGCTTCTTGAGCTTGGGCAGGAGCTTCTTCAGGATGCGGTCGTGGTGCTCCTGAAACCGAAGGAGCTTTGGAAACCCTGGCATGAAGAGACCTACGCAGAGAGAGAGACACGCAATCCACCGCTAATTGAGGGGTGTATTTCTCAATGCTTGCTTCATCTGCCCGCCGATTACCGATTCCTACTTTGCCTGCACCGTACAGTGTACCCAGGGCTTACTTTTAGCCGGGTCGGTCTGGGGTTCGGTGACTCGGAAAATATTTTCGCCCCGGGCACACCACATCAAGTTTACCTCTCATGTGCAACCCACTCCAGACTACACAAGCGGCCCAGAAAATATTCAGTGGGACCCGAGTGTGCTGCACATACGACTCGCGCACTCATCACCAGAGGTGTGGACTCGAGTCATGTGACTTGGACTCGAGTCAGACTCGAGTCATGAATTTGATGACTTGCGACTCGACTTGGACTTGCATAACAATGACTTTGTCCCACCTATGAGATGTGGACTCGAGTCATGTGACTTGGACTCGAGTCAGACTCGAGTCATGAATTTGATGACTTGCGACTCGACTTGGACTTGCATAACAATGACTTTGTCCCACCTCTGCTCATCACACATAGAGTGCTTGCCACAAATGAAGCACAATACCTTGGTGATCTCGTCAAGGAGCATAAACAATCAAGCAAACTCCGGTCATCATCACAGCAGCGGCTTTTTTCTAACCATCGAAAAATAGACGGTCACCGCATCGCGTGCTTTCAGATGCGCCTTTGCGGCCGTCTGGAATGCTCTCTTCCTTCCGATATTAGGAAGCCACTGGAGCTATGTAATTTTAAATCATCTAGTTTGAAAACTAATTTCTTTAGAGCCGATTTTTGTGTTTAGTTTGTTGTCCTTCCCCGGCACCTCCGATCACCACCGTTGGCTACGTGCGGTGCGAACTAAGTTCAACATACACACACGCAAACAACAGGGCAACACCACTTGCTATGGCAATCGTTACACGGTGACCTTTACCCCGCCTGGAGTGCACAGCACACACCCCCCCCCTCCTATTTTGATGGCAGCCTGGAGACGGAGAGGTGTAGCGAGAATGCGACGGAGCTAAACTGTTGCGATTGAAACACGAACGTGCCCCGACACGCGCGTGGGAAAATGCGAGAGGTGGCTGTTGCGTACAGTTGATGTGAAAAATGTTGTCATAACTCATCAGATCTTCTGACTGTATTTCTTATTAACTACGGGGGGGGGCGGGGGGGAACTGCATCTCGGAGCTGTCTGGCGTGCTGTCGGGTTGTTCGGCACGACGTTCGATGTTTTCGCTCCATGTCCTGGGAGCTTCAGTTCCTGAAGAAGCTCCACGGGCACGAAACGTCGGACATCGTGCTGAACAACCCGTGGTGCAACCCGAAAAGACAGCGGAGTGTTATACAACAGAACTGCCAAAATGCAAGCAGGAGCGTAACCGCACTTGATACTTGACACAATTATTTATTTATTCCCAGAGCCTCTTAATTTAACTTTAATGTCTCTTGTTTTTCTCTGCAATTATATGCCAACTGTGCTATCGACATCATGATGTAATGTAATCATGAGATGAAATGTCCAAAGGGGGTTTGTAGCATGTTAATCACACACAGTTTAATTGCCCATGCCGGTAGAAGCCAATTAAATTGATACATAACAAAAAAAATCATAATTGTATTTGTGCAGTCATTTTGGCAAACCGGGCTGATGCCATGCAATGTGTTAACACTCCGGAGCCTGGTTCAATCACATGCAGCTGCCTGGATTCAAACCCAGGTCCTCGATGGAGGCCGGCTCGGGTGACTGCCACCTCCCCTTAATCCGAGTTCAACCAGGAACCAGCAGTGTCTGTTCAGGAATGTTGTGTTCATCATCCAATCGCTTTCAATTAAACATATTACTCCAGGTTACAGGCTTCATGGGACATGGTGTTGATCCTGAGAAGTGGAAGCTTGCAACATATCTACCAGTTAGAATCAAGGTTAACATCTTTAATTAATGAATGCAATGTTTGCATTGCATGGGCATTATGTAATGCAATATTTATGCAAAAATCACGAAAACCAAACACTAGTTTTCCATTAGTAAGATGCAGTGTGATAAAAAGCATTTTTAAACTCCCAAGCTTTGTGTAAATGGTCGCTGTGTTCTGCATCGGCAGCTTGGAGCAATCTCTAGGGCGCGATGATTTATTAGCAAATTAAGATGCGACAACAAAAACAAAGTTTAGACTAGTTCAGCATCCAAACGCTATTAACCTGCCTTTAATTTCCACAACAAATGGGGCATTGATGAATAAAATTATTCTTAATCCCACGACATCACATGCGTTTGAAGCATGTGCGTAAGAATGTATGATTATTTAATATTCCGCGAATTACATGTGAATCACGTGGCTAATGTTACCGTGAAAACGAGGGAAAACGAAACGCGTATCGATAGGAGGCAGTAAAAACCAAACAAAACGTAAGCAAAATCTTGAACTGATTCGAATTGCCTCACCGAACCGTATAACCACTAGGGTGGCGGTGCATCGTCACATTGCCGAATGTTCCAACGCAAACGCCAAACTGTGGCGCAAATCAAAGCCCTACTTGTCGCCCACTTCGCATTGGCCACCGAGTGCCACGCAGCAACAGCAGCAGCATGCGTGTGCAAACAACCGGTGAAGGGCCCTCCTTGTGTGTGACGGGGTGCAGTGGGTGGGGAGAGAGAGGGGGGGGGAGTGTACCCTGCATGGTGTGCCTGTTGCTGCTCATGAGACGGACGAGGGCCCAGAAGGCATCCTCCTCCCCGAGGAACATCAGCAGCAGCGCGCCGACTTGGCTCATGCCCTGGCAGTAGCCCACGTCCTACCGGGGGAAGGGTGAGAGATGGAGGGGGCAGGCGAGTTATCATTTGCTGTCAAACTTTTTTTTATTTTGACAGGTGAGGCCCACTCAGCTGTAGAGCTCTTTTTCAGAAGCCAATTGGCTCTCGCAAATTATGTCCCAACGGCCAATGCGGTGGGAAAAAACTTCTCCTAGCCACCGTGGCACCCCTAGTTGACGGGCTCAACGCAACAAGCTCTCGTTCACCACTCACCCAGACAGACATCTGTGAACGGCTGGACATCTGTGACAAAGAGCTTCATTGCTCATCGGATTTCTCCAGGGTAAATAAAAATTCAGATTCTGACAGAGCTGAGATCGCCGCGAGCTAAGGTGAGAAACCTTTGAGGGGAGAAAAGCGCAATGTGGTGAACGTTCCGGATGCAGAGCTTTTGACAGCTCGAGGCTGAAATGTGTAACCGGTGACTCGTGCGGTCAAGACCACGCGGTGGGCAGCAGAGGGCAGTGCAGCAAAATCCATTGTTGTACTGTACTCCGATAATATATGGCATTGTCTTTTAAACTGATTGGCCTACACCAAAGACAGCCTTCTCTATGGCCTAATCTCCCCCTGTGTTAGACCAGAGAACGCCAAAAGGCGAACACGACAACGACAATGCACGTGTCAGAGCATTACAGCTCGGGGCGAGCAGCTATATCATGAGATTTTTTTCCACCATGACCAATGCGAGCTCACGGAGAACACCAAAAACAATGGGCGTGATTGTTTGCGTCAGCAATTAAGCCGAAGCTTGTGGTGGATTTACTGAACGGGGGGAAATAATGTCAGCTGTCCACGCGGTCCCCTTCCACAACGCCGCCGCTCATTGGCTCACGAACAGGCCATGGGATTCTACCGCGATTAGCTGCACTCTTAATCAACCCATTTTGTTTTATGCCGTTAACCTAACAAACACATCTGAAAGAACTTGGGAATTGAAAATGGGAAGTTAGGTCGAGGGTTAGCGCACATAATGATGACATAACAACGTTTCACTCTAATGTACTCGTGAACAAATAAGAAAACGTTAGTCATTTGCACCTAAATGCTACCAAGCCAATGTGACTGGTGGAATCTACTGAAAGTTATTGATGTGGTTACAATAAAAAAAGAGTATTTATGTACTTGGTAAAGTACTGAATTCTTGCATATTGTGATTTCGACAGTAATTCATGCGGTCGTAAACCTCCTTGCTGTACTGATTCAGGGGCGCCGCGGTGGCTAGGAGATGTTAACTACCTCGTCTGGTATGCAGGAGGTCGTGGGTTCGATCCCGACCCTGACGCCTGCTGCTGTATATTTGGAGTTTGCGTGTCTCTCTCATCATCATCATCATCACGGTGGCTAGGAGATGTTAACTACCTCGCCTGGTGTGCAGGAGGTCGTGGGTTCGATCCCGACCCTGACGCCTGCTGCTGTATATTTGGAGTTTGCGTGTCTCTCTCATCATCATCATCATCACGGTGGCTAGGAGATGTTAACTACCTCGTCTGGTATGCAGGAGGTCGTGGGTTCGATCCCAACCCTGACGCCTGCTGCTGTATATTTGGAGTTTGCGTGTCTCTCTCATCATCATCATCATCACGGTGGCTAGGAGATGTTAACTACCTCGCCTGGTGTGCAGGAGGTCGTGGGTTCGATCCCGACCCTGATGCCTGCTGCTGTATATTTGGAGTTTGCGTGTCTCTCTCATCATCATCATCATCACGGTGGCTAGGAGATGTTAACTACCTCGCCTGGTGTGCAGGAGGTCATGGGTTCGATCCCGACCCTGACGCCTGCTGCTGTATATTTGGAGTTTGCGTGTCTCTCTCATCATCATCATCATCACGGTGGCTAGGAGATGTTAACTACCTCGCCTGGTGTGCAGGAGGTCGTGGGTTCGATCCCGACCCTGACGCCTGCTGCTGTATATTTGGAGTTTGCGTGTCTCTCTCCCTGTGGTCGCGTGGATTTTTCTCTGGGTCCTCCGGGTTTCCCCTCCACATTTACAAATATGCGTTTAGAGTACAGCATTTGGCTGCTACAAATATCCACGTGATATCCCACTTCGTTGAGGTATAATTTGTGATAGCCGAATCGCTTCTAAAAAAATAGCTCAGTGGGCCTTACGTGGTCAAATAAAAAAAACATTGCCACCACCTCATGCAGACACCATTTCATTAACCCTACCTCGGGCTCGTTAGATCTCCCCTTCTTCCAAGTGGCCTCGCTCTCACCCCCTCCACCCCTCCCTCCCCCTTCCCATTTATCCTTCTTCCCTGATGTTGTCTCTCACGTACGTGAAACATCTTGACATGCCCGGTCGCATGTCGACTCTGTATAAATCGAGACGGCCCTTTGGTGTTTTTTGTTGTGCTCTCCCATACTCGACGTTAAAATAAGCAAAAGCAGAACGGGTAATTGTGTGCACGTGCGTTTTTTTCAGACAATTATGAGTGGCTCATGGCAGCTGAAGAGAGATTAAATCTGTTTACATGGTTCTCTTTGGTTTAGAGCCATGCAGCGATCATTAAAGGGGTACTCTTTCTCATGCTGTTTTTTTTAGCTTTACAATTTTGTGTTCCCCCCCCCCCCAATTATATCCCCATTATGTTAACGAGCATCGTGTCACGTGTCACGAGGCGTGGACGTGTCAGCTCAGAGCTTTCGTGGCTAGCAGAGCAATAGCCTGCTGCGTCAATGCCCCCCCCCACTGCCACTCGGCCTCTTCGCGTCTCCAAAGAGCGTCCGTCACATGCCCGTCGAAACGTGTTCGTGTTTTTTTTCAATTCTCAGAGCTGGGTTAAAACCAAATCCGATGGGTTTGTTGGCGACGAGACCAAGACCGTCGCCACAATGCACTTGGGGAGACCCGCGTTGAAACCCAGGATCCTTCCCCGGGCGGCATCGACTCGGCGTTCTGACCCACGAGGCACCCGGCCACCTCTTCGTGGGTTATTGTCCAACTCCTCTGCAATTCGGCACATCCCGTTGGCTCGTGGGTCGATACTTCGGGCTGCATGAACGCCGCCTCGAAGCATTGACAATCGATGTAAAATACCGCTCACCGCATCGGCTCCCGCATCGCCGTTACGGGCGACCTCGACTGATCTTTAATCGCCTTGTGAAAGAGAAGGGTGTTTATAGCTCATATCAAAATAACTCGGGAGGAGGAGGGGGGTGGGGGGTGTTGACCCGAATTCCATTGGTGGCCACGGTTAACATCAGTGGCGAGTGATAATCTGAACCAATCCTAGGCGCCCCTTTTCCGCACCATCACCAACCTTGCAGTGGTCCAGTTTGGTGAAGTACTACGGCCAATCAACCACGATGCGCAACAACCATGTGCAGAGGCCTTCATCCAGCAGTGGCATGACAAAAATCTGTAAGTACTGATTCATGATTATTTTATTTTGGGTTAGATCGTGTCGGTATTATAACTTCACGATTTACCCCAAATTAAACTAATTACGAATCATATTTGTCATGAGGCCCTGCACATACAATTAGCTGCAGATTATTATCATTCTTTAAATAAATTGGAAGAGCGGTGGCTTAAGTTCGATTTATAACCACGGCCAACATCAGTGGCGAATGAAATCTCAGCCAGCACTAGGCCAACCCTTTACCAACCGGCACTGACCAGAATTATAATGCATGGTCAACAAACTCCCCCATGACCAACACATCATGGAGAGGCTTCCATCCAGCAGTGAAGGGCTACAATTTAATTATTATTATTCACAGAAGCAGTTTAAAGTGTCAATCGAGACTTATTTTACCTCCTTAGAGCCTGCAGCATTAACTCAGGGGCTAAATGCTGACATTTGGACTTAAACGTAAAAAAACTAATGAAAAAATAATAGATCATATGCCTTGGTTGTGTGCGTGCCTACCTCCCTGCTCTCTATACGTGCGGTGTCATAAGGTTTTATCGCTCGCTCCTCGCATGTTTATTTATAGTTCAATTTAAATTCCATTTACAGCTCTTTCTGTAAACGAAGGCCAACGCAAACCAGCCCAGTACTGCCAAACATAAAAGAATACACGCGCCCCGACTCACCGAATTGTAAACGGAGTACGCCGCCAACACGTGGAAAAGTTCTTGCTGCCTGTAAAAGGAGGAGGGGAAAAATAATAATCAAAACCGAGAATGCGCGGCCGCTGATAATTGTTTTCACGAGCCCAATGAAGCTCAGCGCATTGGCGAAGCCACCCCCCCCCATACCTCCCCCCACTTGGTGGGAAAAACAAAAATTGCGGTGCGTGTTGGGGGGGGGGGCGAACGAATCTCTCTCTCTCTCTGGGCCTTACTTGACCCCGTAGCGCTCGCGGAACATGATGTGGTTGCGGAACGTCCGGTTGACGTCGAGGTCAATTTGCCGAAGGTCGGGAGAGCGCTCCCGTGCCTGCCTTCGCATCCTCTGCGAAAGATGCGAGCGCGAGTTAATGTTCAACAAGTGACGCACGCATGTATGTATAGTTGAACTTCTTTCGCACCGTACGTAGTTAACCGGACTAAACTCAAAAAGCAGTTCGAACGAAATGCGTCTTCAATTTAGATTCGGTCGTGCCGCTGCTGCTGCTGCTGCTGCGTTGGCAGTGGTGTGCACAGCAGAAATAACAGCGAGCAACTCGACACGTTCGTCAATAATGCTGCCTTGAATGGGGAAAATAAATGTTTTATGTGTATGCCTCTCTCTGCATGTGCCATGTCCTTTTTGAACGACATCTGCGGTCACGGCCTTCCATTTCGCCCTGTCCATATTTGCCGAAGAAGTCTGCATTTCATACTCCTCCGAGTTACATCCAAATTGTTCAAATTGCTTCTGAACTCAATGTGGTGTCTTCCTCGCCTTCTTGTGCCTACAATTATCCCAGCCAAAACTTGATATTCAGTCTTTTGCTTTTTCATTACATATCCAATAAATCTTGCCTTTTAATATACACATTTTGGCTATCCGCGAATCGCATCTGGAACTCTACGAGGGAGAGAAAGAAATCGATGAGATAAAGTAATGAGATAAAAGATTGGTTTTCGTAGGCCAATATTATTACACGAGAAATTCGCTACGCATATATATATTTCCATTTTAAGGAGATGTTATTGAAGAATGTGCTGAGTTTTCAGTTGAATTTAGATCAGCATTGTCTCTCGGAAGAAGGTAATAAAGAGAGCTGCAAATCTGAGCTCAAAATAAATATACGAGCAAAGCCAAACTCGGGCGGACGGAAACGGGGCCAAACAAATGGAGATATGTCTGTTGGAGGGCACACAACTGGCAAAACACTTCAGAGTATGTGTACCTACGAGCAGTCGTTGAAGGTGGACAGGGATCAAAACTTAATGAAATAACAGAGAGGACTAGAGCAAGCGGCAGTGCCTTTTGGAGAAGTGAACTTGAGAATCAAAAGCAAAATAACCAAGGTGCCAAAGAGAATAAACTTTCCCAGCTATGACGTGTGGATCTGACACACACCGATGCGTAGAGAGGTGGCATGCTTGGAATTGCACGAAGAAACAGAAGGAGGAACACACGGGTCGGAGGACATATGCAAGTCAGAGACGTCGTACTGTTGACTGTTGAACAAATAATGTCGGCGTTGACGATTCACATCACTCAAGAGGATGATGGCCGATGGTTGAGACGAACAATGTTGTGGCCGCCAAAGGAGGGAGAATGCCGGAGAGAACGTCCACCGTGGAGATGGAGCGATGGGATCGGCACTTGTGCACGAGCAAGACGGATTGTTGCATCGCAAGACTACGAGAGACTGCTTGGGGAGGCCTTCAGCCAGCAGTGGCTAAATCATCACTGATGATGACTGACTCTGCAAGTCAACCAAAATATTTCACGGAGCCCGGCTGCCCATCGTTGATGATTGCGACCCATTAATAGTACGTATGAACATAAAAGAACATTTCAAAAATTGTTTTTTAAATGGGATAACATTTCGCAGGCGGGCGCAATTTTGCGGCTTCATTAATGAGAAAGGAGAAAAAAGGGTGCAAGCGATTTTCGCTAAGCACCGTTATAGTTCCATGGCGGTAGAGACGTCGCTCTGCTATCATCCCCGCACATATGAACACAAACTGTCACCAGGCACGGTGCGCACGGGAAGGCGGCAATGTTTAAGCCGATGGACGTTGGCAGGTGTGCAAAGTAATCACGACGAGTCTTCTTTGTTCTTTCGGTAAAGTCACGTAGAAGGGAAATAATAAAATAATAGAAATAAAACATAATAAAATAATTCTCACGACGTTTCGGCCACAACGCGACCTAGCTTATTTTATTATGTTTTATTTTTATTATTTTATTATTTCCCTTCTACGTGACTTTACCGAAAGAACCAAGAAGATGAATCCCTGCAGTCACGAAAGCTTTAAATCGAAATCACGACGAGGTTTCAGAAAGGTGTCCTCGTGGCTCAGGGGTCGTAGAATTTGAGCAGACACCGCCGAGGCCCTGGATGTGAATGTGGGTAATACCCACGCGTCATTAAACCGGGTTCTCAAATGTAGTGAAGTTGATTGGTCTCAATTACCACGCCCGGTACATAGTGGGTCGTGAGTTCGATCCCGACCCTGACGCCTGCTGTATATTTGGAGTTTGCGTGGATTTTTCTCCGGGTACTTCGGTTTTTCCCACCACATTTAGAAACGCGTGTTCTGAGTATTTGGCTGCTATAAATTTCCACGCGATAAGCCACTTGGGTGAGCTTTCATTCGTGGCCAGGTCACATCTAAAAAACAAAAACTCTATTGCTTAAGTAGGCCTTACCTGGTTAAATACAAAAATAATTCGTTTCAATGGTAAATAGTTTTATCTATAGTTGAGCCAAGTGGAAGGTCTGAGTATTACAAAATATTTGGTTGACCGTTGTCAACGAAACGACATCTCTCATTGTGGGGCGCGTGTGGGAAAGTACGCCCCGTAGCAGAGGTGTGGACTCGAGTCATGTGACTTGGACTCGAGTCAGACTCGAGTCATGAATTTGATGACTTGCGACTCCACTTGGACTTGCATAACAATGACTTTGTCCCACCTATGAGATGTGGACTCGAGTCATGTGACTTGGACTCGAGTCAGACTCGAGTCATGAATTTGATGACTTGCGACTCGACTTGGACTTGCATAACAATGACTTTGTCCCACCTATGAGATGTGGACTCGAGTCATGTGACTTGGACTCGAGTCAGACTCGAGTCATGAATTTGATGACTTGCGACTCGACTTGGACTTGCATAACAATGACTTTGTCCCACCTATGAGATGTGGACTCGAGTCATGTGACTTGGACTCGAGTCAGACTCGAGTCATGAATTTGATGACTTGCGACTCGACTTGGACTTGCATAACAATGACTTTGTCCCACCTATGAGATGTGGACTCGAGTCATGTGACTTGGACTCGAGTCAGACTCGAGTCATGAATTTGATGACTTGCGACTCGACTTGGACTTGCATAACAATGACTTTGTCCCACCTCTGCCCCGTAGCGTGTGGATCAAGTGTCGCTCCAAGAGATCTTGGGAAAAACGCTGCTTTGAAAAATCTGCTTCCACGTGCCGCTCTCTGGCAAGCAGGGTTGCTCTCTTACGAGGGTAGGGGGTATTCCGAATGCACATTTTCTGTTATAACATGATGAAAGTGTGAAGATTTTTTTCTTTAAACTTAAACATCCACGCTGCCGTATGAAAATCTTGTTTTGGTTCAGCAAAGGTGTGAATCTTCAACTGCTTGCAAACGCGAGTAAGAGGGAGTTCTCGCGAGACAGCCCCTCTAGAGAGTAGTTTGCCTACTCTTCCACGCTGGTCTCGTCATCTTGGACGAGTTTGGAGTACCCACACTTTACCCCACCGCACACGACCTACCGATCGGCGAACGGGAGCGCGCCCATTTGTACCGCAGGGCGGGCAGGTGCAGGAAGGATTTAAGGAACGTTCCTCATCGCTTCGACTGCCGTAGCGGTAGATCCAACCGGTGTGAACTCTGGATGGCAAGTCGAGTGTTCATGCAAAGTGACCCACCACCGCAACGACGTACCGTAATCATAAAGAAAAACATATAGTTGCGAATCAAATCGTGACTAAAATTCTTGACAGTTTATCAAATCACAGGGATGCATCCATCCCCTGGTGTTCAGTGAGCTTAAAATACCGATCTGGATGTGGGCCTTTGAAGATGGAACATTTTGTTCCTTCGCTCGCTCTGTTGATGATGGAAAAAAAGCAAACGCTGACCTCCGGAATCCTAGTCTAGCGTGTTGACAATCACACCAGGGCAACATCCCGTTATTTTGCCAATCAAAACTTAAAACGCGACACAAATTCACCGTGGCGGCGTGGCAGCTTCTCGGCCGGACATGCCCTGCGGCCGCCACCGCCGCCACCGCCGCCACAGAAAGAAAATGTATGAACGGCACGGGGTTTGTGGCGGGCGCTGGGAGGAGCAGCGAACCTCGTAGACGCCTTTGTTGTCGGAGTGAGCACGTGCCACCTCGAGCAGCAGCAACCACAACTTTCCTCTGAGCTGCAGCGGAACACCCTTGTACACCCTCCGGGACAGCTGTCGGAACACCAGACGACGATTACTCCCGCCGCTCGGACCAAACTGTTTTTCTACCGCTGATTGTTATTTTTTTGTTATTTTTACTTTTTACATTTATGTGGCCATTTCGCTCGTGGCCAACTGGGTGGAGCGGAGGCGCAGTGGTTCACGCACTACGCTATGAACCTGGCGAACGGGGCTTCGATTCTCGGCCAAGGCTAACACTGCGCAAAGCACCGACGTTCAATTTTAAATGCTTTTCACCGCATCAGCTTTTTTCCGTATTTCACTAACCCACATTGATCAGCGTTGTGATGCATGGTCTCATAACAAAGCTTGCCGAGGACTTCATCCAGCAGTGGATAGGAAAAGGGCTGTGAATGGCTATTAATTAACGGGGCATTTGGATACTCTACACTGGAATACTTTATAATTTAGATTACTTCAGTGCCTTGAAATCCTGGAGATGCACAACTTACGCTGGATATATTCTCTGGTTCTATCGGTTAAGTCACGTATAAAGATAAAAGAATAAATTAAATAATAGCATACTACGACGTTTCGATTGCAACACAAGCAATCATCATCAGGTATAAAAGAAATAGCAACAAAAATCTTAACCAGAAAACTATAGACAGACACACAAGCAGACAGACATACCTGATGATGATTGCTTGTGTTGCAATCGAAACGTCGTAGTATGCTATTATTTAATTTATTATTTTATCTTTATACGTGACTTAACCGAAAGAACCAAAGAATAATTCCTGCAGTTACGAAAGCTCCAAAATTGAGATTATTACGCTGGATAGTTTATGTTCTATTCATCAGTTGCTCGTCTTGAGCGACTAAAACAGGGCAGTAAAAAGTGGTTGCATAGACATACACATTCGGCTGGGTGCAGCAACACAGCTGCATCCCATTCTACTTGTCAATCCGCTGCTGGATGAGGGCCTCCTAACGCAGTGTGGGTTGTGGGGATTATGTTGACTATACTTCATCACACTGGACAGCGTGGATTGGTTGAAAGCTGAGTACACTACAGCAAAGCATTTTGCTCTAGTGCTCTCCGCTGCTCACAACGTAGGCCCACAGCCCATAATGCTTGCTATGCATGCAATCATGCGGTCGCCCATTGAAAAGCGCCTCGATGCAGGTACAACTCTGCTTTAGCTTCCAAAATCTGATGAGATTGGGTGCATTTCAGGCGACCTGGTCATCTGCTCGACAATGTAAAAGCCAATTGTGTACTATTGTTGTGTATTATTATCATGGGTGTCCCATTGTCTCCGTGCTCCGTGAACACAATGAGCCAGTCTGTGGATGACACCAAAGAATGATTGCCACCCGGGCAGTGATGACACTATAATTGATATTTCAAAAGAGTGAAAAAAAATATTACACACGTGCGTCCATCGTAATTTGTATTACGATTTGTACGCAAAAAGCATTTACATTATTACGGAACCAATTTCTCACCCTCCATTTATATCGCTGCCAAATATTAAAATTCTGCCATACACCATTCTCCAACCCCCACCTGCTTTGGTAGGAATACGTTATATTCTTGCAAATACTAATACAGCAATAAAATGCGTTTCCCGTAAAAAAAGGTAATTAGAATTGTATACGAACACAAACACGACACGAGAAACCCCTTTTCCGCAATTCGCAGCTGTGACGGTGCAGCACTGCACACTAGTCAACAAAAAAAAAACATTTTTTTTCTGGCCTGGACTTTTGCAGCTGTTTTAGACTAATTTCAGGGTGCTGATTCCAAATCTGATCTCAGATTTGCTCGATCACATCTCATTTTATGCTATCGGCATACCCCATTTTCATTGGTTTTACCCGAAATTAACTCTGTCACTTGTGATTGCAAGTTGTTGCGAGTCAGTGACTGCTTTAGTGTTAAAATATGGTGATGTAGGTTTAGGATAGTGTGTTTATAATATAATTTTATGTAGATATCCACATTTATTTAATATTTTTCTTCTGCAGTTTTTATTGAAAATGCAATATTTGAAATCTCAAAAACCTGATGTGATAGACAAAAACTGATGCCAGATTTGGAATCAGCACCCCAAAATTACCTTACGACCGTTGGAATACCTTATGCCAGAACAAGTGTGTTGACCAGTGTAATAAGCGTGCGGCCACGGCGGCAAGCCAGCGAGCGTGGAAGCAAGAGGGGAAACGCAGTGGCGAGCGACGGAACAGCGAGCGCGGGCGGGCGGTGGAGACAATGAGAGGAAGAGAGAGAGGCTGGACGCAGACGCCTGTTTTTTTGTTTTTTGGGTGGGGGGGGGAAGTGTCCACGGTGCTGTGGGGAAACAAAACGCCACCCGCAGGGGACTCTGCCACGACCTTGTCGCTGTTCCGGTACTTGTCCCAGGTCTTGAGCATTTTCAGCCACTTGTCTGTCCGCTCGATCTCCAACAGCTTTTGCTGCACCAATAAACGAGGCAGCGCGATGCGTTTAGCACGGTGGGGCGGGGGGGGGGGACGCAACGATCGGTTAGAAATCGGTTCTTGCGTTCGACACGTCCCCCAAAAAAAATCTGCACGCGAGATTCGTTTTGTTTACAATCCGTGTGTACAAACATCGAGGTGGAGGTGCAGCACGGCAATTGCGAGCTCACGCCACTGCTGGCCAAACACTAAACTACTATTAAACATTTTGATTTAAAGCTTTCGTGACTGCAGGGATTCATATTCTTGGTTCTTTCGGTAAAGTCACGTAGAAGGGAAACAATAAAATAATAAAAATATTTATTTTTCGTTATTATTTTATTGTTTCTCTTCTACGTGACTTTACCGAAAGAACCAAGAATATACTATTAAACAGTTTTTTTTATTTTACCAGGTAAGGCCCCCTGAGCTATATAGCTATTTTCACAAGTGACCAAGTCACAAATTATAGCCTCGTGAAGTGGCTTATCACGTGCAAATTTATAGCAGCCAAAAACTCTTAAACGCATGTTTCTAAATGTGGAGGGAAAAAGTGGAGGACCCAGAGCAACATGCACACGACCGCGGGGAGAGAGACACACAAACACACTCCAAATATACAGCAGGTATCGTCAGGGTCGGGATCGAACCCACGACCTCCTGCATACCAGGCGAGCGAGTTAAACTCTCACCACTGCAGCGCCCCCCACTGTGGGGGGGGGGGGAGTGAGGGGTTACCCACACTCTATGCCCCACGTGCCCGTTTATACTGCCGGGTGGACAAAGGCGGGGAGAGCAAGACTTGTGGTACCATTGTTTCAACTGTCGTGCCGGAAAACAAACCGGCGACCTCCAGATTGCATGTACAATGTGATAACAATCCATGGATGTTCATGCGAGTACAGTATTTCACTGCTGCAAGGACATTCTTATAATTTGAAAATATATAATTTCTGAATCGAACCATGACTGGGATCAAATCACAGGGATGTACCCATGATGGCCAGTGAGCTTAAAATCCAGATCTCGATGGGCTCCTTTAACTAAAAAAAAAATTAGGAGCTTGTCATTCTTTCCCTTTGTTGAGACAAAATGTCTTTCGGTAGTCATTTTGAGGGCAGCTTCCTGTGTACTACTATTAAACAATTTGCGCGGTATGTATCATTCTATTCCACATTGATAGGTGACAATCGGCAGGTTAACAAGTGTGACCAGTGTGAAACCCACAGGCTGAGCTTTGACAAGGGCTGCATAAATTTGCGCAGGGCTCAGCCAAGGAGCCTTAACCTGCGAGTGCGAACATCCTGTATAAATATGCTTTGCCCATTTAAAGCAGGATAGTGTTGACCAAAGCCAATTCAACTCTGGAGCCAGTGTCAACGAGATGACCGGAGGGAAAAAAAACTAGCGCACTTTGAAAACAACTTTCGCCGAGGTTAACACCTGCCGGCCAAAGTGCGGCTGGATCTCATCGATTCATCACTTGCCTTCTCCTCCAGTGCATCTGGAACGGGTAGGTCTTCGTTGCTGCAAAAGAAACCAAGGCGAACGTGTTAACACTGCTGGCTTGCCGGGCTATGCAGGCTGCCACAGTGTTCAGAGAGGCAGGGCTCAAGAGGGATCGTTTATGCACCTGATCGTCACGCACCTTTACATCATCCGCACCAAGTTTACACAACAAAGGCCCATTCCTAACAGCGTGCTTCAGCCGCACCGAACCTCACAGAAATAATATTCAGGGCCTACCTTGGCTCCTCCCACCCTCAACCAGTATATATACAAGGACTGTTTTCTTGGAATTTCTCTCACTTGATACAGCTATCGTGCTGTGACGGTTCCACCTGAAGACGGAAGCTTGTGTTGCCTCCGAAACGTCGTGATTTTTATTTTATTTTTTATTTTACTTTTATTAATTGTAACTTTTTTTAACCTACGTGACTTTACCGAAAAAAACCTAAGAATATGAATCCTTGCAGTCACGAAAGCTTCAAATCTAGAATCGTTTATGGAGTTTGTGGATAAATCCCTCCCGTACAAAGGAGGTCGCTCTTCCTCCACGACTTCTCAAATGCTCCGGAAGCAGAGCCGATGAGGCTCTATCTGCTGCTTCTCCCTCCCACCCGGCTATCCGTGCTGTTGACTCCTTTTGAAGTTTAAGCCTCATTAAGATAGTTTTCCTCTCCCTTTCTATGATTGTCTCATCACTCAAAAAATGAAAAAAGTAAGCATGCATGATCTTTTTGTCCCCGTACAGCTCACGGTTTGTTTTAGACGGAATCCGAAATGTTGTACAGTATGTATGTTGCACTTCTTTCGCACCGCACGTAGCCACCCGAGCTAATCGGAGGTGCAAAGTTCAAGTACTGTATTGCAACACGTAGCCTTTCGCAATCAATATTATCCATAAGAGGGTTTTTTTTTGGGTCAGATCACGTAAATATAAATGTGTCGTTTTAAAAAATCGAATTGTAAATGTTGTGGGTTTACTCTCCAACACACCGGTGTTTGGAACTAGTAACTAATTGGCACGCTTTGTTCACGTGACAAATCTTCCTAATTGGCTGAGCCGGGTGGTGCCGGCTTGAATGACACATTTATATTTACGCGATCTAACCCACAAACAAACCCCTCTATTATGCTGTATTGCAATTTAAATGAACAAGCTGCACGAGTGAAGTCCATGTCGTACACGTCAATCGGTCACGTTGCACTGCTGCTGCTGCTTTTGTGTCGTTGGCAGTTTCACGTGAAACGCGGCAACAAACCAAAGCGCGGCGTGCTCGCAGAATTGTGCGGCGCAGGTGCCCACGCGAATGAGCGGCACCTCGGTTACGTCTTCAATGCGACCGCCAAGTGCACTTGCATTGGTGCCATGAACACGCGTTTATATGCATACACGCCTACTCTTGATACATTACAGTGAACTGTCCAGGTCCACGCAGCAGTATGAATGAGTCCACCACAGTCATATTCTTGGTTCTTTCGGTAAAGTTACGTAGAAGGGAAATAATAAAATGATAAAAATAAAACATGATTAAATTCTCACGACGTTTCGGCCACAATTTTATTATGTTTAGCTTTTATTATTTTATTATTTCCCTTCAGGGAACTGAACTGGTATGGACTCAATAAGTGCCACAGAAACCCACTGATCCCCTGAGTCATTTTTTGTATGTTTTATTTATTTTTTATTTATTTTTTACAATTTCCTGCTGAAATTAGCCTTAAACCAGTGGTGGAAATTCAACATTCCACTGATGGGGACGAGGCAGAGGTCGCAACCGGGTTTACCCGATACCCGTACCCTACCCGATACCCGGTTACCCGTACCCGGCCGGGTACGGGTACGGGTAGCCGTTTGCGACCCTGGTGCGGCCGGGTACAGGTACGGGTAGGCCGTGAGTCACTGGTGAGTATCCGTTTGTCACTCATTTCGGGTAGGGTACGGGTAGGGAACGGGTACCCGTACCTGGCCGGGTGCGGGTACGGGTACCCATTTGCGACCCTGGTGCAGCCGGGTACGGGTACGGGTAAGTAATCAAAACCCGTTTGCGACCTCTGGGACGAGCGCGGGAGCGCAATGTCCACTTGCGGTTCCACCCCACATCGGACGCGATCCACTGGGGCGCCGTTTCGAGCGGCAGCGCGCAAATCGCGAGGCGGCGAACGTTGCAGCGCAGCCGGGAGGGGGGTCGCCTACAAAATCTTACAGAGTCGTTGTTTAAGCAATGGGGTTCACATGCTGACGCGCGTGCGGACGTCGCTATTTTGAAAGTGCTGCCATGCATAATTTATCGTGTTGCCGGCCCGCTCAACGTAATAGTGTAAGCGTGCTCCGTGCTCGGATTGCAGAAGAATGCGATCTATCCCTGGCAGGTTCTTTAGGCGACTGAGTTATGCCCTGCAGTGGTAACCCGAACCCCGCCAGGATTTACCACACGCCAACAGGAAATTATAACCAATTTCCTGCATCTTAATCGCCGAGACCGTGGCAACACCAGCCTAATGACTTTAGTAATTTTTTTGGTGGACCAGGTGGCTTGGCGGTTAGAGCACGTGGCTCACGGCCGAAAAGGTTTCCGCGTTAAAATCCTGGTTTGAGGTTGACTCGGCCCATCATCCCTCCAAGGTGGATACAATTGGTACTACTCTGTGGCGGAAGTCAACAGCGGTTGTCTTGTACAGATTCCCATCGCCGTCATAGGAATGTGGAATATCCGCCACTGGCTCAGGACCGTCAACGGGGAGTTGAGCACTGCCTCACTGCTCATTTGAGCAGGAAATCATGTTCACTATTTTTGTTTGTGCGTGCATAGTGATATTTGGGTTTGTCTCTGGCATCTAGTCTGTCTCTGGCAGGGCCAAATATGATATTGTGCTTGGGCAGCCAGGCTATGGCAGCTTGCGATGCCCTCAGACTATATGTGTGGTGTTCCTTCCAATGTAATTTCTTTCCTATGATTGCTTTAAAATTCTCATTCTGTGCGCCTTTGGCTTCCCTGAAAATTATGGCTATTAAAATGTTCATGGGTTTTTTTTCGTACAATTTAAACTGTTCAGTAAAAGTGCTCCCCATTCCTTTGCATGATCACGTTGGGTAAACAAGCGCACGTTGATTTAATTGGCATAGATTCAGGAAGGCTTTTGTGATCCCCTATCAGAAACTAATATGTCTTGCTCAACTGGTTATGTGCGTTAGAAAAACATTGTAATCACATGTTTTATGTGAATCTCTTCATTATATAACAATAATTAAATTGACATCCCTTTGTCGATCCACTGCTGAGTCGCCTTCAAAAATGTATTTTTCCTGAAATACAATTTGTTGCATTGATTACCATTATCTGGGCAGCTATTGTTTTCTTTGTGAATTAATATTTGATTTGTATTTTGATATTCTACTGCCGTGCCCTTCCTCAGGAAAACGAGTCATTCGCCGAAGTGCATTTCTAAATGTTTCATTGTTGTGTACGTGTATAAATATCCCGTTCAAAAACAAATCCATGTGCGCACTGTCTCTTTACAATTAACTATGTACAAGTCAGCATATTTACTAAATGTGTAGCATCCATATACCGCAAATTCGCCTTTGCATATGCTTGATTAGCGAACTTGAGCATGGTTTGATCACTCGCGAGTAAATGAGCAATGCGACCCTTTAATCTGGGTCACACATGTGCCACAATAATTCAAACAGTCGACAATGTGTTCTCCAAGGAGTGGCTTTCTCGACGGTCATATTGCTCAACACACTTTAAGTATTGCCACTGTATCCGTAAGAATGACACGATTCCTTTCCCAACTCCAAGAATAGGCATTTCCGAAATGCTTCACGAGGCGAGATATTAACTGATGAGAGCAATTTTTGGCTGACACTGAGGTCACCGGACTGAAGTGCATACCAATTCTGATAACCAGGCCAGGATTATGGTCACCCTTGGGCTCCGTGCCAGGACCTTATCTTGGGTTCCCACGCCTATGTTCACATTCCTATATCATCCCCTGCCTCTGCTTTTAGAGGCCCTCACGGGCAACATCTCCGATTTGGTTGCTGGTTCATTGAAAAGTTGAGTTCACTTAGGCCTCACGTCAGTGAGGCCTAAGTGAACTCCCACTTAGGCCTCACAATGGGGGAGCCCTGAAGCCTCGGAGCGCAAATGTTTGCGGTCATTTACAGTCTGCTTCACAGCGGACAGTTCAGATCCTGTGACATCATTCGAGAAAGAGTAGGCCACGTGTGCTAGCATCACAGTCCACAAATTGTGCCATATTTGCAGATTACTTGCAAATTGGCCAACTGGGTAATGCCGTACATGGCAAAAGCGCAAATTGCTGTGAAACTACTGCAGACTATAATTGTTTGTGAAATGTAGTGCCCCATACACAAGTCTTGCGCTAAAACAATGCCACGAATATTCGGAAGCGACTGGAGCTATGAACATTTAAATCTAGATTGAAAATACATATCTTTAGAACTGCTTTTTGTGTTTAGTTTGTTGTCCTTCTCCAGCACTTGCGATTAGTGCAGTTGTCTCTGTATGGCGCAAAAGAAGTTCAACATACATACACATACCTGTAAACCCATATTGTTTACCCGTATTCTTGTCCAGGGAAATTGAGTAAAACATGTTTTTGCCTATCTGTTTGTGTTTCTCCCTTGTGATGGGACTTTGTAGGATAGATGTTGATATTTATAAGGGCACGGGGTGACCAATGAGGTCTGAATTGGTCTATAATAAGGTAGGCACTGATAAGGGGTTGACAGGTATGCATACACAGGAATATCAAAGATGGCCATCGTTAAATGCAAATTGAAGCCAGGCTGTTGCTCTGGGATTGCTACAAACCCTGACAAGCCCCAATAATGCATACCCAGAGTGAGAATAACCTGGACCAGCTTACTCGCCTAACATGAGAACGGAAAGTTAAAGAGTAACCATTGTCTCAACGTCCTCCAAAGCAGTAAATTTGACACTGCGGTTAGTGGTGTGCCCATGAACGCGGCCAACAAGGGTGTAACGCACACGTGGCTACGAGACAAAAACAATATGGAGTGGAGCACGTACAGTGGGCCCACGTACAAACCAGATCAGCGTGTTCATTGAGCTTGTGAGGACGGTATTCATACACGTGGCGTTTACAGTGGCCCACCACAGAGGAGCTCCTGGGCAAGGTGGTGGCTGGGAACAGATCTCTCTGTTTGTCGATCACTCACGGCTTAAGGCCGTCCTGGTGTGGTGGCGACTTAGGCGAACTGGATTTTATATTCAGAACATGTTTTGGGATTTTCTTTTTTAAATACCAACATTTCATGCGTAAGTTTCTCGGCAATGTAAGTACAGGTATGTGTTATGGTCAGGCTTATAAGTTGCTCTCCATTCAATTAGTTTAAATCCTTCACTATCATTGAAGATACAACTCAATTCGAGATTCAATAGAATACTGGTAGGATGGTACTACGTAACTCTGCATGGCACAGAGTGGAGTACTAAACAGGTACAAACACTCAGTAATTGGCTGTAAACGTCTTATTATATAGAGAACTGCAGAGCATGGGCAACTAATTGTTGGTAGTTCCTGCTTACCGCCTGGCTGCCCTCCATCTTGGCTGTGGTTACTCAGGGTTAGTGAGATGCAATTTGTATGAACGACGCAATATATAACATAAAAAAAACTACATTTAGTTTCCAGATGAAAGCTTATGTCTGTAGATTCAAAAACTTTCAGTGAGACTACAATTATCCATGCTCCCAATTACCTGCTCTCAGAATCAATCAGCATAAAATCGTAATGTTCACACATCGATTCCATTGTCCGTGCTCATCTATGAATTATGAGCGGTAACCCAGATATCTTGACTTATTGTATTATAGGCCACGGGTAGCTGTGTGGATATGAGAGTAATTCTCGCGAATAATTGTGGGTAATAGGATGTGCTAATAGTGCTCCCCACATCAGCTCAAATAAGAAGAATGTCACTGTAGAATACTTGATAAAACTAAGTTCATTATGTAAGATCAGATACAAATTTGTACCATTTGGTATACAAACTACTTTAGAGGCCTGAGGCATGACGAAGACTTTAAACTTCATCCTTATTTAGTCCTCTGCCCATTTGCAGGTCCATGCCTCAAAAGGCCATCCATCCATCCTGTTTGATATCGAACTTTCTTATTCATTTCACTCCACGAGGGTCCACTTCCTTCAAATCACCAAACAACATATTTCTTATTCTGCCTCTTGGCCTCGTTCCCAACATCCTTCCTTCCTTCCTTGTAAAACATTGGACCCCCATCCGCAACAAGCCAGCCGTATTATGGGGAGCTTCACATTTGAGAGCGAAAAAACAACAACCCAGAACAGCTCTTCGCGTTGCACCGCGATCGTGTGACCGCATTGGGGAGAAGCCCCTTGCGGGTGCGAGAAGGGATGGCAGAGTCTCACTGGAGGAATCCAAAGCGATCGGTGACTCTATAGATCCGGAAGTCGGCATCTTCCCACGGGTCGATTTCCACTCCGTCCTCACGGCCCTGCCACGCGCACAAACAGGCAGCGGTGTCATCACGGTGTCACTGTTGTCCGGCTGGACTCCCACGGCGTAAACGGCCAATAGCCATAGGCAACAAATCCATTGCTAACGATGTGAAACATTTCATAGCAACGGTGGAGTGTGAAAGTGCACTTTGTATTCAGAACGCTCGTGAGGTGGCTGGGATGATATTTTATTAAAATCGAGGCTGGTATGCCTCAACTTGTTGTAATGAAGGGTATTTTCATTATTTTATTCTCCCCTTCTCTATTTTTATTGGATGTTGCCGTGGTGTAGTGGTTATCACGCTGAACTTGCAGTCCAGAGGTCACCAGTTCGATTTCCTCTCCCCACGTGGCAAGTTGAAACAATGGGAAAGTTTTATTTGTAATCCCTCGGCCTCTGTCCACGCAGCGTGAAAGAGTAGGCCAAATACCCTCCACAGAGGCTTTCTCGAGCTCTGTCTAGTTGGAGGCTCTTCCACCAGAAAGTGTGTGAGCAAACATTTGTTGGGGCAGCACACGTGTTTTTGACCGTCATTGTTTGCGTGTGTTCTACTTTTAATCAACTTCCAAAAATAAGCACAAAATCTAAACAATTTTCATTTGTACACGTTTGGGTGAGAATGAAAATATGTGTCATTAAAAATAGAATCCTTCTTTTAGATAAAAAAGGGTGCAAATCAAAAATGTATCTCAAAGAGAGGAAGAAATGCCATATGTGTGTAGAATACATCAAAGATGCCATTTCCAAACAAGCCAATTTGCTCCACTTTAAGAGTTGTGAACGTCACCGGAGGGACATTTCGCCATTAGAACGGTTTAAGGACAGTCAGTGCTCAATTTGTTTTACTCGCACAACTAACAATTACAATCACGATGTTGAGACTCCAGTGATTGCGTGTCGCAAATCACCGCCGAAAGCATACAACTTACTGGGTTTTTTAATGGAAAAAAAATTGTCAAAAGGATGAAAATATATTAATTCTGGGGCTGTAAATTTCATTTTTGGAAGAAAATTTTTTTTTTACACCAAACTACACACAACGAATGTTTTGCTTATTTTTTGACTTTTTGTTATTCACCAACAATTTTTTTTTGTCCGTCAAGGGATTTGCCATTGCTCCGTTTCGAGTTACGCCAAGCGAACAACGTGGGGCTTACGCCACAATGCCTTGCATTGTAAAGCACGTCATCGCTTGCCCAAGGTATTAATGAACGAATACTGCACACCACAAATACCTGCCAAGCGTTGCCATGGCACCTGTGTGATCCACACTAAGAATGGACCCCTATCACCTGCACTGTGCCTGCTTTGTGTGAGCGGCCACTCGCCAAAAAAAACTCCCCCTCCCGCCCGAGCCACCGCGCTCGCTCCTCACGAGGAGCGAGCACTCGTAATAATAATCATCATGATACTACAGTAATAATAGACAGGTGGAGGTGAAGCCCTGCAGTTCATTGCTTATGGCACTGCTGATAGGACAGCTTCCACTAGGCAGGAAGCCCTTCGAGAGGGAATTAGGCCCGCTCTTCCCACACCTGGTCAGAAGGTTTGGGGAATTTGAGTACACACGTCCGTTGCTTCAACTGGAGCGCCGGGAAATTTAAACCCGGCGAATTCTGGATTTGGAAGTCCAGTGTGCCTAAACCATGACACACCAATGCAGAATTCCAAAATGACAATAATAATCTTCTTGGTTCTTTCGGTAAAGTCACGTAGAAGGGAAATCATAAAATAATAAAAATAAAACATAATAAAATGCAATTCTCACGACGTTTCGGCCACAACGCAAGCAGTCGTCCTCAGGTGAAGAACAGGTCTGTCTTTCCGACAGACCTGTTCTTCTGTCTTTCCGACAGACCTGTTCTTCACCTGAGGACGGCTGCTTGCGTTGTGGCCGAAACGTCGTGAGAATTGTATTTTATTATGTTTTATTTTTATTATTTTATTATTTCGCTTCTACGTGACTTTACCGAAAGAACCAAGAAGATGAATCCCTGCAGTCACGAAAGCTTTACATCGAAACAATAATAATGTAAATGAAACGCATTTGGGCATTCAATCACCAAGGCAAGCTGTGCCCACATCTGGCCTGCTCATAGTGGTTAACGATTACCCACTCTTCATTTTAACCATCTTATAAAGCTGTTTAAGGGGGGGGGGGGGGTTGAAAAAAATGTCTGTGGCGATCAAATTCCAGCGGGTTTTTGGGGTAACTAACCTTTCGGAACGCATTTTACAACTTCATTTCACGCTTTGCAAAAAAAAAAGACAAACTCCCGAGTGCTTTAATTTCTCGGGCTGTGCGAAATCTGCCTTCGCCTAACCGGGCTGCAGCGATGACGGACAAGGTCACCGTGCTTCGTCCAGACCTACGTCGTCTGGGTGGATGGACACGCGCATCTTTCATGTGTCAGGGGTCGCATCGCGAGCACCCCTAAAAATAACGGCGCGAGGGCGAGAGCTCGGACAGCCATCCCGTCAACGCCACGCCACATGCACTTACGGTCCGGTTGTCTCCATCTGTACACGGAGTGTCGGAGTCTGTTGAGTTTATTAAAGGGAAGAACACCGACTCGGGCACACAATGTTTACACTCTAGTCAAATTGGGCCAGTCCTTGTGGACTTGTTTTGAATGGACGTGGAATGTCTTCATTTTTTGCACGGCTGGCGTGAGCCCCGGGTTTATAAATCATCGCTCGCTCCGTTGCTCGAGACTCCAAAAGTCGAAGTCACGCGGTGGAATTTGCATGCCGTAATCGTTGCGCAAGACAACGACGTTGCGTCTGTGGTAGCCTCCGTTCGACACAGGAGCCCGCAAAAGCGCAAATAAAGCTGCATTGAAGAATCGCTTGAAGATGGGACGGTAGTGAGCAACTGCGGTGCAAAACGCCAGCGACCGCGGTCGCAGTGTTTATCGTGGGACGCAGAGCAACGCGTGAGGAATGCACCTTGGCGGGACAGTTCCACCTTTTGACTTTATCATCTTAACAGATAATACGTTTCGATTTAAAGCTTTCGTGACTGCAGGGATTCATCTTCTTGGTTCTTTCGGTAAAGTCACGTAGAAGGGAAGTAATAAAATAATAAAAATAAAACATAATAAAATAATTCTCACGACGTTTCGGCCACAACGCAAGCAGCCGTCCTCAGGTTAAGAACAGGTCTGTCGGGGAGACACCTGAGGACGGCTGCTTGTGTTGTGGCCGAAACGTCGTGAGAATTATTTTATTATGTTTTATTTTTATTATTTTATTACTTCCATTCTACGTGACTTTACCGAAAGAACCAAGAAGAAGATAATACGTTGTGTATGGGCAGAAGAGTGCTGTTCGTGGGAGCCCCCCCTCTCTCTCTCTCTATATATAAAAATACTGCACGAGGTATCCGATGTAGCTATTGGTGAAGAATGAAAAGAATGCAGGAACCAACAAGGATGGTGGCAAGTGAGAGGGGGTGGTGGAAATGAGCCCAGGCCTCTGGCTTGGGAGTGCATTTCAGATGGAGCGGCCGCCGCCGCTGACACAGATAATGAATCACTTGTTGGCATAACTGTACACTTGTCGAGGTATTTTAGGATTACACAATAAACGTCTGCCCCATTGGTGTTGCTGTCTCAATGCTTCACACTTACATTTAGTGAATTAACACGGTAACACCGAAAAAACTATTTGCACGGATGTGCGTTCAGTTTTGACCGTGGAAGGAATGTCGGTTTCGTGATGTAAGTTGTGCGCGTGCGTGTGACCGCGTGCTTCAGGCATGTGACGACTCCCACTCCCCACCCACCACCCTGACCCTTGGAGATTCGATGGATTGTCGCGATACGGGATTTCAATAACATTGAAAATCCGTAATTTTTCGTCCCGTTTTCACCGTCTCGTTTATACAATTTTGTTGGATTTTTATGAGCCTAAATTGAACGATATCACGTTATTTGCATTTTTATTTAACCATATTTTTTCTCACATGTGGGCATCGTGAGCAAAATAACTGATATTAATCACCAAAATCGATGCACTCTGTCACAGTCACGTGCGCGGGCAAGGCGATGGAATGTAATGAAGTCAATCACGAGGTGCACTGCCATCTGTCACACAGGCAGCGATTTCCTGCCAATCTCTAAACGCGGTCCCTCCACGTAACGACGAGCCGGTCGCGACGGCACGCGCAGGTGAGGGTTGGTGCATCGCACAGAATTGTAAATTGGACAAACTCAATGGGATACAACGTGGCTCAAAGGTGACAGTTTAGGTGGATTGAATCCATCCGTGCAGAGCTTCCAAGTGTTGACCCCAAACACATGTGGGTTTGCTCCGGCTATTCTGCTTTCCTTCCAAGTGACGAAAATACCAATTTGTTTAATTTTCCATACGTGCCCCACAGCAAAAACCCTCCTGAAAATGCAGTTAGGCTCTGCCAAGTAAAGGTCATTATTATACAGAATTATTATCCGAGTTTGCTTTGCATTTATCCAACCATAAATTTGCATGCGCAAACGTGGATTTCAACATCGGTTTAAACACAAACTTCGGTCATTTTCGGGCTTCATCGTGTTTTTTATGGATTGACAAAGCGAGAAAAATGAAGTCCACTAAATCCAATAAAATCCGCCGAAATCGAATTCATAATAAATGTGCGCGTCTTGGCATTTGCCGCGTGCGTGTCATTTATCCCCCGTCGAGGCTCTTCATTAAAGGAAATTTGTCCTGTTTATAAAGGAGCGTACCGAATGAAGAACAGGAAGTCCGGATGAGGGCATTAATGTTTCGATGTAAAGTTTTCGTGACTGCAGGGATTCATCTTCTTGGTTCTTTCGGTAAAGTCACGTAGAATGGAAATAATAAAATAATACAAATAAAACATAATAAAATAACTCTCACGACGTTTCGGCCACAACGCAAGCAGCCGTCCTCAGGTGGAGAACAGGTCTGTCGAGACTGTCTTCTCGACTCTCTGTCTTCTCGACAGACCTGTTCTCCACCTGAGGACGGCTGCTTGCGTTGTGGCCGAAACGTCGTGAGAATTATTTTATTATGTTTTATTTGTATTATTTTATTATTTCCATTCTACGTGACTTTACCGAAAGAACCAAGAAGAGGCATTAATGTTGCTGACTGACGATCGTCAATGTGCGTTCTCGCAAGTTGGCCGGCTGCCACGGTTGGTGAAATACAGTGCGGTGGGGCAGTGGAATTGCAATGGTAGCTGGAGCGTAAAATTGTGGCATACGCAGAACTTCCCACACAACTCCTCCCAGCCTCAAGGGATGGGGCCACTCAGTTGTGGGTAGCAATGTTTGTTTTTTTGCACTTTACCAGGACAAGCAAAGATGTCAACTCCCTGCCACTTGTTCACATTCGGTTTCAAGGCCTTTCCCTTCTCTTCCGCTCGTCACTGCCTTGTCCCTTACATAAAAGTTAACACGGCGCATATATAAGTGAAGAGGCGGTGCGGCGGTTAAGCACGCCGCGCCGTGAAACCCAGGTGACCTGGCCGGGGCTGATTGTCAATTGGCGGCAATTGACACCTAGACTGGCTTTGGACCCATCAATTTCACCAACCCAACTGACCAACCGTGGTGATGTATGGTCAAAAAATCCCCCCGACTGAAAGATGTGAGAGGAGGCCTTCATCCAGAAGTGGATTGACGAAAGTGCCGTGAATAATTATATCAACATGCACATTTCTACCGTTGTGCTCCCCATAATGGACACGTCTCATGTTGTGTTCATTGTCTTGTGAGGCTGCAGTTGCATTTGGATGCTATAGACATCCAAATTGCTGTAATAATGGCTATTAATTTATTTACTTTTTTTTATGGGAGACCAATCGGTGTGGTGGCTGCCTTTCAAACACAACACTATAAAGCTACAAAGTCCTCTGGGCTCGGGCAGTTATTTTCTCTTGTCCTTGCCAATTGCATGACTCGTGCGATACGAGCTCGCACGGGCAAAACGTCACGAGCACTGGCAGCCGCTTCAAAAATCCATTACCTCACAAGGCATCAACAACAACAACATCAACAACAACAACATCAACAACAACAAAAACAACATCAACAACAACAACATCAACAACAACAACAAAACTCCCAATGCGTTGACAACTGAGCGGACGAGACGTGTTTGCTTCTGTTTGTGCAATGGACGAGTGAGTAATATTCGACAACCTTCCAGTGGCAACGACACCGGGAGTGACTATTAGATGCTCGCGATTTAATCCCGGCGACGTGGCTTAAACGCTTACGCACGCACATCCCCAAGTAATTCAATTACAGCCCGTGCCTGGCGCGAGCATTGCCATTGGTGATCGCGGCTCCGAAACAAACGCTGGCATTTTTCGTGTGCAAGCACGTTGGCAGCACAGCTCTGGGAGTGCTGTTGGCCACACCACCCGACCGCGTGCCGTGGCGGCCGTGATAAGTTGGCCGGCAATGTCCATGCACTTGCCTTCCTCTCGCAGCTCACTCAGGCCAACGACGGCACCTTTCACATTGATTCTCACACTCTTCTGTAAACGGCGAGAAACCTCGTCGGACGGGAAGAGGCGATTTGTCGCCGGCGAAAAGGGAGCAACTGATGTTCGCCACAAGTTTGACTCCTGAATTTTCGGCCTAAATCAAGGCTGTTTGTGCATTTTTTACATGTAGTGCGGTGATATCACATGCCATGCAAGGCTTGATGGGGAGGACCAATCCATTCGTCTTTGCTGTATAGCAATAACCCTTTGCACGTATAATTACCCTGAAGAGAATCTCTCTGTTTGTCTTTGTGCTCGAGTGCGAGTTGGTGGAATGTGCAGGACTTGTCAACAGCATGTATGGCACGCAAGCAGTCTGTGAAATGTCACTTTCTTCTTGCAAAGGCACCGTCGCTTCCTACCTTGTCGTACTTGGCCACAATAGCGACAGCCTCTCGGGCCAGCTGAGCTGCTGCCTCTCTCTCGTCCCTGGCTGGTGCGGATAAAGGGAGAGACGACGCAGGGAGAAGAGAGAGACAGAGGAGGAGGGAAAAACACGACAATTACAAACATCAACAAGACAGCGACAGCAGCAACAAGCGTTACGGTGGCAGCCACAACCGTGCAAAAGGACGGCAATTGACAGATTCGTGGGGCACGCTCATCATGTGGCCTCAAATGTAACAGGTACAGTGACTTAGATGCAGTCGGGTAGAGATGATCTTAAGCTGATCAGTGACTTCCGGACATTGGCCATGTAGAGCGCCTTGCGACAGTGACGTCTGTTCCACACCCGTGTTCTGCGTTGCAATCCTATTTATAACCGCGGGGTTTACAAAAATAACCCAGATTCAGGGAGCCTCTGCGCTGAGCCACAGGAAAACATCAGCAACGCTGGCTCTCGCCGTCCGAGTATAACCATATACGGCGAACGCGAGGGAGTGCAGTCGTCCGCTCTCTTCCTGAGGCCGGCCATTATGAACGATGTTTATCGAGTCGACTAGCAAACGACCCCCACTGCCCGTACGCGTGACCCTTGACCTACCGGCACAACTGCGGTTTTAGTGCCGCGACGTCTTTCAATGCTGTCCCCCTTTTTTTTCCGTTGCTCACTTTTATTTTCATTGCAAAGCGATCACCGTCGTCATAATCGTCATCATCAGCCACGGACAACCCGCTGCTGGATGAAGGCCTTCCCAAGCCGCCGTCGAATTATTGCACGACGGCGTTTTTTGACCTCTTTATTTGCTTCATGGCAGTACTTTTTATTTGATTGCCTTTCTCGTAATGGTTACCCAGGCCACTCTTGCAAATGAGATTCCTCCTCGTCTTTTTGAGCTGTCACCTGGTTAAACGAAATAAAACTTAACTTAACAATGAACACCGATATTTACAAGCACCTCTGATTAGCACGGTTGGCTACGTACGGTGCGAAGGAAGTTCAATTTACGTGCAAAGTCCTTTCAGTTTATTTTACTTTTTATCTGTAAACGCAGTTGCTGATCACAGGCTCAATGGCCCAGAACGTCGAGCGGGCAGCAACAAACGGCACAATTAAAAGTTATAATCGATGAGAGATTCAAGTGATTCTTGAATCGAGCACGGAAAGATTAAGGTAGAGAAGCGTTTGGACCTGCAGTGTGGTGGTTGGCCACAGTGTGGATGAGATGAAATAGTAAAGCCACTGTGGGCCGCAACAGTGGCGAAATGTTTACTACCTCGCCTGGTATGCAGGAGGGCGTGGGTTCAATCCTGCCCCTGACGCCTGCTGTATATTTGGAGTTTGCATGTTCTCCCCGCGGTTGCGTAGATTTTTCTCCGGGTCCTCAGGTTATTCCCTCCACGTTTAGTGTTTACGAGTATTTGGCTGCTATAAATTTCCAGATGATAAGCCACTTCGTTGAGCTATCATTCGTGTCCAGGTCGCTGCAGAAAAAGAGCTATATAGCTCAGTGGGCCTTATCTGGTAAAATAAAAAGTTCTAGTTTAGTTTTTAGTAACATCCGGTCGACCAAATTGTTCCACCTTCGATGGCAAATAGTATGACTATATTTTATTATTGTTGGTTTCATTAACGTATTAAAAGTGTATTTATTTCGTTATTTTATGGAATAGCCATATGTTGTTTTCATGTCATAAGTGTCCTGAGGCTTGGCGCTTCAGATGATAATTGCATACGCCTCACCTCACGTAACCGAATCTGTTTAAAAAAAATATCGAGCACCATTTTTTTTACTCCACATAATTAATAAATCCCTCTGCAGCACAACTCAGAGAAAGGGGGGAGCTGTACAAATTTGGCAGCGAGGCTCTTAGCAGATGTGCGCATCGGTTAACTCTTGCATGTCCGGCTCCTTACGACGCCGCTTGGCAATCACGGCAGAGTCCGAGAGACATCACTGCTCATCCACAAAGTGGGCACCCCAAAAGCACACCACCGCCGCCACCACCGCCACCATGACCACCGCAGGAAACTCGTGTGCGAGACTCTTGTGCGCACGAGTTGCCTGCAATGGTGGTGGTGTTTTGGATAACAAAGTGATTGGAATAAAAAAAACTAAATATTGAACGCCATTTTTTTTTACCTCACGTAATTAATAAATCCCTCTGCAGGAGGTATAAGAAACTGATTTGTGATTTGTTGTCCAAAGACGGTCGTTGCACCGCGCGCTTTCAGATGCGCTTCTGCGGCCGTCTGGAACGCTCTTCCTTCCGATGTTAGGAAGCCACTTGAGCTATGCACTTTTAAATCTAAACTGAAAACTCATTTTCTTTAGAAGTGCTTTTTGTGTTTAGTTTGTTGTCCTTCCCGCCGCACCTCCGATTATCACGGTTGGCGACGCACGGTGCGAAAGAAGTTCAACCTAGATAGATAGATGGATTGTCCCTTTGGAAAAGTTTAACTGGGAGAAGCCCCGTTTCACATTTGTGAGGATTCGCTGACACCCCGGAAGAAGTTCAGTGAAAGGCTATTTACAGCCCTTTCTCGATTCACCGCAGGATTAAGACCTCCCTCACCAAGCTTTGTCAATCACAGAGGGGGTTGTTAGACCACACTTCACCACACCGGTCAGCTTCGGTTGGTGCATTGGCGGTGGCCTCTCTTAGCTGAAGCCAGGAATAGAACTCAGCTCCGCCAGATTCATAGCGCAACGGCTTCACCGCTGCGCCACCGGTCCATCAGCAAAGCTTACCGTATAAATCCGAAATCAATTACGCCGGAGCTCATCGATATTTACCTGCATATTTATCTCACCCCTCCCCGGCAGTAGCGGTCGGCGAACGCAATGAAACCGAGCTCCGCTGCCATCGCGTTTCTAATTCGGAGAGATAAAGGGTTAAGCCGCCGCCGCTGCACCCCATGCGTTATAGTCATGGCAACAGACGCTCTTTGGCAGATGAGACGTCCAGATTTCCCATGCACCGCAAGGCTCCCTCCTCGAGGTAACGGAAGTGTGCGTACATTCACAGAAGCCTCACACGTTTCCCCAGCCCCCCTTCTGCGCTCCGCCTTCCTTTTCAACGAAGACACACAGTTAAATATCGCCATAGCAACGAAAGATTTATCGGTGTGAACTCTGACGCGCGTTTCATTTGTGCGTTGGATGGAGACCCCCCCCCCTCACTTGATTGTTATCCAGTGGCAACCCCCTCCCAGCCCCCACCCCCCCCCTCCAGCCCCCCCTCCACCCACCCCCACCTCGGCTATTCTCAATTTCTTTCTCGGCTACCTTGACGCGTCACCTGCTTCTTTGAGACCGTTTTGCCATCGGTCAGAGTCTGCGATATAAACACCCGCCGTTGATTTGCTCCGGTAAATTGGGGACAAAAACGAATGTGTCACCGTCTCCGCCATATCTACAGAGACATTCGTTTTCCTGACTAAATGCGTTTCTCCGCCACGGAGAATGCCGCCTGCTGCTGCTGCTGTTGCTCGGTATTCCGGATATATTCTGTTCCGCGAAGTATAAACACGCGTGCGTGCGAATTGAGAACAGATTTGATTTGTCTCGTGACCCCCCCCACCCCGCACTTTGAAGTGCATCGCCATCCTGCGCTCCACAACGCGATCGTCCCGAATGCCGTGCGGCGTTCATCTCTGCAGCCCTCTCCGACGACGACCAGGCCCGTCCTGGACGAGCGACGCGGCTGCGAATTTATTTTCCTTCTAGATTTGAAGCTTTCGTGACTGCAATGATTCATATTCTTAGGTTTTTTCGGTAAAGTCACGTAGGTAAAAAATTAAAATTTATAAAAGTAAAATAATATAAATTTTTATTTTTTACCTACGTAACTTTACCGAAAAAAACCTAAGAATATGAATTTATGTTCCCTCCACTCATCCCCGTACCGGCCCAACGTGAGGACAGCCGACAAGTGGGGGAAGACGGACGCACGCGCATCGCGGGAAATAAAAATTAACCCGTAAAAACAAAGTTTTTCACTATAAATCCTTTATATGCGTGGCATCGGTTTTATTTTATTATTCATTTCTGTTTTTCTTGAGTAAGAGTTTCATTTTTATCACATTGGTATTATAAATTAAATATGAAATTAATTTTTTCCTAAAAAGTGGAACATTTTGGAAACATTTTTTCACGAAAATAAATTGTCATGCACAGCCAGTCTGTGTGCAAAATGTCAGCTCGATTGGATCACGGGAAGTGGGTTAAAAAACGACCGAAAGATTTGCACGGTCGTAAGCGCGCAAGCAAGCAAGTGAACTTAATATAAAGGATTTAAAAAAAGAATCACACCCGGTGCCCCCCCCCCCGCTCCCCACGGCTAGACACTGCGCTTACTGCGCTTGGTGTAAAAGTCCTTGGCGCAGCGAACGAATCGGGGCATCGATCGAACACACCTCGCAACAACAACGACAACAACAACGACGGGCAATTACAAAGGCTCAAGCACATCGAAGGAAAGAAACGGAAAGACGCGACAAGCCACGCGCGCTTGGGATTTCATTGCGTTTCATTGCGCGGGGGATTACACGCTGGCACGTTATCGGATGGGCGCGAGCGATCGTTTTTCCCCGACCGCGACGGTTCTTCCACGTTGCGCCTCGTGCGAGGCGAGCGATAGCGACGCGCCAGTAAAGTAAAGACGTCCCGCCGCCGGGCTTCGACGCGGCATTTGCAAAATGCCGGTGCGGCGTCTCTGCATTGTGACGGTGACTGGCGGTGAGGTATCATTACATGTCCGTGCGCGGGCGTATCAGGTGCAGCTTGTACCGTATCGGCACGACATTGCATCAAAGACGAGTAACCCGTTCAGTCGTGTGGGCAGTGAGGGATCTTATGGGGGGGTTAAGCCAACCCCCCCCCACCCCTTTAATCCCACAGCTCCCTGAGCCCCTTTATTCACCACCTGTGGCCGGCAAGCACTAATTGACGTGACGCGCACGTTGCAGGCTATCTCGTAAGAAGGACATCTTTTAAGAGACTTAGCTGGGACATTTGTTGCAAGACGATCGTGTCATGTGATCTGGCCACGCACTCGAGGCTGGAAGTGTGTGTGTGTGGGGAGGCGCCGAGGTGGCTAGGAGATGTTAACTACCTCGCCTGGTATGGAGGAGGTCGTGGGTTCCATCCCGACCCTGACGCCTTGATATCTCGAGTTTGCATGTCTCTCTCCCCGTGGTCGCGTGGATTTTTCTCCGGGTCCTCTAGTTTTTCCCGTTACATTAAGGAACATGCGTTTGGAATCTTTGGCTACTATAAATTTCCACATTGTAAGAAACCCCATTAAGCTGTTTCATTTGTGGCGAGCTACGCTTCTGAAAAAAAGAGCTATAAAGCTTAAGTGGGCCTTACCTGGTAAAATAAAAAAAATAGTTTATTAGTTTTAGTGTGGGTGGCACGCGGAGCTGCACGTGAAGGGACGTGTCAAGCACAAATAAAGCAGGGCACCCGAGTCAAACCACCACACCCTGAAGCGAGCTGCAGCGGTACAAGCACTGCCGTGCTCACAAGTGGGGAGGGCAGCGCTTTCGTGAGCAGAATTATATCTGTGTCTGCTCTCCGACAGGGAAACCCGCACGCCGCATTGTGAAACGAACCGCTGCTCGAGTCCAACGACACCGAGCTTCTCGGTATGTTAATCACGAGAAGACGGACGGAGTGTGGCTTGGACACCGCGTCGCTGTCAGTCGCCGTTACGTTTCGCAATCACAGCGCGGGACTCTTTAACGTTTGAGGAGCGCAGAGCGGCGAGCGAGAGCTGCCACACACTCCACCGGGTCCTGTCCCATCCCTCGTCACCCGTCGTTCCTTTCCCGAAACTGTAACGTAACGCGGTTTGGGTTTACAACGCGTTTAAATATGAGAAGGAGGTGGAGTGGTGGTGCTGCGGTTAGCTCACTACGAAACCTGAGGTTCGATTACTAGCCACGGCAAACACCAACGGTCCTGGGCTCCCACTCCCATCCAAAAACCTGCACTAACCAGATTGTTGTTAAATGAATAATAGTTATTTTGCTGATGTATTATACACACGTGTATAGTTTATTGTAAAGGTACAGTGGTTTGCGCAGTGAATTATGAATCCGGCTACCTGAATTAAATTCCCGGCCATGGCAAACGTCAGTGGCGAGTATTATTAAAACCAGTTCTGTCTCCCCACTGCCCTTCACCAACCCACATGGTGAAGTATGGTCAAATAAGCCCCATGACCCAACACAGCAATGGATTGAGAGAGCGGTTGTAAATTGTTATTGCATTCTGTATTGAACACTGTTTTGTTTAGTGGCTGCCAATCCTCGCCGGTTCGACCTCTCGAATGTGCACAGGGCATCACCCCGTTAAACGGTCGCACGGGAGCAATGGATTAATGTTAACCATGTCCACCTCAGCAATACGCCCTCGAGGTCACATTTAAGGACACTATACTACACACACTCGGCACAGCTTTAAGAGTATCATACACACACACATATATATATATTTTACGGATGAGTTGCCTCCCAACACGAAGCCTCGTGACAGCCCGGCCAAATGCGTCCGCAGAGCAACAAGGCTCGCGCCACGCTCCCTTTGCCCTTTTCTCCGGCACTCTCTCGACGCGCGCGCGCCAACGTGACCTTCACACACGGCGCGCGTGTGCACGGTGCCGCGTATTAGGAAGCCGCTGGAGCGATTGAAGACTCATTGCTTGAGGACTGCTTTTTGCGTTTAGTTTTGCCGTCCTTCCCCCCCCCTGGCACCTCCAATTAGCACGGTTGGCTACGTACGGCGCAAAAGAAGTTAAACATCCATCCGTACGTCCGTACGCAAACAAACGAGAGTGCGCGCGTGTGCACGCGCTTGCACCGCACAGCCGGGTCGCTGACATCGCGGCATAACGGAGCTGCCAAACTTAACCTCAAAATCAATTCTGCAGGCGCTACAAAAACACAGGCACTCAAAACACCGCCGTCGAAACCGCTCGCGAAGGCGATGGACGCTGCTGCAAAGCATGCCCGTAGCTCAACGTGCCTCGTTACAGCAACTTTCAAATGAAAAGCCCTTTGACAGTTGACCGAATGTTTAAGGTCGATTACAAGAAAAGAAACAAAACGGCGAATGATCAATTCACACGGCGGTCTCCGCGGTGCTTTGTCGTTACCGCCGTAAGGGAGACGCGCAGAGCCCACGCTGCGCGAAAGATTCAACGAATGCCGAGCTTACCGCTAAACTCCGTTTCCTTCTTGGACGGAGAAACCAAGTCGCGCACAATCTGAAGGACTTGCATGGCTTCCTGCCCGCCGTCGGTTTCATTCAGGTGCCGGCCTCGCACACAACGGTGGCCATCGCCCCCGGTGGGTTCGTGCGCGTGAGCCCACTTGCCCGCTCGTGCTCTCGCCCGCCCGCTTGCACGTACGAGTGCACGCACGCACTCCCGTGAGGACGCGCTCAGGACAGCGCTTACTGCCGAGCGGCGACGCGAGTCCCCCCCCCGCCCTGTAGAGCGCCGCGTCTCCAGCAAGCGGAGCGTGTTGAACGTGCAGCGCGGGGAAAGTAACCCCTTCGTCTTCGCCCAGCGCTCGCCCGAGCACGCGCCCACACACCGAGGTCCCGATGCCACCGCTCTCTACGCCGTAAGTGTCATCATCGGAGGCTTAGCTGGAGCTGCTGCTGCTGCTGCTGCCTGGGGCTGAGCTCTAGAAAATATCTCTCTGATCCCCTGGAGGGGAAGGGGGGGGGGGGAGAAGGGGGGGGGCAGTCCCCAGAAAATATTCCACGAGAAATCAAGGCACGGTCGTAGGCAGTGAATTGACACGTGTGCAGGAGGACAACGAGATTGTGTTCCATTTGGAGGGCTAACGGGTTACCCACCAATGTGAACGAATCCCGTTTAAGACAAGGTAACGTACGCAGCGGCGGTGAGAAACAGAGCAGGTTGATAAAAAAACACACACACACTGCCGGCACGTGTTGAATATTTAATCGTTCACAATGAGATGCTCTTCATTTGTATTTCAGGCCAAACTGTTGTGGACGGACGTGTGAGGCGAGCTGCGTGTGGGTTAACTCACTTCTACCTCGCGCCTCCTCTGGGAGTCGGGACGGCTGATTTCAAGGCTTGGAGGCTCATTACAAAGGCAACCCTCGCCCCTCATTAACACGACGTGACCTGACGAGTCAGGTTGCACTCGGCATAACAGGATTTTTGGTGATAGGCGGGCAAGGTGAGCGAGCGCATTGTAGCGGCAAACTCGGCACTAACCTGACTGCAGTGTCACCACGTGTAAAAAACCACGTGCTTACACACATATACGCGTAAAATTACTATTTTAATAACCCGCCACACGCTTTCTCACCCTGCACTCTCCGTTCGTGTGTGCCAAACCACGTAGATTTCAGTCCACCTGGTGGATGGTGGAGCGGTTGGCGCGCACCGCACAATGAACACGGCGGCCGGGCTTTGATTCCTGGCCACGGCTAACGTCACTGGCAAGTGACGTGCAAATTAGTTCTGGGTGCCCCCCCCCCCTTTCCATCAACCCGCGCTCAGCAAGGTGGTGGAACACGGTCAAACAAACTCCCCCGGGAGCGGCACGGCGCGGGGCAACCTTCACGCGCGATCTCATTAGAAGGGGTTCGAATTATATTTCTACGTCGAGATAATTGGTGGGAAATTAGGGGTGGAAAGACGCGTCGATTAAATATTGACTCTTAAGTTCACAATGTAGGCATCGACCCGCGCGTTTAAGAATTCATGTGTTTTCGATCCTCTGCATTTTATCTAATTGTGACTGTCACCGCCCGCAGCCACACGAGCCGCTACATTTCCCTCCAAAGTGAAAGAGCGACACGTATCGATTCTTTCATCGAAGCGTGACCAAATCGTGACCGTTCAATGCATTGCAATGAATTACCTGCGAGGAGAGGGAGGGGAGTGAGCGTTGGTGGTGGGGGGGTGACTCATTCCTTCCTCGAATAGAAACGTGGGATGGACGTGTCATGTCCGAGTGACCGAGGGGTAGTGCCGTTGCCACGTGCGGCATTATGATGCCGGATTAATAATAATTCCTGGCCAGAATCGGGATAAGGGAGGACTGTAAATCTTGACTTAAAGCTTTCGTGACTGCAGAAATTCATAGTCTTTGGGTCTTTCGGTAAAAACAAACACAAGCGATCGTCATCATGATGACGATCGCTTGTGTTTTGATCGAAACGTCGTAGTTTTTGTTTATTTTAATTTTTATTAATTGGAACCTATCTACGTGACTTTACCGAAAGACCCAAAGAATAAGGGAGGACTGTGTTTAAGGCTCCGGAGTTGCATGTGGCTCTTTAAAGGACTTGCTGCTTCGTGGCCGTGATTTATGAAGGACCACACCGTCTCGTATTCACCACCACAGTGCATTGTGGCTCTTGATATATATAGATTTTTTTTAACCGAATTCGAAGGAGAAAAATGTTTCTTGCTGTTATTTTGGTGGCCGACCCCTGGGCTAGGAGGTAAACAGGGTTAGGGTTGAGGTTGTAATGTTATGGGTAAGGTTGGAATTAGGAATTAGGGATAGAAGTTTGGGTTAGGGTTATGGACTAGGCTTAGGGATGGGTAGAGTTGAGGGGGAGGACTAGGGTTAGGGTTAGCGTTGGGTTGGGATTCATGGGTTAGGGTCAAGTTCAAGCTGGGGTCAGGTGAGGGTCTGTCTTAAGGTTATAAGGTCACAGTCAGTGTTAGGTGTTAGTAGTAGGGTTAGGATAAGGACAGCATTTATATTTCTCAACTTCATGCATGGCGCACTGAGATCCCTGAATGGATTGCGCCGTATACATGCGAGTAATTATTATGAAGGGATAGGCCCTTTCAGAGTTTGGATATTTCGCACTTATCTGGAAAGCAGTGAACCTTCAGATCAGGTCTATACTCCGTTTTGTCGGCTTTCTCTTGCGTATATTTAATGGTGTAAACATATAAACCAGGCTCACAACATTATCGAAACCTCACATTTTAAATAACTTGCTACTCCAGCTTATGACACAACAACTAGTCATGAGACGGCTGATGCAATTTGCATTCATCAGTATCGAATTACACTCAATGAAAGTAATTTCAGGCTGAAACGATCTTTTTTTGGATATGTTCAAATTAAACTGTAGATGCCAAGGCCACACACTTTTTTTTAACTCTCTGTTCGCTTTAATTCCGTATCTATAATAGGAGTGAGTGGAGAGAGCGGGGTGTTTTTATTTTATTTTCTTCATGGCATGACGATAGCTGCCGACAGCCCAGACAACGGTGCCCAAGAGCTGGAACAAACGAGCTCTGGCTGTACTATGGGAACCTCATTTGCCAGTAAAAATATGATTATTGGTCCAACCCATGTGAGACTAGGCCAGGGGTCTGCAACCTTTAAGACATAAAGAGCCACTTGGACCCGTTTCCGAAGGAAAAAATAAACTGGGAGCCGCAAAACCATTGCAACATTTAAAACAAATATAACACTGCATATATTGTTTCTTACCTTATTGCTATATACAGGATCGTGCAGTCAGCTGTCAATCTGAATAAAAAAAGGACTTTTTCACTTAACAATGTAAAATATATTTTTGCAAATTAATAGCTAAATTACCTGGTTAATGGGATTTTTGCTCCTGAACCTCAGTGCACAGTGTCTGCACATCAGGGCTGTAAGACGTCACCTTCATTTTCACACAGGCTTGCAAGCTGTCATCTGTGAGGCGTGATCGATGTTTGTTTTTAATATAGTTCATGTTGGAGAAGACCTGCTCACATACATATGTGGAGCCGAAGATCGACAGGACTCCAAATGCATACTTTTTCATGTTTATATAAGTGTTGGGGATGGCATTCCATGTTTCGAATACAAGTTTGTCCTGTTTGGGAAGGTTTTCAATATCACTCCATTTATGATTCTGAGCCAGAATGGCCTTCTGACGGGCAACATCCTCAAGAGTAGCGGTCAAGCATTTGAACTTGGACACCCATATATCTTTGTCGGCTATATCGGCCAGTTCCATCTCAAGATCAGGTTGACTTACACCTGCAAATGCAGTCATATTCAATAGGGATGGATCGATCGCCAGGGGAGTGACAGGGAAGGATAATGTCGTTTTTTCCTCTCTGAACTCACAGAATCGTTTCCCAAACGAACTTTGCATTGTAGTGATTGCAGACTTGAAATATTCCAAATTTATCGTATCATGACTTTGTTTGAACTCTCTCAAAGAGGGAAAGTGAGACAGTGTACCTCTCTGTAAATCTTTGACAAACACTGTCAACTTGCGCTCGAATGCCAAAACCTCCTCCAGCATGTGCAGGGCTGTGCCTCCTTTCCCCTGAAGGGTTGTATTTAGCGTGTTTAGATGTGCTGTCATGTCTACCATAAAATGTAATTTTTCCAGCCACTCTGGCTGTTCCAGCTCAGCAAAGGTGAGCTCTTTGCTGTTTAGGAAGGTTTTTACTTCTTCCAAACATGTGACAAAGCAACGGCAACGTTATTGCCTGTCACCGGGCGGGCAGTGTGGAGCGGAGCGGCGACCTGTCAGCAGCGGCAACGCCAGAGCAGGTGTCACAGTGCGCCTCCTCCCATCGCTAGCATCCGCCCCGGAGCCGCGGTCAAGGTTCAAAAGAGCCGCATGCGGCTCCGGAGCCGCAGGTTGCCGACCCCTGGACTAGGCTCTAAGGAAAGCTGTCTCGGGTGTGGACCAATCAACTTCAAGGACAGTGCACATTATCAGAGTTATGTCTTTTGTTTGTATTATGACTGCAGGTATTGCGGTCTATGCAAACATGACTCCTTGTAAAAAGGTGTCAGTTTTGTTGCCAGATAGAAGGGTCAAAAACGAGCTCTGGCTGCTCAAGGCTTCGGAGACACGCAGAGAAATGCTGCAATGCATGGCACCCGCCGGGCTGTCTGTGGCAACGTCTCCGACAGGTGTCAAGCCTCGTCTCCTTGAGCGTGCCCCCTTTTTGCTGGGGCCACAAACACAATTTCACTTTGTTTTGTTGTTGTTGCTGTTGCCGTCCGTAAGTGTTCGGTCCGGTCATTAAACCGGTGGTTCGATCCAACGTTCCAACCGTCGTCGTCATTATAGGGGGAGCCGATGATGCGTTCAACGTTTGAGCGATGTGCTTGTTGGGGTTTTCCCCAGCTCCGAAGAGCGCGGGTCGTGCAGTGTAGTTAACGGGCCGTCCTCCACCTTGATTTTAGGCGCTGCTTAGAAATAACGAACAGTCGGCGTAAGACGGAATGAAATAATGAACGTCAATGTTTGTAGCGAAAAACAACACTGGCTGGAGGAGGTGGTGGTCTTATTTCTTGAGCACCGATTTGCTTAAAGACTAAAAACATTAATAGAAAAAAATGTAATATGCCCTCACGGCTGTCAGTTTTTAAATAATAACAATTATGTACGGCACTTAGTAAAGCGACTTCCAGATGGAGGCCTCCGCAGGACGTGTCAGACAGAGGTTATTTGACCGTACTTCACCACGCCGTTAGTGAAGGGGGGGGCGAGTTGAGAACCGGCTCAGCTACGACTCGCCACTGATTAGCCGTGTCCGCGAATCAAACCTAAGTCCCCGGGTTCTAAGCTAATTGTGTTCCCCGCTGCGCCGCCGCTGTAACATCAAATACGGCGCCTCACCTCAAGCGTCACGTTTAATGCAAATGAGGAATAATCATCGCGAGCCGTGCATCTCCACCCGCGTCCTTACGACCCCCTCTGGTGCGGCATTGCACGATTGCTGACCGTTAGGTACAAGCGGTGCCTTTGTGGCCTCATCTGCATATGAATGAGCAAGCACTCTTCTTCGGAGCGAAGACAGCTCCCTTTCTCGCAGCTATCGTTCCATCCCCTTGAGGTTAGGTCCTTTCTCGGAAAATGTCCCAGAGCCGCTCCGAACAAGGGCCGTTTGCCCGAAACGTCAGCCCTCATCTGCGTACTTTGCCGTCCGTAAGATGGTTCTATTGTGATCGTTGTCATCGCCGCTGTTGTCGAATACAAGTGTGTTGTTGTTGCAGTGTGCACTACTGCCAGCTTTGTGTTTACTTATGAATGGAACAGATCAGTAATCACGGAAAGCTGCACTATGAGGTGGGGGCTAGGGCACTGCAGTTTGAAAAAGCTGATTGAGAGTTGTGCTTTGTCAGGCCGAGAGAGAGAGAGCCCACTTCTAATCAATGATGCATGTGTACAGTACAAATGATCTGCATTTAAGCAACCTGGCATGGGATATTCACGTGTGTATAATGTATATGATTATCTTTGCAACAAAACTGAAACCTTTTTTTTGCCAGAAAAAAAAAAGGTGGAAAATCCTATTATTATATTTTGGTACTGGCAAAGGAGGTCTAATGATGATTATCTTGATTAAGCTACACGTGTATATGGAGGAGCACGAGTGCAGTGATTGTGGAACTGCACTTTGAACCGGACCACCCGATTTCGATGACCAGCCACAGGTGACACGAGTGATGAGTGACTTCTGCATGGACACAAGCCCACCACGACCGACACAGCCTCATTAAACCTTCACCAATACTTATTGACCAGCGTGGTGAAGTACGGTCAAACAACCCTGCGTGACCCCACATGGCACGGGGGGGAGAGACCTTCATATAGCAGTGGATTAAATGAGGGCTGAAATTGTATAAACTTTAAATTTAATTTGTTTTATATTTGTCTAGACTTTACTTTCTGCAGATTCCAACAGTTACGTCGATATATTGTCAAAAATGTTCTTCTCAAAGTGACCCCCAAACTTTTCACGAAGCGTTAACATAAATTGGATTCTTACAGAGGTTGTTTTTCTTGTGACACGGTGTGCAGAACGCAGAGCCATTCCAGGCCGATGCATCGGGCTCACTTGACGAGCTTGTTACGCGATCGCGGGGTTAGTGTGGTGCGCTCGTGTCAGGAATTCACGCCACCTCAATAGCTCAGCCCCTTGATTGTTTGCGTAGCCCCGGTCTCAGCGCAAGGCCGTAATCTGTCTCTCTGTCCGGCGAGTAAAATGGCCAATCTGCGTTCTCTTATTGGAGACCTCACGTCAAAATACGTGAAATCGTGTATACGGATCCCTGGCAAGCCATGCAAGCGTAATGACTGCAGTGGCAATCACGAGTGGTACCAGATTTAAAAAACGTGTCGCTCTTTCAATCGTCTCGTGTGCATTGCCAAACGTTGTGGTATTGCTGCTACATTCATATCACATCTGAGAAAATGAAAGCACTTGCGTTAGCCAAAATATTTTTGTGAGAATGATAAAAAAAGACATTTGTATTTCTCAAACGACAGTAAATTTACTTTGGCACACTCATCAACATCACTGTGGCCTTAAATGAAAACATAAATAACCTGCGACGTTTCCACCAATGCCCTAGCTTGAAAACGAATTTCTTTAGAACTGATTTTTTGTGTTTAGTTTGTTGTCCTTCCCTCGCACCTCCGATTAGCAACGGTTGGCTACGTACGGCGCGAAAGAAGTTAAATATACGTACATGTGCTGTGAAGAAAAGCGATTGTGTGTATTGAGGTGTTTGGTAATTGTGCTTGTGCACCACTGCCAATGCAGCATCAGGAAATTATTTGTGCAATCTGCTTTGAAACAGAGAGCACATGTAGAGTCCAGGAGGTAACCTACAAAACGACTATCCAACTCAAAAGAGCATTATCTTAAAATAACAATCGGTTATACTTAAAAAAAACCTTATAAATAAGTGGATAAATAAAAAAAAAACTTAAGTAAAACTTCATAATGTTGAATGAACATCAGTACACACCTTACTCGTGTATTGCAATAATTTGCAAGTGCTTTGAGAGGTAATACTGCACATCATGTGGGTGGGTGCCCAGGTTCAAATCTGCGGTGTTCAATTGGTTGTACGTAAAATTTTGATTTAAAGCTTTCGTGACTGCAGGGATTCATATTCTTGGTTCTTTCGACAAAGTCACGTAGAAGGGAAATAATAAAATAACTTAAATCTAAAACAATACAAATTCTCACGACGTTTCGACTGCAACACAAGCAATTATCATCAGGTGTGGTATCCACAGCAAGAATTTTTTTTCAAATTTTCTTGCTGTGGATTTTATTATTTCCCTTCTACTTGACTTTACCGAAAGAACCAAGAATATGGTTGTACGTAAGTTTAACTTCTTTCGCACCGTACGTAGCCAACCGTACTAATCGGAGGTGCTGGGGAAGGACAACAAACTAAACACAAAAATCAGTTCTAAAGAAATGAGTTTTCAATTGAGATTTTTTTTAAATCGTTGAAAACCATGCATGCCTATTTACATGCATAATACATATGCTGGGATAAATGCAATGTCTCAACTGTGTATGAAAACGAGTCATGTTGACATTTTCTGGCATCAAACCAATTCCGCTCTCTGCCTTCAAATGTATTTTTTTTTCTCTCTCTCCCTCTTTTCTCTTCCCTGGGCTATAATAGGAGCGTGAGACATACTGGAGCAATATTAAACAGCTTCCTTGGCATATAGAGCTTAAGAAGAGATATTCATCTCAGTATCTTTATATTCAGTGTATCGCTCACACACTTCACGCAGCAATAATAGATTTTCAGTCATTGAAAAACTGGGGGAGAAACTACTCGTTACGTTTACTCCATTAACGTCACTTCGATGTATTTTCTCATTGCGAAGCTTAAAACGCGGCTTTAAATTTGCAACAAATATAAAACCCCTAAGTCTGTTTCAAAATTGGTTTCACAACACCACACAGTCTTTGTCACATTATCACACCCAGGCCTTGCACAAAGAACGATTAAATCATCATCATCAGCAGCAGCAGCAGCCATGTTCTATCCACTGCTGGAAGAAGGCCTCCAGTGTCTTTGCCGTCCCTCTCGGGCTTGCGGTGCCACAATCCATCCCGATCGCATCGCTCCATCTTCGCAGTTGTCACCCTCTCCGGCGTGTTGCCCCTTTTGGGTGCCATTCCATCACCAATCAGCCGTCGTTCCCGGAAGTGATGTGTCATAGCCACACCACATTAATTTCTCTTAACGATCAAGACGATGTCTCTAATATGTGTTCGTTCTCTGATCGACCCGTTCCTCTTTGTGTAATTCCCAGCGTTCAGGTAGCATTCGTCTCCTCTTCACGGCCCTAAGTCAGTGGCGGAAATTCCACGTTCCTATGGTGGGGGAGAGTCTACTCGTAGAACAATCACCGTTGACTTCCACGTAAAGTGATCCTCAATTTATCGACCTCCGAAGGGATGATAGACTGAGTCAATCCTCAACCGGGATTTCAAATCGCAACTTTCCTATTGCGAGCCGCTCACTCTACCCGCTGGGCCACCGATGTGTGGCACGAGTATTTAATCGGCACACACTGCAAATATCCAATTTCGAGTGCACGCCTCCACGAATGCACGCATCGTGAGTCGAAGGACCGACCCCCCCCCCCCCCCCCCCGGTACAAGCGCAATCCAAATGAAACGTGGAAACGTTGCGGTGACATTGGGGCGCTGGGAATTGGTGGCAAGCAGTGGTAGTGGTTGCAGCCTTACTCATGTCAGCGAGAGCGGTCTGCGATCCCACCGGGACGGTCGTGCCTCCGCCGCCAGCGCACCAGCATGTCCCGCGCACCTGCCAAGGCAACGAGCCGGGACACGAGATCATCACCGCGCTCGCACCGACACGCCGACCGGTTAATAGGGAAGTCGGTGTATGGCCCAGTGGCCAAGTTCAGCGCATCTTAATAAAAATACCAGGAATGAGGTTGCCCCCAGTTTACCCGTTGTTGTTGTTGTTGTTTAGTTTACAAAACCCGCTTTTAGCTTTTCCGGTGTGAGTTTGGATTCCAATTCTTGTTACGCGGCGAGATGTCTGATGTTTCGCTCCACGTGCTGCTGGGAGCTTTTTCAGGAAGCTTCCTGAAGGATGCTCTGCAGCACGTGGGGCAGTGACACGGTGCCAAGCAGCAGAGGTGTGGACTCGAGTCATGTGACTTGGACTCGAGTCAGACTCGAGTCATGAATTTGATGACTTGCGACTCGACTTGGACTTGCATAACAATGACTTTGTCCCACCTATGAGATGTGGACTCGAGTCATGTGACTTGGACTCGAGTCAGACTCGAGTCATGAATTTGATGACTTGCGACTCGACTTGGACTTGCATAACAATGACTTTGTCCCACCTATGAGATGTGGACTCGAGTCATGTGACTTGGACTCGAGTCAGACTCGAGTCATGAATTTGATGACTTGCGACTCGACTTGGACTTGCATAACAATGACTTTGTCCCACCTCTGCCAAGCAGCATACGGCCCTGGCCCGGACAGACACAGGCGGGAGAGCTGTTCAGTAAACTCGCGAAGAAAAACCCTGAGCAGATTTAAAACCCTGTTATTTTTACGAACACCAAATTGATTCAGTTCACAGCTTGTAATTGTTACCTTTGAGTGCTCACCAACATATGTTATATTAAAACACAACGTAATGGTATAACGTAACTTAGAATAAACATATCATAAGCAGTGGTTACTGTGCTGTACTAATCTGGGACCGCCTGGCACATGGCGTTTCTGCGCAGCATGGAGACGCAGCTTATAACGAGTCCGAGACATTCGTGAGCTTTACGGGTGCGATTCGAAAAGGTTTTCAGCCTTTTTCTATTTTTTTTGGTGCCCCCCAAAAAAGCCCCATCCACACACTCCCCGTTGAATGCGGAAGCCGGAAAATCTGCGAAAGTTACTTCGAGGACCCACTCTACTGATGCTCGACTTTGACCCCTACGCTTGTGGAGTCAGCGTTTGTCGATTGGGATCGCTGTTCGGTGTCTGGAGGGTGCCACATGGGGGCCGAGCGAACGGCAACTTCAATAGGAGACAATAAATTTGATGTTCCACCGGCTAGGGTTACATAGCTGCTGGTTTAGGCTTCTGAGACAGCCTTCGACACCAGGACAGATGCATGTCAGTTTGTTGTCCTTCCCCCGCACCTCCAGTTAGCACGGTTGTCAACGTGCGGTGCACAAGAAGTTGTATATACATACAAAGGATCAGCTTCACTGTCAATTTTTCGTTGGTTCCTTAAAACTCCCTCGCTTACTCAAACTCTTCTCCCCCCCCCCCGTCCCTTCTCCACCATAAACTCCATCCCTATTCCCAACTTCTCTCCCCATTCATCACACTCACTCATTGTCATTTTCATCATCGTTTATTTCATGCATAATCATAGTCATGTACTACCATCCTTCTTATCAACTCATCTCATCACACTTCCGCTCTGAAAATAGCTTATTCTTTGTCAAGAAATGCATGGCATGCATGAAGAGTGAAGCAATTAATCTCTGACTATACATGCGTTCGGGATATTTTCACGTACGATATGGCTCAAGTTGGTTTAACGTTGGACTAGAGGCCATTTGGTCTCGAGGTCAAATACCAGACGCGGTCTTCTCAGCACGTCTTTCCTCCCAAGCCAGTAAAGTGAGCCCAATCTGGTGAGTAAACCCACCATCAATGGGTGTCCTGTGAAAGGACAAGAGCCTCACCGCAAAGAACGAGGAACTGGTACCAATCACTCAAAAAAACCAACAAGGGACAATGTACAGATGAGCGCTACCCAAAGTGTTGAAGTGCGAGGGACACTGATATTATCTGATTCTATTTCAGTAGCATTATTATACTGCAATGTGTATCCATGAAGACCTTTCTTCCCCCTCCTCCTCTTAGATGTTTACGAAACAGATTTCGCAGTGGCAAGATATTTTGTCCCTTCCCTGGTATACAGGGGGTTCGTGCGTTCAATCCCTGACACCTGTATATTTGGAGTTTGCATGTTTTCTCCGTAGTCGCGTGGATTTTTCACCGGGCCCTCTGGTTTTTCCCCTCCACATTTAGAAATACAGTATTCGTTTGGAGTTATTTGGTTGCTATACATTTCCACAGGATAAGCCACTTCGTTGGGCTATCATTTGTGGCCAGGTCACTTCTGAAAAAAAGTTACATAGCTCAGTGGGCCTTACCTGGTAAAATAAATAGTTACCGCTGGACTGAAGGCCACTTATTTACTGAACACTACTCATATTTCCAAAAACATTTGAGACATTTAATATATGTGTAGTGGTTAGCGCACTGCACTATGAACCCAACCATCTGTTTGATTCCATGCTATAGCCCACATCAGTGGCAAGTGATACCAGAACTGGTCACCAACTCACACTAACCAGTGTGGTGGAGTATGGTCATACGTGATTGACATGTAGAGGAGAGGCCTTTACCCAGCAGTTTGTACATTTTAATTTATTTTTCGTCATTGTCCACGTCAGTGTGCTTCGCAACGAATAGAGGCATATGATCATGTGTTACGTGTGATTTTCAGCCCAGGGTTAGAGTCTACGGCTAATGTTTAAAGTTTAGTACAGTTCTGTACATGGTAATAACATGCAGTATACTCTTTGGTTCGTTCGGTAAAGTCACGTAGGTATAAAATAAAATAAATCACGAAGTTTCGGGCGCAACACAAGCGTCCGTCACCAGGTGGGAATCCACTCTTTGGTTCTTTCACATGATGACGGACGCTTGTGTTGCGCCCGAAACGTCGTGATTTATTTTATTTTATACCTACGTGACTTTACCGAAAGAACCAAAGAGTATGGATTCCTGCATTCACGAAAGCTTCAAATCAACATGCAGTATATGCGTATACTATCAGTGTTAGTAAGAGCTCGACGGCACACGATTGCTAAATTCCAGTTTTCGAACGTAACTAATTCCAGGGGCTGCGTCACGGTGCACTGTGCACTGTGGTTCACGGAGCAAGACCGGGGTGGCGATTTAAAAACTGGTGAGGCAGGATCAGCCACTCCCGAGGGTTGCATTCCTCCAGTGTCGGCCAGGCCTCTCTTCCGCACACACCTATGGGGTGCGCGGTGTCACACCGCTCAAGTAAACAAATCTGCTTTGCCCACAATAGAGGGAGGGGGGGGGTAGATCGCATAAATATAAATGTGTCGTTAAACCCGCCACCACCCGACCCAGCCGCTTAATAAGGTTTGTCACGTAAACAAAACGTGGCCAATTCGTTGCTAGTACAGCACACCGGTGTGTTGGAGAGTAAATCCACAACATCCACAATTCGAGTAGAACGTTTCGCCGGTAATTACAACCAGCATCATCAGGCGACAGCCAGAGTTACGGAGAAATATTCCTGTTTCGGTCTTAAATAGAGGGATGACGACATTTATAATCACGCGATCCAACCTAAAACCCTCTATTATGGACTAAATCTACATATTTCGATTTAAAGCTTTCGTGACTGCAGAGATTCATCTTCTTGGTTCTCTCGGTAAAGTCACGTAGAATGGAAATAATAAAATAATTGAAATAAAACATAATAAAATAATTCTCACGACGTTTCGGCCACAACGCAAGCAGCCGTCCTCAGGTGCGTTGTGGCCGAAACGTCGTGAGAATTATTTTATTATGTTTAATTTTTATTATTTTATTATTTCCATTCTACGTGACTTTACCGAAAGAACCAAGAAGATAAATCTACATGCTCAGAAATGCATTTTACAGAGCTCAGCCCCAGATGGCTCCAGCTGAGACCAAGAACACGCTGTATCGTACAGTGTACCCCATTAAAAGCCACTGATAACAACTCATGGAAACGGCACAATCCAGGTGAGCACGACAGCATGCCCTCACTGGTGGCAATTACCGTCGAGTTAAATTCCCACTCCTAATTCGCGCTGCCTGCCTTTGTGGTCGACAGAGACCAAGCGGAATGAGTACGCACGCAAGGCGTACTCAAATAAAGTTTGAAAGTCAAAGATAAAAACTTCTCAAAAGCCTACCGGGTGTATTATCTGATTTAACCTCACAACAACAAGTGACGTGTATATATCAGGGGATACTAGCAAATCATGGTGTTTAAATTCATGCTACGTTCTATGTTCATACAAACTCTAGCAGTGGATCAATCGTGGCTGTGATGATGATGATATACACACGGACAGCGAAGGGCAATGGGAGGAAGTGGCGTAGTGATTATTGCACCGAGCTGTGAGCCACGGGCAACCAGAGAACATTTCCTGGCCGGTGGCGAACCGCTCCTGGGGCCAAAAACTTCACCCACCCGCACTGACCCCAGCGTGCTGACGCACGGTCTCAAGCAGCTCGTTTGTCTGACACGGCAAGTGGGCGGGGGGGGGAGAGGCTTCGGGCAGCGGGAAGTGACTTGACGAATGGACTTTAGATTATGGCTACCGATCTTAACACGCCAATGATGAACGTCGCGTTGTCACCGTTGCGGTAAAGAGAAGAACAATTTAACCAGCACGTGAACGGATTAATTTGTGAATACGTAGTGAATGCGAGGCTCGAGCCAGGGTTTTGACATTCTTAAGAGGCTCATCAAGAGGTGGGCATCTGTGAAAAAGACTGGAACACGTGTGTGGAAAAAAGAGATTTCTAGCTCATCGGATTCCTCCAGAATAAATGTTCCGATCCTGAACAGGTGACGACGATGGCAATCTCGACGTCACACACGCACAGGATTCGGACAAAACACCGTGTGACACCTTGGGACTGAATCACGAGTTTAGCTGCCAAACGAGATAAGGGCGGCGAGATGGGCGATACTGTTGTTAAATACCACAGAAAGCACGTCTCTTTAGCTCGTAAAAGACCCTTTTCGTTTATGATCTGACTAAAGTCTCTGCCCCTTTATATCCAGTGAGTTTCGATTTAAAGCTTTCGTGACTGCAGGGATTCATCTTCTTTGTTCTTTCGGTAAAGTCACGTAGAATGGAAATGATGAAATAATAAAAATAAAACATAATAAAATAATTCTCACGACGTTTCGGCCACAACGCAAGCAGCCGTCCTCAGGTGGAGACCAGGTCTGTCGAGACTCTGTCTTCTCGACAGACGCTGTCTTCTCGACAGACATGTTCTCCACCTGAGGACGGCTGCTTGCGTTGTGGCCGAAACGTCGTGAGAATTATTTTATTATGTTTTATTTTTATTATTTCCATTCTACGTGACTTTACCGAAAGAACCAAGAAGATGAATCCAGTGAGTTGGTAATGAACGGCTTCCAGCGGTGAATGGTGTTCAGGTGCGCACAACAATAATAAAACCTGCATCACGGGTTTAATTATTGTTTTTGTTAAATGTCGTTTCCATGACTTATTAGCGGTGGCTTCTAATGGGGGTGCACTGTACGGTATAGCGTGCTCTTTGTATCAGCTGGAGCCGTCTGAGGCTGAGCTCCGCAAAATACATTCTGAGTATGTCGATTTTTCTTCTTGGTTCTGTCGGTAAAGTCACGTAGAAGGGAAATAATAAAATAATAAAAATAAAACATAATAAAATAATTCTCACGACGTTTCGACCACAACGCAAGCAGCCGTCCTCAGGTGAAGAACAGGTCTGTCGGAAAGACAGCATCTGACGTTTCACCGGTAATTACAACCAGACGCTGTCTTTTACGACAGACCTGTTCTTCACCTGAGAACGGCTGCTTGCGTTGTGGCCGAAACGTCGTGAGAATTATTTTATTATGTTTTATTTTTATTATTTTATTATTTCCCTTCTACGTGACTTTATCGAAAGAACCAAGAAGATGAATCCCTGCAGTCACGAAAGCTTTAAATCGAAATATGTAGATTTTATCCATAATGAAGGATGTTGTATTAGATCGTGTGAATCTATATATATAAAATCGCAAATCTGTCTGTCTGTCCGTCTGTCTGTCTGTGTGTGTGTCTGTCTGTCTGTGTGTGTGTCTGTCTGTGTGTGTGTCTGTTTGTCTGTGTGTCGCCGGACCATACGCAGTTTCATTGGACGGCGGTTGCCCCTGGCAACGGGTAGCGACGCATTCGCTGCGGGGTGGACGCCATTTTTAATTCCCGTTAAAAATATGCGCACGCATTAACACGCGACTCTGAGGTAAATTCATCAAAGTTTCACGTCCTCTTCACTCCCCCCCCCACCACAATCTGTGCAATTACTATTATAGGGTCGGTAGATAATACAATTATAGCGATTAGACAGTATTATTGTAGCGCGGGGGAGGGGGGGGGGGTAACGGCCCCTGTACCCAGCCTCAGCCAGGTGGGCAATTTAGGCGAGGCCGGAGGCTCTGCACGGTACTAGGCCTCGACACCCCACCACACTATAGGCCGTACATATTACTGCACAGCGGCCCAGGAGATCGTGGCTGGGGGGGGGGCAGGGGTAGCAGCCCATCTGTGTATATATGTAAGGTTATTAAGAAATATATTTTCACCCGGGCAACGCCGGGTACTTATGCTAGTATATATACATAAATATCCCTCCAAGACAGAAACAGAAGGATTTCTCCGTAACTCTGGCTGTCGCCTGATGATGCTGGTTGTAATTACCGGTGAAACGTCGTACTCGAATTGTAAATGTTGTGGATTTACTCTCCAACACACCGGTGTTGCTGTGCTCGTAACGAATTGGCATGTTTCGTTTACGTGACAAACCTTACTAATTGGCTGTGTCGGGTGGTGGCGGGTTTAACGACACATTTTAAATTTACGCGATCTTACCCAAGCACCTCTATTGCGGATAATATTGGTCGCGAAAGCCTACGTGTTATATAGATTTAGCATTAGTTGATGTTATTTTAGCTAAAAAATATAATCGGTACTCTTCTTCCAAGTCTATGTTCCCACGCCTTTACCACCCCGCATTGACCAGCGTGGTGAAGTATGGTCATCCAAACATTCACTTGATGCAAGGGATGAGACGTGTAATTACGCAATGTGATTTGGCAGGAAATAGAAATGATGCAGATGCGTCATTTCAAAATAAATAAATAAATGCTCACATCAACAACCACTGCTAAACTATGTTGAAGTGTTTTCCGGATTGCCACTAATGTGGATGGGTAGCAGAGAAAACACCGATCAATAGATTCATATTGATTCTTTAAGCTCACGATATGTGCATCTAAACCCATTTGTAAGAATGGATGATGGTTTTCTGCTAATGTATTCTGCATGTAATGGGTTTGGGTGTGTTTTGTAGTCTGGCCGGGTGGCTCGCAATCGGAAGTTCAAATCCTGCTTGGAGGTTGTTGACTCAGCCCATCATCCCTCCGGGTTTCTAGACAAGAAGTAAACCGCCTTGTGGCACCCAGATACATTTGGAATTGCCACCACTGGCTCATTTGAGCAGGACATCACGTTCACGTCAACACATTCACCCGATCCATCTAGCCACTCTAGGCCACCGCATTTACTTAATTCATGATAATCATCAACCGTGCTCAATCCACTGCTGGATGAAGGCTTCCCCAATCCGCTGCCACCTCTCTCACGATCCCGCGTTTTAATGGCTCACCCCAGCGCCGGGATGCAAGCATGATTTAATCGCTCCATCTCCCCGTTAAGGGCCTTCCTCTCGGACGCGTTCCATTCCTTGGCTGTCCCCGAGTTACGATTCTTGACCCATCGGCCATCATCCATTCTAGGGGACGTCGTCACCTGTCCAAGCCCCACTGACTTGTCTTACAATCGGGGTGGTTTGTCAATCATTTCACCCCCACTGATGAGTTAGTTCGACCGTATTTTCCGGGATTATAAGACGCACCATAAACGTATGCCTGGGTGTCATTAAAGTTACTCTATACCAATCTGGTCACACGCACACACACACCCCTACCGGATTATAAGACGAACCCGCATCCACCCACCCATACACACACACACCCCATACACACACACCCACCCATACACACACACATACACACACACACCCATACACACACACACACCCATACACACACACCCCCATACACACACACACACACACCCATACACACACACACCCCATACACACACACATACACACACCACACACACACACCCCATACACACACACACCCCATACACACACACGTTTTACTTGACAGTGCAGGGAAAGTGTGCGTCTGTGTAATCGGGAGAATACGGTAAGCAGTGTTACGTTTATCTTCTTGGTTCTTTCGGTAAAGTCACGTAGAAGGGAAATAATACAATAAAAAAAATAAAACATAATAAGAGAGAATTATATAATTTTATTATATTATTATATTATGTTTTATAATTATTTCCCTTCTACGTGACTTTACCGAAAGAACCAAGAAGATGAATCCCTGCAGTCACGAAAGCTTTAAATCGAAATTCAGTGTTACGTTTCTTGTCTTCATTCCTCAGGTTGCCATTCTAATCTTTGTGGCTGCACATGTTCGCCAAGGAGCAGGAAAAACAAGTGTCGCATCTTGCCAGGCAGCAAATGGGCTGCAGTAGAATGTGGAAAAAAATGCCTCCTTATCTCGGCATCCCACGAGCAGTGCATTCTCTGTTCGTTACAATAAACACGGCATGCTGGTGGAGCTTTCGCAAACGTTTCTCAATCAATCCACTGTTGGATACGAACATAAGCCTCCACAGGAAGTGTTGTTTTGTTGGTCACGGGGGTTGCTGACCATACTTCACCAAGCTGATCCGTGCGGGTTGATGATTGAATGGGATTTCATTGATCCTAGATTTGTAGGGATTTAATTGGTCAACATTGTCGGGTGGCTAGTTTTTGCTCCCGTATTTTGTTCCGAAAGCTTTGCAGTAGACGTGTCTCCGATGCGTCTCACACGCTCACAAGAGGTGAATTAATGTATTCAATATTTACTGCTTGTTTTAGTTGACACACGTAGAGGCCACATATACATTCATATTAAACGAATTATTTTTATTTTTTATAAAAATATCGATCGGCTGAAAATTGCAAAAACCTTTATTAATCAATGTTCACACACTTAAATTTCGATTTAAAGCTTTCGTGACTGCAGGGATTCATCTTCTTGGTTCTTTCGGTAAAGTCACGTAGAAGGGAAATAATGAAATCATAAAAATAAAACATAGTAAAATACAATTCTCACGACGTTTCGGCCACAACGCAAGCAGCCGTCCTCAGGTGAAGAACAGGTCTGTCGGAAAGACAGCGTCTGACAGACCTGTTCTTCACCTGAGGACGGCTAATTGCGTTGTGGCCGAAACGTCGTGAGAATTGTATTTTATTATGTTTTATTTTTTTTATTATTTTATTTTTTCCCTTCTACGTGACTTTACCGAAAGAACCAAGAAGATGTTCACACACTTATTCAATTACACTTCGTACAATAGCAGTACAGTCGTTTGGTTTTCATAGTAGCACTCCCCTCCCATTCACTAAGCCGCACTGACCAGCGTGGTGAAGTATGGTCAGCCACAGCCCCCCCTCCCACGCCACAGACGACACGTCATTTGCACGCCTTAATCTAGGTTGTACATTTTATTGTAATAATTATATTATCACCATTAATTCTTTAATCTACACATGACGCGATTATTCGTGTTTATTCGTTCGGGACCACGGATAAATGGAGTTATTCGGCAAATTATTCCCATTATGCGTTCCCTGATCGCGCTCGACGGATAAACGAATCCCATAGTTATCGACCCCGAATATTTGGATAAAAGAAGTTTGTTTATTTACGTGGATCAGCATTTCACAAACTACAACTTAAATATCACGTATCGCTGCACTGTGTATATATGTAGCCCGAATACATCAATACTGCGCGTAACAAACGGCACTGAATTGTTTAAATAAACAATTCAATGTTCACACACTTATTAAATTGTTTAAATAAAACAATGCATTAGTCCGCCTGCTGTATTGTTTCACCCGGGGATAATGGCTTGTGTTGCTATCGAAACGTCGTGATCTATGATTTTTAAAATCCTTTATATTAATTTCGCTTGCTTGCTTACGACCGTGCAAATATTTCGGTCGTTTTTTAACCCACTTCCCGTGATCCAATCGAGCTGACATTTTCCACACAGACTCGTTGTGCGTGACAATTAATGTTCGTGAAATTTTTTTCCAAAATTTTACACTTTTTAGAAAAAAAATATTATATTTAATTACCAATTGCTTAATGGTGCAATGCAATCATCTGACCCATAGGTGGCAGCCATCTCAAGCCAGAGGACGAGAGGACTCTAGCCGCCACGCATATAAAGGATTTATAGTGAAAAACTTTTTTTTTACGGGTTATACTTGTTCTACCCTGCACGTGACTTTACCGAAAGAACCAAAGAGTAAAGTTAGTACGTTTTACCGGCTTTAACTGTTAATACTCTACTCACGGTTGATTATGTAAACAGTGACGAGCTCTAAGGTAGCGTGTGCTGTGTGTACCAAAGGGGAGTATTGCTTCATCAAGTTGTATACAGTGCTGTCAATCTACGCCGGGTACGAACACAAGTCACGGCTCAAAGGATGCGATCAGAGGTCTCTGGGTTAAATCTCCACACCGGACGAGGGAGACGACGTCAAAAACAACGAAATTATCCATCTCAACCGGCGGTTTCTCCCACGACAAATGACAACCGTTTGTCTATCCACCGCTGGTCGGATTCGTTTGACCATACTTCACCCGTTACTGGTCAATGCGGCTTAGTGAAGTATCTGGGGGGTGGAATAATGACCCAGCCAGGTGCGGTTCAGATCACGCTCCACTGACGTTATGTCACGAACGCCGTGGGACGGGGGAGTCGAACCCAGCTTGTTGGTGGTTTGGGGGTGTCGGGGAGCGTTCAAGCGCACAAATCCACCGCGCCCGCAGCTATCCAGCCAGCCAGCGCTGTCCACTTGAACGTACCTTGAACGTGCCTTTGCAGTGCCGGCTCCGGCGAAACTCAGTAAATCCCCGCGGCTGAGTGCTTCATCTCAAGCCGCGACTTCCAGCGGGTCAAGACAAACGTGCGACAGGCACGGTCGCCCTCCTCCTCCGACGACGATTTGCCACCCCCCCCCACCACTCGCTGTCCGCAACCTCGACTCGGATTTTGTTGACGTCGCTGCGGTGGTTTTGTCACTTGACACACCACCGACCCACTGTCGTGCACCAGCGGCAACTGACACAGTTACCCCCACCCCCGATCCTGTCACCAAAAGTGTGTGTGTGGGGGGGGGTGGTCCAGATGAAGCCCCAAACTTCCGGGGTTGTTCCACCCCTCCACCACCAACACCCAACACTCGGCCACCTTTCAGCCGTTGTCGTTGTGCGCCGCGACCTCATGCGAGCGGTGTGTGGGGCCACAGCACCTCCAGGCGACTCGTGTGCCCCACTGCACAGCGACGAAGAGAGAGAGGAGGAGGGGGGGCCCCGTGGGGCAATCGCGAGAGACCGGCCCAGCCGTGGTGATGGGGCAGGGGAGGTGTCTCTGGCAAGCTGTGCCCGCACCTGTGCAGCGCGCTACCGCCGCCTGCTGCTGCTGCCGCACGAAGCCCCGTGCCTCTGGAACGTGGAGAATGAAGGCCCTCTAAGAGAGAAGAGCTTCTTAAAATGTTTTAGGGCCCGGGGATCACTCAGCCAATGCACCACTCAGATCCCCTCTACCCCCTCCCAGCCAGCCCTAGTGACAACACGCATTCACTTCTATCTCTAAATACCAGGGATATGAATTGATTAATATTGCCGGGACATAAACATTTTTTTTTTAAACGGCGCTTATAAGGATTTTTTTAAGGTGGGCATTTAGATAGATGTTAGAGTCGGGCAAGTTTTTAATGAGGTTAGTTGATTTAACTTCACTTTTTAATTCAATATCACGAGTAAAATAGTGAATGTCCGAAAGAAAATGTGTGAACAGTGTCATCATGCTGGATTACAGGCGTGCATCGCCACCGCCACCCGACAATGGACTTCATCCGGACCTGGTGGTTTTGCATAATGGTGATGACTCGACCGCGTGTTTTTTGTGTGTTGAAACGTCGCTCAATGACGGTGTATGATCTACTAGCGGTAAGTACCCGGCGTTTCCCGGGCGAAAAAGACAGACACACACACACATCGACTTACACACATCGACTTACACACATCGACTTACACACATCGACTTACACACATCGACTTACACACACACTTTCTATGTACATGAGTCTAGCGGAAGAAGCAAGGAACACAAATATTAGTTGTTCGCACAAAAACATTATGATTGAAATATTTGCAAAGGGATTATTCTAAAATTAGATTTCAATCAACGTGATTTGACACAATAACAAATATATCAATGCAGAGCAAGTTAATAATAAGTTGTTAGTTGTGAGCACACAAACGAAAATATATGTGAATATTTGCAAGGTGATTATAAAAATACCAGGTTTCTGTGTACATGAGTTGAGCGAAAGAAGCAAGGAATAGAAAAAATAGTTGTCTGCACACAAACATTATTCATGTACATTCATGTTCTTGGTTCTTTCGGTAAAGTAACGGAGAAGGGAAATAATAAAATTATAAAAATTAAACAATTACATTCTCACGGCGTTTCGATTGCAACACAAGCAATCATCATCAGGTGTGAAAACCACAAGGAATAATTTTTTTTAAAAAGTAGCCACTTTTTTCACACCTGATGATGATTGCTTGTGTTGCAATCGAAACGTCGTGAGAATTTTATTATTCTCTTTTTATTATTTTATTATTTCCCTTCTACGTGACTTTACCGAAAGAACCAAGAATATGAATCTCTGCAGTCACGAAAGCTTTAAATCAAAATGTACATTCATTTTATCTTTCGGTAAAGTCGACAGTCATTGCCAAAGAGACCAAGGCAGCTTGCCAGTGACTCAGGGGGCCAGCTGCGTGGTTATCGTGTGTGCAGGTCGCGCAGCCTGCACCTAGACCCGTGTACCGGAGGAACCCAGGCTCCGTGCTTGCAGAACTCGTGGTAAAATCGGGGAGGGACGCGCCAATCATTCACCTGTTGCACCAGGGCCCATGTCAACCACGCCACGCCACTTTGGGGGGACATGTTTGGTTTGCATGATCGTAAACCGAATTAAAACCGGTAAAAACTGGTTACCGCTTTGTCGCATCCTGTATATAGAAATGTCTAGAGCAATGAACATAGCATTTTAGTCGTTTATATTTTTTTGGGGATTTAAACTAAGAAACGCCAGAATGTTACGGGTGAGCACGCTGGGCTTGCAATGCGCGAGGTCGCCCAGTCGACTCCAACAGTTGAAACATGAATTACAATCTTGAAATAATTGTGAACCTTTATTTGAAGCTTTCGTGACTGCAGGGATTCATATTCTTGGTTCTTTCGGTAAAGTCACGTAGAAGGGAAATAAATAAATAATACAAATATATAACAATAAAAATTCTAACGACGTTTCGACTGCAACACAAGCAATCATCATGATATTTGTATTATTTTAGTATTTCCCTTCTACGTGACTTTACCGAAAGAACCAAGAATATGAATTACAATCTTGAAATAATTGTGAATCTTGATTTGAAGCTTTCGTGACTGCAGGAATCCATACTCTTTGGTTCTTTCGGTAAAGTCACGTAAAATAAATCACGACGTTTCGGGCGCAACACATGCATCCGTCACCAGGTGGGACAGCATGCTTTCCTGATGACGGACGCTTGTGTTACGCCCGAAACGTCGTGATTTATTTTATTTTATGCCTACGTGACTTTACCGAAAGAACCAAAGAGTATAATTGTGAACCTTTATTACACCCCCGTCCCACCTTGACCCCCAGACCCTAGCAGTACGTGTTCCGTGTAAAGGAGCACAAATGCTCTTTAGAGCTCCCTCTAGCGGAGGCCCTTTCGCCAGCAGTGGCGTGAGCGAGCAACACGATTTGATGTAAGATTCAAACATCAGAATCCTTTTATTATACTCGAGGAATCCGATGGGCCATGAAGTTCGTTTAAACAGATTTCATTTTTTTCACAGTTGTCGACGCAGAGCATCAACTACAATTTCACATTCTTAGGTTTTTTCGGTAAAGTCACGTAGGTAAAACATTAAAATTAATAAAAGTAAAATAAAATAAAAATCACGACGTTTCGGAGGCAACGTCGTGATTTTTATTTTATTTTACTTTTATTAATTTTAATGTTTTACCTACGTGACTTTACCGAAAAAACCTAAGAATATGAATCCTTGCAGTCACGAAAGCTTCAAATCTAGAATACAATTTCACATTCTGACAACGGCGTCCAGGATCAGCGGAGTGCATCGCTGCGGTGTCTCAGACCTTCGCATTGAGCTGTCAGGACTGCACCGTTATCGCTGCACTGAGAAACGAGGGCACGGTGACTGAGGCCATCCGTGCGGTCTGTGCGTGCGCACACGCCAATCGAAGCATTCTTCGTGACTCACATTCCACTGGAAGCGGTTATCTGATTCTGAATCGGTAATAGATTTTGAAACCATTTAACGATGTTGCGGTTGGAAATAATAAAATAATAAAATAAAACATAATAAAATAATTCTCACGACGTTTCGGCCACAACGCAAGCAGCCGTCTTCAGGTGAAGACCAGGTCTGTCGGGGAGACAGCGTCTCCCCGAGAATTATTTTATTATGTTTTATTTTATTATTTTATTATTTCCATTCTACGTGACTTTACCGAAAGAACCAAGAAGATGAATCCCTGCAGTCACGAAAGCTTTAAATCGAAAAGATGTTGCGGTTGTTATGCAACAACCCTAGCGTACACCTCGTGTGTCCTTTGTCAAGCCACTGCTGGATGAAGTCATCCCTAATCTGTGTCAGTCATAGGGATTGATGGACGATGCATTTTATTTATTTATTTTGGTTTAACACGTGGATTATGAATGCATTCTTTCAACGACGGGCATCCCAATGATGACTATATAACTTTTGGAATTCAAACTTAAGAATAGATCATGGAAAGCAAGCATGTGTTACAAATTTACCCCGAACTCCCTGTACATTTCTACTGCGCGTTCTCTTGGCAAACACTGTTAATTCTTCGGAGATGAATGTTAATTTAAAATCCACTAAAGCTGCAGTTGTAATAATTTACATCCCTCGGTCAATCAACTGTCAGATGAAGGCCTCCTCCATGCCGTGTCGGTCATACTTCAGCACGCTGGTCAGTGCTGGTTGGTGAAGGGAGAGAGTATGTCTGTAGAAGTTCTTTCGCACTGTACGTAGCCAACCGCGCTATTCAATGATACGGGGAGGAAGGGGAAGAGGTGTAGGAGGCATGGATGCAGAACCTGTTCAGATGTTATTCGTCACTGATGTTAGCCGTGGCCCGGAATAGAACTCAGGTAGGCGTACTCGTAGCGCACTGCGCTAGCCGCTGCATTTCCCTGTATGGTGTAATTGCACGTACAATTACGCATTGTCTTGGAGGATTGTGGACAGTTAAATAAGTAATGAACGAAAACTGTATTTCAGCACGTAAACATTAAATAACATTCTAGTCCACGGCAAGGTGCACGGGCTGTGGGGCCAAAAGCTTCGCTTAATTTGAGTTCCATCTCGAGGGCCAATAAGCTGAAGGAGTAAAGTGTTCACCATCATGTGGTTAAACCAATTCTTGCCGATTGAGTACTTTGATTTTATTGTTTATGGTCTATAGGCTTTTGCTGGATCTAAATCGCAATCCTGAAATTATATTTTAAACGAACTTTGGAAAGAATTATATGGTTAAGAACATTCGTTAATAATAACAGGAAAATGTATCGTAGGTGATGGCCCTTCTGTGCAATGAAGAATGACCATTGCCCGAAACGTCGCCTATTGTTTATCCTTTGTTACACGACAGTGGCATTGATGAAAATTCGTTTCTTGTTATTCGTACTTGTGCAGCACTGCCAACCGCAGCATCATCAAAGAATAATTTGGAAATAAATGTGTACTTTCACATGTGCAAGAACGCGCGTTCAACTGGACGCTCCCGTTGTTTCTACGTATTAACTTTCTGGAGAGAGAATGGTTATACTGACAGCAACCCTTACTTGTTGGGCTGGATTCGGTCCAGTTTGCGTGTGTATACAAATGCTTTTGGTTCACACAAGTCCGGTCCCGGTGTGGACTCACCATAATTAATATGCCACCTGGATATACATGCGTAACTGAAGGTGATTTATTTAATGTATTACCTAAAATGCAATAACTACCATATACAGGGTGCTTCAAAAAATGTTAACACTTTTATGGGACGATCGTTTTTAATGGGAAAAAGAACGGGTAATACACTGTAACATGATAACAACTGTAATGTTAATAGCTTTAAAACGTGAAAGGGTCTTCACTTGTTCGCCATCATTGTCAACACGCGCCTGTAGTCTTCTCCAGGTGGTCTCCAGAGCTCGGAGGCACATTTCTTTGTGGTATTGTTGCAAATTCTCAGAAGTATATAACACGTTTTTAAAGCAGCCTGTAGAGGGCTCTGTGAGATGTAGATTTGTTTCTTCTTCTTCTGTGCAAGGCTCAAGGCTCTCACCGTGCAGAGTGAGGGCCCTTACCAATAACGGTGTGTTAACCAGCAGGATGTCTGACTGCCGATGAGTGGCCACACGAGTGAATCCCGCTGCGTGTTGAACAAAAAAAGAAAGCCGCTGCTTTGGCGTGAGTCGGGAAAGCCGAGTGCCGTCGGTCGATAGGCTGAATAACATTTTTCCATTTAAAGTGGGAGAGACAAAACGGAAGGTCTTCTTGGTTCTTTCGGTAAAGTCACGTAGAATGGAAATAATAAAATAATAAAATAAAACATAATAAAATAATTCTCACGACGTTTCGGCCACAACGCAAGCAGCCGTCCTCAGGTGAAGAATAGGTCTGTCGAGAAGACAGTCTCATTCAGACTCTGTCTTCTCATTCAGACTCTGTCTTCTCGACAGACCTATTCTTCACCTGAGGACGGCTGCTTGCGTTGTGGCCGAAACGTCGTGAGAATAATTTAATTATGTGTTATTTTTATTATTTTATTATTTCCATTCTACGTGACTTTACCGAAAGAACCAAGAAGATGAATCCCTGCAGTCACGAAAGCTTTAAATCGAAAAACGGAAGGTTATTTGTTTAATTGTATTTTCAAACCCCGACTTTGGCGCCGGCTCGCCAGCGCGACCGTGTACACGGGAATGATGTGGTGGTGGTGGTGGTGAACATCGCGGCTTGCTCATCCTTTTGGCTCTCGAGTTAAAAAAAACAAAAACAAAAAACGGAATGCCTGACAAACATCTTTCAGCGCTTCATTTAGTCGTATCCGAACGGCAAATAATGGAAACTCTTTTCAATGATGGAAAATGTCAATACTCGACACTCTTTCCATCCATCAGTCGTGATAGGTTGGGTTTAAAACAAATTATTTGGTGATGCTGCGTTGACAATGGTGCACGAGCACAATTAGCCGCACAAGACGAATGTTTAGATTTTTACGAGTTTAAAAACATTACAATTCTGTCAACTAACCGTCAATCGACATCTCATAGCAACCTATCGCGGCCGACCAATCGTGACTGCATTTGAAATATTTTTTGCCACGCGACCACGAGGAGAACATGCAAACTCCAAATATAAAGGGGTCAAGGTCGAGATCTAATCCGCGACCTCCAGTATACTAAGCGCGATAGCTAACACCTCACCACCGTGGAGCCCTTTTTCGGACGCACTTCTGCTCGGCTCGCAGTTGTCAGGCTGGGCTTCATCCGACACAGATTGGTTATCTGTGAAAAGAGCTTTACAGCTCATCGGATTCCTCCAGTATACGGGAATTTTGTGATTTTGAGATTCTTCATGAGATCTCATCTGACCCATCTGGCCCATTGTAGAATTTTGTTTTACGCGCATCCTGTAGATAATTGTGAAACGCGCCTGAATCAACTTACAAGTTGGTCCGTGCAGTCTTCAAGATCCTCCGTTGACTCATCCCCAACATAGCTCTCCACTCTCATCTCGCTCTATACCGCCACGTGCTCTTTCGAAACTTTTATTTCAACTCTCGATTGCTCAGTGGAATGGGTCGTTCCTTCTCTGCTGCCTCCGGCGGAGAATGGAATTTACCCTCCTCCTCCCCCCCCCCGAAGTCTGGAATTCCCCCCCCCCCATCATCCGTGCTAATGGCTCCCTGCCCCATTTTCAAGGCTAAGCTCAAGATTTTTGCATTCTTGTAATGTCGTCTGCTCTCCACTCCGTCCACTCCAATATATATCAAAACATTCGTAAATAGAACACATTTTTTTTACGAGATGCCTTGCAATGTCTGATGGTTTCACCAGATGCACGTGTATATGGCGTCTGGAGATGCAACTGCAGTTTGAGATGCGATGTGAATCAAAATTACAATGTGTTGGTAAGAATATATATTGCATCTGGTAAAGGAGGTCTCATAGTGTATTGGTAAGAAGTGCCCGTTTCAGCCATTCGCAGCCACGAGGTGAGTACCGACTTGAACGGGCCGGAGCGGAGTGCTGCTCTGTGGAGACGTGGGTTCACAAGTTCGTACGTCGGCCGTCAATTGAGTTTATCTTGGGAGTTGCATTACACGTCTTCCCCAGTGCCGAATTAAGCTGTAGCATATGTTATAAAGGGGCTTAAATACATTTTAAAGCACGTAAATATTAAAACACACATTTTTTTTTAACTTGCATAGTAAAGTAGTTGCATTTTTTCATTTGCTATACAGCCAGATAATGGCTAACCTCAAGCATCCAGTCGTTAATTAAAAAAAATGAAAGTGGTATAGTACTATAGTAATTGAGCAAGTGCAGAATCACTGAACCGGAATTGATAGCTTTAAAGCATTTCGCGCGGGGTCCTTGAAAGTGCGGGGCCCGTAGCTATGAGGATAATCCGGCACTGGTCTTCCCCTCTTTTTCCCTCCCTCTCATTCTCTACCCCCCCCCCCCGAGCCCTCTCTAGCTCCCCCTTCCCTTCTTCTTCCTAGCGTTGTTACCGCTTTTCGGCATTGTCTTCTCCATTTGGCTCGGTCCAGGGCATCTTCAGGGGATGCGTTGACCGTCTTCACGTCTTCCTTTATTCGATCCATCATCCATCGCTTCTTCGGACGTCCGCGTGGACGGCGGGCCTCTGGCTCAATACGCATGGCAGTCTTGGCCACTGATGACTCTTCACTTCGCGTCACGTGGCCGTACCACCGAAGCCTTGCCTCCCCCCCTTCCCACCTTGTCCCACCCCCCCAGTCTGTTAATTATCCCCCCCCCTACCCTTTTCCCCATCCCCATATAAACGTTCACGTTCTCGGTGGTGGTTGGTCTCCACCTGAGTGGGGGAGTGAGACAAGTTAACCCCTCCCCCCCTCTCGCACCCCCCCCTCTTCATCAAGCTCTGTCGCGCAGAACTCGGGATGCTGTTCGCTGAATTGCTGGACACGACTCAGTCAACCATTCTCCACAACAAAGGCTAATTTCCTGGCAGCGATTTCAGCCGCATCATCTCTACATAACAAAAAGGCTCAGTCCCTTTTACACGCACCTTTACATTATCCGCACCTAGTTTACACAACAAAGGCTCATTCCTAGCAGCGTGCTTCAGCTGCACCGAACCTCACAAAAATAATATTCAGGGCTCTACCTTGGCTCCTCCCACCCTCAACCAGTATATATACAAATACTGTTTTCTTGGAATTTCTCTCACTTGATACAGCTATCGTGCTGTCACGGTTCCACCTGAATACAGAGGCTTGTGTTGCCTCCGAAACGTCGCGATTTTATTTTATTTTTATTTCACTTTTATTAATTTTAATTTTTTACCTACGTGACTTTACCGAAAAAAACCTAAGAATACGACTCCCATCTCCGTGCTGAGACCGGCGCTTTGTACCGGGCTCGCGTTGAGTTGTAATAAAAAGGCAATAAACCACACAATTAATTTCGTTGTACTGCCGTGGCCTCTTTACTTTCCTGCACCACGTATAGTCCCGTAGTCGATGTTACTCTCTTTATAGAGATTGCACTCTCATGGTGCTAATCTCTCATGGACACTGCTGTTGTGCGCATTTGCGGGCATGATACTCTTATGCGGCGACGGAAGCTCATTTCATGCTAATCTCCCTCCCTAATCCCTCTCTCCCTCATCTCCCCCATTAACACAACTGACGTGCTTGCGTGCGGGGATGAAATTCCTTTCCAGCTCAGACCCCGCCTGCTTGCCCTTCGCCACATATATAACCTCTTGTTGTAACAGCTCTCTCGCTGGTTCAGCAGTTCCACTGCTGGATTTTATTTTTTCAGCCTGAGGACGACCGCTTGTGTTGCGATCGAAACGTCGTAATTGATTTTATTTTATACCTACGTGACTTTACCGAAAGAACCAAAGTGTAATTAAGTAATTAAACCACACTTATTTTCGTTGTGCTTCCGTGGCCTCTTTGCTTTCCCGCACCACGTATTGCCCCGTAGCCGATGTCACTCTCTTTATCGACGGTAGACGGTCGACCATAAAAGCACCACCAGGCTCAAAATACCTGCAGAGCTTCGTGCGCATTGCGGGTGATTCGGTCATAGACATGGGCCCACGATGGTCACACAGGCTACACAGCACGCGTGCACAACTCGGTATATTGGTTATGTATTATATAGAGTTTATAATCTTGCGTCGAACTCGGACCCATGTTTTCTGCAAGATCAGCAGTTCACCAGCAATTATTCAAAAACAAGCCTGGCGCGGTTGAATGATACACATTAATTCGAAACCGGTCCAGAGTTGACTTGTCTTTAATCAGTGCTGCTGGGATGATGCGCTCCGTGAAGGCCGTGCTGCTGATGAGTTATGTAAGATTTTTTTGCGCTTTCTTGGGAGAGACATATACGTGAATGATACATGGGCTATTAATGTTGTGATATCGTGTACGTGTAAAGCCCTTTTGTCAATGCACTGCCGGATGAGGGCCTCCTCCCCATACACTGTCGGTCACGGGGATTGTTTCACCATCGTTTACGTTCAACAGTTCAACACCTGATCTGGTTATAAAGGTTACCTATCAATGCGTGGAGCAATTTTTAAAGGAGTGCATACTATCTCGCGGTTCATAACAGAGTGGACTGCTCGTGCAACACGTAGGATCGTTTCGTGTCTCGGGATTGGAAAAATGCTTCTCGGCACGCGTCCTCCGGTTCCCGGCACTCATTAATCTGACGAAAAGTTATTGTAGGAAAAAATCCCCGTGCCGTGGCCCGTTTCTCCCGAGACTGGCTTGTCCAGCGCTCCTCGGGACTCCTCCTCATGCACACAACTCAGTCACCGCGAATGCACACGTGGAGGAATCTGTGCATTAGCGGGGGAGGGGGGGGTATGATGGGTTGTTAATATTAAGGACATCATCCACCGAGGGAAAATTGGCAGCGATGAAATCAGCTCGTGTGCGGGTTGCGTGCGTGAATCATCGACCTCGCAGCATCGCGAGAGGTGATGGCTTCATCTAGCAGTGGATTTACTTACGTTGGTAAATATGCCACGTATAAATTTCGATTTAAAGCTTTCGTGACTGCAGGGATGCATCTTCTTGGTTCTTTCGGTAAAGTCACGTAGAATGGAAATAATAAAATAATAAAAATAAAACATTGTAAAATAATTCTCACGACGTTTCGGCCACAACGCAAGCAGCTGTCCTCAGGTGGAGAATAAATCTGTCGAGGAGACAGAGTCTGAATGACAAGCCCCAGGCTTGGAGCTCTTCGCCCCTCCATCCCAGCTTAAATAGTCGCTCCAAGCCTGGGGCTTGTCATTCAGACTCTGTCTCCTCGACAGACCTGTTCTCCACCTGAGGACGGCTACTTGCGTTGTGGCCGAAACGTCGTGAGAATTATTTTATTATGTTTTATTTTTATTATTTTATTATTTCCATTCTACGTGACTTTACCGAAAGAACCAAGAAGATGCCACGTTCAGTTACGTGGCACATTGCTGTCGGATGACGCATGGCGCCGTGAACTCAAGCGACCTGAGTTACGATTTCCGGCCAAGGGATAGCATCGGATTGGGGTCCTGTATGACTGCCCCGTTCACTCACCCGCTTGCTAAAGTCTGGTCAGTGATCAAACAACCTCCACCACTGACGCGGCGTGGGTGGCTTTCATCCATCGGTGGATTGACAATGGGTTGCGTAAACCATTGGTGTGTGTATCCGTTCGTGTGTATGTACGATGAACTTCTTCTTGGTTCTTTCGGTAAAGTCACGTAGAATGGAAATAATAAAATAATAATAAAACATAATAAAATAATTCTCACGACGTTTCGGCCACAACGCAAGCAGCCGTCCTCAGGTGAAGAACAGGTCTGTCGACCATTCTACGTGACTTTACCGAAAGAACCAAGAAGATGAATCCCTGCAGTCACGAAAGCTTTAAATCGAAATTTATGATGAACTTCTTTCGCGCCGTACATATCCAACCGCGCTAATCGGAGGTGTCGGGGGGACGGACAACAAACTAACCGCAAAAAATACAGTTGTAAAGACACGAGGTTACAATCTAGAACAAAAAAATCAGTTTTCAATCTAGAATGTTTACGCACGCGAGTTCGCTTTGGGATGCGTGGGCGTGAGTGATAACCCTCCACTCTCAACCACCCCTCGCCCCGAGGCGTTCTAGAACTATCTCGGTGTGCGTGAACAGCACATGGCATTTGGCAGTAATATGGTACTGCGGCCGAACTGATTGATTGATAAAAAAAAGAAGTATTGACCCAGGGAAGCCTCTCGAGTATCGAGACGCTTTGTCAGCAAGGTGCTGTTCAGTTTCGCATTAGGGGGGCGGGGGATGGGGGGGGGTGGCGATGTTGCTTCGTGTTTTCCCAGTTGCCTAATTTGCGGGGTAATTTTTCAAAATTTGCCAAATTAGAACCGGCACACATGGCCCACTGGTTTTGGAATGACGTCGAAATATTTTTAGTGTCCACTGTGAAGAAGACGGTGGTTATATATATAGATATTTTTTTACGGCTAATACACGCACGGTATTAATCAGGGCGGCTGTGGGACTCGAACCGCGAACCGATGCAACACGCAGCAAGCACCACAAGTCACCCAGAATGCCCCCGATTTCGTCAGATATCGGAGCTGAGCTAAGCAGGTTTGAGCCTGGTTAGTGCTCGACTTGGACGCACTTGTCTTGAGATGGTTTATTTTATTAAGGAGCCGCGTGCTCACACTCGAACAGGCGGAGACCTCCACTGCAACAGCCCCGAGTCTCCAGCACATCTCCCTTCTGTATACGGTCCGAGGCCACGCCCCCATTCTCGAACTTTCTCGCTGGTTCTCAACTGCTCGCTCTACCAGCAGACTCCACCGTCCTCTTCCATCACCTGGCCACGCTCCTATTCTCGATCGTTCCCGTGGCCACGAGTCCATTCGCACTGCAGGCTGACTCCCCTGTCAGGAGCCACATGAGGGGGGTGGGGTGGGTTGGGGGGGGCACCTTATCCCAAGGTTTTGGACAACAGCCTCTACAATGCGTGGCTGCCAACGGCATATCGTAACGGGTGCGTGCGCACGCTGCGGCCGAAGGAAATCCCATGGCCCAGGCGTGGGTGATTTTTAGTGTCCCCCAGTCTAAACGCAACCGCACAATGCATACAACACCGAGACAATAACCGGGCTGGGAAACCTGCCCCATTGTGTCTCGTTCATTCAAACGGCGGGCCAACGGTGGTCGGAATCGGAAACTTTTATTTAAAGTGCCACTCCGCAACAGGTTTCAATGAAAGAAAAGGAAAGAAAATTGAAATAACAATGGGCGCACTTTGCATAGATGACAAGTGAAACGCGCTGAATTATTTACGGACGGTCGGTTATTGAATAATAAACCAATCCATGCTCTATAAACAATATCAGCACGTATTTAGATTCTCAGCCCCTTTGTCAATGCCCCAGTGTGATATCACGAGGGTCTTACCATACTTCACCACGCCGGTCCGTGCTGGTTGGTGAAGGGAGATTAGGTGGGGTCCAGGACTAGTTGAGTTATCAGTCGCCGCTGATGTCAGCCATGGCAGATACAGCATCAAACTCAGGCTACCAGGTTTACAGCTCATTGCGTTCACCAATGTGCCACTCCTCCTCCCAGTGTCTCTGCGTTGGTCATAAATACAAGTGTACTACTACGATGACTACTACTACAACACATTAAACAACCTTTTTTTTTTTAAAGTTTAGTAACCCACATGATGCACGAATTAAGTGAGACTTCACGTAGGTGAGGTAATGCGGTCCGGAATGTGTCGAAACTAAGGTAAATATCACGCATTCAGATGTTTCTTACAGTATAAACAGGCAAAGTAAATGTTAAGTCAAAACAAATATCAATCACACGCAATGCCGCGCGTTGCAGTTATAGGGTTTCAGACTTAAAACGGAAAGATTTGGAAACACTGACAGGGTGAGGCCATTCACGAACGTCAGAGCTCAGGGAGAACGAGTGATGCTGGCATTGTTCTTAAGGTTGAGAGCTCGGGTTAAGCATTTACACTATGAGATCTCCTTTACCAGTGGCAAAATATAGTAATAGGGTTTTACCCTTTTAACTGGTACAAAATCTGACACCTTTATACAAGGCATCATGTTTGCAATAACCTCAACACAAGAAGTCAAAATGCAAACAAAAAGAAACAACTCTGATGATGATAATGATATGCACTGTCGTTGAAGTTGATTGGTCCACACCCGAGACAGCTTTCTTTAGAGCCTAGTCTCCATTGGTGTTGGCGTCATCTGGTCCAACACCAATGGAGACTAGGCTCTAAAGAAAGCGGTCTCGGGTGTGGACCAATCAACTTCAACGACAGTGCATATCATTATCATCATCAGAGTTGTTTCTTTTTGTTTGCATTTTGACTTCTTGTGTTGAGGTTATTGCAAACATGATGCCTTGTAGAATTGTATAAAGGTGTCAGATTTTGTACCAGTAAACCTATTACTATTGTTTAGAAGTTTGGCGATAGACACTCGGGTGCCATCCATTCATCGGGAACGTATTGGAGGTAGGTGCAGCCGGATATGCCGACGCGCGCGTACGATGTCACGTTTTCGCAGGGCGAGATTTTGCTGGCTCATGACGAATTGCAAAACTTCCCTTAAGCTCCCAGGATTGTTGTGAGGTGTTCCAGAAGAGACAGTCAAGAAAGTGGGACGCGTGAAACCCCCGTCCGTTCAGAGCGCTGAGTGTTATTCACTCATGCCTGTAACGGCGAACCTGGATGATTAATATTATTCCCACACTGCACAAACATTACAAAAATAAAATAATTAAAATTAAACATAATAAAATAATTCTCACGACGTTTCGGTCAGAAGACAGACCTGCTCTCCACCTGAGGACGGCTGCTTGCGTTGTGGCCGAAACGTCGTGAGAATTATTTTATTATGTTTTATTTTTATTATTTTATTATTTCCATTCTACGTGACTTTACCGAAAGAACCAAGAAGATGAATCCCTGCAGTCACGAAAGCTTTAAATCGAAATTTAATACAAAAATAATAATGCTAATTTAAAAGTAAATGGCCAAGTATCCCAATGCATGACCCTCATAAGTCACAATGCTAAGTGAGGCCTTTCTGTAAAAATATAACTTATTATTATTAATAACTTTGATTATAAAGGTTGTCACCTCCACACAACTGTCGCGAATATTTGTATTAAATGTAGGCTTGCCCCACGCCATGTCAGTAATCGATATTGTTTGACCATACTTCACAACGCTGGCCGGTGCTGGTTGTTGAACACGGTTGGCTACGTACGGTGCGAAAGAAGTTTAACAAACACACATGCGGGGGGGGGGGGCTGATGTTAGCCACGTTCCAATGAAGCTCAGGTCACGTGGTCCATAGCGTTGTGCCACTAAACACTGTGCCACTTCTCCATCTACATAAAGTGTAGCCAAACGTGAGTCAAATATTACCTCACATCAATTCGTAAATGTTTAGCACTTTTTTTTTGTTCAAATGGTTGTTTCTGCTCAGTGTTGTTTACACGGTGGGATTTGGCCGGTTGATTTGCTGAATCCGTTTAGAACACAGGTCTCCCTTGAAAATGGACTTCTGGGGCCAGAGTTCCTTCTTGACGTATGGCCAAAACATTGCTTTGGCAAAATGCCATAATTGTTGGTAACGAGCACATGCGCACATCCTCGTGAAAAATCCTCATGAAATTATCTTTTTGCCAATCTATGTTTTCTATATATATTCTCCACAACAACTCTCCTGGTTATTTTCAGCTATGTATTATATATAAATATCATTGGGCGTCAAACTAGGTACCGTAGCTTAAAGAGAAGCCTCCTTGCCTATGATATCTCTTCTCTCGCATGTATTCAGGCAAGCTGACTCTGCTGGTGAGACAATATGTGTTTCGAAACCAGTCCAGAGTTTGCTTGTACTGAATCGATGCTGCTGAAATAATGGACTTCCAGAAGATCATGGGGGCCCATAGGTTATTTAAAGAATGGTAACTCTTTTTCACGCGGAGAGACAGATACATGAAAGAGACAAATTGCCTGCCTATTAATTTTGGTATGACAGTGTAGCAGCATTGATTCAGTACAAGATAATTCTGTACCGGTTTTCGCAACACACTGTGAAATGCATAGCCCCAGGTGTCCCACAGGAGATTACTTAACCAGGCGATGGTGGCTACTACACGTGGGCCCCTAATCCAGCCCTCTGGAGGCAGCGAGGGTTGCTGGATCACACAAATGTCGTGACGTTCCCTTCGCGTGGCCGTCGACGAGCTAACCATAACCCTGGCTTGCCAGGAGAATGCGGTACAGCAAAATTGTGGAGTTCATCGTCGAGTTCATCTGTACGGGATAGAGTGTTGCCCCCTCTCACATGCAAAACGCTCATTGATTGGCTGATCTCTCTTTCGTATGGCTGCCGATGGCGATGCAGAGCAACAACTTACAATTTCACATTCAGGCGGTCAGGCCAGTGAACTGCGTCAGCAGTCGCGGAGTGTTTCGCTTTGACGTCTCCTTCCGTCGTTGCGGATCGGGCATTGCGTCGTTCTATGTGTTTAATGTCTGTTCTGGATGACCACAGACGCACACTGGAGCGTTTTCCATTTTCCATTTGTGCATCCGGTATCTGTGTCTGCCATGGATGTGCAGTGGATGCGGTTTAGGGTGGACCGTGAGCTTCATTAAACCCATGGATGTTTTGCTTTAGGTCGTTCACAACAAGGTGTTTGTCAATTATTTTGAACTCCGTTCGGCTCTCCAAGCTTCATCAGGGTTGAACTCGCAAATCGGCCGATAACATCTTAATATATAAAGGATTGCAGAGCTTGGAGGGGCGGGGGGGGGGATTTGGCGGCAGCTCATTACATAACTAACTGCTGCTGCTGAGATTCCTCCTCGCGCCTCTGAGTCGGGGTTTTCCCCCCTCTCTCTTTGAGAGTGAGCTAAATTCCCTGCACAGCGCCGTGACAAAGTTTTGAAATGATAGTATTTGGTCGTGAAGGTTCTTTAGCCTCTACCGCGTGGGGGCGCTGTGAGACAAGGCTCAGGCTGACGACCCCAGCGCGTCTCGTTCCAAACCGTGACCCCCCACGTGCTCGGCTCTGTGTCATCGCTCGTTGGCAAGAGAGTATCGGCCGAGGATCACTCGATGCGGCAAAAACGCTGTTGGGAGTTGCCGAGGAAATGTTTGTGCCTTCAAATTGCAAAAAGTAGGTTGACTATTACGATACAACTGAATGTGTGTTGCTTAAATCGATGCATCAACGCGTGCATGTACGTTGGACTTCTTTTCGCACCGTGCGTAACCAACCGTGCAAACCGGAGGCGCTCTTTTAGGCAGGTACCGAAGAAGGAGCCTCAATGATTGGTGATTTATCACGTTACGGAGTTTCTCATCATCGTTGGCATCAGGCCATTGTGTATCCACTGCTGGATGAAGGGTCTGCCCACGATGTTGTTATTCCCCACGTTCCGGTGATAGCGCAATCCGTATCGCTCTTCCGCGTGACCCGATTTCATCGCTTTGCAACTGCGGTGGATCGGACTCACGGGCTCCTTCTCTGCTGTGGCTACCGATCAGCAGTCTCATCCACCGGGTCATCATCCCTTCTACCCGACCTAAACATTGAACAGTCAATATGTCTCTGATTTTCATTTGTTCTTTAGTTCCGTGCATATTCATCGTTCTGATCTCTCTCAGTGGAGTTTCAGATTTACACCTCGACCACGCTTCTTTGTTTTTAACCGATGTTTAATTTTCTTTGTCAGTGTCCGCGTTTCTGATCCAAACATTAAATTATGTCTTCTGTATCTGGCCATTGCTAATCACAGATTTTCCATAAAATCATTGCTGGTTAAACTGGATACAGAAACCCCAAAAATACTATATATATTTTTTTTACGTCTTGATTTTTGTTCACATTTTATACCTCATCCCGAGGCAGTCTTTAAAATATTGAACAAGCGTGTGAACTCACGACCTTGTTTTACTATTCAGATGCTTTGGGGGACTTTGACTGGATTATGTTTCGTGTATATTTCTGTGTTGTTGTGTTTACGCATTGGAATGTGCTTGCTGCAATGCAGCACTGAGTTAAACCCAGGGCTCCATTGAAGAGACCTCTGGTCTCAATGGGCTCTTACCCGGTTATAAAGGTCATCCATCCGCATAACTTGAGGAGGAGGAGTGGTGCAAGTGGTGAACGCACTGTGCTATGAACCAGAAAACCGAATTAGATTGATGGCCGTGGCTAACATTCGTGGCGACGTATATCAAATTTCTCCTACACTTCTGCCTTGCTCTCAACCCAGACACTTAAAACTCAAACTCTGACCGGTGCGGTGAAATATGGTCAAACAAATATTGAAACTGCCACGGCATGGGCAGGCATTTATTGAGGAGTGCATTGTCAAAGATCATAGGGATGGACCCAGGATCGGTTTAAATATAATTTCCCACACTGATGTTAGCCGTCGATGGGAATAAAATCCAGGTTGCCGTACGCATAAGCGGAGTGCTCTAACTAGCCCCTGCATCACCGCTCCCCCACATTGACCAGTATCCACACCAAATATTAGGACATTGAACTCTATCCTAGTCCTTACAGCTGCAGAGTAGAGAGGCACGCAAACAGATGCGCTCGTGAAATGTGTATCTATCTCATTCATAACATCTTCTATGTATAATGTCAACTCACTGTGTACCCTTTTGCCTGGTGAACATGGCCAGATTTTGGGGCTTATTACAAAAGGTCAAATTAGACTTTAGGCAATAGCCAATTATGTCGGACAACTTAATAATATGACTTTGTTTGGGCGGCTACTTAGACAAGGAAGCTGAAAAGCTGGTATCGGCAATGGGAGGCTGTGCCTGCAGCAAATCCATCAGTGCATTGATAGATATTTACAAACTCTCAACATGAGGCCGAGTCTACAGACATGCGCCGTGTATGATTGCAGTGCGACGTACATCACGCACGGTGGGGTCGGTAGTGCACCAAAACAGAAGCATAACTTGACAAGTAGTGTTATAGGAGTGGATTTATTTCCTTCTTTAAATAATAATTATATCATGTATTGCTTCAAAGGGACCGCGGCACCGGCCAAACATAGGCTTGAGCCTAGCTTATTTCATATATAAATTCAAATTCACAGGGCTATCATTTGCCACTCGTGGAAATTGATCAAGGAAGGGGTTTACACGAAGAGGAATCGCAAAGGCACATGGAGTACTTGACGGGAGGATTACTGAGCTGGCTCTTGCGACTGATGCAACACGCCGAGGTGCCTAATCTGACCCACAGTGAACCCAACCTTCCTTTGGGATGCAAAAAAAAACCCACGTCACCATTATTTTGCAAAACATACTCACCACGTTCGCACAATATATATGGTTTGTAAAGTTTATTTATCTGTACAGTAGTAGTAAATAATAATATTATAACGATATAAGGGATTTACAGGAAGGGATAAAAAGGAATGTTCAAGATATCATATCAAAATTAAATAGTGGTTTTGTTTTTATAGACAAACATTTATAAATTAAAAGCAGCGCGCGCGCTGAGCCGTGCGCGCACACACACACACACCGGCCCCGTATAATTTACACGTTACATCAAAAACACGCGTCTCGGAATTCCTCTCCGCCAATAAAAACTACATTAGATTGCACAGGATTGCAGCGTGCCGAACATTCCTGCGTTTCAAGTAACTGTTTTTTTCTCCAAAAAGGTCCCTTTCAGTTCAGTGTCACCTCCCGCCGAGGCCGAGGAGGCAGGTAAAGGAGAAGAGGAACAACGGGGGGCTGGCGTTCTCAACTCCGGACGTTCGCTCCTAGAAATATAATAATATAAAATATAAAGTAAAGGGGGAAAAAAGAATAATCAAATGCTACGAAAATGGCACGGTGTTAGGCCAATTTCCCTCCACGCGCCTGTGGGCATCTCTGAAGCTGCCAGCGGTACACACAGCTCCGAAGGGGGGGGAGGTGCACATGGCACGGTACGTGAGTGAAGGGGGGGCTGTACCACGTTTTGTGAGAGAGAGAGAGCGCTCAGTCCATTCATAGGGAACCCCACGAAGCGTCTCTTCTGCGTTGCATTGCGCCGGCCAGATGCGGCACCTCGTCGGACTTTGTCGTAAGTGAGAACGGGGGAGTGGTTGCAATATCCGAACCGAGGCGGGCGGGCGGGGACGGGGGTGTCCATTGTTTTCAAAAGAGAAATGCGAAATGAAAAATGAAACCCAACAAGGTTACGGATGCGTCTACATTCCTTATCACGCCGTCGATACAACGCTACGTTCTCGGGGAGTCTGGCGCCTTCTGCAGGGACCAGCAGATGGAGCGCACACGCCGATCCACGGACTGCCCCCCCGCCACCGCACTCCCCGCAGCCAGGGCTCCACGTGTACGAGAGCGGCAAGAGCGCGGAATCGTGTCGTGCTGGCGCGGCCTCAACCCCCCCCCCCCAGCGGCTCGCAAATGCCACGGACTCTTGCTTTGCTTCACAGTCAGTCCTTGGTCGGAGCCTGTGCGTCCTTGTAAACTCGGCGAATACGTCTTCAAGGTATAAAGACTGCAGCCCTTCCTAAGGGAGCCACCCCACCAACCCAGCCACCCAACTCCACCACCACCACCACCACTGAAAGAGCATCCATCCTTTCCCAGCACCCTCCCCCGGAGAGGCTATCTTCTCGGCGGCTGGAAGAGGTCGGCGGATCGTCGCCTGCGGCCGAAGCTGTTTGGATTCCACGTGGTGTTCCCCGCCGCGTCGTCCTTGTCTATTTTCCCAAGGAGCCGGTACAGCCTGTGACTCAGGTTCACCACCTGGCACGTGCCCAGCGAGCAGCCGGCCCTCATCGACTTTGAGTGGTGAGCGTGGGCGTAACGCTTTGCCCTTGTCCGTGGCTCGTTGCTTTTGCTGTTGCTGCTGTAGATCCAAGGGCAAGGCACAGAGAGAGGGGGGGGGAAGAGGACGGCGATTAGTTTAATATCACTCCTTTCGCCTTACACATTTACCAGAGCTTCTAAGGATGGCACACGGACACCCCGCACCATGCACATCTGGCACGTCGCCACTCAAAAGGTTAAAACCTAAATTGGATGATTTCGACGTGTGATTTGCATGAATGAGCGGCCAGGCACTATTGGCCGCCGAGGCTGTTGCTCCATCATCACGCCACGCCGGAATCTGCTCGACCTTTGCGTGATACTAGACCCGCCCCGGACTAATGGGATTTGGGAGCAGTTATATTGCATTTTTGGACTCTCCCCACCCCCCCTCCCATTCATCGCTGCGGGGTCTCTCTCTCGATTTAAAAAAAACACACAAAAAACGTTCCGTCTGCTCAAATGTTCTGAATAATTCAGCCGTAGAATGCGAGTTGGGACACACTATACGAGTTTGATGCAATCTGTTTCATAAGCATAGCCACATGCTTGCGAAGCCAGCCGTGCGTTCTATAGCGATGAGCGACCCCAGAGAGAGAGAGAGAGACGGTGGGGGAGGAGAGAGACAGTCAACCTACCAGAAACGAATTTCATTCCAATAATATTGCATTCGCGCGCGCGTGCTCACATGCTGATCACGAGAAGACCGCGACACCTTCGCGTTGGGTGTTGTTCTATAGCTCCCCGCGTAGCCCGCGGTGTGTACGCACCTGTCCACGTGTCGCAAGGTGCTTTTTAATTCCTCCAGGCGGACGTACAGGTGACCGGCAACGCTCAGTTCCGCACTGGCGCGCACGTGCCTCGATAGGGTGAGCGTCTCAAGGTCGCGCTTTAGTCTGGCCACCCCGTGCGCATTTAGCCTGTGAAAGAAAATAACGAATAGGATGTTAAGTTGGGGTGGGTTTGGGCGAGAGGGGCGGGCTGCGGTTACGCACAAACACACAACACATTACAAATGCGGCGACAACTTGCCCTGGAACCTGTGTCGGTAAACAAAGACCCTGCGAGCGTGAGCTGGCAAAGAAGGCGACGGTCGTTATGACCTTTACCAGCGCGGCAAGGGCCACGCTGATACGTCGTCATTGTCACCCCCCCCATCCCATCCCCGTCGCCGCACGCTCTCCGTCTGCCTCCTCCTCCTTACCGTTTGAGCTCGGCGAGTTTGTCCGTGCGGATCGTGGCCGTGAGCACGAGGTGGCAGGCTGTGGTGAGCAGGAGACCCATCCACGGGCACGCGTACGACGGCTTCATCGCGTCTGCAACAAACAAGCAAAAACCCCACGCGGCCCGGCTTGAGTCACTAACGCAAATCTTTCTGCGAATTCTCTCGCGTTTTGCAAACGCCGGAAGCGCATCTCGAACGTGTTCTCTCTCTCTCTCTTTTGTTAGGGGTGTTTTCGATGGACGGCAGCTTGATTGGTAGGAGCGTAGGCTTATTTACGCACTTCGTCTGCACGATGTTAGTCGCGACCCGGGCTGTTAGCGACTGGCAGACAGAATCTCGAGATCAGTCCGTGTTCGCGCAATAAACGTTACGCTGAAGGTGGGCTACCTCCACGCCGATTTGAAACCTCGTCGGGATAACTCTTTGGCACGTTGTGTTCTACATAGCAGCGGCCCACCCCCACACCCACCCCGACTTCCCAAACCGAAGTCCACAATGTTTCCAAAACACTAAACCCTACTAAAGATACAAACAGCGCGCGTGATGTGGTTGCCGAGTGATGTCAGTACACAGAGTAATTATAAACCTCGATGCAGCAGATTAGCACAGCTGAGAAAAGGGCACGGCAACTGTTTTCGGCCAGAACTCGTGGGCACCGCGTGCGCGTGCACCCAATGCGCGCGCGCGCGTGCGTGTGCGCGCATTGGGTGCACGCGCACGCACGCACGCACACGCGCGTGCACGCAAACGCGCGCGCGTGCGCGTGTGGGGTGGCTTGGTAGACAACGTGCACGCGCGCAGGGAGGAGAGAGCGGGGCGAGAGGCGAGGAATGTCCATCAGAGATCAAATAACGACCTCCAAACCTCTCCCCCCCACCCCAACTCCTCTCTACCCGTTACTGTCCAGTTAACTAAAAATAAACGCACGTCGACCGCTTACATCACGAGGATACTTACAATTCACCCCATCGGCAAAGTGTGTCACCTTCGTATAAATAATCTATTTTAAAATAAATAACGAGAGACAACGGGGCGCGCTACAAAGCTGTTCTCTCAGACCGAAATGCGCTCAGCAGTCGCTGCGCGCGATGCTTGAGATGATGATGAGGTGGTGTCTGTGTGTGTGTGGAGTGGGTGTTGATGGTTGGTGGTGGTAGGGGGGGTGGGTGGGAGACTTCACTCCACGTACAAGATCTTCTTACCGATTCGGCGTGGAGCAAGGGACGAGAACCCGACGATGTTTATATAGAGTCCAAAGAAACACCCTCCGATGGTGCGGTGATTGTTGCGTCGCACGCTTGCTCGCTGCTCTTCTCTTTCTCTCTCGACACACCTCGAGATATAGACGCTGCTACCGCGCGTCTTAAAAACGCACGCTGACTCGCGCTCTCAAAGCTCCGATGGGGTCCCGGGCACTTTTTTTTGCGCACTGCCTCACCCGTTGAGGACGCCGTCGCTTATGTACGCGCGGGCGAGCGGGTGGGGGTGCAGGGTTACCGCTCTCGTATGATTGGTAGCGAGGCCAGGGCACACGCACACACACACAAAAAACGAAAAAAAACGCTTGCAGACGATTTTTCACGGCTCATATCGGCGCAACGACGTCTCTGTAACGTCGTCGTCGTCGCCGCAGCAGTGCAGATGGCAGTGGATTCGAGCCGTTGCTGTTTTAAGTCAAACTGCTTTTTGTTGTTTTTGTTGCCGAATTAAATGATGTGTCGACGCTGCTGCTGCTGTTGCTGCTGCTGCTGTTGCTGCTGCTGCGTTGGCAATGGTGCACAGTCACGATTAAGAAGAAACATTGAAGGCGTTCGTCACACGACGCTGCCTTAAAGGCGAAGCGATATAAGACGTGAAACATTTTACATCGGCAAAAATCAGGGCGATGGCCTCTTTTCCTAGCACACGGAGCAGTGGTACAGCGGTTAGCTTGCTACGTTATGAACCCGGGAAAAAAACCCCCTGAGAATGAGTCACGGCCGTGTTGAACATCAGTGACGAGTGATATCTGAACCGGTCCTGGCCACCTCTCCCATCACTAACCCGCACTGACCATTCTGGTGAAGTATGGTCACATGCCAACCAAGCACCACACCCCCGCAAGCATTTTATCGACGTGGCGTGCGGATGGACGCCTGCATCGACTGGTGGCCTGAGAATGTCACGTTTATTATTGACTTAAAAGCTTTCGTGACTGCAGGAATTCATATTCGTTGGGTCTTTCGCTAAAGTCACGTAGGTAGGTTGAAAAAAAAACACTTTCTCATTTTATTTCTAACGCGTTTTGCTGTGCGGTGAAATAACTTCATTATTCGAGAATCAGTCGGGACGCAAGACGCAAAACAACGATGGGCATTGTTTACGATTTAATGGGGCCCTTTGTCGATCCACTGCTGAATGACTCCGGTGTGCGGTGATGATGAGATGGGGCACGATGGCATTCGACCGTTCCGCGTTGCCACTGGGCCCGCTCACGAGGTGTCCGTGACCAGGAAACGAAACTCGGCCACCGCGGAGTTCATAGTGCAGCGCGCCAACCGCTGCGCCCGCATGTTAATAATTGTTCACGAGAGGGGACTACCGGTCGATCGATTTCACTACCGGTCAGGTAGAGATTGTGTTGTTAAAGCACGTGTGTACAGTGTGAATGATGTAACGCGTGGTCACTTGTGGGAGGGGGGGGGTCATTAAGGTAGATGGGTAATGTCAAACAGTGTAGGTCCATTTTATTGGCAAGCAGGTGACACGGAATATAAATACCGATCCTTACCCGATATATAAAGAACGTCACCGTCACTGAGTGTCGCCTGTGCCAGGCCAGGTGTACTTTGAGGCTGCCAGGAGGAGGTCTCGGGACAGACCCGCAGGTGCCATCCGTGTGAGTTGGCTGACTGAGATGACGGGTAGATGCATCACCAGCTGTGCCCCCTTGCTGTATTTTATCCGCCCGGCGCTCCGCTCGTTGTTGTGAGCGTCGTTCCTCTGCCCTCCGTTGTTGCTGGAGAGCGACTGCCTCCAACTGCCTAGTAGTGTCCTTCACGAGCCTCCATAGACAAATATCCTCCGCCCGTATAGCCTTAACAGACTGTTGGAGTAAGTGCTGTTAGCGAGCACCTATGAAGGCCGGCACGGCACACGAGGGGGTGGGTGGCCAACACCGCGCCCGGCCGCCTTTGTCTCCCTAGTGGCGATGTTTACACACCGCACCGGGTACTCATTTTAGGCTGAGTCGACCTAGGGGAGGCCCAGGACCGGTTCAAATAATCGTCACTGGTTATGTTCGCCGTGAGCGGGAATCGAACCCGGGTCGCCAGGTTCATAGCGCAGCGCGCTAACCGCTACACCATCGCTCACACACACACACGTGAACACACACGTGCACACACACACACGTGTATTCCTATGGGAGTGGCGACGCAGTGGTAAGCACACTTCCCTTTGAATCCCAGAGTTCAATTCCCGGCTACCGCAAACATCAGTGGCGCGTGACATCTCAATCAGTCCTTCCTACGCAACCCCCACCTCTCCGACTTCACCACTGACCAGCATGGTGAAGTATGGTCGGTTGGGGAGCCTTCATTCTACAGTGGATTGACAAAAGGATGTGCCTTTTATAGATATTATTTCGGGTTCTTAAAATGTATTTTTTACATATCCGTTAATCGAATAAAAAAACCTGAAATAAAATCGATTACCGTTGGCCACACGTACAGAATGGTCGAGATCGATAAACAGCAGTTTTCCACTTTTAGCTAAGAAATGAAGGGAATTTGTACGGTGCGTTGGTTGGCACATTGGACTTGCGATCCAAAGATCGCCGTTTCGATTCAAATTCCCAAACGTGGCAGTTAAAACAAATGGGGCAAGTTATTTTAATTCCCTCCGCTTCTGTCTAGCCAGCAGTTTATGTGGGTTTCGCCACGGTTAGTCGATCGGCAAAGTCGCGTGTGTTGGGTAAAATGTTGTTGAAATGCCGACCTCTTCCAATGCACGTTTGTTTAACACGTAGCAGGCTTTCGCGAGCAATATAATCCATAATATAGAGGTTTTTTTGGGGGGTTATAGATCGCGTAAATAGAAATGTGTCGTTAAACCGGCCACCACCCGACACAGCCAACTAGTAAGGTTTGTTACGTAAAGAGAACATGGCAATTCGTTTCGAGCACAGCACACCGGTGTGTTGGAGAGCAAATCCACAACAATTACAATCCACAACATTCACAATTGTACGAGTAACGCATTGGCATGTTCCGTTTTCGTGACGCACCTGACTAATTGGCTGTGTCGGGTGGTGGCGGATTTAACGACACATTTATATTTACGCGATCTAATCCCACATTTTGTCAGCGTGGAAAAGTAAAGCAAATGCCCCCTTGAGCTTCCTCTAGCGGAGGACCTTCCACAAACAATGGTGTGAGCAAGACATTGCAGGGCTGCACCTTTATCTTTATTTTTAAAATCTTCACCGAGAAATGAACGCACCACGAGGGGAAACTTAGCTCGGTTGCTGTAGGCGTAAGTGTTGTAAGACGGCCAGATTCGCATTCGCCCGTGCCGTTTGTATGTCAGCGCATGCCAATCGGTGCATTCGTCATTCCTAAAAATTCCACAGGAAACGACTATGTACACCCGTTCCTGACGTTTATAACCGGTAACCGATTGCACGAACGGCTCACGTGGTTGGCGTTTAAAACCCCATGGTGTTAACATTAGTTAGTAATGCAGCCAACGTTGCGATTATGTAAAAGGATGACGCATTCTTTTTCTGAAAGAATAATCGCATTCCTATGTCACTTGTATTAAATAAATATGTCTAAGAGGACATAACCGCAGTCATCAGTTTGTGTAAAGAGTAAATAAACAAAAATGCGCGTGGTGCACTGGTGGTTTGTGCTCCAACCACTAAGTAGCAGGGGGATGAAACTTTGGCTTGGAAAATAACCCAGAACGGACATTACTACTCTCGGAGTGGGTGGGTGGGTGGGGCGGGATGGAGCGTGGTCGTCCTGAATCGCACGCTGCACTATGAACCCGGCGACCTGAGCTCCGTTTATAATCGCGACCAATATCAATGGGAGAGCAACATTTGAACCCCCCCCCTGCTCTCCACAAACCCGTGCACTGGCTCGCGTAAAGTATGGCCAATCATCTTCTTGGTTCTTTCGGTAAAGTCACGTAGAAGGGAAGTAATAAAATAATAAAAATAAAACATAATAAAACAATTCTCACGACGTGAGAATTATTAGACGCTCCAAGCCTAGGACTTGTCATTCGGACTCTGTCTTCTCGACAGACCTGTTCTTCACCTGAGGACGGCTGCTTGCGTTTTGGCCGAAACGTCGTGAGAATTATTTTATTATGCTTTATTTTTATTATTTTATTACTTCCCTTCTACGTGAGTTTACCGAAAGAACCAATAAGATGAATCCCTGCAGTCACGAAAGCTTTAAATCGAAATTTTATTATGTTTTATTTTTATTATTTTATTACTTCCCTTCTACGTGAGTTTACCGAAAGAACCAAGAAGATGAATCCCTGCAGTCACGAAAGCTTTCAATCGAAATATGGCCAAGCAACACGCAATTGACCCACACAGCGCGGTGAGATCTTCAGTTCGCAATCGTCATTTTACCAAGAGCTTTGTGGTTTTCTTCTCTTGAGCCAAGAACTTGATATTGCAGTATTGTTGTTGTTGTTCATTCGGGATAAGGTGTCGTTCGTCTCCACCGAAAACTCTGAGCCGGTGGTGTAAATACCACATTCCCATGGGCGGGACAAGTCCCTCCATATGACACCTGCAGGTGACTTTCCACAAAAAAAGTGGTGCACGTTTTAACGACCCCGGGATGAATGATGGGCTCGGTATGCGTGATGTACTGTATGTGTAATGTATGTGGATTGCAACGAGGGGTGTTAAAAAAAGTGGACCCGGCAAACAACAACTCGCTGCATGCGGTACATAATTAAATCCACACGCAAATTACATTTTAATTGCATTCGTGCTCGACTACTGGCGTGTTCCACAGCGATCAGGAGCAGCGGTTGTATTTGCGTGGCCGTGGCATGGTGAGTGAATAGGGGCGCAGTAAATGTTATTGCTGATCATTGACTACGATTGCAAGTGTACCGTGAAAAGCCCGAATTCAATTCACCCCAAACACGGCATCGTTTTCTCGATCTGAACGTTCGCGCATTAGCAGCAGCATATTTAAAATGCTTCCACCATTACGAACAGTAAATATTAGGGTGCCCACGGTAGTACGTTTTTATTCTGCTTCTGGCCACACTCATACCAATACTCGGTGCACCAGTTGAAACTACTGGAATGTTTGTTGACATCGCCCGCTGCCTCTGGCCAACGAGCAGCATAAATTGGCCCAACAGAAGCCAGTGGATCGGCAGGTCCGCGCGCGCTGGAGTAAATCAAGTGTGGCCTCGTACACGTCCACTTCTTCCAAATAAGTAATATTTTTAAAATAAATAAAGAAACACACTTTAATGAAATGTACTCCACGACTCCAAGAAGTGGCCCCGAGGCTTGCCATAACGTAAGAAACCGTGGTGATTTACAGCCAAAGTCAGTTGAGCGTGGACAATTAGAGCCAAGTCGATACATAACATATAAAAAAAGAATGTTTAAAAATATATTTTTTTCAGTGATAGAATATAGTATTGCCATCAGTATGCCATAAGTATACCAAGTTTGCAGTCGATACCACATTGGGAAGTGGGTTAAAATTGAGTTACAAGATTTGAGGATACAACAACAACAACAACAGACAGAGTTAATGCAAAAAAAGCGTGTAATAATAAAAACGCCTGGTCTACGTGTAAGACTAGGACCGGATACCATTTAGAGGGGGGCTCTTTTATAGGCTTCCTCTAGTGGAAGGCGCATATGCCAGCACAGTGGCGTGAGCAAGCCGATTGCGGAGCTGTGCCTTTACCTTTAGTTTTGGTTGAGCCTCTCATAGAAATCGAGAATGCTCCTTACCATAATAAAGGCTCAGTCCTTTGTTATGTAGACTAACCGTAGTCTCAAGCCGCACCTTACCATATTAATAAAAAGTGGGCCGTTCCTGGCCCCCCCCTCAACCACTATATATACGGGATAGTATCTCTTGTAATCTCTCATTTACTTGATACAGCTATCGTGCTGTGACGGTTCCACCTGAAGACGGAAGCTTGTGTTGCCTCCGAAACGTCGTGATTTTTTATTTTATTTTAATTTTACTTTTATTAATTAAAATTTTTACCTACGTGACTTTACCGAAAACCTAAGAATATGAGAATGCTCTCTTTGATGCAGCAATACAGCCGAGCCACGTGCGTGCGAATGTGTGCTTTACGGTGCCGCGTCTGGCTGCGGCTTTTTTGTTGTTGTTGTTGTTGAATACTGTAAATCCCTCTTCGTTGCTCATCAGATGATGACGACACAGAGAGAGAGAGAAGAAGAAGTAGAACACGCGCGCGTTTGACAAGGCGCGGAGGGTGGAGAGAGGCAAAATAGAGCCTCCGGAATGGGACGAGAGGAGCTGTAATAGCCACAGACCGCAGGGCAGGACCACTGAACGTGCCAGGGCCGATGCCAATTGAACGAGTCGACGTAGGTGGAATGCGCTGCGGTTTTCGCGCACGTGAGGCGCTCGACAAACTCTCAAGCGAATCCAGAGATTTACTTTGAACCGATAAGTTGCGTGGGTTGCACTGCGCGTTAAATTAGACAGACCCGACGTTGAAGGGAAACAGATGGTAAAACATTGCAGCAACACAAAGATACAGCGGTTGTCATATAAATTTCACACCAGCTTAAATGGAATACGTGAGATCGATTATAGGGGGATAATGCTGTCCGATGTTAATTTGCTGAGAAATATGATTCACGACCACATTGCCCCCTATGTACTAGGTCTCGTTGGTTAAGCCGGAGTGAGCCTGGTTAAAGCATTATTACGGGAGACTGCCTGGGGACACGTGGTGTTGTAGACCTCGGTTACACTGTGGCCAAGAGATGACGGGACAGTAATTGATTCCTAAATCAATCTGTGTGAGATAGGAGTGTTCATTTATGGAAATGGCCAAACATCTCAGTTCAGGACCTTCCTCAAACAGAGAGAGAGTTATATGACCCCGGGAGATTTTTCTTGTTGAATAAAGGGCATGTTTCAGCATTATTATTAACTGTACCATGTGTAAAATTTCGATTTAAAGAACTATTTTATTATATAATGTTTATTATTTTCTAATATTATATTATTATTATATTATTTTATTATGTTTTATTTTTATTATTTTATTATTTCCATTCTACGTGACTTTACCGAAAGAACCAAGAAGATGTACCATGTGTGTCTAATTTAATCCAGGTGAAATAAGTTACGAGTTCATGTTCAGTCTAGATTAGCCTGGTTAACCACATTTGGTATTGTTTACAGCCAACATAAAGCAAGAGACAGAGCGCATTGTTTCCTCAATCCGGAACTTCCTTGTTCGCCGCTGAATGATGCAAATAAACGCCTGCGTTTCGTGCTTTGTCAACTTCATTTGGACTTCACTTAATTCGTAATTGTTCTCACGAAGTGTGACGTATTGCTAAATGGGTGGGGTCTGTTTCAATGTTTTCCATTGGAGACAGGCAACGAATAACTTAACTGTAAATTGTCAATTATATTACGATTATGCCCATCAACCACGATACAATGGTCACACAAATTATACACATTTTCAAACCTCATATTCGAAATGTGCGCACAGTGCCAAATTGATGATTAAGTTTTCATTACTTTAGCAAAATCCCATATGTATTAATACATTCATGTTCACAAGCACAATTCTTCTGACATAAAAGGCAAATACCTGAATATATAACAATGTAAAGTGGCTGCAGCTGCATAGCTCAAAGAAGAGTGCCTACGTGGTATAGGATGCATTGATGACATGACAAGGGTTTGTGGCTGCCAGCCAAAATGTAAAGCAATCCATACTTAAGCGTTATGTATGGAACATCCAGACTGTGCAAGGGTCCCAAGAGGACAGATGATCGCACCTTGTATGGCATGAGATTGCAATGAGTGAAACATGTTTTGCTACTGAACAGAATTTCCCCAAAAGTTTCGCAAGGAGGAAATGATTAGAAAATGCATATTTTAACAGCTTTGAAGTACAACACCAATTGGACTCATGTAGTGTATAAATGCAGCGATATCCCAAAACAAAGTGCTGTACTGAATAGTGGAACATGGGCATCCTGGGGAATGGAGACATATTTATGCACCCATTTTATACATAGGCATAGGACAGTTGTGAAGTGATGAGCCTGGATTTGAATGGGGATAGGGAGTCAACAGTCGGGATGGCTGAGAAAGGTATGTCCAGACAATGGAGCAACAGAGGAGAAAGAGTCAATGCCCACTGAGAAAAGGTCGACTGGGGGCTTTTACAGATGACTAGAGTGAAAAGTATTTGATGGGACTAGAGTTAGATGACAGGTGAGGTAGGCAGGGGCGAGTCTACGGATAATCTTCCAGACGATGAGTGTGATCTTGAAATTGATGCAGAATTTCACTGGCAGCCAGTGGAGCTTATTTTATTTAGCGAATGCTTTTACACGTGACTTTCACGTAGTTAGAGTACCAGATACACGAGATAAATAGATACGTAAAAATATATACGCCAATGATCTGCGAGTGGACGTTAGCCCACAGAGCCACAGAGCCACATTCGGGTGACGTGATCACATTTATGGGTACAAAGAAAAGACGTCTCGCAGTAGAATTTTGGGTCATCTGGAGATTGGAGTTGATGGGTTTTTTGGAACCTTGTGAAACATCATAGGACAGCAGTTTCTGAGAGGAAGACAGGCCTTTTCATGTAAATGGCACAGGAGTGCTTTGAAAGGTGAGAGTTTAACCAGGAGAGGAGTGTGCTGCAGATGGATGCATGCGTAGTGGGTTCGAATTAGGTACACACACACACAGCTTGGAGGCAACACTATTTATTAAACGGTAAGTAATATAACGCTGTACATGAGGTGGTGACCACCTTCCTCAACTCACTAACACTCTGGAACACGACACAGAGTGGACCAGGCAGGCAACGGGCTGCCTGGTCCAGGACGACGACCCGGGACTTGAGGACCGATGATGTCGTCTTCACTTCGGAGTTCAACAGCCCCGCTCTGCATCCACACCCCGCTTATATCCGCTCCGGCGTGGCCGGCTCTGCCCAGGCCACGCCTCCCTTCCCAGGCCACGCCTCCCTCCCCTCACCTCACGGGAAGGTCCGGGTCCCTCCACCACGTGACCCCCCAGGCACCGCCTTGGGGCCCCCAGCCCTCGTACGGGCCGACACAGTAGTGACGTCCTATGTCACTACACAAGCTAATGGCGGTTCTTAAGGGAGGATTGAGTGGACTATTGTGACAAAAGCAGCAGAATAGTCTAGGAGAATTAGGAGAGGGATCCACCTGCTTGAGGAGAGAACAAACGAAATCGCTACGTGTGGGAAAACAATTTCAGTAGTTAACTTTGTGAAAAATATGTTTGAATAAAAAAGGTATGCTGTGTTGATCTGGGTTCGTGCGTGCATGCCGTTCCGCCTTCCCCCACCTTCCCTCCATCCCGGCACCGTGTATCCCCCGCAAATGCGCGGGCAGTGCTCGTTAATATTTTGTTGGATCATACATATTATCTCCCGAGAGAGCAGTGGTTTCATTATTGCAACATCATAAGTTCAAATTCTATTCGGCTGGACCCAACACAATAACTCTCCAGAGAACACCGATTAGTGGGAAGTGAACAGCCATTGTCCTATGCAGCGAATTGTCGGAATTTCCAACACCACTACAAAGCAGCTCATGGAAATAAGGGGCACAAAGCACTTATAGTGCTCATAAATGTAAGAGACACTTTCATTTTTGATGTTATTCCTTAAAACTCCTTTGCAAATCCACGAACAGGCCTTCCCACGCTATTTAGGTCATGGGGCTTATGTGGCGATGCTCCCCTATTCTGGCCAGTGCGGGTCCGTAAAAATGAAACATTATCACAAGCTATTTGTTTGGTGCCGTGTCCATTCCATTTTAGCGTTGGGGTGTGCGTGTCCTCAGCAAGATAGCAGCAGCCTCCAGCCTGTTTACGGGAGACGTTAAAGGGGTTCTATCCAAACCATGCAGAATATCTTTTTACACAAAAACAATGCTCACACCCGAACCTTCCACAACCGCCCTCGTGATGTCATTATACGTGTCTGAGCAGACGGTAGATGCCTCATAGGCGCGTCACCTTGGACTGACATGCAGGCATTTGTCTTTGCTAACACTTTTGGGCATATAGCAAACCTGTTGTCAGGACGACAGCATACACTCAAAGTGCTTGCCACAAATGAACCACAATGCCTTGCCGATCTCGTCCAGGAGCCTAAACCATCGTCACGCGAACTCCGGTCATCCTCGCAGTGGCTTTTGGCTGGCCATCGAACAAAGACGGTCACCGTATCGCGTACTTTAAGACGCGCTTCTGCGGCCGTCTGGAGCGCTCTTCCTTTCGATATTAGGAAGCCACTGGACTGAAAACTCATTTCTTTAGAATTGTTTTTACGTTTAGTTTGTTGTCCTTCCACGCACCTTCGATTAGCACGTACGGTGCGACAGACGTTAAGGACACATACAGGACGGGTGGGAGGGCAGAGGTTTTAATGTGATGGGGACACAAGTCTGCAAGTGTTTGGTGTTGCAACAATGTTCTCAGCACACGACAGCACATTTACCAGCAGGCAGCTACCACGTAGTCGTATTTTAATGCAATATCATTAACTTAAGCATGTCGTGTTAAATGTCCCGTAACATTAAGTGGCTACAATTACGAGGCACAGCCAGCACGCTCTGGCTGTGTTCGAATGCATGTTACAAGCTCATGGGACAATTTAAACACGCGGTGATGGACTTGCTAGAGGTCTAGATCATCATCATTGTCAGCGATAATCAATCCACTGCTGGATGATGCACCCCCACCCCCCACCTCCCAAAGCCGTTGCCATCGCTTACAGTCCTGGAATGTACCAATCACCCCCAAGCACTTACTACACACGAGCTGATGGAACAGATATACATCTGAAGGGGTTTTGAATGCAGCTCCAACATTCTTATGCCCTTCACCCTGGTGATGATTTATCCCTTGTGAGGACAGGGCCTGGATCCACCCTGCCCCTGGGTGATTTAAACCTGCTTGAGTCTGGATTTCGGCATTGCTGCCCCCTCCCCTCCGCTTACCATTGAATTAGTGTCTCTTCAACCAGGGCCCTTTGCACTCTGCCCCAGGCGGAGAGACGGTTCCTTCTACACCTTTGACAAGATCCCTGTCCCCCAATTCATCCCCGTGTCTTAGCTCCTCCAGTCCACTAAGAAGTGACTTATCCTCCTCATTTACTCTGATTCCTGCTCCATCCAGCGACTCTACCCCTTCCAGTAGTAAAGCCCTCCCCATCCTTTCTCCTTGATCCCTTCCTGCTTCCTACCCCCCCCCTACTCCAGGTGACCTGACCCCTCCAGGTAAAAGACCCTGCTCCCTCGATTAAGCCTCATCCACCTACACTCCCGTACTCACTGCTCCCCTACCATCCCTCCCACCCCGTGACCCTACACATTCACTGATAAGATTTTGATCCCCCCCCCCATACTTATCTGATTCCCCTTCTCCTCCTTCTTCCTCGCCTGAACCCCCCACAACTCACCCCATGAGCTGACCCTTCCAGGAGCAAGACCTCGCTCTCCCCAGTCTTCACAGTTCCTTACGACTCCACCTCCCCTAACCTGATCCCTTTCCCACCCTCCCCTGTTCCCAGTGACCTGACGCCTCCACTGACACAACTCTGACCCCACCCCCCCACTGTCGAGTGACTTGGGGGCCATCCATAAATGACGTCACGTGATTTTGGACGATTTTTGCCCCCCCCCCCCCGTCGTTACACGGCATCACAAAAAGTCAGAACCCCTCTCAAATATGACGTCACAAAGCTCTGCCCCCCCAAATAAAACATGCTTCAAATCGCTTTAACCTATTGTCATTGCAGTGCGTATTTAATGTGGCGCTGCACTCTGATGTTGTACGAGAAAACATTTATTAAAAAGTCTATTTAATTAAGTAGAACGTGTTGTCTATATTTAAAGTTGCGCATGTTGATCTGACGTCATATTTCTCAAACACCCCCCCCCTTCGTCACACATCGTCAACTACGTCTGACCCCCCCCCCCAGGTGCGTGACGTCATTTATGGACGGCCCCTTGACTCATCCACCGACAAGTCCCTGTTCCCACTTTTCCCTGATCCCCCCACCTCACTCACTCCGTGACCTCATCCCCACAGTGATAAAGCCCTACTCCCCCCCCTCCTTTTCTCTCTCTATTCACTCATAATAAAAAAAAATTCGGGGGGGGTTAGATCGCGTAATTATATAAATGTGTCGTTAAACCCGCCACCACCCGATACAGCCAATTGATGAAGCTAATCGTGATTACTGGCGAAACGTCGTACTCAAGATTGTAAATGTTGTGGCTTGGCTCTCCAACACAGCGCTGTGCTGCTGTTCTAGCAACGAATTGGCCACGTTCTGTTTTACTTGAACAAACCTCACTAAATTGTCCCTGTCGGGTGGTGGCGGGTTTAACGACACACTTATAAATTTCGATTTAAAGCTTTCGTGACTGCAGGGATTCATCTGACTTTACCGAAAGAACCAAGAAGACACCCTTATATATTTAACGCGATCTAATCCAAAATAAAGTAAACAAAAGCCCCCTATAGTGGATCACATTGGTCGAGAAAGCTTGCTAGGTGTTAATCTGACTTCACCCATCAAGATCCAGAGGCACAAGAACCTCACCCCCCCCCCCCCGTGTGACCCCTCCACTGTCAGTCACAGTTGGGGGGGGGGTCCACCTAGTACCGCAGTGCGCATGCGCCTGGGGCCGACTGAACGCTCGCCTCGTCGTCGTGCGCGTGACGTTACACGCCACCCCCCGCCCCCTCCCCGATGCGCCATTGAATTCCCCAACGCGCATAGGCGCGGCCGCTTCGGCGCGCCTCGCGATTGGCCCACCGGCGCGAACGGCCCTCGGCCGGCCAATGGCGCGAGCCGAAACTGAGGGGCTGGCGTGTCTATGCGCGCTAGGGAATGTGGTTGCCCCCTCCTTCACCCCCCACTACCCCCCACCACCACCAACACCCCCCCCCCGTCAAGGCGCTATGGCAGGATGGCCTCCCCTCCGGACGAGTGATGCGTTCTGAGCGCTGCCGCTCCCGTCGGGCCGCCCGCCGCTCAGCAGCATGGATAGACTGGTCGATTACTTCGTGATCGTCGGGTACGATCGCGAGAAGAAAGGTGAGTTGGTTTCTTCGCGTCCGCGAGCGGGAGTCCGGTGGGTGCCGGTGGGGGAGCGGAAGGTGTTGTGTGGTTGGTGGGGGGGGGTGGGGTGGAGGTGCCTTTGGCCTTATGCGCCCGGCCGGGCCTGACCGCCTTGACTCGGTTGGATATCTAGGCGAGGACGAGGCTTCGTTGTCGGGGTGTGTGTGGTAAGGCCGCACGATGTCGCGCTCAGGCGACGCGGTTATGCAATGACGTGAGGGCCTAGAGTGGCGACGAAAGTGTGGGTTGGTGTTTGTTTAAATGACTGTTGTTTAAATGACGGTCATTTAAATGGCAGCGTGTTGTTTGTGTGCGCGTGTTTGCAATGCAGCTGTCGCGTTGTTGTGTAAACAACGACATTGGGACATTCCTACACAGGACGTGCCTTTGAAGCACAGCGTTGTCGGCGTTGTCTTTTCTGTGGCCAGTTGCATTAAAAACACCGAGTGATTGTTGTTATGTCCATTAACCTGCACTGCTTTAAGTGGCACAGTTGGTGGAAATACGGTAATAACGGTGTTGTATGCAACTGGTCAATAGCCATTGAAGTCCTGTACAGTGCTATGTGACTTAAAGTGTGTGAGCAGCGTTATCTGTCGAGGCAATATTTGACGTAGCATCTTTTTGCAGCAAGCAATGTGAAATTATGTACTGATGTTTGCATTCTCAGGTAATGTTACGAGTGTAATAAAATACATCACGCCAAGTACACTACTCCATTGTGGGTTTTTTGTGTGTGGTGATAACCGTTGCAGGAATCTTGTGGTCAAAAACACTGCGATACAAATCTCTCTTTTAGGATTTTAACCTAAACTCTGCTTTGCAGCTTTACATGTTGGTCAATCGTGGATGTGGGTATTCGCCTGTATAAGCCAACTGATGTTTTTTTTTAACTCTTAAAATGCAAATGTTCACATTTTATTCTGAAACCACTCGCAGTACTGTACTTCCAAAGGCACATACCATTATTTTCGTGAAGAATGTGAAGACCAGACCCCTCGATCAGGAGGTTCCAGTTAAACAACTGATGACGCTGCTTATTTACAAAATTTTACTGCGTTCACGATTCACGGTTGACCAGCGGTACAGTAATCCTCCTACCCCGTGTTACTTTATACACCTCCTGTTCATTCTTTGGTTCTTTTCGGTTAAGTCACGTCTAAAAATAAAATAATAAATTAAAATAAAATAACATATTACGACGTTTCGATTGCAACACAAGCAATCATCATCAGGCACAAAAGAAATAGCAACAAAAATCTAACTAGAAAAAACTATAGACAGACATACAAGCAGACAGACATCACAACGGCACACAGAGAGAGGAGCAAGCTGACAACGCGGCACGGGCACGCAAGCCTGAAAATTAGGAGGCAGGCACACGAAAATTAAATAACCTAGTAAAATATCGAAATGTAATGTAATACAACACAGAGAGTCGGTTAACACACAATTAACGCATAGCCTGGTTGATTACGTGTTTCAAAATTTGCTAAGTTAGAATTTTAAGTGTGAGCAACAAAAATCTAACTAGTAAACTATAGACAGACATACAAGCAGACAGACATCACAACGGCACACAGAGAGGACACACATCTTTGTGCCGATGTGTGTCCTCTCTCTGTGTGCCGTTGTGATGTCTGTCTGCTTGTATGTCTGTCTATAGTTTACTAGTTAGATTTTTGTTGCTCACACTTAAAATTCTAACTTAGCAAATTTTGAAACACGTAATCAACCAGGCTATGCGTTAATTGTGTGTTAACCGACTCTCTGTGTTGTATTACATTACATTTCGATATTTTACTAGGTTATTTAATTTTCGTGTGCCTGCCTCCTAATTTTCAGGCTTGCGTGCCCGTGCCGCGTTGTCAGCTTGCTCCTCTCTCTGTGTGCCGTTGTGATGTCTGTCTGCTTGTATGTCTGTCTATAGTTTTTTCTAGTTAGATTTTTGTTGCTATTTCTTTTGTGCCTGATGATGATTGCTTGTGTTGCAATCGAAACGTCGTAATATGTTATTTTATTTTAATTTATTATTTTATTTTTAGACGTGACTTAACCGAAAAGAACCAAAGAATAATTCCTGCAGTCACGAAAGCTCCTAAATTAATTCCTGTTCATTCCTTGGGCTACGTTTACGCGACAACGTGTTTTGTTGCATTATTAGTTTCGAAAAAAACCTGTTCTCGCATTAACGTTGACAGTATTTTTGGACGGTATAGTACAATACTGCATTTGTACTTTTTAGTGTGGCCAAATACAAGCAATCATTTTCCAAAAACTGCAATACATTTATAGAAATGGAACGAATAACGTTTTCTTGGAATTTGCTGTGGTCTTGAGTGCTCATTTTTATACAGTGTTGACCTGAATAAATTATATTTTCTGTACCCGTTTTCATATAATATCATATTTAAACACACATACCATATACATATATTTAAACACAAATATGATATACATATCATATACATATCATATTTAAACACATATGCAAGCATTTCTTTACGTGTAGGGATGTAGTTTATTTGTTTTAATAGCTACGTCCTCGCTGCCAACAACAGATAAAAGAGCTGGCATATAGGGTAGAATGATTTTGACCAAGTTTACAACAGTTTCAAAGATCAGACCTATACATTTAAATATATAAAGCCACCATATAATGGATAAGATTATAGGATAATTATTAGACTTACAATAGCGTCATTTATTTCAATGATAATACGTATACAGCAACCACACTTAAGTTGTTGATCTTTACTTAATAATGCATTGAACATAGATCAGGCTGAGTGTGTTAAAGTGCCCACATTGGGTATTACTAATAGATGCCAATGCACAATGAATCATGCTCTCAACTGCTCATTGTGCCACACCTTAGGGTGCTTAGAAAACCCTCAGCAGACATCATTTATCTCCAAACTAGAGTTAACATTTGCTCCATATGACTAGAGCAAAGTGGTATTGGACAAATTGTTCTTGACCAAAAGACATGTCTTTTAACATTCATAAATTTACAAATTGGCAAGACAGTGTCATGTATGCAGTATTTTTAAGCTCGAGGTGAATAGGTTAACATGCCATTGCTGTGATTCCACCACACCTAGCCATTGCTTTCATCCTTCTGCCAGATCACGTAGTTAATGTAAAGTCGACCTCTGACCTCCAAGATCCACTGTTACAGTATCCTATTACTGCATCTGGCTTTAGCTCTTCCCATTGGTCACCAACAATTTGTGCTATTCCAGTGCTTCTCTCAGCAGCCAGTCATCCTCTGTTGAGCACAGGTTGCATCAATAGATAAACTTATTCCTGGTAAAATCTGTAACATGTTCTTGCCACCTTCTAATCCTGACTTTCAAGCTGCTTACGATAGTCTTCCATTATATTCCCATCATTGCTTATATGTACACCTGTATCCATAGGACAGAATAATAATTTTTAGTTGCCTCACATTATTTGGCATAGTTATTAGAGCAGTTTGTCCGTCGTTTAATTGTGTAATGTTTTTCAACCGAGGCCCAAAGATACAATGTAAAGAAGTAACGTCAACATTTTTGCTGCGAGCTGCAGAATTTTAGACACGTAAAACTCTCCCGTGGGTGGGTCCCCATGATACAGTGTTTGAGTTGACGCGACACTGTGTGTGAATATACACTGACTTGGGCGTGGCTGAAACTGAATCGGCGTGCCGTAAAAGAAAATAAAAGATCGCATTGCTTGTTCTATTCACGGCAGATACTTGTTGAGCGGGACGCATTCGTGGTCGGCCTTCTGCTTCCACTGTGACCATGTGATCCTGGCAGGCAGGCAATGTTAAGAGTGGATGCCTGCGTGCGTGGCAGATGTTAATGCCAGAAGGCACACACAGATAAAGAGGCTGCAATGAACAGCCCAGCTAGCAAGTGCCCCGAGCGTGGGAATCTGGTCCTCAACCTTCCTCTCGGTGCACTCTGCCTTGTCTGTTTATTGACTTGTCGATGGAAACATGTAAATCATCAATATGCATCGTTATTTTGAAACCAAAATAGCTTTTTGAATGCTGTGAAATTAACTTGCAAATTGTTTAGAAATAAAAAAAAATTCCCATGTCACCGTAATTTTTCACGTGGTTAAACATTACTGTATATTGAGAATACTTTGAAGTGTTTGATTTCTTCATACTTTCTGTGACAAATTACATATTTTTTGGTAAATGCCTAAATAAGGACATCATGTAGAAAGAGTCATGGGTGAGTACAGTATGTACAATGAATGGGATCTTTTGCTATTTAAATAACATTGCTTTTCCCACTGGAAATAGAAAGTGTACTGTGCGTACTGTTTGTAAAAATAAAATCCATTTTCAGTGGAATGGGGGAAGCAGGATATAATGTAAATGTTTCTTATGTACCCCACATGGGTTCTGCTGCTATTCGTCCTGAATGCTAATGAAGCCCGTTGTGGGAGAATCTGGCAAGCATTGGACAACCCTCTATGTTTAACAGCACTTGGGTGCATGCGCTGGTATGCATCTTGATAGAAAGCAGAGCTGTGCTAATTTAATTGATTTGGGTTATCACAATGCGTTGCAGTCAGCTAGTTTTTGAATGGTATATATAATGATGACTGGTCCTGTGGATAATTTTTTTTTAACTTAAACTTCCACAATGTAAAGACGGAAGTGATGTTAGACACGTTGCACCATAACACTGCCTTGGCTGACGTAATTATGACAAGTGCTTAGTGGATTCCAGTCATTTACTGCTTTTATGTGTCTTGCTTCTTCATTCAGTGAAAGAATTGAGCTGGTTTTGGAAGCAGATGGAGTGTGCACAGGATATCCTGCTTTCCTGTTTTCATTGTGTGGACAGACCAGATATAACTATAGTCTCGGTTGGACCTTTTCACCTGAACGCCTGACCTTGAAAGTGCTGCCTGGGTTATCGGAGGCTGAGGTTTGGCTGCTGGCTTTCTGTTGGAGTTTCCGTAGTGAAATTGCTTCTGAGCCCATGGGCCAAATAAAAAAGTGAAAAAACACACACTTGGAGCTAAGATGCAGCTGACAGGTGCTGTTGGCAAACAGTTTGATAATTGTTTTGACTTTGCTTAAAATGCATAAAAGCTGGATGTTTTCAACATGTTTTTGAAAGGTACATGCTGCAGCAATGTCGAACTGGGTTAGGTCAGCATCGCCATGAAAATATGCTTGTAATTTTGTTTTGCTGAAATTGCAGATTGGTTCTCTGAACCATTGTACATTTAGTTGTAAGAGGCCCAATGTAGAATACTTATAATTTAAGGAGCTCTGCATATTGGTATATGTGCGTGCTTGGAATTACACATAGAGCCAGAAAGAGGAATATATGAGTTTAAGGACATATGCAACGTGGAGACATATTCACTGTTACAAAAAGTAAGTGGATTTCAGTAAGACAATTGACGATACGGGATAAAAAAAGCGTAATTTTACCAGGTAAGGTCGACTGAGCTATATAGCTCTTTTAGAAGCGACCTGGCCACAAATGATTGTTCAACGAATTGACTTATGTGGAAATTCATATCGGCCAAATGCTGTCGATGGTCGGTGGTGAGATTAACAATGGAGTGGCAGTCAAAGTAGGGCGCGCACCCAAAATGACATCTACAACAGAGATGGAGCAATGATATCGGCTTATATGCAGGTGCTAGATAGGTTGTTGCATCGCAAGACTGTGACAGATGGCCACAGCTTTGGGAAGCTTTCATCCTGTGGTGGATTGGTCATTACTCATGAAGATAATGCTGATCACTGTTTGTCATATCCAGCAAGTCGAGATAGTCTGGTTTTTTTGCATTTTCACATTTGTATGGGTAATTGTTATGTTAAAAAATAAATTGTGATGGTCTAATTGGTTCATGGACATTGCCTATTGAGAATTTAAATGTTTTTTTCTGCACCTGCACCAACTCGGAAACTATAACAGGCAAAGTAAGCATTGTTATCTGAGAACAATAACATATACAACCTTGTAAAGTTGAACTGCAATAACAGTTGATTTTGAAGACTCGTTTTAAGTAGAGGCAGACCTCGATTAATGCTCAAGATGTGTTCCTAGAAAAGTGAGCGCTAATTGAAGCGGTGCTAAAAGGGGCCATTATAGCATTGTTTCTATGAGGATGCATTCCCGACGGCGTTATTTCTTTTAAAATGTGACCGTTTTGCCAGTATCAGATTTATACCCTTTCTGGCAATAAAACAGGAGGTGTTAAGCTGTTCAAACAACAAATAGAAACCTTTTGCAAGGAATCAAGTTCGCACTAACCACACGTACTTGTGGTGGACATGCAAACAAACATGCTCTGATAATATATGCATTGCCTTTGAAACTGATTGGGCTACACCAGAGACAACCTTCTTTAGGGCCTCGTCTCACCAGTGCCAGACCAGAGAACGCCAAAAAGCGAACAGTACAAAGACAATGCCACTATCAGGGCATTTATAGCTTGGGATGAGCAGCTACAAAATGGGACTATTTTGCCACTATCAAAGTATGAAAAAGAATAGTTGTTACCCTTTATGGCAATAAAGATGTTCATACACCAAATGGAAACCTTTTGCAAGGAATCAAGTCTGCATTAACCACACGTACTTGTGGTGAACATGCAAACAAACATGCTCTGATAATATATGCATTGCCTTTGAGACCGATTGGCCTACACCAGAGACAGCAAAAGGTTTCTATTTGGTTTTTGAACATCTTAACACCTGTTTTATTCTAGAGTCTACCTATTTTATTGCCAGAAAGGGTAAAACCTATTCTTATTTTTTCATACGTTATTTCTTTCGTATGAGAACTATATAAGGGCCCCATTGAGGTACAGTATTGGTAATAGCGCTAATAATACAGACGGTAAAAATTATTTCGTAAATAGATTAAATTGCTTCTTAGATTAATATCGGTAAGTATTAAAAGTCTGTACTCACGAGTGAATTCTATTGTACTCGTACAAGGCAGCGGTGGGAGACGAGGTTGTGGGAGCCGCTGTGCTCCCCATCTGGGTCATTCTCAGTGAAGAACCCCAGGACTTCCGTGATCTTCGTGATGCCCTCAGTCTCAAGTTCCGTGGCGAAGGTTTCTTTGAGGTGGTGCCTGAGGCTCCCATCTTAGTCTCGCGAGTTTTCATCTGGCTAAACTGAAATAACATTGACAAATTGTTGATTTAAAAAAAATCTTGACGACGAATTGTGATAATCTTATCGTGGGGGTGGAGGCTGGTTGGTTGAGGACATACGGTGCTCTCATTGGCCAAGCGAATTATTTCCGAGGCCAGCGCTGCGTGTTCTCACTCGTAAGTGCGTTTTAGATTTTTGTATATTTTTTTTCTACATTTCCCTATTACAAAGAGGGCTATAACGAATCGGCGCTCTACGGGGTTGCGTGAAGCGAGGTTTGCCTGTATCGATAGTATTCCTGTTATGTATGTTTTGTTTGTAAACGTTTAGTATATTTGGACACGCGGAGGCACACTACTTTTTGGTGGTTCCCACAGTGGAGTGTTTTATTTTTAGCATAGGTTCAAATGATCGGAATGTCATTGCACTTTAATTTGTTGATAATGTAGCTTTTAAAACTGCTATAAAAATATGATGAAACATTCAAAATTTACAATGAACAATATTTATTTTTGGTTTTATATTGTTCGCTTTGAAGAAAACATGATTTCAACTTTACGAAAACATTATAAGGTCGCATTTATTATACACATTGCTTGCCACAAATGAACCACAATACTTTGCTGATCTTGTCAAAGAGCATAAACCATCACGCGAACTCTGGTCATCCTCGCAGCGGCTTTTGGCAAACCATCGAACAAAGATGATCACTTCATCGTGCGTTCAGATGCGCTTCTGCGGCTGTCTGGAATGCTCTTCCCATATTAGGAAGCCACTGGTGCTACACACATTGAAATATCAATTGAAAACTTTCTTTATAACTGTTTCATGTGTTTTGTTTGTTGTCCTCCCCCTGCACCTCCGATTAGCATGGTTCTCTACGTACGGTGCGAAAGAAGTTCAATATACATACATTTACGTTGGTCTGTAATAATTATTGGCTTAATTTGTACTGGTGTCCAGAAGGGGTTAATCAGAAAGTTACAACGGCAAACAATACAAAACATGATAAGAATGCAAAGTATAAGAAGAGTAAGAAAATCACAAAAAAACTTTATATTTTCCCAGGTAAAGCAGCGAGGGATGAATCTGTTTCACCACTCGATAGGCAGGCATTGGCACATGAAAGTTTCCAGAGTTGCTTGTTTTGTGCAAATAGCTTAAATGTGTGCATAGCAAATACTTAACTTCTTTGTAGCTTGGCATTTGACATTTTAGTGGGTAAGATTCAGCATACTTGGCTTAACTGAGTAAAGCTTGTGTTGTAACATTTTCCACTTGTTTTTATTTAAGATCTGAAAAAGAAACGCGAATGGAAAATTACAATTATTTGCTGTATCATGCCTGGTTAATCGCAGTAGATACATGACTTGATGCATTTACTACCCTTCGGAGCTAATTTACTGCAATAATGGGTTAGTTTTCTAAGAACAATCATCAGTAATTTTTAGTGCAAATACATTCGCACAACCGCTGAGTGTTTAAAGCGACGTAGACTAATTGTCGTGAAATGATAGGGGAAAGTAAGATGTCTCGCTAACGTCAAGAATTCTCGAAACATTCGGTTGGAAAATAATTCAACACGAGAGGAATGTGAGAACCCTTTCTTAACTGTCCCACTGTGACTGTCAAATGTTGACATGGGACTGACCTTCATGTTATAAACTGCAGTATGGGTGGAATAGCTTCTGTAGCAGTTATCTGGCGCCAGTGGCTCAGTACGACATACACATGTCACTGGTCAAGGCTTCATATCAACCCTGGTCAGTATCCCAGCAGGGATGGAGACAACAACTGCGTCTTATCAGTTGTTGGCTTTGACTGCTAATGACATGAGCCATGTTTATTTAATGGGTCAGTGGGGGGTCTGAAGTACTAAATTGACTCGGTATTTGGTAATTAAGTCTTGATCCTGATAGACGATATTCTGATGGAGTGCAAGCCTGGTATGCTGATCACCAAGAACACAGACCTCACTTGAACTTGCTTGACACGTGGACGATATGGTAAATGATTGCTTGGTATGCTGACTGCTATGAGAGTGGGTCCAACATCAGGGCTTTGGCGTACAACGAGACATGTGCCTCTTGGGATGATAGAATTGTGACTGTCCGTCGCCCTCTTGTTTTTCTCTCTAAATTAATAAATACTCCGGACCAAATTTACGTGAAACATAACATCAAATGTGTTTGGAGCAAGGCCGTAGCCATGGAGTCAACAATGGGGGGGACCAAAATCTCCCAGGGGGTCTGGGGGTCCCCCCCCCAGAAAAAAAAATCTGAATTTGAAAACGAATTTCCTGCCATTTCCTGCCTAAAATATGAACAATTTCATTAATACATGGAATAGACGTTTTATTGATTTTTACAATAATGTCTAATAGTGTATTGTATTACATTGCTCTGTTTTTACTTGTTACCTTTTCTTGTTTCATTGTATGTAATGGCAGAGATTAGGGATTCATAAAGTATAACCATAACCATAATCACATTAACAGAAATCTATGCATTGTTATATGAAGACAAGTCCAGATATTGTGGCCAAGGTTTAGCAAATTGTTTGTTTTTATTTACATAGCATCGAAATTTATATATTTTTTAATATTTTATAGCAATATATTGGGGGGGACATTGTGAGAATATTTGAATATTGGCAGGGATGTGTCCCCCCCAATATATATTATAATTACGGCCTGGGTTTGGAGTGCAATAGTGCAAAAATTATGAAGATTGGTTCATATCTATATATTGGTTAGTATACTTTTGGTAGCCATTTGAAAATGTTAATCGTTTTAACTTGATTTATGCTGGTAAAAAATCTGGCTAATTCTCAGAGATTGTTTTGGAGAAATATGTTTCTGTTTGCGTCACTCTGCCAGTTTACTCAGTAAATCTCCAGTAGCAGTTACATAACCCACAGTTCAGCAATTAATCATTCAATTTAACATCAAGACCTTTTTTAAATAAAAACCAGGACAGTGTAAACTTATCAGCACTGTATATTAAAAAAAAATGTTTTTTTATGACATTTCACTGTTAAGGAGACTAGATGTATTGTTTGACTTTGCTGGTTTTGGAAAGCAGCCCATTTGTAATGAGCTTCATGAGTTAAATATCGGTAAGGAAAGTATGAAATAACGCTTTAATTCTAAATCGGTTTCTTAAAAAAAGAAAAAAAAGACATATTATTTAAAAGTGGTGCCCCGACCAAAAAGTGTGGGCCCATTGGGATTGTGCGGTCTACTACTTTGGCTCCACTGAGTGCTCCTGGTTTTTTTTTAGTTTTTAAGCATGCATTTAACTCTCTACAAATGTCTCCATTTTATTTGTTTTCATTTCATAAGAATAGTCCGAGGTTGTACCAGTACATGTAAACAGCATTGCAAACTGACTTATTCATGCTAGAATCATATCTGAGTGATGTCGTCACAAAAAGGCATGAACAAGTCCAGTTATAGTTTGACAAACAGACGTCTTAATTTTTTTGAAACTTGTATTATTACAATGAAAGAGTTGTTTTCAAACACTGCATAACAGCCAAGAGCTCTCAGGCTTGAATAAGTGTCTCAGTGCTGCACTATATGTGTCATCACTTTTGTGAATGAATGAACTTGTAAAAAAAAAACCCAACATGCTAGATCATGAAAATACGTTCCACTTTGAGGAATTTCATGGTATATAAGGAAAAGTCAACATGTTAAATGCTGGTTTGTTAAGCTAGCATGTACCCCTGGATGCACATCTGCTTGCACAGCCCTTTTTCTCAATCCACTGCTGGATGAAGGCCTCCGCACACTGAGTCATGGGCGTTATTGATCGGGCATCACCATGCTGGTTGATGAATGTGGGGAGCATCGTACTTCACAACAATGGATTTTGCTGCACTGGTATTTGCTGGTCACCCCGTAATTCTGCAGCAGCCTACAATAACCTGACACGCGTGATGGTCACCCATTTATTCACGATCCAGGCTCAATTATGCTTGGCTTTGGAGATCTAATGATATCAGATGTGCATCTCGTTATTTTGCCATAGGCTCGGTATCTCTGTACAATGAATGTATACTGTTAACCAAATGTTTGAAAATGTCTTCTAAGGGGAAAAATACAGAGCGCGTGAGCATTTTTCTTAGTTCATTTGACATGATGTATGCCGTTTGTTTCACCATCTAGGGACTGGAGAGGGCCAGGGGAAGATCATCCAGCGTTTTCCGGACCGAGAATGGGAGGATACACCGTTCCCACAGGGAATTGAACTGGTATGGACTCAATAAGTCCCACAGAAACCCACTGATCCCCTGAGTCATTTATGATTTTTTTTTTTTACAATTCCTTGCTGAAATTAGCCCTGAGCCAGTGGTGGAAATTCCACATTCCACTGGTGGGGGTGAGTCTAATTCCATAGAACAGCCACTGACTATATATTCTTGGTTCTTTCGGTAAAGTCACGTAGAAGGTAAATAATAAAATAATTAAAATATAAAACAATAAAATTCTCACGACTTTTCGACTTTACCGAAAGAACCAAGAATATGAATCCCTGCAGTCACGAAAGCTTTAAATACAATTGTAGCTACCGACTACTTTGTATAATGGACAAAGTGCAAAACTTGTGTGTGCTTATGTAAAGATCATTATACATTACCCGTTCACATGGAATACCTCATTTTAAATACATTTGTTCTTGCAGTTTTATAAACCGATATGCCTGGTTAACCTGAATTACTAACACAAGGGTGGCTGCACAGTAGTGATGTCTATGCCTAAATATTTATTTCCCAACACCTGTCAGCACGCCTGTGGTGTTAATTCCAGGATGTCAGTAGCACTGTTCTTGCTGTGCAGTGACACATACCAATCCACACCTCGCTGTGCAAGCGAAACAAAATGATCTCAAATTTAATTTAAACAAAAACGTAACGCCAAGAATAGGACCATGTGAAATAAACACTTTAATTGCTTTACTGTTTTACAATTACTTTATTATTATTTTCTTTGCCTTTGTAGCCCCATTGTCTCATGAGTTTTAATGAGCTCTTCATAATTATTATAAAAATAATGTATAGGTCTTTCATGATCCACTGCTGTATCGTATGTACGTATGTTGAACTTCTTTCGCACCTTATGTAGCCACCGTGCTTATCGGAGGTGCGGGGGAAGGGCAACAAACTAAATGCATACTGCCAAACCGTGTCGGTCATGGAGGTTTTTTGACCTTCATTAAGCTGGCTAGTGCAGGATGATGTAGAGGGGGAAGATGGCCCAGGACTGGTTCAGATCTCACTCTCCGCTGATGTTAGTGTTGCCGAGTACAGTGCGCTAACCACTACCACCACTGCTCCACCATTGGAACTCTTACATGGTCATAAATAATTGACTAATTTTTATGCTTTAGAATTCTATACTTTAAATGTACAATTTTGTGCCACCAATTAATAAAAACTTTGCTGATTGTTCATAAAAAAACTAAAACCTAAGCATGCACACGTGGTTAATGTATGTTTATATGATGTGTGCAGTTTGTGGCGTATCTCATTCTCATTTCACTTTTAGTGTAGCAACTATTGCCCAGGGTTATCTGACCGAGAAAGGCCAAATAAATCTCATCTTATTTTTTCTAAACTGCAACACAACATAATTGACACATCTTTTTCTAAATACATAAATCATGTTTTTGGTGGCTTTGGTGGTTGATAATTTGTGATAGATTTTTGCATGTTGAAATTAAATTATGCCTTCTTGTACAATCAGGGTGGTTAAAATTGAGCAGTAATTAATTACGACACGAACTTAACAAGTGTGATATATCATCGGACAATATTCAGTGTCGCTCCTACAATGTTTGACAAAACAGTATTTTGAGAAATATTTGTAATATTTGGCCAATACAGTTTTGGAAATTTGTTTAAATTCCTCTCCCAGAGTTACTTTGTAAAAACCTTGCCATTACATATGTCATGTAATTTACTTTATTGTGCAAATATTGTTTCATGTTAATGGATAATAATGTTTATCTTCGGTTATATATGAACATTGTGGCTTACATGCGCCGAAATATATTTAACTATATTAATGCTGTCTAAGTTTGAGTGTTATTACGTGTACATCATTTGCTCTTTGTAGGGATTGGGTTGTTGTTACATGTTTGCCTTCTTAATCATTTTGAATGCTTCCGAACCTCCACCATGACTATATAAACTGACATTCCAATCCCATGGACAATTTAAATGTCAAAATACATGTGTAGAAGCTTATAAGCTCTTGTGCAATGTCATGCCTAGTCCATCCTATAAATCGGAAATGAAAAGATGGCCAAAAGGAAGTCCTGACTGTGCTGAATTCTTGAGATTCCTATGTCCTCTGGTTGACACACCACTGAGTCAAAAAAGCAAAAAAAAAATTAATTGTTTCCGGCACATTAAATAAACCAACCGTTGCAACTGAACATACCATTGTAATCTTTCTACCCAGCTACACAAAATCTACATGCATTTCCAAGAGATTATCTAAACCATAGTCTGTATTTTTTTACAAGGGCGACATTTTTTCAAAGTTTGTATGAAAACTGTCAGTGGTGGCTCTTGGTATAGTAGACGAACATCGCTGAAATGAATTACTGTTTATAGAAGTTGTTACTGCAGTTTATAAACAGTATTCGGCAAATAACCTAACTAGTGTCTGTAATTCCTTAAACTTAATGGGATACATTTTGGAATTCACAAATAATGCTTTTTTAAAATATGGGACAGGACAACTGATAATGTTAGCAAGGTACAGTATACGCACTGGCTTATAATTATAGGAACGTATTTCCATGACATGTTTTGAATACAATTTTTTATGTTAAGCATTGTTAGATTTTCTTTACTGCAAGATTATGTTACTTTAAACTATGCCAGGCATGCCTGCTACAGGATTGAGCAAAGAAGGAAATACAGACAAAAACGACGCATGTCTTCAAATATTTTATTCCCCCGGTGCACAGCTTACACAGAGGCGTGTGTGTCAAGTCTCCATTGTGTACGTGCCGGTTTGCACTAACATGCCTCGACAGTCACGCCAGCTCTGGCCGAGCAAAAATGTGCAAGTTGTGCTTGGAGCACATAACGAGCTGAGGTTTTGAAATAAAAAAGTATTCCTTGCGTCAAGATGCATAACCTAACAGAAAACAATTGCGTGACCTATTATGATACTGTACCAATTGGCAATCACATTACTTAAATATGGCAGTGTAAAGCATTAACGTGTCACCTTTAAGCTGTGTAAAGAAGCACTGTCTGTAATTTTCTGGAACTGTAACTATTTGAGTATAACCCCCCTCCATTTTGTATTTTCATTACCGAAGGTGATGTGCAGCGCATTATGCTAAATGTCGCGTCCATACAACATTTTGCAGGAAAAAAAATCATAAAATTATTGCACTGACATTCCACATGGATAGAAATAGTATTTTTTTCACCATTGTTTCAGCATAAAAAAGAACTATCACGAATAAGAAGAAAGTGAAACTAGCAGGGACACGTGCATGCCCACCATTCATGATATGTCTGGACGTGCAGTGGTCCTAAATCTTGAAGGTGAACAATTTCTGTTATAAGATACGTTACTAAGTGCTGATTAATTGTCTCCTGGGATAATTGCTTGAAATCATGCTTTACAAATTATCTTAGGCATTTCGATTTAAAGGCATGTCACATTGGAAAGTGGTTTCTTTGCATAGCGCATGGAGATAACTCCAATCATATTACAGTGCAGCCATGTGCTAGAATTGAAAATGTGATGCTTAATACAGAAAATATAGGGCATGTTTGAAAATTAAAGGGCATATTGAGATACCTGGTTTGACATTAAGCATGCTTTCATTTGCATCAAGATAATATTGAATTATTGTCCTCAAGAAAGCGAAACTTAAAATACGATAACAAGAAATTCAACATAGTCATAAGTTTTTTTCTCCAGATAAATAGTAAAACCTTCAAATGCTTCTGTGACCATTTGAGTTGTCCTATCAGTGTTGCAATGAATGAATAAATATATTTTGAGATTTAGTACCCTATTCTAAAGCAGAATAGAAGTGAAAAAGATAACCCGAGTACAGTACTTTGTACACGATGCTAGTTTAGTAATGAATTAAGAATGCGTGTGGTCACACCATAAGGCAGCTCGTCCACTGCAGATGACCCAACTCCGATCACATTTAATGGACACGATTACTTATGAAACCCAGTAAAGTGGTTTACACGCCGCTTCATCTGTCTGAGGTTAAAACGGTGTACGTGCACATATTCACGTGCACCAATTCGCGCATGCTCTGGCACTACAATTTGCCGCTGGAATGAACTGTATTTAAGAAAGTTTGAACTCGGGCAACGATGCATCACCACTCTGAAAGACTTGCTCTGTCTTTGCCGCGGTGTCATCGTGGCACCGCATAAGAGGGGCGATTAAAAGCTTAAATATCTCTCAGAAATGATTATTTTCACACACTTTTTTTCACGTGTGTATCAGAGTTGCTATAAATGAAGTAATGTTTAAAGTAAATTAAAATTTTATTGCATTAACTTATTTATTACATGCTTTTTTTCAAATATGGTCCAATATAAAATAAAGATCCAAAAATAACAATGTACACCATTAATATTCAACGAGTGGAAGGTTCAATTTGAATGTAGGACATGTAATTCATTGCTGTGTTTCTTTAACTTTAGGTTAATGTGGTTATACCTTTGAAAACGTTTATTGGTATCGAATGACTGTGCGATGTTTAATCTGTATAATGGTCATAAAACAGGAAATGTGAACCCCTCATGTCGTGTTGTTAACGTCCTCAGCTGGCGTTCAGGCATGCCCATTGACTAGGCTGGTAGGAATAGCAGCTGGTGAAACATTCCTCCAGTGCACAGGCGGCTGCTGGGAGCCCATCATTAACCTCTAAAGTGTGACACAGTTGTTCCATCCACGCTTGCTCCCTTCCTCTATCCCCCCCCCCCAGTGCCCAACACATTCCTCAGCTCATTTCCTATTATCCTGCACCCACAAACAGTCACTTAGTCCAATCGTTGGTCTTGGGCAGGGTGTTATTTGTGCCCAAATGGATGTCACTTGCAGGTGTGGTTGGTCTGTCCCTTGAGTGCATAAGGAGGGACACATTTTAGAATTTTATGCACGTTTTTGGAAATATTGCATTGTAACAGGTTTCACTGGCGATTTATCTGCACTGACCAGTTTATTGCTTTGACCTGCTGTCATGGACCACTCGTTGCTTTTATGTGGGCACATTCTCACTGACCGCAATGTAATTTTATAGGTAACTTTACACATTCGCGTGGATATGTACCTTTGCACATACTTGTAGTAATTTATATTGACAGGGTCCATTGAACCTTGTTATGTCAGGTCATTCTTTGCCAGATGAATGGCCTCATTAACCATCTTGTACATTATTATATATCCGTTGTTTGTATAAACAATTACTCGTTTTAACTCGATGGTATATTCTTAATCACTTACTGCTTTAGCAGGGTGGAGTGGTGGCACAATGGTTAGCACACTGCGCTATAAATTTGGCAACTTGAGTTTGATTCCCAGCCTTAGTTATGTGAACTGGTGCTGTTCCCCCACCCTCAGCAATTTGCACAGACCAGCATGTTGAAGTATGGTCAGACAACCCCCATGACCAAAATGTGTTGGCTCACTTTCATCCAGCAGTGGATTGATAAAGGGCAGTACATTTTTTATTATTTGCTGCTTAAACAATATTGGGATGGGTATTGACTTTACTGCACATTATGTACAAAGATTAGCGAGTTTCATTATCAAGTCCTGAGGTCGTTTGAGACGAGTGGATTGTCTTTGTTTATGACTTAGATTGCACGAGGTTTTCTAAGTATGTTTCAAAGTGCAAAGCGAGCAGAAATTGTGCTCGTTTACAGGAAGCACTTGTAAACAATGGCCAGCTGTACGGTGCTTTAACTTCAGCAATGTGGCACCGAGCACAAAGTGGGTGATGTATTGATGAGTGACCCTTGACTGGAAGTTGCTGCCGAAATTAAATATGAAAGGCCGAGTCAAGGCAGAGCTCCCAGTTTTAGGTTTTGCAGCGGGCGGCCGGCCGGCCTGCCAGACATGATGCCGCTGGAGCAGCTCTTTGCCCCGTGGGCTCGATATTGGCAGTGTCTGTGCCTCCTGCTGAGTATGGGGAGCCAGGAAAGCTTACGGGCAACCGCTTAAGTGTGGCTGTGCAGGCATCGACACGATAAGCTGGGGCGTGCACAATCAGCTTTAAACCATCTGTTGGCTACAGAAATAGGGGTTGGCAATGCGAGCAAGCTGCATTGCAGTGTCTGGCTTGCATCTACCCGTACAGGCCGTCTGTATAGCACACGAGGAATGACGGTGTTGGAAAGTGAATGTCTTCCAAGAGAATCAACAGAAAAATGTTTGTGTAATCTTAAGGCATGAATGAAACTAGTGTAGCTTTCCACCGTGAATTTTCTTGTAAATATGGCTTATTCTGTGGTATCGAGTTTTCCCTAAACAAATTGTCTTTTATCCACAATTTGGTGCAAATTTTTTCTTTTTATCCCCAAGTTATTTGCGGATTTCCATGGATAAGGAATATGAGGAATGCTCTCATTCATGAATTTGCTTTTACGTAAACAGCGCCCCCCACTTCAACACAGGTAAGATGAGTTCTGTAGTTTGTCATCATTGAAACTGATCAATGTAAGGGTAAAGTGAAGGAATTCCAAAACAAAACCTGGCTTTGTGAAGATGCAACACCAAAAACCCTTTCATTCTTCATCTCACATTGATTATCCGGCTGGTATTGTTTACATATGTAACACATGTAGTCTTCTAAAATTGCCCTATAAATTATTCTTCAGTTATTGCAGGTGTGTTAATTGTGTGTCTTATTTAAACGCATTGTCTTTCTGTGTGCCATTGGTGATTGAATCCCCTCGCAGCTGGTGGTACCTATTGGTACCCTATTTAGTGCATTCCCTGACGTGCATATGGAAAGTGAGTTCACTATTGTAACAACAAACTCTGCAATTACAGTATCACATGGACATTTCGCTGAAGGCTAAGTAAGCACCCTCTGCAGTTAATTTAGACTGGCCTGGTTCTATTTAACCTTCATTCATGAGACAATGACTATACATTCTTCAGGCTTAAAAAAATAGGACTTGAGCTGATGGGACATTTCCTTTTGCTCCCATGCTTGTAGTAATGAGCATGTATATGAATAATTGACGTGGAATCCCAGAAATGCAGAATTTTTTTCGTATTCCCCTCCCAATCTTTCATGCCCCACCTAAACCAGTCCCTGCTGTAATCCACACTGATTATTTGCAGGCTGTATTACAGCCCCCGTGATCGTCTCATTCTTCTGTTAATCTTTGAGTTCACGTGTTTATTTTTTTATTTGCTTGCATCTCACTTTTTTTTTAGGAAGCCTGTTAAAACAATAAAACACAATGTTCGGTCGCTGCACTGGATGGATGCCTCTTCTTTTTAAATATTTTTGCCACATGCAAAAATAATCTTCACTTTTTTTCTCTCTAATTTTAGCCACGTTCCAAAATGTTGTTTTATTTATGTCATTGAGTGCCTCATGACCAGTATTTCATTTTTTCTTGTTATGCACAGCCATGCTGTGCATAATCCTGAGTGTATGCTTTTTATATACATTATCGTATACAATCCGAAGCTAATGATTTGCACATGTAAGTGAGTAACCACTTTTTGTTTAAACTTGGTTAGCAGCAGAGGCTATAACAATTTTTACTGATGCGTGTCTGACAGGATGTTTTGGAACTGCTTTGTATTTTAGTATAATTTCGATAAAACCTTTACTACTTGACCAATGTTTTATTTGAAAATGGCAGCACAGTTAATTTGCCAGTCATGTGTACATTTTATTATTTTGAATACAATTTGTAAATCATAACAGAAGGTTTTGTGTTCACTCTATTGCTTCATGAATGTATAAAGAGTGTACACACACGAATGCCTCGCCGAACGTGGGGGTTATGTTCCTAAAAAATGCCATGTTGGGGGGACATCAAAGTTTGACTAATAATAGACCTTATGGGAAATATTGTGTTTTCCTTCATGGGTCCAAAATGATCACACCCCCTCCCTCTGTTTAACTAATTCTATGTGATTTTCCCCCACTTGGTATCACATAAAAATAAAAACGGACACATGGTACGCGTAGATAGAATAACGTAAGATATGTTACTATATCGACTGAAATAAAAACAAGTGAAATAAATATTTGTTTTACCTATTGCGAATGATTATGGTGATGATTATATCATCCTCCATCTTTGTTGAGCTTATAATTCCGTGTGATTTCCCCCGCATGTTGTCACAAAAAACACAACATATATGGTAAATAAAATAAAATTGGACTTAAAATGAAGTTAAAACAAAGTTTAATAGTTTTTTCCTTTTACTTACGGCCAATGATGATGAAGGTGAAGATGATGTTGGTGGGGGTTTTGGGAGGAGGGGTCTTAGAGGGTTGAGTGAGACCGCATAAGTGTTGGCGTGGGAAGATGGTGAGGAGATATTGATCCGTGGCATTTCGAGCACTGTACAAGCGGACTGCGCGTCACGTGGACGCAGAGATGAGAATCTTCGCAGCGTCAAACCGCGTATAGCCGAAACGTCTTCCCCCTTGTTCAGTAAGTAAACTGCGTATAGTCGAAACATCACCCCCGTGTGCAATAGCCAAAACACGCGTTTGATAAAGCCGCGTTGGGTAAGGCATGACTTTTATAATCGGCCCGAATGCACCTGATCTCATCAGGCCTTGCACGCTAAGCAGTGATGACGTTGGATAGCGCTTGTTCGGGTGACCACTTGTACAGCCAGGTTGTCATAGGGCTTGGGGCTACGTGGGGGGCAGCAGAGGGCAGTGCAGCAAAAATAAATAGTTGTACAGTATTCTCCTATGCCCCCCCATCTATCCTTGCCTTCGCAAAACCGCACCCACCAGGGTGGCGAACTATGGTTGAATGACTCGCATGGCCTGCAAAGTTGTGGGAAGGCCCTTATTGAGCTGTGAAATGACAAAAAGGCCGTACATGTGCAATCAGTACCATGTGACATACCGTTTATTGTATTTTTCCTTATGTCTGTGGCATTTGACATGTATCAATGCTGGAGGCGATTTCTGTCATATAAAAATCTTACGGTTAATAGCACTGCTGGCGAAGTGACATGCAATATGCAGCAAGTGCACAGGAAACGGTATGTACCAACATTCTGGAACATTTCGGACGCTTGGACTACTTCTCACCACTGCCATTTAATAAAGTAACAACACAAAGCTAATCAAGCTTAGTTCATGCGGAAGTTCTCAAGTTTAAAAAAATATACTCACAATTGGGAAAACCCATCATGATTATATATGATATCTTTAAAACTTTTTTTTTATTAACCAACCATGAGATACATTTTAAAGATATTAAGTATAACGTTGAACATTTTCAAAGTAATGTCATTGTCACATGGAGGTATTATCGTATATTGACATTCACAGACCTCAGATTTTTTTGTTTTACTTTCATCCTAAGTTATATTACCACCGGCTAATGTGAGAATATTTGCAAGTCTGCCACATGTGCTTACAATTATCCTGGTTAAATGCCTTTTTTTTTAGCATCCATGAAGCTTGCATGGGGCTGTCTAGATGAACAACATTTGTTGCATTTTTATTGGTGTTAGCAATCTGAAACACTGCATGCCATATGTTGGAAAACAACACATTGAAGCTATTATTTCAAGCATGCTGCCAAATCCATTTTCGTAGCCCTCATGAGTAGAAGTGACCCTAAAGATGATCAATATATAAATTCATTACACTCTTTTCCAACATTTTACGTTTGTGCAGTCATACCATATTTATCCAACTATGTCGCGTGCGTGCTAATCGTCACAAGTTAGGGGACATTAAATTCCTGATTCTATTATTTAACAATATATTACGCTTTCAATTATTAGTGTAAGCAATTGAACATTTCAATTCAATTATATTAAAGATAATTGAGATGGCTGCTATAGGTGCCCGACCTCAGTGTTTAAATAATTGAAAAAACCATGACTAGCACGCATAAGCTATTGTGTTAAGAATGACATGAAAACAGACTTAATAAATGGAATGTTTTTTTTCCGCTGAACTAAAGCTGTATTTTGCAAAGTCTAATTTTCCTTCTGTCACATGAGCTGTGAGGTGGGGCTTTTATTATATCTTTAAGTTTTTTGTAGCTTGGTATTAAGGAAGAACATTCAAGAACATGATGTTGTTCTGTCATAGCTTTTATGTACCACAATTCATGCAAACGTATTTAGAAGTTTTATAAAAAAACATGCAGATTTTTAACAGGATGTATCAGCCATCTAAAGGCACAAACAGGACATAAACTACCCCACGTATGGCTAAACCTGGCATCGAACCGTGGCTTTGGTTCCACCACAGTGTGACACTAATAGAAAAGTTGGCATTAGAAAACAATAACGTTTCACCAGTTACTTTTTCATTGATATACTGTATTTGAATAAATTCCACAAAAGTACAACTTGACAACTAATAAATAAATAAGTGTTCAAGTGAAAAAACAATTTCTCTTTCTGGCATAACTGCTTTGTGTACAAGGCTGGGATATCAATGTTTTGTTAAGATGCAGCTGGGATTTGGAGCATCCTGTTCATTTAACAATGAAATGAATGCCCGTTTTTTCTAATTTCACTCTTGAAATGCTAATTTAGTGGAGTGAGTAAGAAACCACTGACTTTCATATTTAACAGTCAAGGAGCTTTGGACAAGTATAATCTCGATATTACATTGTCAGACAAGGTCAAATTGTTTCGTGGTTTTTACAAATAATTTCGGTGCTTGTTTTTTTTACGAAGGATCATTTAGCATATAGCAGTATCATGGCAAGCTGTGTGCCTGGAGTAAATGTTAATTACAAGTTTTAAGCATATATTAGCAGAACCATCAGGAGGGCAAATGAGGATTAACCCGAACACCACCCCAATTAGCCTAATGTGTCAACTCTCAGGGCTGATGTCACAACACATCACGTGTGTGGCCAACACAACTGATTAACCAGTGTTTTTGTGTGCTATGTTGCTTGTTGGAGCAGAATTAATTAAAATAATCCATACTTAAAAGTATCGTGGTGATATCAGAGTCAAACATCTATTGCCAAGCGCAAGGAACTCAAGGTGTTGCGATGGTCACTTTCAGATTTCATCTTTTGGCGTTATTAAGTGGAAGATGATGGTGCTTTATTTGAGGCATTGTGCAAATTAAGGACTCGGAGCATTTTCTGATTGAGTGCTTGTTGTAAATGGCTCGTATCGTGCTATAATGAGAGCTATTATCGAATTTCTGTTACAGCTTGCTTGAATCATTTTAGAAACTGCATGTGATAAAGCATTCTGATATATGATAGGCTGCCAGCCCCTTCAGTAGAGCCCCATAGTTTAGGCTCCTCGGAACTGAAACAGACTTAAATGCATTGCTTTTCCTGAAATGGGATGCTTTTTGCCAGTTATTGGGAATGTGCCCATTATTGCTTTAGCACACATGCACAAATCCCCATTCGCTCATTGTTTATTGCATTGCAAATAATGAAATAAATGTTTTGATGGGTAGTTGGACAAAGTTAATGCTTTTAAAGATGCTCAAAAACTACAGGGTTACTCAAAGATTGTTCAAGTTGGCATCTTTGTTTTTCGCCTAAAACGGAAATGTTTTTGTTGACAAGTGTTAATATCTAGCGCTTGACCTTGAGTTATGTTGAACAATTATAATACTCAATGCCAATTTATTATAATCAAATGTCAATTAAAGGTAAGTTGTCATTTGTGGCTGAAGCAAGATTGCTAATGTTAAACAATCTAATTCAAGAGGCAGGAACATGTCTTCTAATTATAAGCAACATTCAAATTCCTAGAGAAGCAAAACTATTATATGTTTAACATGAACAAATAAGTAGCATTGTAATATAGAGTGCAGTAAAAGTGAGATGCACAGTAATTAGGAAAACAGAACAAGCTGTCTGAACTACAAAAACATGATCTAGGAAATGATAGATATGGAAAAGGATGAAAAATACCAAACAAATGCTAAAACATACAGGACTCTGTTAAAACCACGAGGAAAAGAATAATAATATAAATCGGGAGAACAACAAAAGGGGGATTGAAGATGACATGAATAGTGGGATAATGAAAGCATAATTGACGTTTATGATCGGTATATCACATACGGTAGCCCCTAGAGAGCAAGGTGGAACCATTAAACACGATGATGAAACTAGTGGAAGAAATTAATGCTGATCTCTAGCAAAAAACAATCTGACCTCGTCAAAAAATATTCTCAGATGAGGAGGAAGATGTTCCAGATGTCAAACTTTAAGTAACCACGACAGCTCGCTTTATGAAAATGGAAAACATTTCTGGACCAGATGGAATAACTGTGATCATTATCAAAGACGTGGAATAAGCTGTTAAAACAAATGTAATCGACCTATTAAAATGTTTACACAAGACATAACTTAATTCTGCAATGATGCTTCACTCTTTATTTTTTTCTATAAGGGATATGAAAATTATTGAAATGTATTATTAGACCTGTTGATCTCTTATTGCAGGTTTATATATTAATGAAGATCATATAGAACTGAATTATAGACAATTTAGAGGTTCAAGGAAGTGTATGAATTAGCCGGCTGGAATTTAAGACATGCTTTCCCACCATAGACCACATACACTATCAAATCATGTTTCTAGAAAATACAAATGAATGTTAGATGCCACTATGCCTATATTTTGAAGATGATTAGGCATTTGATCCAGTGTAAACTGATGTAGTCATCCGAGCTGTCAATAACCGTGGTCTTAATAAAATACGTATATAAATTAACAATATTTGATGAAGATGGAATATTCCACTGAGATTTCTTGAAGAAAGGAGTGAAGAGACAGGGAGGTGCTGATAGGGGTGCCACGGTGGCGAGATGTTAATTACTTTGCCTAGTATACAGGAGGTCATAGGTTTGATCCTTACCCTGATGCCTGTATATTTGGAGTTTGCATGTTCTCTCCGTGATGGCATAGATTTTTCTCTGGGTCTTCCGGTTTCCCCCCTCCAAATGTAGAAACACGTGTTTAGAGTATTTGGTTGCTATAACTTTCCACATGATAAGCCACTTCGTTTTGCTTCCGAAAAGCAGCTATATAGGGCCTTACCTGGTAAGATAAAAATGGGTAATTAGTAGTTGATAGGTAAAATTTTACTGGGAGGGAGGCCTTCAGCCTTCACTGGCAGTGGTTAATTGCATACCGATGAAGCATCCTGGCTGTGCCGGGGAGGGGTTATACCCTGGGATTTGTGAACCAGGTGACAAGTGTTCAGCCACAGTAGTGGCAGCCCTCCAGAAGAACATATCACATCGGATGTGTTCAACAGATGCCTGTCACTTAGGAACATAGAGACGGTGCCCCCAGTGCAAGAGGGCCATGGGTTCTCCTCTCAGTACTTCCCGATCTCAAAGCCTTCGGGGGCTTTTGCGTAATGTTATAACCTTGGCATTCAAAATGTGAGCACCATGAAATGTCAATATCGAAACGCTGGGGTGTACATGGACGGTGGTTAGGCCGGGCGATAAGTTTGTGCCGATTTACTTGAAGGATGTCTACCGTAACATTCCAATAGCGCCCTCCCTGAGGAGATTCTTCGGCTAGACGTAGGTCAGCACTTTCTGTTTCAGGTGCTTCCCCTCAGCCTGTCAACAACTCCAAGGGTGGTAATTAAGGTGCTGGTGGTCCTAGTGGTAGCCTCTCCTCTCATGTAAGGCACAATTTTTGTGAATTGCAATGCCCCCCCCCTCCACCAAAGCATCCTCTATTAAACTGAAGATGTGCGTAGCAGTGCATGATACAATCTTGAGAGGAAATGCCCTACACGGATCCTAACCTGGAAAACCACATTTGGATTACAAGTGGCTGCGAAAACTTGCGTTTTAATCTGTCAAAGTTTGTGCCAATTATTAATTACATTTTTAGGCAGAAATTATGTTTACAATGTGTCCTCCCCTTGTGCCAAAGCTGTACTCAAATGTTCGAAATTGTATTTTTTTCCTAAAAGTTTGTATGAACGTTATTTTTTGTGATAGGTGTGATTGTAGCGTGTAGGCGTGTAGTCACGCTCTGCAGGCACACCTATGAATGAATTCCACCTTAACTCACCATGACCACGGAGAACCCAAGCGTCACGGCTGACATTTTCCATATTTTTTCACCCATGTCGGAGTAATAACCACAAACAAACAAAAACTTCCAAGGCAACCGTGCATAATAAGGTCACAGTGTAGTGTATTATCCGCAGGAAAAGATAGAATTGTATTTGTGGTTTAGATATCTGCACTTGCTTCCGTATTCAAAAGGGTTCACTTAGCTTGGTGGGGTGCAGGTGACGTGTTACTGCAGTGGCCCTTTCCTTGAGTGACATTCTTTTTCTTCTTTAATGTCAACCTGGCGATGATGCATCGATTTCGGCTGTGTTGCTGCATGCAATAATGGTGAGATACTAATGGCCAAGGGAGTGGCGCGCGACACCACCACCGCATGCTTCGTGCATGTCATAATATATTTTGACCATTTGTGTCGAGCAGCAGTCATTGAATGCCCATCCGTTGTCGTCAATGGCATTTGTTTAAACAGTGCTTAGTGTATGTCAAATTAAACCAAAGTGACTGGCAAAGTTTCAGTGATCTTCAGGCACAACCTGGAACAATAGCCAGTCATCCGGTGCTTGAAGTATAAAAAATACATTGTAGAGCATGTACACTAAACTAATTCTCCCATTCCAGCCAAAACCAAAAGCTGCTATGTGTTGAAAACATTATCTCAAACAAAAGCAGTGTCAAGCAGATTTGTTTCAAGTGGGACTTCAAAATATTTAAATCATCATGGTGATGAATGATATAAGGAAGAGAATTCTAAATGTAGGACAAAACAGTGCAAAGCACTCTGATTTTTAGGGAATATTTTTAAACAGTTCATTATAAATAACCTCTCGTTACTGATCTAACATTTATATGGTGCAGATGTTGTTGTGGTAAACGTTCTCATTGCGGCATTAAGTTATAACTTCACACGATTGCTTTAGACAAATCATTCAAGTGGCGTTATTTATCAAGTTCTTAGAGGTACAAATCTGAAATGATCTAAATTGAAACGAATGTTTTTAGTAACCTGTGACCTGAATGAATTGGTCTAATTTGTATACTGAGTGTAATGCAAACAAATAATAAGTTTCCAGTTGGTGAACATTGTTCGTTAGTCATTGGGTTTGAGCTGCTGCTTCGAGTGTTTTCATCTTAATTCTGCTGGACAATTGTAATTAATTTATCGAGGAAAGCCTGACTTTGTGTCAAGACTGTTTTCAGGAGGTTCTGCATTGTGATGTTTTGCAAGAGGAATGTTTATCATGCATAATAAGAAAGTAATTGATACAAATGTCAATGCCATCGGTTGTTCAATCCTTAAATTTTGATTGTTTATCACAGATGCAAGGCTTGTCTTGGGAGCCGTTGAACATCTTGTTTGTTTAATAGCAACACCTGTCCGTAGCAGTTCCTTAATGAGCACAAAAGGATACTGCTTTTAAATGAGCCAGCCAGCAGGTTTACATTGGTGTAGGCTGTGCTGGGTAAACACAACCATCTGCCTTCTTTGGGAATGGCACTTTGTTGCCCACTGGAGACTGCTTGCTCTTTTTTGTGCCAACCAGCACATGTACACTTAAAGGCACTGTAGTAAAGGTATCATCTGCTATGCCTGTACCAGTTTTCATTGAAGCCCTACAGTTTTGGTTGCCTACTAGAGTACAATCTTCCATGTGGGATTACGTTTTGTTGAAAGAAATCTTGTAGGTGAATGAATTACAGTATATTTCACAATATTCTGGGTATCTAAAGTAGAGCTTGGAATTGCATGCATTCGATTGACCTCCATGGTTTCTCCTAGCACTGACCACTTGAATTTACATACTACGACAATTGATCATGCTGCGGTGTCTTGATTAACTAAAGTGCTATGCATATTGTCTAATCCTCATTCTCGATGGCCCCAACCCAACCCCCGGCCATTCGCAGTTCTGCCAGCCGAGCGGGTGGAAGCTGTCAAACGAGTGGAAGCAGCCCACGTTTTTTGTGGCGGTGCTCACGGACATCGAGTCAGACCGACACTTCTGCGCCTGCCTCACCTTCTACGAGCCCGAAGATGAGACGCAGGTTTGACAGCATCCACTCCAATCGACATTTTATGTAATTTGACAGCTGCACCGTTTTTTGGTTGTTTTAGCAGCGATTCATGCAATGGCTGTTATCTTATCCCAAGCAAGTTATTATAATTATTTTCACATGCTTGGAAAGACATTTCTCGGGAAATAAGGGTGATGTGTCATACTTTTTCAGAAACCGTGGTATAAAGCAGGAAGGATCGGACAATATTTCATTGTTTTTTTGAACAGCACACTTAGGAAAGAGGGGGCCCTGTTTGTCTCCATGATTAATCATTATGCCTTTGTCAAAATGCTGATAAAATGTACAACCTTAACAAAATACAGATTGCTTGAAACTTCTACAAATACAAATTGGTATCAAGGGCAACATTAACTTCTGCCAATGCTTGTTTTCAACATAATACGCCCAGCTCTCACGGATAGCTGATTAATTACTAAGCGCTTATGTGTGACAATAATTTGTGTGTATTTGCAAAAACTTGTATTAATATTGGATTTAACATTTCAATAATCATCTGTCAAAAGCACTGGTTACGTAAGAAACATTTTTAGACGAAAAACACATTGAACAATTCAATGTTTTGTTATTTTCATGACCTTATTTCCAAGAGGAATCGGGCAACTTTTTATTTTTTTGACGGCACGGAATAAAAATGCGGATTTGAGTGGGTTGGAGCGGATTGTGTACATCGTTTCGAAAGCTGAACTCGATAATGAAAAGCAACATATACCGATGTATCTGAAGAAGAGAGCTTTTAAATGGAGTGTTACATGTTATGACATACCGATCAGAAACATGGATACTAAAGAAGAGGATGGACCAAAAGCTCATAAGTGCACAAAGGAGCGTGGAGAGATACACTGAGTGGCAGAAAGTAACACGTGCATTAGAAAACATACTCCGCTTGAAGACATAATTTTGACTGTGGGGCATGACATGTGTCTGCAAGGAATGATGGCCGATGGGCAAGAATAACGGAATCAGAATCTTTATTTATCCTAGAGAAATCTGATGAACTGTGAAGCTCTTGTTCACAGAATCAGAATCTTTATCCTGGAGAAATGTTATGAGGTATGAAGCTCTTTTTCACAGATGTCCAGTAGGAACTGGTCAGAAAGTTACAACAACAAACAGTACGAAAAATTATCGGATTGCAAAGTATATGAAAGGAAAGCAGATCACTTAAAATAAATGTAAAATAGATGCAAGTATGTTCACTGAGTGGGAGCCAAAGGAATGAAAGTACCCAAGAGCTATGAGACGGCACGTGTGCAGCTGCTGGGTGCGTTTTGTGCATCGCAGGACCATGAGGGATGGTGGCGACTTGGGGAGACCTTGATATAGCGGTGGATTGATTATAATGGCTGAGGACGATTATGGAGGACGGAGAGCAGTGAACAATACAGATGATGATGCTGTGGTATGACTTTGCAAAATTTGGATACGTGAGAACGACAACAAAGTTAAATTTCGATTTAAAGCTTTCGTGACTGCAGGGATTCATCTTCTTGGTTCTTTCGGTCTTCACATGAGGACGGTTGCTTGCGTTGTGGCCGAAACGTCGTGAGAATTATTTTATTATGTTTTATTTTTATTATTTTATTACTTCCCTTCTACGTGACTTTACCGAAAGAACCAAGAAGACAACAAAGTTGTTGTAAAAAAATATATTTGTATTTTTTAAGGAAAAATTTGCTGTCTAATAATGCACATTGATGGCAGAAACTGTTTAATGTGGCCAGCCATAGGTTTTTGCTTTTACGCATGAAAATATTACTTCTCACATTCAAGCCCCTGTCCCCCAATAGTATACGGTTTTCTCATTTATAATCGTCTGTATATAAATAGGGAATATATATTGCACACATCTCTTGATTGGTAACTATTGACTTCAAGATGAAATTGGGAGCATGAGAATCCAAGTATAATGGACAAGTCTCGGAGATGTTTTACATTAATTATACAATGGACCTACTTGCCAGTAGCTTGTAGATGTACACGTACAGCCCCTCTCTGTCAATCCACAGCTGGATGAGGACTTACTCCGAGCTGTGGGGGTTACTTGACCATACTTCACCACCCTAGTCATTGCAGGGTGGTGAAGGCGAGTGGTATAGACGTTGGGGCACAGGACAGCAAAACAATGGATTTTACTGCACTGCCTTCTGCTCACAACATGTCTCTGCAGAAGCCTGCAACACCTGTTTTTGTGCATGGTGGTCATCCAACCAAACACTGTTCAGGCCCAACCATGCTTGGCTTCCGAAATCTGACGAAATAGGGCACATTCCAGTTGATTTGATCAAAGGCCCAATAGCTTGTACTGCATAAAAGCCACCGTTTTTGGTATTTTTTGACTCGGTGGGAGAAAGGAGAAACCCGTGTAAGTATGTGTTCTGTGAAACCACCTAGGTACCATTTCTTAGTAAACAAGTTGCCACTTGGCACAGGTACCTCCTTGGCTGGCAATAAACTGGTAGTACCAGTTAGTGGTTGCTTAAGTCCTTTATTCTGTGTTGTATGTAAATTGAGCTCCCCTTTACCCACTGTTTCCTTGAGTAGATGAGTTCATCTGTCCGTGTGATTTGGAGGCTGTGTTTACTGCTGAAATCTGTAAAGCAGCTCATTGCTCTTGACCTAACCCCATCCGATTGCATTCACAATGAGCGATTACTAGGCACTTGAAGTAAAGCCTTGCGAAATCACTAATTAGCAAACCACGTTTTCCTTTGGCCCTATAAATGGCCTTTGGCTTCAAATGCCAGTAATCAACTCTGGATGGGGAAATAATTTGCGTGTTGACACGTATAAAGAGACCCTTGCATTGACAGAAGTGACCGAACTTGCTCAAATTAGAAACACCATTTTATCGTGTTCACTCTTGTACCAAATTAGTGCGATTAAGACGTTGCTATTGATCGAAAACTATTTTTTGCAGGCTGCTAAAAAGTGATAGGTGCTTCATGTGGCCATAGTCCGTATGAAATTGTTACGGGTCATAGGTTCGTCATCGCTGTAATGAACTAATAAATAATGCAGCGCGATAACTCTGTCATTTATGTGTTTGTCTTGTAAAGGCAAATTTAATAACTGGAATGCTTGCACATGAGCTAGATGGGGGCCTTTGTTGTTGACTTGCGACAGGCCACCTTGTGCCTAACCACTGAAATACTGTGTTTGATTTTGAGCATGATTCTAGTGTATCAGTAAGAATGTTGGGCCATACAAGAAAACCATCCATTTGGTGAAATTGTGTCTTATGGTGACCGTATTAGTAGAACGGAATTTCTTACATTCAGCTGCTATTTTATGCTCTTAATAATTTGTACAATGAGCCTTTTGTCAATGCATTGCCCTTACATAACATCACCATCCGTCATGTAACATTTTTACACCTTCCAGATCTGCAGGGTCGCCACTAAATTCCTCAAGTAAATTTCTTTACCTTGACCTACATCGCACAGCCGAGTAATCAGAGAGGTATTGGCTCTTAACTAAACTTTTTATTTACCAGGTACGGCACACTGAGCTTTATAGCTCAACGAAGTGGCGTATCAACGTGTGAAAATTTATAGCAGCGAAATAATCTTAACGCATGTTTCTAAATGTGGAGGAAAAAAACCGGAAGACCTGTAGAAAAATCTATGTGACCGTGGGGAGAAGATGCAAACTCCAAATATATAGGCATCAGGGTCAGGATCGAACCCACAACCTTCTGTATACCAGGCAATATACTTAATATCCTGCCACCGCGGCACCTATTTCTGGCCTACATTTCTACATTCAGTTGTATATTTTGTCACAACTTGTGCAGTATTTTGTCTTCTTTTGCTTTTCTATTGCTCCATTTTAACCTTTAATCCACAAACAACTTTTATCTGCCTGAATTCCATTTTCTGGAAGAGCAAGAGACACATTTAATTGACAGTGAAATTGCATCTTATGGTTTTAGGTTGGAGTTGTCTTCTGGATGTAAGAGGAATGTTTGAAGGCTCGTCGATCTATTGTTGAATCGTGCTTGTTTATGGATGGACACGCGCTGCTTGGATGGCTGTGCCTGCGGAGCGGAAGGGCATGGAGAACGGATGAGATCACGGGTGCTTCCTGCTGCCGCAGGGGTATTAAAGGGTTAACGTGAAGCAAAACAAACACGGGAGCGATGGAAGGGCAGGGATGAGCATCAGAAACATTAGAAAGTGAAGGAGGAGTGCAAAGCCATTTCAGAAGAGACACTCTCAACAAATGCCCACTGAACATGTGTTAACAATGGATGGAATAAGACTTTCAAGGCTAACTAATGGTTCCGAAGTGTTGGAGGGAGAGACAGCGAAGAAAACAAGCAAATACGTACGGGTGGATGGAGTCGGCAAAAACTGTTGAAAACAGGAGGTGTAATTTGCTGCAAGCTCTCTATATAACTTAAAGCAGATTTTCATGGAGGAATTTCATGCACACAAACACGCAGTAGTTATCGGCTGTATCCTTAATTCCCTGTACACGGCTTGATGATAAAATGGGTTAAAGATGATGATTGGGCCAATAATGAAGACCACCTGTGGTACGTAGTTTCACATTCCATTTTATTTTCGTCAACTCCCTATGTGTTTGTCATTGGTATGTTGCTATGTTTGTACTTCCCATTAAGTGAATGAAGGGACATGGTGTTTAGATTAGGGAAATGGAGGGGGTGGGAATAAAAAAAAGCAAACTCTGATATCAAGAGCCCGTTTCCCATTTTTGAATGAAAAACAGATGAAGAGAACTGAGGTGCCAAGCAAAAGGGTCATGTGACTGACTGCTGGTGGATTTTAATGTTTATTCAAAGTGTAAATAAAAATGTTACATTTAGAATTAGGAAACGTGTTTCTTTTTCAGTGTTTCGATCCTGTTAAATAGCGTTATCTTGGTCGGTTCAAAACATGCAAAAAAAAACCGTTTATCTTTTGTTTTCAGCAGAAAGAGAGTCAGAGCGATGGGGAAGGAGAAGATGAGTCTCATCACATGCAGAGGTTTGCGCCAAAAAGCCTGGTCCTTGTCTCCCGACTCGATTACACAGAGATCTACCGGGTAAGTGGAATAATTACCGTTGTTTGCTAAGTAATTTTGTCTCGGTGTAAAGAATGTATTAAGTGAGTTCTGCACAGTGTGATTGTGTGATTTTGTGTGTTGAGCTCCCCCTTGCCCCCTTCAGAAGGCTAAGTTTGGTGAAAATCTATAATATTCTCTTCTGAGAAATGAATATTCAGCAGTTGGTATGCTGGCCGTGTGTTTGCTTTTAAATATGATCACATGCAAAAGTAAAATGTAAAGACAATTACGTGGGATATTGGAAAGACTTTTTTTTTACAAAATTCCATTCCTTTACTTAATGCCATATGCTTTCACTTATGACTTTAAGTTAAAGCTAAGAGAAATGACATTCCATATAATGACCTTTAAAGCCACTTCTAAAATTGATTTCGCTATTAATGTATTTCATAATAACTTTTTTAATGTACAAATAATTGTCACGTTTTTGTAAACGTTTCTGATCAAGAAACTTTTAAATTGTTATTGGTTGATGTGCTGCCAGCCGGAGGACAAAAGAACAATCTCTCCTTGCACTTACCGTGCCACTGTGATTTCTGGGCAAACTGCGTTTAAGAGTATTACACTGCCAGTTAGTAATCGGCTTTGCTGCATGCTTACCGCCAGATAATGTAAAATAGTGCTGATTGCAGAAAAAAGGGTGAATGTGTTACAGTAGTTTCTTTGCTCAATGAAAGTGATTAAAGTGTAACTGGCTTAACAAAAATGTCACCGTTAGGTCATGGTTAAATGCCTCATGCTTGTTGGATTTTATAATAATAGTGCTATAATGGTGTAGGTTATGGTGCTCATAAATGTCTTTCATAGGTAAATGTCAAACATTTTAATGCCGAACCTCAATTGTTGATTTTTTTACATATGATTATAGACTTTACATTCCTGAGGCCTATTGGGTAGAGCTGATTTGCAGGGGTGTTATTTGGCTTCTTTAGCATGCTTTTGTTGCATTGTACCATGTACCTTGAGCCAACTCAACCTGACTAACGAGCTATTCCATCTCCCAACTCTCCAGGAATTGACTATTCAACCACCAGCAGCATGGAAATAATGAGAACAGTACAGGGTTAGTGTGTTCTTCCCTGGAGGGCAAGGATAGGTCATGGTTAAATAGTGAAGTCAAGCTAGCTCAGAGGAGAGATGGCTTTAGGATGCCCAAACTTTTGTTGTCAATGTAGGGCTCGAGCCTCATCTTCCATAAACAGAGTTGAGTTCACAAAGGGGTCCAGCAGCATATAGATGCAGTACAACCCCTATTAACGACGGTAATTGGTTCCATGAAACCGGTCGTTGATGTGATCGTTAAGCGAGTATAGGAAATGTTGAAGGTTTAATTCATTCCGATAGCATCGAAAGTGACCCTTTTTCACCCAAACAACGTACTTGATAATATTTAAACAATGGATGTTAAAACAAAGATACTAACAACATTGGAAAAGCATAATATTAAAAGAAACAATGGCCGTTAAGCAAACAAATTGGGCTCTATGGAGACACTACGCGACTATACACTACACTATACACTACACATTGGGCTCTAGGGAGGCCCGTCAAGCGATTAGTCATTAGCAGGGGTGCTCGTTTAGAGGGGTTTCTACTGTAATTAGATTATATTCATATTAGCAAGGCTGTAGGAATTCTATGCTATGACTAGAATTCCCAAGATCATTGGTAACGCAATGTGATATGCAATTGACAATTACTCCATACATAGTTTATAACCAATGATGGTGACGGTTTTTTTGGATTACAAAAAAATCACTGCACAAGCAATGAAACCCATTTCTACCAATTAATTGCTGTAGTTTAATGGGACTGCATGGGATTCTTTGAAACAAAAGTATGTTCTGAATTCCTTTTCTAGTCTGGATAGGATGTCCCTAGGAACATTGTCAAAACATTGAGTACCACGTATTTAGCAGCTAAACTTGTTATTGTTCCTTATGCTTTCGTTGTTAATTTTGTTTAGATATATTAAAAAAGTGTTTCAAGTAGTTTAACCAAATTTGCAACAGTTTGACTTGAGAAAAGTGATTATATTTCTTATTTTGGGTGTATAATGAATACATGTATGTATGTATGCACTTTGAGTGCAACTCGTGATGTTACTCATGTTACCTGGATGTGTGTGCGAGTCCAGCAAAGTCTAGGTTTGATTTATGCGATTCACGTGGATGACCTCAAAGTTACCTTGGAGAACGTGGTGGGAAACCTGCTCACGTGCATGATACCTACGTCTGGAGGTGCTCAGGTAACCATTGTTCACTTCAGACTGTCTATAAATGGCGTTATAAAGCACGTGTTTTGTTGCCAAGATTTAATACCGACTTAAACCGACCCCACTTGTTCTTGCTCCGTAGTTTGTTTCATACGTTGTAGCCGTATTTATACACAGTTGTTGTGATTGCCTATTTTTTGTTATTTGCTTAGCAGCGTTGCTATGGCCACGGTTAATTATAGTTATTGTCCACAGTTTTTTTGTTGTTGTTTTCTCATACCCTTTTTTCGCCTCACATGATGCAACTGTGCGCTCAATTTCCAACGTTTTTGGCGTGCGCGTGCGCACGAGTACCTGAGCCGGCCTTCCTGGCACATGCGTAATTTAGGAGACCCCACCCCGTGATGCGGTCTCCCACCCAGGCGAGAAATGCGTCTGTAAATCACGACAGCCATGCCCCCAAGCCACCTAACAATACACCTGCCGTGAGAAGCTGCCATGTGACCATGACTCATTCGTGCTTTTTTGTCGCACCCACCTTTACCTGCCACATTAGGTAACCAGCAACACACGCACCCACCAACCAACCAGTATACGGCGGGCTCTGTCTGACAAACTAGTTTCACAAACCGTTGCATAAACGTACATTTGTTAGATAGCCGTATGCACGTCCTCACTTATTACGTGGATGTGAATATCTGTGCCGCACTGTGGCTCGTCTGTCAAGTCCCGTGTTATTACCTGCATATACGATTTGTGGTGGACTGGACTCATAAGAGTGCATGGTAAAAAAATGTTCAGACTTACCCGTGATAAAATACCCATATTCATTGGTTCTTTCTTTTATACCCACGTGACTTTACCGAAAGAACCAAAGAGTTATAGATTCCTGCAATCACGAAAACTTCAAATGTATAAAATACTCATCTGTGGGATTTAACAGCCATCGCTCTTTGTCAACCTTTCCATTTTTCTTTGCGGGAGTTTATGCAAGCCTGTTGCTGCATTACGTTTATCATTCCTCAGAGTAAACAATTTTATTCTTGCATGGTCTGTTTTTGTGGTTTCTATATATCTTTTTGTGCACATGCATCAGTTTTTGCTCTGTAAATCTGTTATAGTCATCATTTATTAGTTATATCACTCCTCCCATGCTGTACATCTCGTGCTGTCAGAGCAAGGTGTATTAGAGATAATGACTAGGAAAGGAAGTGATTGCAGAACAAATACGATGTTGAATCTACACAACAAACCAGAAAAAAACTAAGTTGTTGCTAACTAACTGCATTTACAAATTAATTTCGACCGCTCTTGTTTATGTTGCATTTTTTATTGTTTACATATTTGTCTTTATGTAACAAATTCCTGACAATGTCATGTTTTTTTTAATCAATCATTATCGAGTTTGTATTCTATAAAAAAGCCCCAAACAAAAAAGTTCAAAATAATCTTTGATCGTTTGTTAGTTTGAACCAGGGCCTGGTATGATGACCATTTCCTGCCATTTTTTTCCTTTTGGTGTGTTAGCAAAACACAATATATCAGTGTAGGAGTTCAGTGCAAGTGGAGTATGGGGCATTTGCTTTCGTCCCGAGCTGCCTAATCCTCGCTGGCCTTGTGCAGCCAATTGCACGCTGTTTGGCTGGCGCAGCGAGTCCTTGGAAACGTTAGGCTTCCAGCTGGGAGTTTCTAAACAAAACAATACCCAAATGCCTCTTTGCACTTTTGAAATTCTCCTTAGGAAAAATAAGATTACCTTGAGCTGTTAAACGCAATTGCAGTATCGGTAGAAGGATTACGGATCTTTGATAATTAAATATATATTGACGCAACTTTAATGCCGCAAAAAAGTGCCACGAATGATTTACAATTTAAAAGCATGTGTGCATTGAAACAAGTTAATGAAAAAATGTTTGAGTTTTTTTTCGTGATGATTGCCTCCATTAGCTCTGTTGTAAATATATGGACATTAGTGGGTTCTGTTTAATCAGACCACATGTACGCCCACGCAATTTTCCAGTGTTAAACAACACAGTTAAAATAGTGTTTATAACATCTGTTTGATTGGAACCCAGTGGTAGGAATACGTGTAGATTTAACAGCTCTTTGTCGTGAAAAAATGGCAACAAAATTAAAGTGCTAATAATTGCACAATAAAGTCTCAATATTTGAAAAATTCGATGGCTTTATTTACAGGAATGAGATAGTGCTTTTTTTTGTTTTTTTGTAAAAATGTCAAGTTTGACGTGAATTTTTGGAAAAAACTGTTTTCCTGTCTAGTCCCTCGGTGTCCTGTGAGCATTGTATTGTTTGGGAAACTATTTGTGCAACATGCACACGCTCACGTGCTTAAACTTCGCACGTTACACTTCCGTTGTTTTTCAGAACGCTTGTGTACATGTTGTGGGGATGAGCTGGCAACAGGTGGTGGCTGCATTGTATTTGTTTCTTGGGAACTTAACATTTTGGTGGATAAAAAAAAACCCCATCCTCTTACCGAGAATTAACATATCCCGTAGCTACATTTATTTATAATTAATGGTCATAAATACACGTGTTAATCCTTTGTTAAACCGCTGCTGGTCGGTTTGAATTTGTGACGATGTTGAAGGGGCCTGTTTTCACTCGCTACTGATTAAACTGATTATAGCAGTGTTCTTCATTGCAAGGCCCGTGCGCCACTAGCGGCCCCTGGTGGCCTTTAATGCGGCCCCTGACACCCGTTGCAGGAGGTGTGGCAGCCCTCACACTGATGATGTCTTATTGGCGAAAGTGGCCCCCACCCTCCTCTCAAAATTAGTGAAGAACATCGGGTTATAGGCATGGGTGCGAATCAAGGTCAGGTCAAAGGGTTTAAATACTTATGTATGTTGAACTTCTTTTGCACCTTACAGCACCAACTGTGACATGTTTCCCCCCCCCCCCCTTGGTGATACAAATTGTAAAATAAAGAATAAATATTTTTTTACTTAAATATTTATTCACATATTCCATACGTGTTTTATTATGTTCACCAGTCATGTAAATTCACACAGCTACTTCCAACTGGTCACCTAAATGTAACCTTCACCTACTGTTGCATCATTGTGTGACTTGTGGAAAACTGGAGTCCCTGTCGTTTCTTCATAGAGCATCTAATTTACTCAGGTACATTGCTTGTTTGTGAATTTAAAGTTAATATATACATTTATTTAAAACATTTCAACGTTTATAGAATTTTTCTCATTAACATTTGTTTAAATAAGGTAAAGGATCCTAAATATGTGCGGGTGTAGTGTTGGTGGTGGATTAGAGCATTGCCAACTGGCCAACTGGAACAGCACTTTGTGGTGGGTGATCAGTTGATTGAGAGAGTGGGCACATACAGTGACTGTCAATGCCAACACTGTTGTTGAGAGTAACAAGAAATAACTTATTTTATTTGTGCCAGGTCAATATTACCAAGAGACTAGGTAATGCTTAAGTCTGCCGACAGAACCATTTGCCCAACCATTTGCCCCTGTGCACGTCTGCTTCTGTTTGTTTTGTGCGAGTCTGTCTTATTTGATTAGCGGAGACCAGTGGCTGATTCCAGCTTTTTAGTGCTGGATAAATACCACTTGCGATTAAGCCATACACGGTTACTGCCAGATGTACTCTTTCTGCTCCTCTGTGGCCATTCTTGTTTTAAAGGACATTAATAAAGCAAAAGGTTAGCTTTTCAGGCACGATTGAGTAATTTTAATCAATCGTGTCCGAAAGGCTTGTGCTCAACATGCAATTGATTTAGAAAGACACGAGTACAATCGCAGTGCCGATTCACGTGTCAGTTGTGCCGCAAGTCTTAATAGCACACACCCAAGTGTGCGTTTCGTCCCAAGTGTTGAATTAGCCGTATAAGTCATCATGAGAGTGTTAATGTTTTTCGACGAGCAGTCCATAAACAAAGCTGTTTTTGGAGCCTGGTGTGGCGGTTGCCTGTATTTGGCCATTATATTTGCTTTTTGCACTTAGCAGACAGGAATTGAGGTAAACTTTCCATTCTCTTCGGCATCATATTTTGTGATTTTTTTTTTCCAAAGGACGTGTTTGGTTTTTTTCATTTCTTTGCACTGTGTCAAATAGAACAATTAAATAGGCTTCGATAACGGGGGCGGTTATTCCAAGACATATTTGCATTGGAACATTTAGAATTGGTTCCACAGAATAAAATATATTGAGTGTCTACGTGTTTAAGTCTTGCTCCACACCATCGCGGCCATCACTACCATTATTATCATTATCGTCGTCACCATCTGCAGGTGATATGCGAGGTTTATTCAGTTTTATGTGTGCAATCCTTACCCCCCGCCCCCCACCACTTTTCCTAGTGGATGAAGTATTCAACTGCTTTTTATTTATTTTACAGTCCTTTTTTATTCGAATTTTTAACAGCTCCTATTGCTTGTAAACTTTTTCTTTTACTAATTCTTTCTTTTTCTCTCTCATTGTTTCCGAGCAGCCAGAAGGAGATAATGTGGAATATGGGGTATGAATATTACCATATATTTTCACACGTACTTTTAATTACATAATGATATGGATATGGACTTTAAAGTAGGGTGGATCAGGAAAAAAACAGCGGTCGTTTCATTCGCTACAACATTGGTTTTCAGTCTGCCTCTATAAAGAGTGTTTGTCCTGTGGATGTACTCACCCGGCCATAGGAATATGGAATTGTATCCACTGGGTCAGTGCTGTAAACAGGAGATAAGCACCACCAAAGGCTCACTTTTGACATGGGACTGACTTATCTAACAGTATTTTCCAATGCATAATGTTGCTTTTGAGGCACAGTAAACATTTGAAATTAGAGAAATAATTGTACTATTTGATTTATTAGCAAGCAATGGCTACTAACTGTTGATGAATGCTAGCAATACTAAACAAATGTTCTTGGCATTCACTATTGAGAAAAAATGTTCTCAGTTGTACTTTGTTTAGGAAATATTTATCATGAGTAGGACATGAGTACATTTACTACTCACATTTGGCCTAAACACAAATGTTCTAATTCCTGTGGTTTTTTTTCCTTCCTTCGTTAGTCCAAAACATATTTGGGAAATCAGTGGAGGTTAAAAGTTCAAAATAACGAACGTCTTCATTTTTGGTCTGTTAACAGAAGGTGTTTTCGCTCGGTGCTGGGGACAGGCAGGTGATTCAACCAGCCCTGAACAATGAGATTCCTGTCACCGCATCCAGTGTCATCTTGCTGTTCAGGCAACTTGGTAAGGCTCATCACTATCGCGCGTACCCTTACAGTTTCATCGTAAGCATATGTTCATAATGTGGGTGTGCATCTCTCGGTTTAAGTGAGCATGCTTTTTTGGATAGCTAACTAATATACCAAATGTAGTTTAACACGTCTCTTTCATAACCAATATCAACAAACCTGTATTATGGATAGCTAATGTCTATATACCAAATGTGTGTATGGTTGTTGTCTCCCATTTATACCTGTGTACCGAATTGTGTATGCTTATATTTCTATCTGAACTAGACAGAAACACAAACGTGTATACAAAGACAGTAAATTCGATTTTTCGTGTTAAAGCACAGAATGATTAACAGCGAATTGTGCTGAGATGGGGTCGTTGTGGCCGGGTGGCATAGGGTTCAGAGCACGAATGCAGCTCTCTACAGATTGCTGCTTGGGATTAAACCAGGTTCTGAACGTATGGAGTTGGTGATCTCTGTCCATTCACCAACGTCTGCACAAAAAAATAACCTATCAATGAAACTTTTCCCCTTAATTTGATTTATTCTACTATTGAGACTTCTAAATTATAGTTTGGTTGACATGCGATGAGCTGTCTTTCCCAGGATATTAAAGCTGTGCCCCTTTTGTGGCTAAAGGGATCTTTTGACGTGTCTTCAGCAGTACTGTGGTGCCATTTTCCAGGGCTGTTCTCTGACACGGGGTGGTGCTCTGCGAGCTGCGAATATCATAATTTCATGATATATTAGCGACAACACAATTGGAATAATAAAATGATAAAATATGTGTTATATGTATTATTATTTCTACAGTATTATCAGCCTTGATCAATCCACCACTGAACCAATCCACTGTATATAATTGTGGGTATTAATATGTTCTCTAAATTAATTCTTGACACATTTCTCATTGAGTTAAACAAAATAAAGGAAGGGTGAGGTGTACACTTTTTTTTCGAATGTCTGGAAGAATTCTTTGAATCAACTGTGGGACATTTAATTGTTAACTATTGGACATATTAGAATGCATTATATGTAGAATCATTAATCTTCCAGTAGCTTAGCTTTGAAGATAATTTTAACTTGAATAGGAATGTGTGTGGGCCGGCAGAATTGAACAAAAGGCATACAAATGTTCATTGTCACTATCCTCCAAGGATAAGACGTGGTGACAGCCAGGCATCCATATGTCAGGGACATCATTCTCGGTAAACTCTGCAGCCCTTTTCACAAGAGGCTCGGATGCTTTCGCCCGTGTTTCACAACACTTGGGTGGATGCATGTGATTCTAATCAGGCTCATTGAATACGATGGTTTAAAATGTGCCATGATCAATTTTGGTGACTCAGGTCTTGACTGAGCTTTGCTATGGAAAACATTCTAGGCTTATTTCTACAACCGGTAATGACCTAACGTCTCAGAGTATTGCTTAAGTCAGTCCTTAAACCACAGGCTGCCGTATTCCTTGACAGTTGTGAGTAGCAGCTTTATATACACCTGAGCTGTTTAAAACAAAAATAACCTTTTTGCCACCGATTAGTAAAGTGTTTACCGTAACGCACATATTTCTTAAAGCGTTAGAATGGGTTTCCCCAATTCTTTTTTGAGCCCTATTATTAACACAGTTAAATTATGAGTATAATGTCGATAGGTACAATGAGAATTGTAATTGAAGCATAGCACTTTACAATGATTCACATTTAACACAACACACATTTTCTTCAGGTCGTCAATCCTCTGCTGGAGAGAAAGCCTTATCACACGATGTCCGATGTTAAAATAGGCCATACTTCACTTCGCGGGTCAGTGATAAAGAGGGTGGTTTTGCAGGACGGCTCAGATATCATGTACCACAGATATTAGCCATGGCCTGGAATCAAACTCCTATCACCAGGTTTATAGCATAGTGTCCCAAACACTGCATCTCTGCAAACAAAGATCCCCCGTATAGCCTGTAACGGACTGTTGGGGCAAGTGCTGTTCACGAGCACGGCACACAAGAGGGTGGGTGGCCAACACCACGCCTGGCCACCTTTGTCTCCCCAGTGGTAATGTTTAAACATCACACCAGGTACTCATTTGAGGCTGAGTCGACCTCGCTGAGGCCCAGGACCGGTTCAGATAATCGTCACCAGTGTTGGCCGTGAGCGGGAATCGAACACGGGTTGCCGTAGTTCGTAGCGCAGCGCGCTAACCGCTACACTACCGCACTCCCCCTTGCGTCTCTGCTCCACCCCCAAAACACACACACAAACACATGATTGTCTTAATTACTCTTCTCCTGACTTAAAGCTTTCGTGACTGCAGGAATTCATATTCCTTGGTTCTTTCGGTAAAGCCACGTAGAACAAAAATTTTTTATCAAAAACTACGACGTTTCGATCGCAATCGTCATCATTTTTTTTACTCCTGATGACGATTGCTTGTGTTGCGATCGAAACGTCGTAGTTTTTTGTTAATATTTTTTTTATACGTGACTTTACCGAAAGACCCAAAGAATACTCCTATCTTCGCTAACTAGCTTAACACCCTTTTATCAATCCACTGCTGGATGAAGGCCGACCCCCTCTCCCCACCCCGACTACATCCCTGTCTGGTCACGGTGTCGACTAAATCCACCAGTGTGTGAAAAGCAAGCAGGAGTGAAAACGGGATCCCCCTTTTGGAGCCCCCCCACCTCTCCCGAGGTTGTGCTGAGCTCGCTCTGTGCGGAGAGTGAGCGGAGGGGGCCTCCCTGCGCACGCCGGAAGCTCCGCGTGCCAAAAATCGCGTGGCTGTTTTCGGGACGCGTGGAGGCGCCACACCGGCTTTGCGCGAGCTCACGCGGAGGGGGGCGCTCTCTTTTTTTTTCTCTTCCCCAAGTGCGCGTGTTTTTTTTTGTGCGTTAGGATATTCCCTCGGCACAACAGTGGAACATTTTTGGAACGTTTAACAACCTGGGGATGATGATACCTAGAATAACACAGTTGTCTGCGGGCGATAAAGATGTTTATGATGAAAGTGGTTTGAAAGTGAAAACACTTTTCACACTCTTTATATTGTTGCCGTAGAAAGTATTTGAGATACTGCATTTTCTACACCGCGTGCAATGGAAGCATTTATTTTTTGGACGACTATAAAATAGCAATGAAACATTTGTACATTTTATTGCTCGTTCACTTTCATATCCTTGCAATGTGATCAGTTGGTATGAAATAACAATAACAATCTTCAATCAAGCCTTCTGGGTAGCGTGCATTGACGGCATGTATCACGTTGAATTAAAATCACGTGCGCTGTGTATATTCCTGCTGGGTGGTGCAGTGGTTAGAGCAAGCAAGCAATTTGGTGGTTGTCTTATGCTATAGGAATGCAGAATTTCCACCATTGCCTGCGGGTTGTAAGCAGGAGATGAAGAGGAAAACACTTCGACTTTTAGATGTTTTCGATTAAATAAATGTGTGGAGTAGTGGGGCAATGGTTGTAACAAAGCATGTACACTCACTGGATTATGATTCCAGCAACCCGAATGTGATTCCTCACCATGGCAAACATAAGTGTTGTGTAATATCTGAATCAGTTCTGTCCCCTACCCCCCCCTCCTCACCTTTACCAACCCACACTGATCAGTATGGTCAAAACCCCTCAACAGTTACTGATAGTGTGGGGATGCCTTAATCCATACGTGGATTGACAGTGGGCCTTAAATGTAATCATTCTTAAACAAGCATGCCTGTAAATTGTACGTAAATTCATAATCAATGATGATGCACATATTACTCTTTTTTATGAAATTATATTAATATATAAAATATTTATTTTATACATTACCCTCACATCCAAGAATCACGGTTGGCTGTGTACGTTTCGAAATAAGTTAAACATACATACGAAGGCAATACATTGTAGGCTGCTATTGGAATGGCTTCTATTATAATACTAAGTATGAACTGTTTGTCATTGTAAAGGCACTTGTTTTGTAGGTTTCATGATTCTCCATCCAGAAGTCAAAAATGTGGGTTTCAAAGACATAAACGTTTTCTTTAAAAACAGCCTGATAGACAGCAGGATGGAGCAGTGTCGCTCTGGTGTACTGGCAAGTCTTATAAACATCACGGGGAGTCATTTGGTGGCTGGAAAGTTTTCTTAACCTTGCTAAAAACTTGGGAAATAAAAATTACTTGATATCACAGTGGCACATTGCTGTTTTCAGAGTGATGGGGGGGATAACTGAAAATCGAGTCCTATTAAAAATGTGATAACATTTAACGAGCTTTCCCATGCGGCATGTAAGAAAGTCTGTAAGTTATAGCTAAATTGGTGCGGTGTGAACATGGATTTATGGCATGCATTAAACTTAACTCGTGGAAATCTGGCAAGTGGGTAAACAGGCAATGATATATGCATTCCCATAAAAGGGATAATTTAAGTGCATGTTTATAAAATAGGGCTGACTGAACAATTGTATGAAGCATGTGAAAGCTGGATATGTTTGTTCAGCAGAAGCAGCTTGCTAAAAGCCGGAAGTTGATCAAACAACGGTTTGCTGCCTCTTCTTGGTATCCACTGTTATGTTCGCTTGGCTATGGATTATGGCCCCTTGATGTCTCGAAAACTGTTGCATCAACAGTGCATGCACTATTTTTACACATCACATTTGCCACTGGTGAGGAAAATACTGAAGTTGAATGTCTGGTATTGACAGGTGTGCTCATAACAGACCCGACTCACTGATCGACTGTGCCATGTTAATTCAAAGCGATTGATTTTGTATGTGTGGGGAGCATATTGCCAGACAATGAAGAAGAGTTAACGTAAATACCGCGTCACTGTGGGCGATGTTTTTTCTCTCTCTCTCGGAAGTATGGTGACATGTTCATCAGTTAAAAGAGAAGAATCTGATAACATAAAAAAAATTCTCCTCTCGGGATGTAACTTTATTCCAGTCTCCGTCCTGCCCCAACGCGTTTACCCCGCACTGACCCACTTGTCTCTTGGTTATATAATATTTATCATAGAATGGCATTTTTTGTCTGAGCAGAGGAAATGCTTGGCGTGGTGAGACAATGGTTTGGTGGAAGTGTTCCTCATAGCTCCCGTGAGCCAAGCTATGTTGTGCAGATTATAATCGATGTGCATGTTAACCCCGCAGAAATTGTGGCAGGGCTAAATGTTACTACAGGCCAATTCTTGTTGAATGTAGTCATGTGTAAACGTAGAATTTTTTTTTTACCAAGATATTCCTTCCAAGATGTGTATTCCTTAAAAAAAGGATTTTATTTGTTGAATGCAAATTTGCAGTGCTGTACCGTTCAACTAAAATATCAATGATTTGGATAATAGGTTGAGATTAGTTCTGATGTCTACCAGGTCTGCTCTTCTCACCATCACTGTCATCCAAACACACATTCAGCAACCGCTGAGAGCTTCTAACCCTAACCAATGCAACAGATGTGAGCGCCTCACTTCATTCCTGTACGCTGAAGTTGCATTGGTTCCACCCATAGAACGGAAGACATGCATTTACGTATGAAATATGAATGCGTGTTTTCTTCATTGGCGAGAACCAAAAGACCACACTCGAGGTCGAATGATGCATCAGTTAATCAATTTGTAATGATTTCGCGGCTAATGAAAATTGCATTTAATCACACGTAAGAGTAGATGATTTAAATGTGTACGTTTTTATATAAATTTACATTGTTTCTTAAAATGACTCGGCAAATCTGAGATTGATAATTGAATCCCTCCCTATATTTATTTCCTTTATTTCTCCACTACATGTTTTGAAAGCTTCTTTTAATGTGACTGTCTTCTTGTTTTACTTCACTTCTATTTATTATTCACTCTCTTTTTGCAATGTCAGTGTCGACATGAAAATGCACGTTACAAGACATCTTGTCATCCTTTAAATGGCTTTTGGTTAGGCATCGAACAAAGACAGTCACTGCATCACACACTTTCAGATGTGCTTCTGCGGTCCTTTGGAATGTTCTTCCTTCAGATATTAGGAAGCCATTGGAGCTATGCATTTTTTAATCTAGACTGAAATTGTTTTTAGAACTGCCTTTTGTGTTTAGTTTGTTGTCCTTCCCCCGCACCTCTGATTATCACGGTTGGCTGGTGGGTGGGCCATGATTTTTCTTTATCTCTAGACCACATCATATTGCTGTGAAGATAAATTGTGTCATGTTCTCCATCTTTTTCTATAAAATCATTGTAGTGCTTTAAGGGCAAACATAACTAGAGAAAGCCTTGGATGTAACATGCGTACATCAAAAACTATGTTATTTTACCTCCTAGTGCAGTCAAAACTTAAACAAAACCTGCTGGAATGAGAAGATAAATTGACTTCGTATAGAAGCAAAACTGATTTTCTAATGAACATATTTTGTTCACAAAAACTTACACGCTTAAACTTTTAGGCTTTCTTTTTGAGAATTTAAAGTTGTCTATTACTATGACTGTTTTTATATATGGGACCTCCAGAATAATATTTAATTAAAATGGTTATCCACATTTCCACGTGTTATATGTTTACAAGTAAGCATCAGAATTTGGGGCGAATGAGAATTATTTCATACACTTGAGCACACATGTTGACTAATGTTCCGTGATTGTCTTTCGTGCATTTCTTAATCAATCGTTGCCTTATGCTATTAATACATATTCGTGATAGGGGGACACAACCTCACCGCAATATTTTAAACTAAAAACACTAGTTCACCTCTTAATCACATCCTTTCAAATATTAATGTCACCATTAAGACAATTTGAGTAAAAATTACGGCCTCCTTGCGCTCTTTCCATACTAATAACTTTCCTTGGCAGTGGCCAAGCCGCGTGTGCTTCGATTCCCTTCCTCGCTTTTGCAAATATCAAGCTTCCCAGGCAATGGAATAGGCCTGAAGATCTGTGGCTGTCCTTCCAGGGCCTCTTGAATTGGTTCTTGCTGGACGAAATAATTTATCTCAGCTATTGGACTCCCTCGGCTTCCTTGTGGTGAGACAGTCATTGCTATAAGCTGTATTGTGGGTGTGATTTCAGGACACCCTTCACAAGTGCCCTCTTGTAAAATATATAACAGAAAGTACAACTGGATTTCAGTTGAGAGCGTAATGTTTGTTTTTTTTGTTTCGGCATGCCTGTTCCACTGACATTACGCGATTTATATGTAATAGTATGATGAGTCAGAAATTTCAGGGTAAAACAGAGTTCATAGTGAATTCAGTGCTGACCTCAATGGTGGGTTTATTTTTATGGTTAACATATCAAAACCACATTTGTTATTATACTGCATTTTTGAATGTGCATTACTTGGCCAGATTGAGTCATTTCTGCATGAGATGCCTTTAGCTCGAGTGCAATGGGGTGGTTGTGGGATGTTGAAGATGGTGTCTACAGTACTTCTCTTGGGGCCCACAATCATTAGTTTAAACCCTCCCATCAAATTGACAATCCTCCAGGCATGTCAACATGCTTGTTGGATGCCCTTCACTTGTGTAAGCCATTGCTATTGTCAAGTGCAAATTATATGACATTGACAGGAAATGTGTAAAAAATAAAAGGGGCACACACAGTAAAAACAAGTAAACTTTGGTTCGTAGTTTAAATAAATGAATTTTCATTTATAGTTGTGAGCCAGCCGTGGATTTTAGAGTGAGTGCAAGGTATTTTCCTTTGGCACATTGATAGGTGTGAATTCACATAGAAATGCATTGACACTATCTGGTTATTTTTTGGCATCTGTGAAGTTTGCCACAGGAATGAGTTGCTGTTAATATTTTGTTGTAAAACTAAAGTGTTATTTTATATGCTTCGGAACAAAATTAGCTCGATAAAATAAATAAGCTGCTCAAATAATATCTGTGCACTGTATTGCGTTAGAAGTTTTAAGCAAGTTGAAACTGTACGAGTGAAACTTTTAAAATGATGCCAGTAGTAAAAACAATGCCATCTGTTATTATTTCACAGCAGAGCTAAAACTTGCAGGCATAAATCCAGAGCTCGGCAATTTGATTTCATGTTGCCATATGACCATTTTAGTAGAGCCAAAATTCCTTATGATTGGATGCCTTTGGCTTTCATTCTGTGAAATATTTTTATACTGGTGATCATAGTAACCATTGTAATTTTTGCGAGAGTAAAATGCTAAGAAGAAAAGCATGGACATAGCAATTTGTGGCTTGTGGCCTGTATGAGTAGGTGATGATGGCTTCATAGCATTACTCATAAAAAAAAGAGAGAAAAAAATCCGAAAATTACGCAAAGCAGATGCTGTGGCCTCCAGATTAAATACTGATGGACATATTTTTGTAAGGTAATATGTGGATGTAGGCCTTTCGGCACGTACGCACCGTCTCGCCGGTAACACTATCTCTGCTGGAGAGCGTCTGATTCGTAAGCAGGAGCCGTTTGCGGTCTGGGCTGGAGGAAGCGGGCTTCCTCGTGCAGAATGTCACTTCCTGTTTACCAACCGTTTGATGTAAATACCCAAGGCAGGATATCGTAACCAAACAGTGCGGCACAATCGCGCAGGAAGTCCCGGTTTTAAAAACATGCGTCAGGTCTTTGGCTCAATGGCAGACGGTACGCGTACGGCAGGCTGTGGAGAAAGGTCATAGTGTTGAGACTTCTATAACGGTGTGGTGTTCCCAACGTGAGTGTCCCTGCGGGACCCCTTTTTGGTGCCAACGATCCTAGGTTTTCCAAAGCAATATTATTTTTTGACTGGAGGTGTTTTCCATGGTATATCATAAGCTTGGTTTATACCGGTGGTAAACTAAGTGTTTAATTCTACATTTTAAGTGACTGTAAAAATTCAAACGGTGATGTTTTACTGGATTTAATTTGACTTTAATTGTGTAAGCATAATAGTTATTCAAATCAATAACTTTTTACGAGCAGGATTGTTCAAAATATATTGCTTTTCATTTATCTGACTTTCTGGAAGATTTGCGGTTTCTTCAAATTGTGATGCATTTGAGTATTTTATGTTTGAATGCCAAGAGTAGGCGCCTTTAAGCCTCGGGTACCTTGTAGTATTTTTTTGCAAGACCACACTCGCCAATGTTAACTTCTTTTCCTTAGCGCCGGGCCAATCCCACACACGTAATCTATTGAAAAAAATAACGCTCTGCTTGTGGGCCAAAGGCATAATCACTTGACTCACAATTTATATTCTTTGGGTCTTTCGGTAAAGTCACGTAGATAGGTTCAAAGAAAATAACAAAAAACTACAACGTTTCGATCGCAACGCAAGCGGTTATCAGGAGAAGGGGGTTGGCGTCTAAAGTTAGAGGCTGACCGAAACTGAATGTCTAGTTTCGGCCGAAACTGAAACCAGACCGAAAGTAAAAAATTGACTCTCTGCCGAAACCGAAAGTTTAACTACACTTTTGGCCGAAACTGAAGCCGAAAGTTTAACTACACTTTCGACCAAGACCGAAACAGAAAGGTATATAACCGAAGTTACCGAACACAAGATTTATGAAACATGTCATGATGCAATGCTACTTTAATTAAAAATAAATCTAGCACTAATCATTCAGAGCCTGCAGTAAGAGTCGCTAAATATCAAATCTTTAGGTGTTGCTTACTTAGTAATTATATCCAAACAAACTAATGTTGTAGTTAAGAAACAACAGTTTTTCCCGCATTCAGCGAGACAGGCTGCCGTCTGTTGACCGGTCGTATCTACATTAGCAGACCGTGGTTGTGGCTGTAACCTCGCTCCCAAGCTGCTGCTGCTGACTTGTGTGTGTTTGCAGCCTATCGCATAGGATTGCCTAGCGCCGACTGACCGGCGGATAGGCAGAGTGATAGACCTAGCACGAGCGTTTTATTCGTCAAATAGATCTTCGGTTGACGAATGACGACCGAAAGTCAATGTCAGTTTCGGCCGAAACCGAAACCAGACCGAAAGTAAAAAATTTACTTTCGGCCGAAACCGAGAGTATGCCCAAAGTGGCCATTTGCCAACTTTCGGCACCGAAACCGAATTTCAGTCGGCCTCTAGTCTAAAGGCAAACTGTTTATTAAGGTTTGAAATGGGCATAGCCCAAATGTCAGCAACATGGGCGGGTTAGCTGATGTTAATGTAAGTGGTGGGTGGCGACCGAGACTGTGGTGGGTTTTCCACCAATTGAAGGGCTGCCAGGTAAGATTTAGAAATGTTCATGTAAGATCGGTGAGCGGCCTCCACGACGAGCGATCATTGCACCTTGCTCCACACTGCTGACGGTGGAGGTTGACAAGAAAACACAAATCAAGTCATGACCAAAAGTGGTTGATGACTTTCCAATGATTGCCGAGTTCATAACCATCCTCTCGGTTGAAATTGTGTCTGTATATATGGATGACTTCATGACCTGAATCTTTGTTGATAGCCAGTAGGCTTGCAAAGTACCACCGTCTTAGAGAAATCAATTTCACGTGAGCCAGCCGCATTAAAATAATGATCAGCTGCCCCGCCTATGCTGCTGACATTTGGGCTACGCCCATTTCAAACCTTTATGAATAGTTTGCCTTGAGAAGCTAACCCCCTTTTCCTGATGACGACCACTTGCGTTGCGATCGAAACGGTTTTTTTTGTTATTTTCTTCGTATGAATTCCTGCAGGCACAAAAGCTTTAAGCCAAGATTTTACTCACAACGTTAACATCAAAATCGCTGTTTTTTTAATTAAAATGGTATCGTGCATCGTCGGTTTCAACTACAATACTTGAAATTTTCCATTGAAAGACCTGATTTCATTGGGGGTGTGTTTTGTGTTGTTTTAACTCAGTGGTACTTTTTTTATTCTATTGATTATCATTTAATTACAGTATAATTTCATTAATATTGCAAGCGGAGGTTATTTTGTTTCGCTTACAAACAGTAGAATTCAAGCCAAGCTAAGCTGTGCATAGTTTAGTTTCGTGCCATCATTGTCATGTGTGCAATAATGAAAGCACTGTCTCTACTATGGCTGGAGCTCTGGGCTATTAAACATGCGTGGGTGCAATAATTAAAGCACTTTATCTTCATCTCGCCAATAAACATGCATGTAACAGCTTCATTAAAACAATTGTATTGAACAAACTAGTCACTGTGGCATTGTGCAAACACAGGCAGATGCTAAAAGAAATATCGCGGGTCTGATGATAATTTCAACCTGTTTTCACGGTCCTATATAACCTCATTATCCTTTTTAGACTTGGCTTCAAACAAAAGTACCACGAAATTTGTCTTTTTGGAAGAAGTGTCACATGCTGTTATGGAGTGACGTTAATTTTTTTTCCCTCTGTTTTTTTCTTTCTTTCTTTGCTTATTCTTTATCCCCACAACAGGGATCAACAACGTGCTGCACCTGTTTTGTGCTGTGCTCACGGAACACAAGATTCTATTTCACTCCAGCAGTTACCAGCGACTGACCGAGGCATGCCGTGCGCTTGTGGCCCTCACCTTCCCACTCAAATACAGGTGGGTTCATATTGTGCAGGTTACAAAAGTGGGTTTAATTGGAACTGGAAACAGAACTGGGAGGAATACGTTGGGGCATAGTTGGACCCCCCCCCCCCCCGGGTAAGGTGAGGCAAGAAGCGGAGAACTTCACGTAGTTAAATAGTGCCAACATTTTCGATCGTAGCGGTAGAGTGGAATTCTTAGTTTCTCTGGGAATCAAACGTGGACTTTTAGGATTCAAAAGTACTTTTGAAATGTTTGCCCAGTTAATAGTAATTCTCTCAAACTGCTACAGGTTAAAGTGAATTAAAATGTATGCCTCAACTACATGCAGAGAAGAGGTGGAAGTAGTCAATGTATGAATAGATTAGCAAACTTCTAAATGAATGTAAAACATACGATACCATTCTAGTTGGAGACTTCACTGCGATGGTAAGAGAAGAGAACATCCATTAGAGTTTACAGAGAGCAGTGAGATGAAGATTATGAACACATTTTTAAAAGGAGTCTAGAAAATGTAAATGGAGAAGCCCAAATGGTGATATGAGAAATGACGTGCACTTGAAGTATGTACGATGAACTTGATTCGCACCGTACGTAGACAAACGTGCAGATGATAAAGCAAAGGTTGATTTATACATGGAGAATATATTAGCCATCTTGGATTTGCCAACAGTGATTATAACAAACAATGGAAAGTAACTACCAATTATTGAAGAACTTAATGAATGTGACAATCTGAGACGGTTCATACATTCTCCATCTCTTTTTATAGAAACATTCTCCCATCCAAATTTTGGAAAACATCTTCGTATGCCGCTGTGAATTTGCTTTTTGCGAAAACGCGTCTCCTTGTGTGACTCAAACGTGCATTTTTGGTGCTTGATGCAATCTCGGTGGAGCTGTTTCATTCTTTTGCAAGTTGGGTTGAGAAAATGTTTTCCCCAGATCACATGTATACTTTTAATCAGATTCTGGAAGAGACTAATGAATGTCATGTACTATTGTGCTGAGCCTCTGGTTAACAGTGACACTTCATGTAGTCATTCAAGCACTGACAAAAGAAGCCTTATGTGGCTGTATGTACGTTAATCACAGACTCACAATTGTAAATGTTATTTTTTTATAACTTGTATAACTCAGAGGTAAACAGTCAGGTGTGTGTTTACCAGAAGAAAAGTCATTTTAGCCAATTATAATTAATTTGAATGTGAAGATCACCTTCAACAAATCAACGTAACCTGTAACATTGTTGTTTATTTTACCGTATGTAAATAATGCACTGCATGTTTTTAAATTCCAGTAGTTAGCTCATTTCTGTAACAAGGACTTAACATGCTTCAGCTAGCGGTGTGTTTCAGCGAGGACCCGCCTCACTTTATCCCCAGGGATCTCAAAAATGCGTGCTATAAACAGAGTTGACACTAAACAGGTTGAGCCACCATGGTTACGTGCCTTAACGGCACCTTCTTCTACGCCATAAGCAAAATGGGTAATTTAGACGAGATAAAAAAACAAACCAGAGTTCATAATAAGTAGATTCCGCTGTTATTGAAGACAGGATGCATGAAACCATTGTTTGCACACACATACCAGTGGTATTGAGTTCAAGTGCTCATGATGAATTTGTGCATGCGCATTTTTTGGTGTTTGTATGGGTCTTCATGCATGTTTGTGATTTTTTTTAACAAAACAAACATCGAGGTTGAATAAAAATACATTATTTTGTTTTTATAACGAAGTATTTAAAAAAAATTGAATAGGGTTTGTAATTTCTAAACTTGGACATGTAATCATTCGTTGTAATGTATATCGCTTGGTTTATATTAAAATACGTGTGCCAAGCCTTGACTTGCCAATGTTAAACTTCTGCCAAAATAAGTTTGACATTTCTAACCGTAAATAAGTACAATTAATCCAGAGTAAAATTCAAACTCTACCACATTATTTTATATATGCTGCATCTAGATGGTATGTTGGCTTGTACAACTATCGACATTTTAGCTATTTGTTACTTTTAAATGCCCGGCGATCATATAAATCGGGCGTCCATGCACAAAATTTTGCTTTACAAACTTAATTGAGTTACCTGCCTCTAATTTAAGTGGAGTGTAATTCAGTTAATAGCGGCCACCATAATGTTAAACACTTTCAATTGGTGTAGTTGACTTAAGTTAAAATTAAACTACACCTAATGGTACATTTATTTAGTTATGTAATTCACTAATGTTCAAATGTTCAGAGTGACATGAAACATTATAACCCCTTCATATTCATGTTTAACAAATATATGTTTATGAGTGTGTATTACGCAGCTGTTATTGGTGTTTAGTAGCAGTTAGCTGTCGTAGTTAAATTGGGTAATGCACATCATGTGACAATACGCTTGCTGCATCCATGGCAATTCATCAGACCTCAGTGGGCCTGAGAATGTGGACCTTTAACTACTTGAACATAAACAGGATGTTTGGCTGACTGCGAAAAGGTGCTTAACATTCTTCTATAATGTCAGCGATATAAATTGCGCTTACTATTTAGCAACGTGTCTTTTCTGTATCTGCCATGTGATGTTATGCAATCTGTCCAGGGCCAAGGTCTTATTGATCAAAGCGTCAATTCTACACCATGTTGACATGTTTAGTACTGTGTTTACTTTCTAAATTTGAACAAACATTGTCACTGTCATTCAGCCTTGGAACTTGCAGCACCCATCTGTAATGTTGCATTTAAAAAGCAAAACATAGCTTACGAGCAGAATGCTCAATCTTGATTTGAAGTTTTTGTGACTTTGTGTTGGACAAGGTCACTATGTCAAACTTTTCAATGGAACCTGTGTTGTTTCATTATAGTGTTTATACACACCACATGACCATTTTACTGGCCGTTTTTTAGACCTGAGAATGCAATTAATTGTTAACTATCCGCCCCTGAGCATGCTTGGTCTAAAAAAGCGGAGCTCATAACCGCAGTTCCACAACAATTAATAGCGTCAAATTTGGTAATAGATGATTCACCAAAGGTGATATGTGCTGATCAGCTTTTCCTGTTTGAACATTGCAGCTACACGTACATCCCGATCCTGCCAGGAAGCCTTCTGGAGGTCCTGAGCACCCCAACTCCCTTCATTATTGGCGTGCACTCCACCTTCCGCAGCGAGTTCCAGGAGCTGGTATGTTGGGCACACCTCTTCTGTTCACAGTTTTGTGTGGTCTCGCTTTTTAGCGAGGCCATTTTTGTTCTGCATCTTTAATGTAATTTTAAAGTGTGTGAATCGTACATGAGTATGCACGTGCTCGGCCGCTTACCAGTGCTGCACGTATAACGTGCGGACTTTGACCCTGACAGTTGGACGTCATTATTGCCGACCTTGATGGTGGGACGGTCATGATCCCCGAGTGTGTGCAAGTCTCGGCCCTGCCTGAACCGTATCTGCAGCACATCCAGACTTCCCTCTCAATGGTATGCAGCTGCCAATTGCATTAGTGCTCTCAATAAAGTAGCTCTTAGGAAATGCTAAATGTTAATGATGTCATAACATTGCAGCGAATGTGCTTAATTTGTTTTATTATGAATTTGTTACCTTTTAAGGTTCTTTACCCAGACTTGGAGGTGGCAGACATGGCTTTTTCTCCAACTTCCCCAAGCGTCATCAAGCCTGAAATGCAGGCGAGTGATCACATTTCTCAGAGACAAATAACCAGTCCATAATTTCCATTCACTTTTTTCTTCCATGTTTTTTTTTATACTTAGGTCTAATATTCCTGTTTTAAATCCAAAAATAAAATGTTTTCTTTGGGCTTAGTGAAAGCACTTCTGTTTCAAATTGATCTGCTACATTTTTATAGGAACATTGGACATTCCACTGCAGATTAAGATACCTTTGAAGCCGAGGCTTATACTATACTTTGAAAACATTGCCAGATTGAAGCTATTACTCGATGGCAGGAATTTAGTTTTTGACAAAGTAGAAAAAAACACCATCTTATCTCTCTTAATGATTTTGACCTCTTTACACTTAGGACAAGGAGGTGCGTGCTGCGATGCTGCGGCTGTTTGCTCAGCTCCTTCAAGGCTACCGCTCGTGTCTGCAGCTAATCCGGATCCACTCCGAGCCCGTGATTCGGTTCCACAAGGTCCTCCCCTCATCACTTCTCCCTCCCCTCCCTCCCTGCCACTATTCCTGCCGGTTGCCCGCCCGCCTAGCAGTGAACCTCATCTCAACAAGCACGCTCCTTGGCCAGCCCGTGCAGAAAACCTCCTCCCGTTGTTTATTATTCCATGGGATTGAACCTCAAAGTACTGTGATCGGATTCCACTGTGATTGAGTTTAGGCTTCTTTAGTCTTATACAACAAAACTATAATCATGGGGTTTTGCTCATGCTTTGGAAAAAAATGTTCGTTTAAACTTTTAGGGGTGTTTTTAAAGGAAAAGTAGTATTCATTTAATATTTTTTTGTGATCACATGTATGCATTGTTTTGCTGAAGTTCATTATCAGCAGAAGCATTTTTACATCTGTTAGTGTATTTGTTTTCTTAGTACATTATTATTTGTTTTCTCTATTTCAAACTGTCAGAATTTATGAAAGATTTATTTTAGAAGTAGATGACAAAGTATTTCCCTAATCGATTAAAATAAACTGGAATGTGTTTCTGTCAAGAAGGCCTTATGTGAAAAAACACGAGACAGAAAAACAGGTCAATTGCGTGTTTTGTGGGTAGATTTATTCGTGGTTGAGTTGAAGTGAGGCCCCCGGCTGATGGATCAGTCATTGCAAGTGGGAAAAAACAGCAACATGCGCCTGGAGGGATAGCACGAACATCTTTTTGTATACAGAAAAAAAAATTAAACTGGTATTTGGAGAATGATGAGGATAATTGAGTTGAGTGAAGCAGGGAGCCTTGGTTGTAAAAAGTTTTGAGTTTCCTTCGGAACCTTTCCCCTACACATTCCTCAATTCTTCTGGGGATTTAGTGAAGTTTGCATCTGAGTCCCATAAGATGGCTTTGTAGGCATATTTAGAGAGATCACTCGGGCCGGCGTGCCAAGCTGTATTGATGAGGAGTCCGCCAAGGATAATAACTCATTTTTTTAAAAGGTCTCTTGGGTAAAGACAAACTGCTTTTGTATACCATAAATGGAAGAAGATTAAGATTTAAAGATGTCTGGACACCATTTCAGATATGGTGTAGGTTAAGAGAGTCATAGATTAATTGATGTAATGTGAGCCATGAGGTTGGCATTTAAACCTTCAACAATTTCTACTGAATCAGCTGAACATATTGGAGTGTTAGGAAAACAGGATAAGCTTGTTTCAATAAAAAAAACCCCAAATAATACTTTTACTTTCTGAATATCACTCGCTGCGGTTTGTGAAAATGTGAAAGTAATAGGAGTTTGCTATTAATTTTCCCCCTGTGGTATTTATTAGCCAAGGTGGGCCGGTGCCGGTGAGAGGTCTGGGGCAGGAAGGTCAGGGCAGGAAATCTCAAGCACTTGCAGTGAGTGCTCAGGAATCCAGACAGGGAAATGCCATGGGCTGTCCCAGTGTGACAGTGGGGGGTGGGCCTTAAACCTTGCCCTAATAGTGAAAACGCCTTTCCCATAGCTTTCACCGTACCATTATTCAACAGTTTGGTGTCAGAATTGTGAAGACATTTGTACTGGTTATGAATAATGTGGCATTCATTGAACAATATAGATTTGTTCTCCCACACTCTTTTGGTTAACATGAACACAATATAACTTCCTTCGAATGTGTAGCAGCAAAGTGGCATGTTCATTTTTTGTGCACTTGGGAGGGCCCTAGTTATTTTGCAATACGTCATCTTCAGGTTGATTGCTAGATATTAATTTGGACGTTTGACAATGTTCAAAGAGTACTTTTAGGGTTCCTTTGAGCTTGGTGATGTTTAAATAATTTGCGTCTGACTTTTTGATGTGCAGGCTGCATTTCTCGGACAGCGAGGCCTCGTGGAAAACGACTTCATTCCCAAACTCCTGGACAGCATGGCATTTGCAGGCTTCGTCTCCGAGAGAGGGCCTCCCTACCGCACATGTGACCTCTTTGATGAGGTAGCATAGTCTGCTACTTGTCTGCGTGTCCTTGTCATTATCACCAGCCATAGCCAAATCCGCTGCCCGATGATGAAGGCCTTCCCCAGTTGATGCCGTCTTCATCACTCCCATCGCCTTGGCAGACGTCCTCTCGTCAGAATTTAATTTACTTCAGTTTTTCACCTTTGATTTTTAATGACAACAAATGGTTAAATTCATATTTTTGTTTTTAAAAGCTTGAAGGAAGATGCAAGCTAAAAAAACAAACGTCTCTTATCTCGTTGGTACACACATAGCGTGTTGATTTTAAGCTGTCGGACACACTACATTCATTCGAAAAAATGTACTTTGAAATTGCTTTTATGTGGGCTGCTGTCACTGCATTGACGTCAATACCAACCCATATTGGAATGATGTCACAGTTTGGGTACCAGCTTGCCGTAAAGATGCACTCGGATGATTTTAAAGTCTTTTCTCATAAACAAAGCGTCAAACTGATGTTGGACAGCCCTTGGTACAGAGCATAGTTACGTATCCATAGCATACGAGTTGTTTTTGTTTTGGTTTGAGTCTTCCCCTAGCACTTTAAGAGAGGTGCTAGAAATGATAATGATGATGTATTCTCTTTAGCTGGCAGCCTCAAGTGTGGAGTGGGTGAAGAGTGAAGAAGGAAATCAAGAGCTGGTCCACAAAAACATCCGCCACCTTGCCAAGAAGCTATATGACAACGTAATATCATAGCATACGATTTTCACATTCTTTTTAATGTCAGTGTTCTCACCTGCATAGCCTTCAAAATTCTCAAAAGTGAGCGATTCTTCGCGGTACCATGTGCCAGCCTGCTGAGAACTGTTTATACATTTTTTTACGTTGCCAATGTATTTAGTTTTTTTATGCAGATAGCACCTCGAACTATATTACTTGTGTGAAAATATTTTCAATAGATTCCTCTTTGGTATGGAATACTTGGAACTGTACCCATAGAATATGAAGTGATATTTTTACATAAGTTAACTATTTGTTAGAATCTCGTGAGTTGCACGTAATTACCCATTCATGTAAACGACGCTCCGCTGGCGACGCCAGCACTACTGGCTGTGCATTTTTAAACATGTGTTTCGGTGACGATTGTGATGCCACATGATGTTCCGTCAATCACAATTATTGTGCGACTTAATTTAAAACAACCCTTAGCAGTTTGCAGAATGGCACCAAGTCTGGCGTTTCATTGTTCTTCTCAGCTTGTACGAAACGTGCACGCGAAATACAGGCAGCTTTTACCACTGTTTGCAATTTTGTTTGACCTTGCAATATGTGCACAACGTTAATTGAAAATCTCGTTTGTGAAATGGTCCCATTCTGCTTATTATTGAAGTGAGCCTGGTTTGTTGAATCTTGCGTGAATTACGCTGTTACAAAACTCACATACAACGTAGAAGGTAATAAAAGCCATCTTAAAATGTTGGTACGCTGTGTTAAAGTGCACAGTAATGTTATGGTGCTGTTATGTTTACCCTTTTTAGATTGTTTCAAACGGCAGGTTTTTTTTTTGCCGAGGTCACAGTAAGCCTGTTTGAGTAATACATACTGAAACTCCTTTCTCTTAACAATGCTTTTTGCCAAAGTGTGATTCTTGACATTACGGAAATTGGAAATCTATTTCCAAACGCCTCTACAGTGTTTTTTGATACTCGTTGGCAACAATTACAAAAGTGTCTGTGCTGCATAGTCCAAGTGCGGTTTATCTGGGGAGTACACTTACTTAAATATAGATTTTAAAATGTGATTACACATTTTTTAAGTTTGCTAATTTAATCGTGAAAGGTTAAATATACTAATGTATTTGCATAGGTTATCTTGTGGAATCAAGAAAACAAACACTGATTTTTCGATTTTCAGATGGTTTTATAGTTTTAATCATCAATCAGGAGTATGCTTATTAAGCAAATGCAATTCCTTGTTGGCCCACTTTTGTAATATATGTGCTTTCATTTGATGACCTGAAATTGCTCTGCATTTTATGCAGTTTAAATAGAATATATTCTGGATATAAGCACACCTAATATCACTGTTCGATTAGAAGCAACACATGCATACAGTTGAGGGAGGGGGGGAAAGGGAAATTCTGATATAATCACACGTCTGATATAAGCACAGCTGGCCTTACTCTCAAAGGGTGTTCTTATATTCAGCTTATACCATACATGCTGAGTATAGGTTTTATAATTAAATGTAAGTGGCGTCGACCATACCATTCACACGCACACGCGTTTGTGTGCATGCCATGCACATGCTTTTGTGTGTAAGAGGTGTATTCACGTCTGTGTGTGTTGCTCGCTCGCAGGAGAACCCCAGCGCACTGACCCCCGTGCAGCGCGTGTACCGGCCGTCGGACAACGCTCTGTCCATGCCGCAGCAAAGGCCCTACCCGCTCATAGCTGAGCACGTGGTGGAGAAACTGATGGAGGAAGGGCTGGCTCGGCTGGTTGGAACACAGATTGTCGTGCGGCCAGAGAAACTGTGCAACGTCCCAGCCGGAGACGCCATCGGTGAGTGAGCGTGGCGTGGGGCTGATGGAAAAATCTGGACATGCACCGCTGGTCAGCTGACAGTCGTCTTGGACCTTGTTTATTTAATTGCTTAAAATGTTCTGTTGTGTGCGCTGGTACAGGTACATGTTGTGCTCCAGGATCGACATCTCAAACAACGGCCATTCCATGTTGCACGGATATATTAATTAGTGAAACTTGGCAGTGGAGTTTCCTCTAGAGATGTTTCTGCAGCGTGTCTCACAACGAGAACCGTTCCTTTCAGTCCAACGTGGCCCTCGATCCTCAGAGCTGTGATGGGATATCTGCACATGGTATAGCCGGTGTGTCCCTGAGCCTCTCCACAGATTGAGTGCAGATGCTTTCAGTTGCCACTAGACTAAAATGGACCCCGTGCCAGCATTGGGAAGAACGTTGCGTCCAAACGTGACATCAGTTGTCAGAATCGTGGAAATAGTATAGTGGAGTTTGGCAAGATGTGTCGAGTGGTGTCTGCATTGAATGTTTAACGACATATACACTTTGACGCCGATATTGTGCCACCAAAAATATTTGACATCCCTGCATGGCAGTGTGCTCCAGTGTCTGGGCCGTATACATTGTGATTTCAGCAAGGTGGATTGGATTTGATTGGGAGATTTTTTGGCAAATGTTAGCCACTGAAATGAACTCGTTTGTGAGTGTGCCAAGAGTAACATGGTAACAGAAATAACTGTTGCGTTTTGGCCTGAACTTATTCTGATGTTGAGGAGCATGCCAGCATTTGGCAAAACACTGCCAGCCTTTACATGGTCAGACGAATCTCGAGGAACGTAATCATGTATAAGTTATAACATATCTTGTGATAATTTTACCTTATTTTTATTTTGGAAATTAATCAAAAGTAAATAAATTAAAACTCTTGCAATGAATCCAGTGATGTGAACAAATGATCCAAATGGACACAAATTTGCAACACTTTCCCAAGGTTCGTCTTCTTGGTTCTTTCGGTAAAGTCACGTAGAAGGGAAATAATAAAGTAATAAAAATAAAACATAATAAAATAATATGATATAATATTTTTATTATTTTTTTATTTCCCTTCTACGTGACTTTACCGAAAGAACCAAGAAGATTAATCCCTGCAGTCACAAAAGCTTCAAATCCAAATAGTGTATTTTTATTATTTTATTATTTCCCTTCTACGTGACTTTACCGAAAGAACCAAGAAGATGAATCCCTGCAGTCATGAAACCTTCAAATCGAAATGGTGTATTTTTTTTATTTTATTATTTCCCTTCTACGTGACTTTACCGAAAGAACCAAGAAGATGAATCCCTGCAGTCACGAAAGCTTTAAATCGAAAATTTTCCCCAAGGTTGTAATGATCCTGGGTCCCCTCTCCCCCCCAACTTCTTTCACCAACCTTCACTGATCAGCATGGTGAAGTATGGTCAAACAACTATTATTTACTAACACGACGTGGCCTGCATCCATCAGTGGATTGCCAAATGGCTGTAAGATTTTTATATGTATATGAGAAAAAGTCACATTCCTCAGTGTATACTGAAGGCTTGTGGAAGTGCCAGGAACTGCCTTAGCTTAATCCTGCAGCTTTAACAGCTATTATTGCCTTGGCAATCTGTAAATGGTCCTTGCTACAGTGGAGAAGGGTGCATTTGGTATGCGGTGTAATAGAGGAGATCATGGAGATGAGGCTCTGCTGGCAGAAAGCCATTGGCTACTCATCATTGGCACCAGCTTCAGCGGGGCATATTTTCTTAACGCCCAGTCGTGTTTGGAGAATCGCGCGTGCAGACGGCCCTAGCATGTCTCCATTGTGTGTGGATGTCATCGTGTGGTTTAGTTTCCTCTAAACTGGTCTGTTTTGGGTTATCCCACAATAGTGCTGCATATTAAACCCCATGTTTATAACAATCTCGCCTGCTGCCCCTTCAACCATTTGTTTTCAGTTTTCCCCTTTGAGCCTTTTTCTTAACATTATTGTTGGTCGTAAGAATGGTAGTTATGTCATTGGCATCGAATTCAAATTTAAAATTGCCAGTTCTATTTGTGCTTGATGATTTCAGTCTCTTGCCATATTTATGTTCAATACAAAGGCAATACACATGTTATGTTTATCATGCTTGTTAGTCCATGCAAAGTGACACAGTGAATTTATAGATGTTTTAAAATTATTATAAATAAGTGTAATTTAAAGTTGTAATAGAGCATAAAGCTTGACTTAAAGCTTTCGTGACTGCAGTAATTCATATTATTTTGGTCTTTCCGAAAGACCCAAAGAATATGTAATAATGTGTAATAGAACAAAGAATATGTAATAGAGCATATTTACAATTTAGACTGTTTCATACGTGTGTGTGTGTGTGTCATGTCACTCTAAAGCTGATATTTGTAGCGAAAAATGTCCAGATAGGCCAGTAAACTCCCCCTGTTTGGCTATGTGGGATAGATTAATATTAACTGCATGGGCTAGAGCTAATGCAATTGCATCTAAGTTCAAGGTTCGTCTCGTTGAAGTAATGGCGCCATTGACCCGTCTCAGGGATATCATTAACAAGTATTTGTGCTTTTTGTGGATGTTAACAGTTTAGTTGCGTTGTTGGCATGAGTATACCATTCTTCATGTTAACAGTATGTGTATAGACAATTACCTGTGTAGGCTGTGGTGGCACATGAGGGAATTTCGTTGTCGGAATCACAGAGGCTGACCTTTGTTTCATCGTTGCTAATTTTAACACATGACAACAGACACTCATTGTGGGCCAAGTAAGCCTAGGGGTGACCCAGTCCTGGTTCAGATACAATTTTTAAATGGTGTGCACGGGCAGGAATCAAACCTCGGGTGATTTAGATCATATCACAAGCTGATGCCCGCTACAAACATTCACACGTACACCAATTCTCATTCGTGCACACTGATATATGAGCCTATAACTAAGGCTACATTAACAACCGCTGTTAATGGAGCAAAAACGCTTATATTGGTCATACCAGGCATGGATTCGCTGGAAAAAAAAATCAGGATGGAATGTCACGAATTTCTCCATATATTGCTGACTAAATCATAAACCTTTGACTTTGTCTTGCAGTGTCCATGGACTATGGGCCTGCTACCCACGCATTGGCCAACAGTGCTCGGCGCCTGGAGGTGGTTAGAAACTGCGTCACTTTCATCTTTGAAAACAAACTCCTCGACGCAAAAAAGGTGCTTTGAAAGTTTGTATTGATATCGCTTGCATCCAGCAGCAGCTGTAATATTATCCCGGTCTCTTAATGCATGTGCAATTTGTTTTATGTAAAATGGTCAGCATTCCTAAAACATACTTTTGTATGTTTAGAAAATGCTGATATGTTTATTGCAGTTTACCAGGATTTATACAGCTGTAATGCATCGTCTCATTAGCATTGCAGTCTTGGCGGCAGCCCGAGTTCAAATGTCATTTCAGATAAGATATACGAAGAAATGTACATGATACAAATATAACACCACAACTTGTATGCGAGTTTGTGACAATTGGTACAGAGTATTTTCTGTTGTTTTCTGTTTGCTCTGCTGGCTACTTTCTTGCATTCTGCATCCATGCAGTACAGTCTGTGCTGGCTTGTAATGACTTGGCAGTTCGGTGTGATTAGTTAGTAATATTGTACGAGCTTAGCTTCAAATAGTACATGGAAGTTGCTTTTTGTAGGTGTCCACTTTCAAATGTGTTCACAACTGCTGTGTCATTCCACTATCAGTTGCTGCCATACTTTCATCCACTTGAATGACGATAGTTTGTTAGGGCAGGAGGGCGTACGAGGATTAGGCAACTACATGGTGAGACATGCGAGAATGTGTCCATAACCTTTTATCAATGCTCGTTTATCAGAAGTCACCGGCAGTATGTGGTTTGTGTTTTCCCCACTTCTCTGCTGTGTTTTGACGCTAATTTGTTTTGCTAGAAAGGCAGACATGCAGTTGTTTTTGGCCAGATAGTGGCAGACTCATAGCATGTAAAAATGTGATAAACATTCATATTGCTATGGTGCACTGTGTACACTTATAAAATGCCCAGACTCCCTCCAGTATCCCAAATATGCTCAATGCTCAACATTTTGATTGTGTAGGGTTGGCTGGAGAACACAGTAATCTATTTCATATGTTGTTGTTTTTTTCCACACGTCGGGCAATGTGGATCAGAAATCTGATTGAAGTTGCTTAATTTTGTGAAGTTTTAAGATGTCTCATTCTATTTCACGCTCTTCATATTTTTGACATTCCAACAGAAGCAATGATGATCCAAAGTTTATAAACGGAAGCTTAACTTGTCTAAATTCACAACAAATGTAGACTCATGGTGCTTTTACACACATTTTTCTGTGGAACTATAAGTTGTAGTGCAAAGCAACGTGCATATTTCCTTCTTTTACACATCGTTTCAGAACAGCAAAACATTGTATTGCTGAATTGATTCCTCAAGATCAAGCAATATATTGCGACCTATCTAATATCCTTTTAAGTCAGCCTAGTGCAGCGTGCACAAGCTGATACAATGTGTGTTGTCTAGTACTCATGTTATACTGGTAGGAACCTCCTGGTTACACCAGCCCACAGGGGATTTTTGTGTCCGTCCGTCGTGCAGGGAGGGGCTGGGTGGGGAGGGAGGGGCTGGGTGGGGAGGGGCTTTTCATAAATACTATTCCTATTAACGTTGCATAATCGTGTGTACAAATATATTCCCGTCTTTATTCTGCCAAATAACGCATTCCACTGAGAAATGTAGCATTGAAATTATGTTTTACTATAGTCTTCACTAACTTTCTATTTTACAATTAGTCTAAATCTGAATGACTTTACATAATAAACAATTCAATATGCTTAAAGTAAGTTTGATATCTAAGCTTCCTTTTCTCTCTCTCTCTCTCTCACCTAAGCCCTCTTTGAATTTCACCCCCACCCCCTCGCCCATTACGGCCTCCCCCCCCTCCCACCTCTCGGATCTATGCAATGCCTCGTCACAACGGCACGCTTCTCTCTCGCACCTGAAGACGATTGCTTATTGTTGCGATCCAAACGTCGTGATCTATTATTTATTTTCCTATCTACGTGACTTTACCGAAAGAACCAAAGAGTTTGCTTAAAGTAATTGTTTTTATCAACTTGTACAAAATTGGAATGGTTTACACTTTACGTAATAATGGACATTGATTTAAGTTGTGATATCTGGACCCAAAGTTCTTGCCTTTGCCTAGAGTGGCCTACTTGATAACCAGCAATATATTTATTTTGGTCTGCCTAGGGTTTCTTTGTATTGGTTCCTTTGAAGTAATCTAATTAATGTTTATCTTTCTACTGTAGTGAACATGGAACTTTAACAATTAAAAAGTCAGCTGTTGGGCTGCATTTATTTTCCATTATAATCCCCACAAATAGAAATATAGAAATCTTTTGGAGAAATAGTCTTTTCTCATGAGGGCCAGCGGTATCTTCTCTTATTCCAACGATCCTCATTTTGAAAACATCATCATTTTCCGGTCCTTAAAACATGTGCATAGGTCGCCGTTAGGATCATTGAACCCGCAGGCTCGTCAAGGAGCATAAACCATCACGCGAACTCCGGTCATTCTTGCAGCTCCTTTTGGCTAGCCTTCGAACAAATATGGTCATTGCCTCGCGCACTTTCAGATGCACTTCTGCAGCAGTCTGGGAAAGCTCTTGCTTCCGATATTAGGAAGCCACTGGAGCTATGCACTTTTAAATCTAGATTGAAAACTAATTTCCTGGGAACTTTTTTGTTGTTTCGTTTGTTGTCCTTCCCCAGCACCTCTGATTAGCCCTGTTTGGCTACGCACTGTGCGAAAGAAGTTTAACACGCATACATCAAAATACACTGAGTACCGATTCACTGGTCTTCTCCTCTTGATCCCCATGCGGCTTGCGTGTTAGACACTGCCAGCTGTGCTGCGTGCGCTCAAGGGGCGTGCAGCCCGCCACTGCCTCATGCAAGAGCTCGGCATGTATGCTCAGCAAAATCGAGCTGTGCTGGACCACCAGCAGTTCGAGTACGTCATCCGCATGATGAACTCAGCTCTGCAGGTACGTGCCTGCCCGCACGGCACATGGCAGCCTCTGCCACTACGTCCGGTGCCAAACGGCGCCACAGGAATGTTTGCGAACACACTCGGTAAAGTTTGCGAAGCCAGGATTTTTGCTTCACGTTAGTATTCCCTTCCACGTCTTACTCGGGCACTTGTTTTGGGTTTTTGCTCTTTAATTGCGCTATTAAAACGGGACACGTGACATTTACGTAGATTATGATCACAATGAGCACTTATCGTATTGCACAGTTTCTTGTTTCTGCCACTCTTGCCAATCTGTCTGTCTTGCTGTCTCTCCGTGTTGCAGTTGCCAAGTGTTACGCAGTAGGTATTAAATGTGTGCCTGTATGTCCTTTCAGGACTGCTCAACCTTGGATGAACACAGCGTTGCTTCGGCACTGTTACCTCTTGTGACCACCTTCTGTCGGGTAAGCCGAGTGCACTTCTCATGTCGTGCTTCATATGTGAACAGGATGTTCCAGTTTACACTTTTCTCAGACAAGAATGGAGGAAATGCATCACAGAACATGATTTTTGTCTGTTTACAAATAAAAACTACCTTTACGTTAATATCATACTGGCAGCTGATGCAATTTCGAAAACATTTACTCATCCAGAGCCTCTGTTGCATCATTTTGTTGGTAGCCAAAGAACTTGTGAAGCCTTTGCACGTGTCGCCAAAGAGCATAGTGGCCAGCTTATGCTGCTTGAGTTCCCACAGGCACCTTGTACTGTTGTGTGGTATTACTAAAGATTTAATCTGAAATGTCACCTGTTATCATATTTCACACTGGAATAATGAACCTGGAACTCAATTCAATAAAAGTCCCCTGTTATTATCCTGGTCCTCTTTGATAAGATATATTTTTTCTTAGTGGTCACCTATTTAATTTTTTTTAAATTACATTCCCAACTTGTACTGGTGCGACAATAACATTTGAATCAATATACCGTCTAAATGCGACCCTCATCTCAATATACTGTGCAGAATATTGGGACGTACTTATTTACTTATTTTATATAGAGAGACAGTCAGTCATAAGCAGTCCCAAGCCCGGACTTGAATATGGGGAGTGAGTTGACAGGGAGTGAAGGGAGTTCTAGCCTTTGGGGGGGGGGCGGGGTCAGTATAGGTGAATATATGGCCTATTGAGCAAAGGGTTAAGTAAGGGCTTTTACAGAAAGTCTCGGTTATTGGAGCAAGAGAGCGCGTGAGAGCGTGATAGAGTGATACGAGAGGGGAGATGTAGGCATTGGCAAGTCCATGGAAGATCTTGAAGACCATGATTGATATTTAAATTGAACTAGCATTTCACTGAGAGCCAGTTGAGCTATTTGAGTAGCCGGGCGATGTGGTCACATTTTTGGTCATCTTGAGTTTGAAGATCATGGATTTTTGCAACCTTGTGATACATCTTAGCAGGTCAGAAAGGAGAGAGTTACACAATAGTCGAGTCGAGATGCAATGAAGGCATGGGATAAGGGTCTCAGCACCAGCTATGGTAAGGAAGTTGCTAATGCTGGAGATTTAGTGGAGATGCAGTTTAGAGTTTCTATTGCGTTGAGATATGTGGTAAGAACGAGAGCTTGGGTTCAATTACAACTAAATGCTTTTGCACACTTTTTTCCAGCGTGATATCAGAGTTTACGGGATGCATGTTAAAACTTGTATGACTGTAGTTCAGTCAACTTTTTCTCCCGTTTAGCTAGCGTTGGGAAAATAAGCTAAAAACACTGGCCTGGTGAAAAAAGCCATATTTTATTACAGTTGCGTTGACTGTCATTACGTAAATCTGCTCATCATATAAATATAAACACTGCACGTAATTCATTTAGTTTGGGTTGTCACAAGGGCAAGCAGTCGGGGACAACAAGACTGTTGTGCACAGGCCATAGATGCAGTGTATTTCGAGTAGATGGAAAATACATACTCCTCTGCCAGACTCTGAGCGTCGATATAATCAGTGTGGAATACATTTACCGCGAGAGTATTTTGAACCTCATTGTCTCAATTAACTCTGTTTGTGGCAGCCAAGGTATCATGACAAATGTGTTGTTCCAGTCTCTTCATCCGATTTGAACTGAAAAACAATATCCCAGGTTCATTAGGTTGTGTGTGTGCACGTCACAGCATCGTAAAAGAACAAAGCGCGCGTCACATTCCAGCCAGCTGCGTGCTGTGGCCTTGACACGCCAATGCATCAAACAATACTTGTTGGCTTCTTCATGGTTTCAGTCTTGTATAGGGATTTTCTTGAACACTTCGGTTTATATCTAACCTATATAATTCATTTTTTGTCTATCTGTCTGTCTATCTGTCTGTCTGTCCGTCCGTCTGCGTACGCTCCCTTGCGGGGGATGTAACTCTCGGACCGTGGGGTTCGGCGAGATTAAATTTTGCAGGTGGGCACGCCCCCGGCCCCGCGGTAAACTTAGGCATTTCCGATTTTTCTTCTCTAAACTTTAAATCGGACCGATTATCGATTTAGTGCGATTTCTCATTATTTATTTATGTAACGCTTTATTTATTTATTTACTATTGCCGACCGGCGCGGACCACGGCGGTTGCCCCTGGCAACGGGTAGCGACGCATTCGCTGCGGGGTGGACGCCATTTTTAATTCCCGTTATAAATATGCGCACGCATTAACACGCGACTCTGAGGTAAATTCATCAAAGTTTCACATCCTCTTCACTCCCCCCCCACCCCAATGTGTGCAATTACTATTATAGGGTCGGTAGATAATAAAATTATAGCGATTAGACGGTATTATTGTAGCGCGGGGGGGGGGGGTTAACAGCCCCAGTACCCAGCCTCAGCCGGATGGGCAATCTAGGCGAGGCCGGAGGCTCTGCACGGTACTAGGCCTCGACACGCAAGTCTGTCAGGCGTCGACTTTGTGGTATAAACTCGATATACCCAGCGTTGCCTGGGGGAAAATACATTTGAAATCTTCTGAAAACTTTAAAACATAACATCCCAATGAAAATACAACTGTGTAATTAAAACTCTAAACCCGACCGCGCCAAGTATCGATTCTCTGAATCGCGAAAAGGAATCGACGGTTGTAGATTAATTTAGAATCGCCTTATTTCCGTTTAATATAAGTTGGTTATAGAGTTGATATAAACTGCTACGAATGGGAAATATCCGGCGTTGACCGGGGCTAAAATATAATTAAAAACTCCTGAAAACTTTAAAACATAACATACGAATGAAAATAAAACTCTGTAATTAAAAATGGAAACCTCCTATGCGCCAGGAATCGATTCTTTGAATCGCGCAAAGGAGTCATCGAAGGTTGTAGATTCCTTTAGGATCGCCCTTAACATGTGGTGAGTGGGAGAGTGGTGAGGGGGAGAGTGGTGAGGGGGAGAGTGGTGAGGGGGAGAGTGGTGAGGGGGAGAGTGGTGAGGGTGAGAGTGGTGAGGGGGAGAGTGGTGAGGGGGAGAGTGGTGAGTGGGAGAGTGGTGGTGGTGTGGGTGAGTGGTGAGGGGGAGAGTGGTGAGGGGGAGAGTGGTGAGGGGGAGAGTGGTGAGGGGGAGAGTGGTGAGGGGGAGAGTGGTGAGGGGGAGAGTGGTGAGGGGGAGAGTGGTGAGGGGGAGAGTGGTGAGGGGGAGGGTGAGGGTGAGTGGCGGTTGTTAGTGGTGATTAGTGAGGGGAGAGTGGTGAGGGTGAGTGTTGAGCGTGAGGGTGAGTGGTGATTGTTGAGGGTGTGATTGGTGAGGATGAGTGGTGAGTAGTGAGGGTGAGTGGTGAGTGGTGAGGGTGAGTGGCGGTTGTGAGTGGTGATTAGTGAGGGGTGAGTGGTGAGGGTGAGCGCGAGTGGTGAGGGTGAGCACTGAGGGTGAGTGGTGATTGGTGAGGGTGTGATTGGTGAGGATGAGTGGTGAGTGGTCAGGGTGAGTGGTGAGGGTGAGTGGTGAGCGGTGAGGGTGAGTGGTGAGGGTGAGTGGTGAGTGGTTAGGGTGAGTAGTGAGGGTGAGTGGTGAGCGTGAGTGGTGAGTGGTGAGCGTGACTGGTGAGGGAGAGTGGTGAGGGAGAGTGGTGAGGGAGAGTGGTGAGGGAGAGTGGTGAGGGAGAGTGGTGAGGGAGAGTGGTGAGGGAGAGTGGTGAGGGAGAGTGGTGAGGGAGAGTGGTGAGGGAGAGTGGTGAGTGGTAAGTGGTGAGGGTGAGTGGTGATTGGTGAGGGTGAGTGGTGAGGGTGAGTGGGGAGGGTGAGTGGCGGTTGTTAGTGGTGATTAGTGAGGGGTGAGTGGTGAGGGTGAGCGTGAGTGGTGAGGTTGAGTGGTGAGCAGTGAGGGTGAGTGGTGATTGGTGAGGGTGTGATTGGTGAGGATGAGTGGTGAGGGTGAGTAGTGAGGGTGAGTGGTTGTTGTGAGGGTGAGTGGTTGTTGTGAGGGTGCGTGGTGAGGGTGAGTGGTAAGAGTGAGCAGTGAGGGTGAGTGGTGATTGGTGAGGATGTGATTGGTGAGGACCGCAATTTTCGGAAACCTTTTGACATCAACTATTTACCCCACACTTTCTACAACTTTTTGGACTTGTGAAAGCCTCTTATATATTTGTTGGTGGAGAAATGTACAAACAGCCCACCGGGCTTTGACAATACCTTAGTATCTGTGTATATATATGTAAGGTTTTTAAGAAATATATTTTTCACCCGGGCAAAGCCGGGTACTTCCGCTAGTGAGCTATAAAGCACAGGCCTGCATTCCCAGCCAGTGGAAACTAATGACATTAAAAGTTAAAAAAAATCTAAATGCTGTTGACATACAGGCAGACTTAATTGAGCATGGTTAACCAAACAGAATACATACAAGCCAATATCAGCACCGTGGTTGATGTTGCAACATCTGTGATGTGTTTATGGAGAATAACTTGACTTTGGTCATTTTTCCTTATGACAAACGGTTGAATTCAAAATATGAATGTTGGCGTTGAGGCCAAAATACCTTAGGTAAAAACGTGGCAGGAAGGTCATGGTAGTACAGCAGCGTGATGGATTGCTCGCAGTGATTTTGATAATAAGTTTCTCATTTTGGAAGTGTTCCCATTGTACATTTTCCACCCAAGGAACAAACAACTACAATGCTGCATCCTCAAGAACAAATCACCTGTTTGTCTTTTATGGCATAGGAAAATGGAAAAAGGAAAACACACATTTTGTATCATCCTAGCCTGCCATCTGCTGGCAATGAAATGTATAATTTGTGAAAATAATTTACTTAACTAATTATTAACATACGTGTGTATATTGTACATTCTTTTCAAAAGAATCTTGAGTTCATTTTATTACGTGCATTATAATATTGGACAAGCTTCGGGGACAAGCTGAGGTGCATTAGTGTAGTGTTTTTGTTGGGACTAACTCTCACCACCACACGCATGGCTTCTCTTTTCCCATCAGAAACTCTGTCAAGGCGTTACACAGTTTGCGTACACGTGCGTTCAGGATCATCCCGTTTGGACCAGCCAACAGTTCTGGGAGGCCACCTTTTACGACGATGTGCAGAAGCACATCCAGTCTCTGTATCTCTCCATGAATGACGGCAGTCCTGTGCACCGGCAGGTGAGTGAGAGAGGCTTCACTTTAAAACATTCTTTGTGTTCCTTTTATAAACTCGTGGAAATTGTGACCTGAGGCTGGACCAAAAAAAGGTGACAGAAAAAGAAGGGAATCCTGTATTGTGCAAATATGTTTGTTTTGGCTAGCACTAGAAATTGTTTTGCCAAATATAATAGTGCATTAATCAAGTTGACAAGAAACTGCAAATCTACACAGGCATTAAGAGAAATTAAAATTGCTGAAATTATTTGCTGTCTTCATTGACCAATCAACTCTTTGTTCTTGCCTATCCCTAACATAAAATGAGTCTTGATGTCTTTTTAGTGTTCAAATAATATTTTTTTTTCAATGTCACTGGAAATAGTAAGCTGCACACTGCAGCCCCTTGTCTCCATAGGATTCAAATTCCAATCCGCATCTAGTCGATACTGGCAAAACCTCTTACGCTTGAATATTGACAATCTGTATGGGCTTCGTGGAAGTTGTATTAATTCTTTACTGTTTTTATTGTACGAGTACTATACTTACTGTTCCATTCTTTTATGAAAAAAAGGTCTTAATTTCCAGCAGAACGTCTTATATTTTGGCTCAGCACTTTGACACAAGGCAGATGGTTACGTGCTTAAAAAACTTCTGTCCTCCCTCTCAATGCTATCATTCCTTTATTCCCGATAGATGCGTTGTACTTTCATGTTTACGTCCCTCTGTGGTCCGCTATCTTGCTTTTCCATAGGGTTAGCCTACCCCCTGGTGTGGAGGGATAAACCCCCGCTTGCATTGCAGCACAACAATGAGTGATGATGGTTAAAACAAGGGAATGTCGCGTTTTAATAAATCTCTTACTTCCCAGATCTTGGCCTGCCTCTGCTGTCGTTGATATTTCCTGTTTCAGAGTCAAACAAGGCAGTTTTTTGCTAAATACATACTAAAGTAATAAGTAAGCCTCCTGTATTTCTTGATTTATGTTATCAAATTTAAATGTATTTCCTACATCCTTAAATATTTTAATTTGAGGTTAAATTCATGGCAAAAAAAAATCCAACATGCGCTGTCCACAGACACCATACTTGTTGTGTGTGTTTTTTTACAAAGGGTCATGCTGTGTCTGTCGTTTTTGCCTTGATTCATGGCTTTTAGACATCAGGGGTTCCTGACAAAACCCCGATGGAGATAGCGGCAGAGCAGTTGCGGCTGTGGCCGACACTCGAGGAGGAGAAGCAGCAAGACCTGATATCCAGCGAAGAGGGCATCGTGTACAGCCAGGCCATCCACTACGCAAACCGAATGGTCTACCTATTGGTGCCTCTTGACTCCAGCAAAAACCGTCTACTTCTCAAGCCAGGCCTGGGCGATGGAGAGAGCGTCTCCAATAGTTTCCTGACCAATAGGTACAGTTTACAAGTGTTCATATTGATAAAAACACTGTGCATGGAATGTGGTATTTGAATCAAACTGTGCTCTTGAGATTGTGGGAGTTGGGATTTCGGTGCCAATATACTGTGTTCGGAGTCAAAAGTCATCTGGCTGTGTTAATGTAAAAAGAACATGTGCCCAGACATGATACGAGAGAGTCATACAAATCCCTTTGCTGAAATTTCAAGAAACAACATTTTAGCTTGATGTGTATGGCCAATTCATACAGTATTTACAAAAAGACAAATGTAAAAAAATATACCAAAATACATTCATCACGTATTTTTTTGGCGTTTTGGGCATGTGACATAATTTCCAGATGGTAGTCACCGATCCAACTATATTCTTTGGAAATCTGCCTTGGTATGACCACATCTGTTGTCTCTCTTATAAAATGTAGATTTTCTGAATCCTACCTTACTTGACAGAACTTTGCTTTAGAAGAGTATTTGCGAAGTAGTTATCTGTAGCTTAGATGGGCCTTGCCCCCTCCCCACCACCCCGCTTTCATTTAAATCTCAACAGTATTGCCGGCAGCGTGGCGGAGAGTTACGACACGGAGAGTGGCTTCGAAGACTCTGAAGGCACCGACGTCGCCAATTCGGTGGTGCGGTTCATCACGCGCTTCGTGGACAAAGTGTGCACAGAGAGCAAGGTCACCACGGAGCACATACGGGCCCTCAACAGCATGATTCCTGGTGAGGGGACCTCTGTCGGTGGAGCATTACACTATGTAACACGATTTTTAGTTCCTGGGATAGTAAGTGTTATTTTCTAATTATGCCTCAAAAGTATAGAAAATTGCTATTATTCCCAACAAACTTTGCTTTTGTGACCAGGACTTTATGTGAAGGAATGACACATGCACACATTTTCTCATATAAAATAGGTAAATTTCACGGTGTTATCACTACGGTTACCGCTATTACTACCGTGATCAAGTCACCCACCATGCACCTCTTCTCTTGAGCTTAGTGGTTTTTGGATGGGATACGACCGTGCGGGGCAGTGCAGCCGAATCTGTTGTAGTGCTACACTTCTAGGTTCCAGCGCGTCTGCTTACCACCGTCATGAACCCGCTATAACCATTGTGGTGAGATCTCATGAGATAACCTCCATGATTGACAAAGGGGTGATGACGGCTATCATTGTAAGGGTAGAGCAGCATTGAAGCAGTAGTTAGTGCACTTCACTATGATCCCGGAGTCCCAGCCATTGCTGATATCAGTGGTGAGTGATGTCTGAGAAGCCCCAGATCACCCCTGCACCAACCTGCATTCACCAGTATGATGAACTATGGTCAAACAACTCCCATGACCAAAAATAAATGGGGAGGCTATCATCTAGTAGTGTATTGACAAAGTTCTGTACTGTAAATTACTATCATTGCATGATGTGCTTTTCGCTGTTTGCAGAGCGTGTTGGTTTAGAGTGTGCTGCTTCCTTTGCAGGAACTGTTGCAATTCATATTGAAACTCTGGAGTCGGTCCATCGAGAGAGCAGGAGGCTGCCACCTATTGAGAAGGTGAGATTGGTGCAAGAAGTTCAATGTTCTTCCATTTCTTTAAGTTGTGTTGCTTCAAATCCCTTGAGAAACTAAATTATGAAATTGATGTCACTAACATTGTGGGGCAAAAAAAGCTATCCGAAACCGGAAAAAGCAATGTTTTTGGAAAGGAGAAATATGAAATTAAATATAAAAAACCCACAAAACAGCTTACATAGAATTCTGTCAAGCCATGAGGAATTAGTGAGAAAATGAATTAAATAACTGTGCGGAAGTGGTTGAAAATCATGACGAGCTTTGGGATAGTGAAATCAGCAAAAAGGAAGTTGATTATTTGTCATCATATATAGTAGTTTTTAAGATAGAACCATTGCTCAGGATAGAGGTGGGATAATATAATAAGTGGTGAAATTATATGCAGATGCCTTTAGCAAAAAAAATTCATATACCCTAGGAAACAAATCATTTTTGCAGGTGAGTAGGAAGATGTTGCAGATGTCACACCTGAAAAAGTAACCACCACCCTTTGCAATATGTAAAAAATGGAAAGCTCTCGAAGCGGGTGGAATTGCTATAGATCTTATCAAAAAAGCACAAACAGCTGCTAGATGGAAACTAGTGGATGTGTTTAATAACAGTGTACACTCAACATACTCTAATTATGGAATGATGTCTCAATCATTTTTCACAAGTGAGACAACACTGATGTGAAGATTACAGATCCATTGGCCTCTGATCACAAATGTATAAATTGTTCACATATCACAGATAACTGAATAATGAACAATTTATGGGCCAACCAACGACTCCGTCACATTTTCGAGAAGACAAATCATATCAATTATCACCTAACACCAATCTCCATCCCTTGTGGCCCCTCCACTTTCGCCGGGCATCTATTTGCTGGTATGTTCAGTAAAGGGGTGGGAGCCAATCAAAAGGTGGCACGGTGGGTGGTGCATGACCTCCAGCCAATGAGGACTCTGGGGAGGACTGATGGTACAACCGAGGCAAAGTGTATTATGTAAATGATGCCTGGCTTTTGTAAACTACGAAAAGGCATTGATTTGAGTGGAAACTGATACATTTATCCAATTTCTCACAAAGCAAAGCCTTAAATATATCTAGAAATTATCAAAACAATTTACAAAGGTGGTGCAGCTATACTTTGATTACATGAAGAAAGTAACAAAAATAGAAATGAGAAAAGGAATACATATACCTACAATACGTAGTGCAGCAACATCAATAATTCCACAATAGATCAAAAGCTCAGAAGTGCACATTAAACCATGGAAAGATGCATGCTGGGAATTACTCCAGGAGACGGAAGAACATGTGGATCTGAGAAAAACACACGGAACACGCGCGGAAGGACAATCACCATAGTGATGTAGCAATAAGATTAGCTCATGCAGAAACAAGATAGATTGTGGTATAGCAAGACCTTGAGGCATGACAGTCGCATGGGAACAGCTATATCCAGCTGTAGATTCACCATGGCTCATCACAATGATAATGAAACTGTATTTTTATGGTTGAGACTGAGTATAGTTTCATGTATTTATTCAAGTCTCTCTATATACATTCTTAAGCCACCGCAACTGACCCAACATTTTCAATTTATGGTACCTTTATACTATGCCTTGGTGGTGTGCAGGTTGTAAATAAAATCATCGTATATTATGGAAACATTATTCAGCTCAGCCTTTTGTGAGTGCTCACATCAAATCTGTCATGTTTTACTCAGAAAAGAGGTAATTATGCTGCCTGCTCTCCGATATGGAAACTGGCGAAATCAACTCTCCACTCCTCCAGTGAATTCCCTTCGCGACTAAACCATTGGTGCCGTTCTTTCTTGCAGCCCAAAATCACGAAGCCTGCCCTACTACACGGGGAGAACTTCATCGTCGACGGGCTGCGAGTCTACCTTCTCATGGACGGCCGGGAGGAGGTCTCTGGGGGCCCCATGGGGGGCCCTCCCATCCTGCCAGCGGAGGGTGCCATCTTCCTCACCAATTATCGCATCATTTTCAGGGGCATGCCAGTAGACCCTCTCGGTAAGAATGTTTGCCAATGGACCCTTACCAGAAGGCGAATTTTCATAGCCACGGCATCACACTTTCACCTTTATTTCAACTATACACCATGGTTTTGTTTTTTTCCCCCACCATAACTTTGGCATAGAAATGGAATAGTAGGGGTTTTTCCCGATTTTAATGGTCGATGAAATTTCATCCACAGTGGGTGCCGAATGCAAGTGCGTGGCATTTAAGCCTATTGCAGAATTAATGGAATCGTTTTTACAGCCTTTAAAAATACATCTGTTTAACTTCTTCGTTTTAGTGAAAATATAGTACGTTTTGCTGTTAAGTTACATCCATGTTTCTATTGGATGCAGGTTTAAGTTTTGTAGTTATTAAGGCAGACTTATATTTTCAGGCTGTACATTTAGAGGTAAAAATATCTGTCAGGTGGATCATGTCTTGTTTATTTTTTCACAAACTGCTATCAAAATATCATTTGTCCCAGACAAATCACTCAAATCGCATGTAGAATTCCATTTGTTAATGAACATATTTCTGCATGTGAAAATTTGCTTCTCATTTTCAATGCCTCACCTGAGTAATTTTCTTGGAAAAACACTCATTAGGGCTTTTTTTTCCCTTTCAAACATGGGAGCTAATATTTTGCTTAATTGTGTTACCGAGCACAGAGATCACTTTCGTGGCCTTTATGCTGAAAATCTTGTAACTGTGACTGACCTTTGTGCTATCATGTGCATTGCCAATAAATGACTGGCAAGCTGTTGCTCTGCCTCGGTCATTGAGAGGTTTTCTATGTGGTTATGGCGAGCAGATGGGCATTCCAAAACAGGGAGCAAATTGGCCAGATTTTGTGCCAGAATATATGGAGCCAAGGCAAACACATTGAACCTTGCGACACTTATACCTCAGGGCTGTTCACCCACATTGGTGAAATTGTTAAGCAATATTTCCCTCGCTAATTCCTATTAATGTGCATTACGTGTATTTTTAATAATTAGTGTCCATAGCTTTCCTGTGCTAAGTGCATACAGTAAATTTGGCATTCATGTACTATCAAAGTCTCTTGCGAATGCTTGACATTTTGTTGTGATTGGATGGTTGCCTTGGCCCGTATGGAGTCTTCAGAATAAGCATATGCTCACGTAATTGTAGCCAATTAGTGCCATGAGTAATTTATCATGCGCTGGTTTCTGTGAAAACCTGGTTTTGGATGACAAAACCGAATTTACCGTAGTGTCATTGCCACAACTATCTTTCCACAATGGCTGCAGTTGCATTTGCCAGAACAGATGAATAGTAACGAGACGTGCTCGTGATGAATTCAGAACAAGTTTTATGCCATCGTATGACTTTCATTGTAGAATCAAATGAGCATGGTTGCACCGAATAGTATTTCACTTTTCTTTGAAATATCAAATACCTAATTAAGTAATCATCTGACTTCAAATGCAATGCCAAATAACTTTTTAATTGTACGTAGGCGATAAACTGGAAAACCTCTGTCTCTCTCCTGTCCTTGTCTCCCTCACTATGTGTCTATCTCTACGTTATCTCCCTTTACCACACTGTCTCCCTCGCTTGATCTCGTCTCATGTCTACTTCTCCCTCAGTCTCTGCGTCTGTCTTTCTCTCTGTGCCCCTCTGCACCCTTCCCGCGTCACCGCAACTGCGGGCTGTGTTCGTCATGTGTGGTCCTATGACTACAGAGGCCTGCGGTGCTCAAAATAGATTCGCCTTCACATTTTTTTTTTCTCTTGCAACAATTCAGCCAAATACAAAAACATATTCGGCCAATGTTTTAAGTCAAGTGAATATTGATTGAAACCCTAAACATATATATTCGACAGTGACCTACAAGTATGTTGCGTGTCTTACCATCACTTTACATGCTCATTCGCGCGAGCTGAGCATGTGCGGTGTGTGTCTGGGGTCACGACGATGTGCGCTCTGCAGTTGGAGAGCAGCCGGTGGTGCGCAGCTTCCCAGTGGCGGCGCTCACCAAGGAGAAGAAGATCACCGTGACGTCCCAGATCGAGCAGTACGTGCAGGAGGGCCTACAGCTGCGGTCCTGCACCTTCCAGGCATGTGTGCACCCTGTGCGACAACCATAGCAAGTTGCATGTACAGCTGGCCAGGGAGACCACACTGAACCAGGGGAGGTGTGTAGTCCACATACCGAGTGGGCTACTGCTTAGTCTGAAGCCCTGCTTGATATCAAGTTTCAAGTTTATTTTGTTTAACCAGGTGACAACTCAAAGAGATCAGGGTAGGCTAATTTGCAGTCGTTACCTAGGTCACATTAATGGCAAAAGCAAAAAAAGAAAGTACAGCAATGCAGAAAATATAAAGCATCGCAAAAAACAACAGTGTCCCATGATAAATAAAAAAATATAGCACAAATGTAAATTGTACAACACACACAGTGCCTCACCATAAGCCCATATACAGAACAACTCAACAGCAGCCTTCGCCACTACGTGGCGATGATGTCACCACGGCGCTTGTGCCAACACACACCACACACACACACACCACACACACCACACACACACACCAAACACACCACGCACGCACCCCTCACCACCTATGCCTCAAAGTACATATTGCATTGCGCATAACGCATCTCACAGTTCACCAACCAGACTCGGTGTAGATACCCATGCGGCATTCTGGCACTGTACGAAAGACCAGCGCTCCAGGATCTTGCACCTCCGATTAGCACAGTTGGCTGCGTACATAAATAAGATTGTTTCGTGATAACGTATCATTTCCAGCTGCTGAAGGTGGCCTTCGACGTGGAGGTGAGCTCGGAGACCGTGGAGGTGTTCCGGAAGCACATCCACAAGCTCCGCTATCCGCAGACTGTCTACCACACCTTCGCCTTCGCCACCTCGCAGCTGCAGCCCATTCACATCGAGGAGAAGCAGAAGGAGGCCAACACCTCCCTCCGGTCAGAGACCACGCTCATCTCTAACTCACAGCCCATAATGCCATAGGACACGTGATCTGCACTCATACATTACTGAACTGGCACGTATATATTTATCACTGATGCAAATTGTGAGAATTACATTTTTTTTGGATGGCTGACACTTCATATGGATGAGGATAATTTGTTTTTCCTGCGTGTAGGACTCTGGTTAAAAGTGCCAAGAAGGCAGGGATGAAGACGATTGGAAGGCAGTATGTGTCTCGGAAGAAGTTCACCCCTCCGAATTGGGCTGACCGGCAGTCTGTGTACGGCAGCGAAGAAGAGGATGAGATTTCCAGTAAGTGACATTCGTGCCAGATGAAATGTTTCACTATTGTTGAACCGTCTGGATGTATGTTTGATATACGGCACTGTAATCTGTTGTAAACAAATATGGCCTCGACATTAAGCATTCCCGAGTAGTTTAGACGTAACATTCCAATGTGATTAATTGAAGTTTCAGACGAGGGAGACAAAACGTTAACAAACACCGCGACAACATCATCCACCATGAAGTCCCCGGAGAAGTTGACCGTGGACCATGCACTGGAGCGCGCCTGCTGCAAGGACTACCAGCGGCTAGGGCTCGGCACGCTGAGCAGCAGCCTAACGAGGTCCAAGTCTGAGATCTACCGGATCTCCACGGTCAACCGCATGTACGGCACCTGCCGCAGGTGAGGAGCCGGCACAGCTACTTGCACCCAGTGTTCATCTCGTGTCCTGCAGTAAAAAGGGAGTACTGCTGATTTTTCCAGGTTCAGAGAATATATGCTGCTTCGAATAGATCATATGTAAATTAGGGTTCCTCATCAACACCGACTTTTGCTTTGCAATTATGCATATCTTCTTGTTTGTCACCAAGATTTTGCGGCAGTTGTTTTTTCGTTCTTGACATGAAGGCAGCTTTTATTATTTATTTTGGAATTTCCGCATTTTTATTGCGATGTTGGCCTCATCAATTCTCGCAGAGTAGTGAAACCCCTGCCCCCCCCCTTGTGTTTGAGAATGGCTCGTAGAACCAGAAATTCAATGTAATTCTGAAATTTATTCAAGGGCCTGTTGTTATCCACACACTAGGAGGTGCACTTTTCTATTTTCCCTGCTACGGAGAAATACTTATGGTATAGCGGTCAATCATTTAAAACATTCTCAGCTGAAATGTATACAAATTAAGTAACATGCTGAGACCATCAACTCCCTACATTCAACAACCACCCCTTTTTTTAATCCATGGATGATTAAAACCCAGATTTGAACCCACGGATTTTTAGTAGTGCTGGCTCATGGCTCAAGATTACCCTTGAGCCATCTGACCATCTTGGCACAAACCAAACTTTTAACAAACAAAAACAACTCTAAATGTGTGTCTTTTCCGAGTGCATTTACCAACAGGTGAAAGAAGCGATATGCATTTCATGATATTTAACCCCCCCCCCCCCCCCCGTTTTGAATTACTTCTGCCTTCACTTAAATCTCATCTATCCTGTTCATCAACAGGCTTCCTTTTTGGAGCATAGTGAAAATGCTGCCCTGTTTTTTTTTTGTTTTGCCGGTGTAGCTACCCGGGGCTGCTGATAGTGCCGCAGAATGTGCAGGACAGCACGCTGCAGAAGATCTCACGCTGCTACCGTCAGAACCGCTTTCCCGTCATCTGCTGGCGTCACTCGCAGACCAAGGCGGTGCTGCTGCGTTCCAGCGGCCCACATGGCAAGGGGGTGGTTGGCCTCTTCAAGGGCCAGGGCCAGCATGCCTCTGGTGCGTGAAGGCCTTCGCTGGTCCGGGTGGCTGTGTAGCTGTGATGGAAAACATGGGCAGTCGAGCGTTTTTTGTTGTCGTTGTAATTGTTACTGATTTTAATAGGAACATTTGGTCTCTGTTTTTGGCAGCTGTACAAAATAACATGACCACGCGGTCAGAATAACACAAAATGTGTACACCTGCATCCTACCTTAGCGCTAATGCTTTCATAATAAACCCTTATGAAAATTGCCACCTGTTGCTCTTAAAGCTTGCATATGTTTAGCCTGTCGTTCGTTTTTTTATTTTATTTCCTCTGGGATGATATTTCCCACAGGATTAAATAGTTTTCTTATACTTTACAAGATATACAGTATGTGGAAAAGGCAGTTAGAGATTGGGTACAGGATATTAAAAGTGTTAACAGGCTTATACTTGTAACATTATTTTTCTTTGAAAGTAGCCTTTAATGTCAACATTCTTGTTACAGGATTAGCATGTAAGAGTCAGGCTTCAAAATAACCCAAACATTAACTTGTCACAACCTATTAGGATCGAGTTTTTTGACAATCCTATATACACACATATACAGAGTACTAATGACCAGAATGTGTGTGTGTGTACATCAACCTTTTAATTATAGAAGTTACAATAGCATCACTCCGGTTCTTGTTCATTGCGTTTGCTTTGGATTTTAAGATGCTCAGAAAAGTAAGGCAAACCCCAAACTTGTGCCTGGTGCCAATTAGGTTAAACAAATCTGGTCACACATAAATACCCACCGGATTATAACATGCACACCCCAACTTTTGCTTGCAATGGATAAAACGGTACATCTTATCATCTGGAGAATGCGGTAAAAATGTTTTACTCTCTTGTGTGCAATTACATGTACAAAGCATAGTATTTAACATGTGCGTGCTTGTTTACATCCATATACAATGCATATACTGCTAATGTACATTGTGGTTGGCCACCGGACAACGGTTCCGTTGTATACGTACACTAAACGTCGAAACGTTACCTTGTTTTGTCTATTTTTTTTCTCCCCCCCCCCGGAAGGTGCCTCCTCCTCGGAATCGTCGAGCAGCGTGGAGCAGGAGAAGTACCTGCAGGCCATCGTACACGCCATGCCCCACCAGTCGGACCGCAACCGGCTCAGCATGAACTCCTCCACCTACCTGGCGCTCGAGTCCGGTGAGGCGGCGGGTGCCACGTACTCCGCGCAGCTAGCGTGCGCACGCTCTCGCCCTCTCTTCGCGCTAAAAAACCAAAAACTTCTCTTCACTAATACAGGAAATTATTACCGTTTCAAGAGCCTCGATCGGGCACTCTTTGAGCTATCTGCTAACGTATTAACCAACTTTTAATCTCTTTCAGATTTTAACTCCACTCCAAAAAAAACGATGGACCAGTTGTGATGACCGATAGCTTATTTGAAGGGACTTTTTTTTATTAAATGAGAACTATACAAGCACTGACACTTAAACTCCATTTAACAATTAACATAAAACACCAGGAAAGCCTTTTTGAAACGGACCATAGATCTGACATTGCTTTTTGTGCATGCTTGGAAAATGCACACCATTGGATCTAACCTATCCTTTATACAAACGACCTTAATTAGTGACCTAATATCACGTGTCATCATTTTGTACCCATGTCTTCTGTGTGAGAGTTTCCGTTCGTGGACTTTAGCACGTCCACAGGAAATTAAGTCCGTCTCTCCGGAGGAAACCTTAAATGTTGAATGAGCTGGTAGTGCATCAGGGCCAGGTTCATTATTACCAGGCTTAGACTTCTGTCATTGATGTGGGCCCCTCGCCACACCGGTGTGTGTGTATGTATGCGGGTGACCTCTTTACAGAATCTGCTTATGACAAGCACAGACAGAACAGGCTGTCGACGCTAATGAAACAGGCAACAGGGACCAATATGGATCTTACGCTTTCTAGTAGTTTCACGCGAGGCGGTGAGTGACTCACACAGCAGGTCCCACACTTGGGAAAAAAACAAAAATGGGACCCAATGTTGCCCCAACAAAATATCAAGGTGGATCTAACATGAGCCAAGCAAATTCCATGCTGGCCTTCCAATAAATGTGCTTCCCGGTCTTCCGTTGCTTGGCTTGCTTTAATTGACACCCACTAATATCAATGCTTTTGAATATTTCGTGTCAATTTCTGATCTCTGGCATTCGGGAAAACACCTGTTTTGACTCCCTTCTTTTTTGGGTTTGAGAAATCTTTGGAATCAGGTTTTCTTCACATGTGATCTGTTGTCTGTGTTGGTGGTGGAACTTTGGTTAGTTGGTGTTGGTTTCTTTACTCTGAGAATGCAACAAGTTTGCATCTACACTTTGAGCTTTGCAGTGTTGGGATCTTTTGGCCTTGCTTTGTGCTTGGGTGTAGTTGCTAAAATATATATGAAAAACTATAGGTATTTATTCAATGTAAACTCGCAGTTTTTCACAAGAAGCGCTGAATTTGAAAAAAAACCCACGTATTTTATTTTATTGGGCACACATAAGATAATAAACATATTTTGATTTGTAGTTGATATATTTTGTTTGTGTTGAAAACCCACTGGCCTGCATTATAACTATAAACTGAATAAAAATGCCAAAGAGAGCTTATCTTGGCGCAGCGCTTCCAACCAAAGTAAATCTGATGTTTTCGAATAATAAAATATGTCAGCTTTTGGCCGTATGCTGGGGTGAAAAAAAAAGTAAAAAAAAACTACAAGAGAAATCAAAAGTCCAAGCCAAAGCAAGGTCCCGTTGTTCCTGCGTGTTTGTGCGCGTGATTCTGACTGCTGTGTTGTCGCCTCTCCCCCTTGTGGCCGCTGCGCGCTCCCCGCAGTGCTCGGCTACAGAGATAAGCTGTTCACTGTGAGCACGCCCAAAGGGGCTGTGAAGGGGAGGCGCCTCCGTGAAGGTAATCGCCACTCGGTGCCATGCGTAGCAGCTGCAGCCGCCGCCGCTACCACTGCCACCGCCACCCATGGCTCTAACCTCCTCGCCTTGCCGACCGTCACGCTCCGATGCATTTTCACCCTCTGGATAACCATTTTTTTATGATTTGCCCTCCCCAACTTCCCTCCGTCCCACGCCTGCTTTTATTATTTCCCTCTGCATTCTTTGTGGTTAATAGCTGTTTTGTCAATGTCCTCTCTGTGTGATTCTGTGTGATTGTGTGCGCAAGTGTAATGCTCTGCAGGGTTTGCTGTTTTTCATTGCCGATCCATTTAACAAGCCACGACAGCTAACTGGATTTGACCACGCTGGAGAGAATACAAATACAAGATTAGGATATTGCGTGCAATGGCTCCATGCTTTGTCACTAGTTGATACATCATATGCATGTGAACTGTGTCAAATTCAGCAGGGGGTTTGCAATATTTTGAAACGGTAACCCTAAAAGCTGGTTATTTATGATCACAAATCCAGCTGTCATGCATTGAACTCATAGCTCACCTCAAGTATTTATGCACGTGTGTGCCTCGTCATGCCCAGGGGAAGAAGGGCCGTGGAGAAATGGCAGCGTTTGTGACTCGTTGCAGGCAAGTGGGCGACCCTGCGAGGCAGTGGAAGGTTCGGTGGACCTGTTGTCTCGGGGGACATTGGGGCCCGGCTCGCAGGCAAAGAACCGCTGCAATCTCCAAACCACAATGGTGTTCCCACCGAGCGAGACTTTGCCCGCTGTCAGGCTGCCGTGCTCTACATTCTAGCTGACAAGTCGCAAGGAAAGGTGATTTTTTTCCCCCCTTGCCTCATGCCTGCTGCCTAGTGGGCAGTGGAGGGCAATCCATTAAAGAAATTGTTGTACCCTACTAATACGCTCCCACCTCTACGCTTCTCGCCTTCACCAACCCACACTGGCCAGTAGATTGACAAAGGGTTGTACAGCGGGCTTACTTTCAGCCAGGTCTGTCTGGGTCAGACAGACAGAAAAAGTTTCCGCACCCGGCACACCATATCCAATAAACCTTACGCTATGAATGTCACGGCTAGTCACGTGTCTACTCCAGTCTACCAGTGACCCAGAATACGGTATATTCGGTAAGAAAACAAGTCCTGGTTGTACATGTAGGTGCTGTTTGATGCATTCATGCAGTAATGATCACTTAATCCCCAGATTCAGGCAATGTATTGGATGGTGAACAGCCCTGCAACATGTCTCTATTAATTTTTATAATCAAAACAAGTCTTAGGGGGAAGAAATAGTGCACCATTTTTGACCGGGTCATTTAAATTCCCACTTGCATGGAAGTTTCCCATTTCAAATCGCCTGCCACTCAGGTTACAAGGGGTGCTTACGTTTTCCATTGCGTGTTAATAATGTATCGTTTTCTCACAATGGTGGCGCGTATGTGTGGCAGGGCATTAAGTTGGAAGGGGTGCATGGCTGCGAGGTATTACTGGTGGAGTACCCCGATGTCCGCGCAGTCAAGGCCAGCTTCAAGAAGCTTTTACGAGCTTGCGTGCCCAGTACTTCTCCTTCACAGGACATGACCTTCTACAAATCGTTAGAAGAATCCGAATGGCTGCAACAGGTATGCTTCCACCTCAACTATTGCAAATGTACAAATAAAATTCACTCTTTGGATTATCCATGGGGTGGTATTATACAGGCTTCAGAGTAACTGTGCTTACAAAAATAGAAGATAGGAATCCGTATTCATACCGTTTACATGTGTGCTGGTTCTATTATTAGCTGTTCCCCCCCCCCCTCATCGTAACTCGGTACCCATAAAGGAAAACAATAAAACGGGCGACAGAGTCTAACATCGGCATCTTCAGCCCCCATTCTAGATAGGAAATCAATTTACATACGTTTTGTATTTTCTTTGTTTTTGTTATATTTGGGGCCTCCCCATCCCCCCGAGTAGCCCAGATAATCGAGAGTTGACTGTATACACAAATAGATAATGCTTTCCCTTTCATTTGTGATTTGTTTTTCTTTTGGCTCTTGGCATTTGTTTTTATTATGGCAGTCTGTATTGTGCAGAATAACTCTATGCTGGCTCCGTTGGGCGATGTTTCTCTGCAGATCCAAAGGCTGCTGCAATTGGCAGAGCTTGTAGTTGAGCTTTTAGACGGAGGCTCCTCTGTCATGGTAAGCCTCGAGGAAGGATGGGACATCACTACCCAGGTAACATTGCGTGTTATCGCACTCGCTTATTGAGCCACATTGTGCTTGCCACCTTTTGCGGTTTTTGTCACCTCTAGATTTGTTTAATTTATGTGTTGTGCTTTCAGTTGGCGGATGGGTGGTCTGGTGGCTTGACCTCACTGTTAAACCACCGCACATCTGCCGTGATAATTTTCTGCCTAGAGCAGTATTAAATAGCATATCGGTTGCCCGCTTGCAGATGTTACAAGCAGTGATGCACTGCTTTTGAAAGGCCATTATACGCAGGTGTCAATCAGCTTAACAATGAGTAATTGTTGTATATCCTAAAACAAAGCCAGACATATTTCTTCAACGAGAATCCACACGGTGTTATCGCGCATCAATGTATAAACAAAATAAATCATTTGCCTTTATATTTCTCCGTGGCAAATGTAACCGTATTTATTTCCTTTAATTAATGTGTTCTGGATGAGGTCCAGCAGAGCTGGGCATGAGTGTGATAAAATATGATAAATAGTTACAATAAATCATTTTTATGAAGATAAACAATTCTTAGATGTATGAACGGGAAGAATGAAGGCTAGCGAGGGGGACATATGTTCTTCCTCGGTTCATCTTTATCTCCTGCGACAAACTTCTCCAGTGGTCAAACCTTGTTGTTGCGTACGTATGTTGAACTTCTTTCGCACCGTACGTAATCGGAGGTTGTGTGATGCACACCGTGCACTCTCCGCAGCTGGTGTCGATGGTGCAGCTGCTGTCGGATCCGTTTTACCGCACCCTGGACGGTTTCCGGCTGCTGGTGGAAAAGGAGTGGATCTCCTTTGGCCACCGCTTCAGTCATCGCGGTAACCAGACGCTGGCGAGCCAGAGCAGTGGCCTCGCGCCGCTCTTCCTGCAGTTCCTTGACTGTGTGCACCAGGTCAGGCTTCTGCCCCACATTATGCACCTGTGGTCATTCACTTGCTTCACTGTTGAGCGGATTCATTGATTTAATCCTCTTCATGGTTCTTTCGGTAAAGTCACGAAAGAACCAAGAAGATGAATCCCTGCAGTCACGAAAGCTTTAAATCGAAATTTGATTTAATCCTTTTTACTTTACTCATCGGATGACTTCAGTTTATTTTCAAGGTTAAGATCTCGTTGCGGTCAAAGGCGTGGTGCACAGTAGACGCACGACCTTTGAGGTCTGCCATAGTTGTATTGGATAGCTGTGAATACCAATCAACTTCGTGATTGCTAAATTCATATTCGTTTTTGTTGTTGATTGTAATTTCTGACAACTTTCGTAACCTCTTATATTTTGCAGCAGTCAGTATTTTGTCATTTATGAAGTCTAGTTGTATAAATGGCACGAGACCGTATACATTACCATTATGAGTGATGGCATTGAAACTGACAATTTTACACTAATGAGAAAACGCTTGTTTCAAAATATATATATCTTTGTTACATGAAACAAATACATTTTAACGTGTACGTTCGTAGGGAATGTTTTCCCCCTCATTTGTTCCGGGTGAATGTGATTAGATGAGGTAACAATGTAGTTTTGTGGTTTTTTCTTTCCTTCAAAATGTGTTGTCCCTCATTTGGCGTCTTTGGGATTTTAAATAAATAATCATAAGATTTACACATGGCCCTGATAATTGCGCCTTCCTGCTGGCGAGCCCATACCGTTGGGAGTGGAAGGATTCTCATTACCGCATAATCCGCCCAAACGTAAAAAAAAATGTTCTCCTTTTAAATGATAGTGAGTAATAACCATGACAAACAAAAACTTTTTGGCCTTTCTGGTATTTACCAGAACTCAAATTAAATGTGTTAAACCAATTTCATATTAAAATCTGTAATGACCAGATTGCTTTAAATGAAAACTTTTTTTTTCCGAGTTGCGTTTATCAAAATCACTTGTGTCTCTGTGAAACTATGGCACTTGCGGTTTCAACTTCAGTTCAGTCATCCTTTGCTCTTGGTCTTATACAAATAGCATAATGTGATTTACTCAATAATTCTGCCATGGTTGTGTAAACATTGTGAGGTTATAACAATGCTTATGTTTTTTTTACTTTGTGTTTTGATGAAGGTACTCAACCAGTTTCCTACAGAGTTTGAGTTCAACCAATACTACCTGAAGTTTTTGGCATACCACTTTGTCTCCAACCGATTCCGAACATTCCTTCTCGACTCTGACTACGAGAGGATAGAAATGGGTCAGTATTTGTCTTCGAGATGCAGACAAATAAGAATGTGATTTTTTTTTTTAAGTTGTAATGATGACTTTGTGTAAGGCAAAATTGTTCTTGCATTTTTTGTTATACTGGCTTTTATATAAACACTTAGAAAATGGGGGCCCCTCTTCCTTCTTAAAACCCGTATCGGTAATTTGGACTATCCAAATAAAAATATCACAAAAAGATGTTAAGGGCTCACGTCATTGTTTTTTGAGCATTTGCAGAGCCGCGTGTCTGTGATGTGTTTGTACAGATGTGCTTTGAGTAGGGCCGCATAGAAATACGCAGAAGCACTTTGCGGACCTAACAAAGCGTAATTTGAATTTAGACGTTTTTGCGGACAAAAAAACAACCGATAAAACTTCATAAGCATATTGAACTGTTCCGAAATGCCCTTTGGTGCCACAACTAAAACAAAAAAGGCGCAAGTGTATCGAGCGAAGGGCAGGCCATCTCTCCCGTGTTTCCATTGGCCCAGTCTCTAAGTTGTGTCTGTGCTGACAGGGATGATGTACGAGGAAAAAGGCGAGAAGCTGGGCTCCAAGCCAGCTCGTTCCCTCTGGGATTACGTGGAGCGCATCCACAAAACTAGCCCCGTCTTCTACAACTACATGTACATGCCCGCTGATGGCGAAGAGGTGACCTACACCCGCATCCACCCTGTGTGTGTGTGTGCGTGTCTACGAGTGCCACGCTTTACGCTAATCTGATCTGGAATACATTACTGACAGCAGTCATTGTCGACGAATGTTCATGGAAGACATCACAAGACCACAATATTTCTCCTGGATGCCTTTCAATAGGGGTCCACATTATCAGCACGTACTGGGCTACACTGCACCTTTGTGTAGTTGACTTGGTGGTTGATTGAGTGCTGATCACTGGAAGAAATGACACACGTTTACCTCATTTTGCAATGGGTCTTTGGTTTGCACTTAGCTATAGCACCAAGACCACATATATAATATAAGTAATAATATATTTTACCCAGGAAAGCCTCACCGAGTCTTAACACTTTGGGATGTTGGGCCAATTCCATTCATGAGAGAGTTTGGCTTGTGGGAGGTAACCAGAGTACCTGGAGGAATCTCTTGAGTACAAGGGGGTAACACGCAAAGCTCTGTAAAAATAGATTAAAGACTTTATTTCAATCTTGCCATCTCATGGCCATCTCACAGGCCAAGCATACAACACGTGGTATTCCCAGCCAAACACCCATCTTAGTACTGAACAAGACTTAATCCTGATAGCCTCTGAGATTGGACAATTTAATAAGGTTTTTCGTCATCAGTAACATGATATGCATGACAACCTTTTAGAACTTGAGTTGGCAGAGGTCCTGATCTCAGTAGTTTAGAGTTATTGGCTCAGAATTTATACGTGGACATTATGGTGTTGAGCTCCCGAGCCAAAACTTCTAAATAATTACAGTAACATACGTACATGGGGCTTTCAACATTTTGCTGATACCTCGTTAAAATCGAAGTTGCATTTCCTTTGCCTCCATCAGAATCAAGTAGAAACATTAAGTAAAGAGTAAATATGATAGGAACGGTTGTGGTAATGGTGACAACAGTACCGAATATAGTATTACTTGTAAATAAGATGATTTAACATCTTATTCAAATACTGATAAAAACACCTTTTGCGGTGTCTGGGTGTGTTGATGTTATCATTGTTGACTTGTTTGTCATGGTTGCTTTCACCTACCGCAGGTGAAAACAACCAACGCCACGTTGGCGTCTGAGAGAGCCAACATAAGACCGCAGCTTGTTGCGTGTGAATGTGCATCGCCGGGTTCGCTCGCGTGCACCCCCCTTGCAGGTGTTGCAGCCATTCAGCATGCTGGCCTGCCTCCGAGTGTGGGACTACTACGTGGAGGAGAGCCTCGGCGAGGGGCCCTCCTTCGACTGGGAGCTGATCAACGGGCGCTGCGACGTGGCCAGCGAGGTGGAGCAGCCGGACGGGACCGTGCCACAGAGCAAGCGCAAGACGGTGTGGCCTTGCTACAGCAACCTGGCCAAGTTGCAGCCGGACGCCATCACGCAGCTGCTGCTGGTAAGGTCTGCAAGGTTGGAGAGGCATTCACGGGGCCTGAGCGCTGATGGGTATGGTGTGAGTGGTGCTTGGGGCAGTGCAAATTGCAGTGTGCGAACGTGTGTATTTAATATGGGGTTTTTTCCCCCCCATAACCTTGGCGGTGTTCATGTTGCAGTGCCAATGCTGTGCATTAGCGTTAATTTCACTTTTGTCAGCATTCGTGACCACCAACATCGCCACTTGCGAAGATTGCTGGCATGTCAGCGTTCCCGTTCCTGGTACTTTAAAAGATCATTGCAAAGTAGAACTTCAGTTTGTACAGCTGACACGGTGGCTTTTTTGGCACCACAAGTGTATAACCACACCGCACGTATTTGACAGTTTTATTGCACGAACGAGCGCACTACTGTGGGAGTTTAATTAATTTTCATTGTTGAAACCCCTTAAATTACGGTCACGGTAAATCCTTGCTACGTGTGTGGATGCAGGAGATAGAGCATTTGGAAGCTGAACTCAAGCCAAGCAGTGAGCGCTGGAAGGACACTTGGGACAAAGTCAAAGTTGCGCCAAAGACCAAACCTCAGCTGGTACAATGCACAAATCATTAGTGACGATCAAATATGTTTTCTTTGCTGTTTTACAACCTTCCATGCTGACACTTTGGTGTGAGAAGTTTATAATTCTTAGCCTGCTGTTCTTGTGTTAACACACATGTGCTGAAGAATTATATTTTGACTGATTTGTTATATATATAGAAATTACATAGTTGTTTCTGCAATCATACATGTGAATCAAATGAAAATAGAAGTAATGTTTACTGTTTTTTTTCTTAAGCATTGTACATATTTAAAATGTAACAGCAAAAAGCAATATGTTGTCATCAGTAAATGAGTCAGGGGTTGGCGTTGGTGGTTTCTGATCAGTAAAGATGCAGCCCTACAAATTAATTCTTATATCACTGCTGCCAGAAGGTCCTCCACTTGACAGAACTCTAGATGGTCCCTCCAGAGCTTATTTGGCCTTAACTTTCACAGTGGCCAGACGTTCTTGAAAGAGGGTTGGAGTACCCACCCTTTCCCCCACCGCATGCGACCTGCCAATCAACTAACCATTGGTGGTGCCGACGTGTGTGTTTCATTCCCCCATTATTGCCGGTTGTTGCTGGGTGTATCCGCGGCACCGCGCGTCCGTCCACAGAAGAGGCGCGTGCCGCTGCCAGCGGGGATGGCCGGACGCCCTCGCTCGGCAGTCGGGTTCTCGCCGGCGCGAGATGGGCCGCCGTTTCTCGCCGAGTCTGAACGAGCGTCCGTCGTCGCTCCGGCCTCCAGCACGCTGGGTCGGCGTAACGTCCCGCAGATGTCGTCGGCCTACTACAACATGTTCCCTTCGAATGACACCGAAAACAGGTTGGTGGCGGCGGGCGGGGGGGGGGCACGCTTGCACGTCCAATCAATCATTCACCCCAGCAGCTGCTCATTTGACACGTTTGTTTTCCAGAAGTTGAGCTTTAAGGTGACATAGTAACAGATCACGACACCTTGCTGTTCAAAAAAACGTGTTAATACTCAAGCTATTGCCCAAACCGTTCCATCAATTGTTGGCATCTATTGTATTAATAATCATTGGACTTTCATAATAGGCTACCACAGCCTCCATGAACTTTTTTCTTGTTGTTTTGTTTCAGGTCTTTTGAAGGCTTTCTCTTTAAACGAGGAGCCTTGCTTAAGGGATGGAAACAGAGGTTATTTGTTCTGGACAAAACCAAGCATCAGGTAATCTTATGAGCTGCATTACCTATACTTGCATGCATTTGTGAACGCGTATGCACGCATACACAAAAGAATGTTCCCATGAAATCCAGGTATATTGACGTCAGGTACATCGGATGTTTTGGCATATTAGATAATAACAAGGCGTCGGCGTGTCCGTGAGCATTGAGAAATTGATTTCCAATTTACCGTGAATTTTCATAAGCCGTCAGCAGTGGTCTTCATGCGGGGTTGCACATAGCATCGTCGAGATGTGTTTGTTATGTTTCGCTTCGGTGGAATGGCCCAATGGAGGTAAAAGCTCCACAATGACGTGGCTCTGTACACTTTGACGCATATCTTAGGTGCATGGTGAGTTTGAACAGAACCTTCGGAATGTTGAGGCGCTAAGTCTTTAAAACCAGCATTTACGTCATTGTGCTCCATTTTATTGGATACATGTAACCACTGCCACTCAGATGAATAAATAATTTAAGCACATTCCTTAGCAGAAAGCGTAGTGTAAAAGTTGAGGGAATATAATCCTCTGTGGCTTTTAGCCCCCATGAGTGATTTTTAACATTCAAACAAAAGTGTACTAAGATCATCGCGGTACACAGCCCTGCCATGCTGTACTTCACATCATTATCTTCGCCCTTTGTCACCACAGCTGCGCTACTACGACTCTTATGAGGACATGACCTGCAAGGGCTTAATCGACCTGGCGGAGGTGGAGAGTGTGGCAGTGGGGACGCCCAGTCTCGGAGCGCCCAAGACCGTGGATGAGAAGGCCTTCTTTGACGTGAGCAAGCCACCGCCACCACTTTTGTCACCCAGTAATCATCTACCCCTGCGCAGAGATACCATCTTTATGGGTCACCAATAAAGTTTGGAAAACACGGTTCTCTTAATTGGTGGTGTTAGATATTGACACGTAATCTGGCATTGTTACTTGTTTTGCATTCACCACCTTATAATCGGTTTCATCATACCCAACGGTGTTTTTTGGGGAATGTTGCTTATCTTTTTTTAAATGGCTCCTAATGGGTTGGAGTATTTTGCCGGTCGTGAGCAGCTGAGAACTCTTGCTTGACAATCGGCTTGCTGACTAAATCGCTTGTGTAATTCTCACCATTGTGTTTTGCAGCTTAAAACCACAAAACGTGTTTACAACTTCTACGCACCTGATGCACAGCTGGCACAGCAGTGGATTGACAAGATTCAGGGCTGCATCTCTGATGCGTAGAGCCCAGATTTCTTCCTTTCCGCGACCCGCCCTCTGACCCCGACTGTGTGTAAACTGTAGGACCATCTTGACGGAATGATGGCTGCATTAACCATGTGCACACGAAATCACGCCAACTCGAACCCTGCCTGCTTGCTTCTTGCAGAATTTGATTCATCTTGTTTATTTTTTTGCCGTCATCGATTGCAAGAGATGAGGTAGCGACGTTCATGTTTGCATGTTAACCTGTAAATGTAGCCAACGATCAACCGTCCAGCACTGGAGTCACCTGCACTGAGTACCACTCTGTCATCATACAGAGAGCAAGAGCATATTCGAGAAATGCACACTTACGTTTTCATGTCGCTTTAGTCACCTTTTGCAGAAAGGTGTGATGAGTTTTAAACCCCAGCTGTTTTACCCAAAGTGTCCGTTTTCATTTAGACACAGATGGATTTTTGGAAATGTTCGTTGCATTGTGTAATGGAAATGTGATTTGCCTCAAATCTGGCCAGTGTAGGCAAGATCGTTACAATCAGTAGGTGTCGGATCAGATATGTATTTTTTTATTTGGATTTTTACTCCACCTTTTAAAACTCTTTATGAATGTCACGGCTAAGCTGTCGTCTGTGAACATATTGTATTAAATGGATGCTTACCATGGTGCAGTTATGTGCCATCGAAAGCCACTGGTTCCGTGTGATAGGCCTATAAAACGGCTACAGGTGAAAAATCCTGCACGTCTCTTGTTTACCTTTCCACCCCCAACATCCATTGGACAAAGAAACACAATGTGAGCCAGTGTTCTCAATGCGAGAACCTATACGTAACATTTGCGCAGCCCACCAAAGAGTCTGATTTTACACCGTGGCACACGTGCAATGTTGACACACTTTAGAGGTCAAACTTACCACCCTGTCTTGTGAAAGAACTTGGGTCAGCATGCTTTATATGGTGCACGGTATCAATTGGGAGAAGCATTCTGCTCTGATAGTGAGGATTATGTTTTGTTATCCATCCCACCCCCTAGCATTTGGATTGATATACACAGTAGGATTAACCCGGTCGGGATAGACTCTTGTAATGCGAGTCACCTATGGAATTAAGTGCAACCCACCTGTAGTGAGTGCTTGTTACAGTCTAAGGCAGCAGTTAAAAAGAGTCCCCGGTATACAGTCCAGCAATGTTATTATTTGTGCTCTTCATTCGCATGTGATTTGTGATTATACGTTCTGCACAACCGTCAGTTGGCTCCAATGGAAAGCTTGACTGTGGGTGGGTGGGGTCTGGGTTGTTTCGGTGTTGTGATGAACACCTCGTTGGTAGAGGTGACACTTGAGTGTTGTGGCCATCGGCCACTTGGCCAACATTCCTCCATCTAACGGCTCAAAAGCACTGCTTTATGTAATGCGTTACGGATGCTGCACTGTGGTCTTGGGGCCAAACTGGCCACTGGGTTGGAGTTTGGCCGTTAAAACTTGCGGTTGTGAAATGATTTGTGCGCACGCACGAATACGGCGAGTGATGTTTATGTTGAAGGTCAGCCATTAAATGACCAATCAAAAATGCTGCCGTACAAAGGTGGTGGCACACTGGGTGGATTCCAATGCTCGGGCACAAATGGACTGCCAGCCCCACCTCTGCCGCCCCGACCTCCGCCTCTGCAGCCACTCGCGTTTGCACCCGAGTTTGGGAAATTAAAGGGGCCTCCGTAATCCATTCCTGCGCATCGCACAGGGACCGAGGTGCGAGTTGAGCACAGAGGAACGTTTGCGTGTCCATCCATTGCCCATCGTCAGGTGTGACTAATGCGGTTGTCGGAACATTGTTTTCATACAGTTTTCACTTGCCTTAACTGGCCACAACTTGACGTGGGTGGTGAATGGCACCGGGGTACACAGGATGCCACCACTGGTAGAATTGAACTCGCGCCTCATACCTGGACCAATAAGATCGTGTCGATGTCCTTGCGAAGCACGTGTTGGTGTGTGTCGACTACGACGATGATGATGATGATGTCCACGTGCAGACTGCCTCGTTTTATGAACCTCGCCTAGCATCCCGAACGTTTCCGTGATCAGCTGAATTCTTACTACATTTGCGCAGCACCCCCGCCGCCATCATTTACGAATGAATGTTCTCAGTGTGTGGAATAGCCAAAAGCATAGCACCACTAGAGAGGGTCAGTATTTACTTATTAGCAGTTACACGTTTTGTACAGAAATAATGTGCATGTATAAAAGTGTACTTTTTTTGTTTTGTATATTTATGACTTATTTTACAATGTTGATAATTTTATTAATGTTGCCTTGGTCTTCCTTTGATAACGTTATTAGTGTCATAACTCGTGGTTGGGAGTGGAGTTCTATATAGAGCCATCTATATTTGCTGCTTTATAACCATTGCAGCAGTCACAGATTTTCAGACTTTACAGTAATTGTATGCGGGGTGTAAGCTTCTGTGTAGAAAGTCTTGTGTTTATAACTGGTCGTATGCTACCTGAGTTGTTTAATTTTCATGTAATTAAAGTGTACATAGTTGTGATAGAGGTCTTTATGTTTCCCTTTGTTACTAAAAGTACAGTATATATGGTGCAGTTAAGTGGGGTTTTTTAAGCTAATGTTATGTGTTCATAAAGAACAAATAAAATATAAAAATGGCCACTTGTGTGCGTGTGCCATGATTTCCAATTGAGTACTTTGCAAGATGTGTTCACAAATATGCTTACATAAGGATTTTGTAACGGTCCGTCTTGTGCATCGAAGGTGAGTCACGTCAGCACTTTTCCACTTGTTGCAAGTTAAGTTACAAAATGGAACATCCATATTAACTCCCGAAAAGCGTGACAAAGCTTGCGACCCTCCCAACGTTTTGTAACCAAAATCTGAACGGAGAGACACGACGAGTTGGGAGCGAGTCTCGTCAATGGCCAAAGGTGAGAACGATATGTCAAGAATTTGTAACATCCTTTCAGAAGATGTGCTCAATTGAGCGTTACAGCCAACTTCATCTCGAGCGTCAAAAGCTGTCCCACCCCATGCCATGGATGACTAAGTAACATCGTCGCGTTAATAAGAGAGACCTCGAAATGCGTTAATTTTAAACCACGCATTTGAAATGGTCAGCGATATCGCCGCTATTTAACTGGGGTTGTAAATCTACGACACCCATCCACTGCTCTCCCAAGTGACCATCTGGCACCACGCGAATATGCGGGTCAAGGTGAGTGACAATTTATCAAGACAATGGACTTTTCCAGAGATATTGACGACAAGAATATCGCGTTGTATTTTGCGAACGCTGACAGTTTGACTTGATCTTAAGGGATGCTGATTACGGTCACGTGTTGGGGTGCTTTCTGGCCTTAATCATCATCAGCCACGGTCAAATCTGCCAGTGGGAGGAAAACCTCCCAAAGTCAAGTTGTCGCCAGATCACTTCTCTGCAGTTTAATAACCCACCAAGCATCCCCGCACGTGTCTGTGGGATTGATAATTAAGAGTTGCGGGTGTGGGGTGGATTGTTTCATCGTGGGACTTGAAAGAGGATGGTGGTTTTTTTTGGGGGGTTATTCATCCATAGGTGGTTTGATCACGGCTGATCATGAATTTGCTTCAAACGTATACACATTCTAGCCGTGCACTTGCTGACGGCGGTTTGACGGATTGCCACCAATCAGGGTTGAGATTTCCATTTTAAAAAATGCATTTTTTGTCTCTTTTTTTACCGTCTATTATTTTCCATTTGTTCTGTCTCGTCTGTCCAGTTACGAGCACTTCTGCCGCCATGAAAGTCGCACTCGCATACACTCTGTCCAACATGTAACCCGTTGCACCCAGATCCAATGCGTGAAACCCGTGAACACACACACACCCACACTAAAAGAGCGCCGTTGGGATAAACGAAGTCGATGCCTCGTTACGCACCGCACGTGTCTTGACAAGGGGGCTCTTTGTGCGAGGTCAACCCCCCCTTGTCAGTGTCGCCCAGACGGCTCATTCTGGGCAATTGCCCGTCAATGTTTCGTTTGCTAAACAGCGCGCGCGCGCGCGTGTTTATTTGTTGCAGAACTTCATTGATCCATCGCATGTCTATCGGCCAGACATCGGTGACCTATGTAGCAAATCCAACAAGGAGCACTTCCGAAACTTTGAGGTAAGACCCTGGAAAAAAAAGCCTCCACTGCGCTGCCAAAATTGATCTCAATTAACTTTGAGGCCCATTTTTTGCAATCCACTGCTGGATGAAGGCCTCCCCAAGATGCCCCCGCATCTTGCACGATCCTGCCGTGCCATGATCCACCCCTCAGCACCGGCACACGAGGCGATTTCATCGTTCCGTCCCTTGAGTCTCTCGTTTCTCGGACGCGTCCACGTAGACTCGTGGTTTTTTTTCTCCGTGAATTGTATTCCTCCGCAACTGTTCCTATCTGAGCTCACATCCAGCTCGTTTCAGGATATCATGTGTATTTTTTTCCACCTCGTGTTTCACGATTGTTGTACAGTACTGTTGCTGTGCACCTGCTTTCGTATTTCTTTGCTTTTGCAATCCAGTCCTCCTTTGAGCGACTTGTAGTAGCACCTCCGATTAGCATGGGTGGCTACGTACGGTGCGAAAGAAGTTCAACGTACATACATAGATGAGGTGCCACCGATTTAAGAGATTCTGTTTGCCTGCAAGAATAGCCAAATGTCTAGGAACTGACTGCCCATTCGTTTCTTCACGCGTTCCTCCACCTTTCAGAATGGCCCGCTCCAGGAACGCATCAAGAAAACGTATAAAGAAATGCACACCTACCAGACCGTGGAGCTCGTGCGTAAAAAGGTGACGACGTTTGAGGTCATCGTTGCAGATGATAAGTGCGGGGAGCGGCGGTGTAGCGGTTAGCGCACTGCGCAACGAGCCTGGAGACCCGAGTTCGATTCCTGCTCACGGCACAACACCGGTGACGATTCTCTGAACTTAGGCATGGGCCTCCCCTAGGTCGAGGGATATGTAAACATCACCACTAGGGAGACAAAGGCGGCCGGGAATGGTGTTGGCCACCCCCACCCCCTTTGTGTGCCGTGCCGGCCTTAGTAGGTGCTACTCGCTAACAGCACTTGCCCCAACAGTCTGTCAAAGGCGATACGCCGGGCGAATCTTTGTTGTAAACCAAGAAAAGGAAAAATCCCGACAGTCCAAAGGGCATTGTCTCGACAACCTGACATCGTTCCTGGTTAATACTAACCACGGTTAGTCATTGATGTTGCAGGAAAGTGTGCATTGCATCTCGAGGAGTTGATTTACTGAATCATGCCTGCGGGACCAAACATCTATCGTGTGATCAAATTCTCAATGAGACCTCAAGGTTTCGTTTTTTGTGTAGGAGAGTCCTGCCTCGGATATATTTGTGATATTGGGCAAATTCTTTATTTACGTGAGGCCAATAGGCTGCGTATTTCTAAAGCCATTGGACGATCCAAGGAGGATTGATTCGTACGACACAAGCTTCCAATACAGATTTTTTTTTCCATCTGTAGATTAGCAAAATAAAGTGTCCATTTACGTATAGTTACAATAAACGTAACATGCTGAGTACTAACATGCTTGGTGCACCGACTCTACTATGCACGTACATACATCCACGTGCTTTCATGTCCACCTCTCTTTGCACGGTAAAATCTCCAATTTTAGTTTGTAATAACAATGAATAAGTTCAACTTAACGCGCAGCAAGAGTATTCGCTCGCTCTTGTGGAGCGAGAACAACTCGAAGGAGTGACGAACCACAGACAAGCTTGAAGGCAGCCACACGATGAACCAGCGCGACCAACAATTGCCCACGTTCTGCCGTCCCCTACGTATTGAGATGTAATTGGGCAATTAATAAGTGGGAGGAAACCGGAGCTCCCAGAATAACGAACCCACACGTGCTTGATGGGAAACACTCTCCCATACAGAGCGAATAGGTGAGGTCCACATATTTGCTGCAATGCCCTCTCCTGGAAAGTCAGGATTATGACATCTCTCCGCACACGGGAAGGCAGTTTCACAACATATTTACGATCCGCCGCCAACCCTCAAAATGCTCCCTTTATGGATTGGCCTGGCAGCCCGTTGAATCGTTTTTCAAGTGCAACTCATGGGTGCATTTTCAGGCTAGAGACGTGTCAGATGTTGCACGTAAATTGTCAGGCTTGAAATGTGACAGATGTTGCACGTAAATTGTCAGGCTAGAGATGATGTGCACGTGATGAATCTGCGAGATGCCACCCTTGCCGCCATCCCCGCAGTACGCACAGTGGGGCCGCATGGAGCGCACGCGCATGAGCATCATGAAGGCGCTCGCCGAGATGGACCTGATGGTGGACGAGTCGGACCCGGACGTGGACTTCCCCAACTCGTTCCACGCGTACCAGACGGCGGAGGCCATTCGCCAGGCTCACCCGGACAAGGGTCCGTGTGCTCGCCAACACAAAAAAAATTAACCCGTAAAAACAAAGTTTTTCACTATAAATCCTTTATATGCGTGGCATCGGTTTTATTTTATTATGAATTTCTGTTTTTCTTGAGTAAGAGTTTCATTTTTATCACATTGGAATTTTAAATTAAATATGAAAAAAAAAATTCTTAAAAAGTGGAACATTTTTGAAAAACATTTTCACGAAAAGAAATTGTCACGCACAACGAGTCTGTGTGCAAAATGTTAGCTCGATTGGACCACGGGAAGTGGGTTAAAAAACGACCGAAAGATTTGCACGGTCGTAAGCGCGCAAGCAAGCAAGCAAGTGAACTTAATATAAATGATTTAAAAAACAAGTGCCGCGTTTCCACGACCCACCGCGTCTTAAACCCGTGTTTGGCCACCCAGAAATCGTCGATCCATTTCGCGTGCGGCTTCGACAGCGTGGCACGCATCCGGACCGCAAGGCTCTGCGTTCCCCCCGACCCACCCCCGGCCGCCCACTGTTTGATAAACCCAGGGCCGAGCCGATCAGTTTGGTTCCTCGAACCGAGCGGGCACTCTTCCTAGTGGTAGTGCAGGACATGGTACAGCGATCTTTACTGAAAGCTTTCGTGACTGCAGGAATTCATATTCTTAGGTCTTTCGGTGAAGTCACGTAGATAGGCTCAAAGAAAAATAATTAAAATAACAAAAAAAACTACGACGTTTCGATCGCAAAACAAGCGGTCGTCTTCAAGAAAAGGGTCCTGAAGACGACCGCTTGTGTTGAAGACGACCGCTTGTGTTGCAATTATTTTTATTTGAACCTATCTACGTGACTTTACCGAAAGACCCAAGCATATGGTACAACAATGGCAGTCCATTGGCCCAGAACAAAAACCCGGTCTAATAGTGTTGGTGACGACTCAACTTTTTACAATTATCAGCAGGGTCTCATCTAAATGAAGAGTGCTGCGCTCATAAATAGTTATGATGTAGCTTCGTTTGGTCGAGATATATAAATAATTATTTTACTTGATCGTAAGTAAGTCTGCACGCGTATTATCTTGCACTATTATGAGTCCAGTCCATCACAAATGCGTATCGCATGACTTGGTAAAACTAGAGTGGTTTCAGCAATTTTTATTTTTTATAAACAGATGAAAACGTATCATCCCCTAAAATACAAACATATATTACAATAGGCTACAATTGTATTAAATACTTTACATGTAGTAATGTTTCAGAGTACAGAACAGGCAGAAAATATTGACTTGTAAAACAGTTAAAGAATATTTTGCATCGCTCTAAAAATGTTTTCTTTTACAAAGTTGACATATAAAAAGTTTAGGGTTTACATGGTACCAACGTCTTTGCGTGGCTAATAAAAGTTAACGCTGTGATAAACTTTTCACATCCGTAAGTTGTCGCATAGTTCATTTCATGGTCATAAAAGAAACATTGGTACCACTAAAGATTTGCCACCACAGTAATGCTACTGGTCCATGGCCTGTAACCGATGGGTGAGAATTTATGTTACAGCGGCCGATATTAATCCATAGTCGGTGCCAGTGAATGTAAGTCTTATTAATATAATGTTCATGTGCAGAAATAGAAAAGAGGTCAATTTATTTTACGCATTTATTTACTTGCTCTTTATAGGTTAGATGATGTCGTTAAAGACCATGGTTTAGTTTGTCTTGATAATAACAGCTGACAGCCCTGTGTTAATCCTCTACTGCAGGTTCTTCACGTGGAGTGTTGGCCATGGGGGTTGTTTGACCATACTTCACCACGCTGGCCACTGCAGTTTGGTGAAGGGGTAGGGCCCAGGACCATATGAGACATCACTTTCCACTGATGTTCGCCCGGGTTTGGAATCAAGGTCAGGTTGCTGGGCTCACGGCGGTCCTGGGTCCTCCCCTCCTTCAACAACCCACAATAACCAGCGTGGGGAAGTATGGTCAAACAACCTCCATGACTGATACAGCATGGGGGAGGGCGGAGGGAGGGGGGTGGATTTAATTCAACAGTGGATTGACAGACAGATGTAAATAATTGAAATATAATAATTCAGTTGATATTTACCGACCGAAAAGGTCGGCCAACGTGAGAGTGCTTGAAGGTCTGTGATAGTTGAGACTCTATACTCACGCAAGGATGGGTGGGGGGGTGTGGGGTTGCTTGTACATCGCATCACGCAAACGTTCACTGCTTGTTTTGCTGTGCTCATTCTCCTGTAGACTGGCTCCAGCTCGTCGGCCTAATCCACGACCTCGGGAAGATCATGGCCCGCTGGGGAGAGCCCCAGGTGAGGTCAACGCGCACGCCGCGGACACCAACTCGCTCGGGGGGGGGGGGGGGTTGGCAAAAGCTGCCGCGGCTCTGGAGCCGCGTGCGCCTCTCTGGCTTCTCGTCGTAGTGTCTCACACAGCTGTTGACCTCTCGTCGTAGTGTCTCACACAGCTGTTGACCTCTCGCTGTGGTATCTCACACAGCTGTTGACCTCTCGTCGTAGTCTCACACAGCTGTTGACCTCTCGCTGTGGTCTCTCACACAGCTGTTGACCTCTCGTCGTAGTGTCTCACACAGCTGTTGACCTCTCGCTGTGGTGTCTCACACAGCTATTGACCTCTCGCTGTGGTATCTCACACAGCTGTTGTAGTTGAGTGAATGTGTGAATCCTTTTGCCTCCAGTGGTGCGTGGTTGGAGATACCTTTCCAGTTGGATGCGCTTTCCAGAAATCGATCGTCTACAGAGACTCCACTTTCCAAGATAACCCGGACTCACACGACGCGCGCTACAAGTAAATGCAACGTGACACTCATTGTGGATTATGCACGGGCCACAATTCACATTTACACTATACACGAAAGTCGCAAGGCATGCAAGCCCATCGCCCAGTGCAAGGTGTGCCGAGATATTGGAAGCTAATCAGCATTTAGCCGGTTAAGAAACACATTCCTGCGGATGGAGCTGGTAGGAACGTTGGGTTGCTCGGTCAATGGCCAGGGTCAACGGCGGCGTGGTGTATTCCGCAAATATGCCCGACTGTGAGGGCGGGCACAAGCCGGCGTGAGTAGGTTAAACGTTGAGTTTTATAAGGGCACCACGAGGTGACCAGCTCCTCCCCACCCAGCCCCTCCCAGCCCTACCCTCCCCACCCAGCCCCTCCTCACCCTCCCCACCCAGCCCCTCAACACCGTCCACACCCAGCCCCTCCCCACCCTCCCCTCCCAGCCCCACCCTCCCCATCCTCCCCACCCAGCCCTTCCCTGCACGACGGACGGACGGACGGACACAATAATCCCCTGTGGACTGGTGGAACCAGGTGGTTCCTACCAGTATAACAATTTCTATAGCGCCGTAACATGGTAAGACTTGACAAGGGTGCTTACACGATTGATCACTGGGGGCTTGCCAAGTGCTGTCAGGCAAGGTGCGGGAAGGAGGGGATAGCGGTGCTGAGTATCACTCCCGCTGATGCGTGGTGGGTGTTCTCTGGGGACTCAAGATATCCTCTCCACTCGTTGCACACCTCGTTCATAGCAGTGGCCATCTATCCCAAAAAAGGAGGACCCCCCACCCCTCTTCCTAAAACATAACAACGGGAAGTCTTGCGACTCAGTGAGGCTTTTCTGGGTAAATGTTTGGCATTGTTCGGCATCATCACGCAATAGATTGTGGGATTACGCACACGTTGTTCACAGAGTAAGTCGCAGTATTTCGAATTAAAGCTTTCGTGACTGCAGGGATTCATCTTCTTGGTTCTTTCGGTAAAGTCACGTAGAAGGGAAATAATAAAAATAAAACATAATAAAATAATTCCCACGACGTTTCGGCCACAACGCAAGCAGCCGTCCTCAGGTGAAGAACAGGTCTGTCGGAAATACAGCGTCTGAATTCAGACGCTGTCTTTCCGACGCAGTAGTTGTGCTTCATGCCGTTGCTGTCTCACAACCTTGGCGCAAGGGAGCCTTCTTAAGACGGAGTCACCAGTGGGAATAGTGGGGCGAGGGCATGAAGCTTAATAGCTTTAATGACGTTATAAACTCTCCAGAATAAGCTTCTCCGGAGTTAATGAAGAAGTGACCCCGCGTGTCACCTTGGTCGCGTCCCTAGTGCACCACTAATTAAACCAGATTCAGTGGGAGTTTATGCAACGTGGCCGTTCGGAGGCAAATCCCTTGCTCGTAGAATAATACGGAGGGGAAAAAAATGAAGAATAATATATAAAGAGACTAATTAACCGTGCTGTCTACTGTAACGTTCGGCTTATGTATACGGAGCGGTCTGCTTGTTAACAATTAACCCCACGACCAGGCGCCAATGAATGGCATTAATCGTGAAAAGTACATTCATTAAAACAGCCGGATAATTTCATTAATGGCGAACATAAAAATGTATTTCAACTAAGGCTGTTGGCTTCCCCACCCATTTGCAGTACTCTCTGCGGCATATACGAGCCCAACTGCGGCTTGGACAAAGTCTCCATGTCGTGGGGTCACGATGGTAAGACGGTGTGTGCGGCACACACACTCATTGTTACAGCAGAAGCTCACAGCGAACAAGGCCCGGTGTCCTGACATCCGCAGGAGAGTGAGCCTTGTTTCAGAAGTTACAAGCGTGTGATAATTGGTTTTTTACCCTTTTATCTGGCAACAAAACTGACACCTTTTTTACAAGGAGTCATGTTTGCATTGACCACAATACCTGCAGTCGGAATGCAAACAAAAAAAACACAACTCTGATAATGTATGCACTGTCCTTGAAATTGATTGGTCGACACCCGAGACAGCTTTCTTTAGAGCCTAGTCTCACATGGTGTTGGACCAGATGAAACGTAACGCTGATACATTATCAGAGTTATGTTTTTTTGTTTGCATTCTGACTGCAGGTATTGTGGTCAATGCAAACATGACTCCTTGTAAAAAAGGTGTCAGTTTTGTTGCCAGATAAAAGTGTAAAAAACCAATTATCATATTTTGCTACTGGCAAATGAGGTTCCAATGGTGTTTCAAGCGTGTGTTGCTTATACCAGAATCGTGCTGATATGAGGTCCGCTTAATATCCAGCCTCGAGTTATTGCATCTTAAGAAAATGCCCCGCGATGTATTCTGTCACGTAAAAAAAAAACCACGCACGTACATTATCCGACGAAAAGGGTTTTAATGAAGCCGAGAGCCGGCGGTGTTCATGTTGCACGAGGCGCCCGTGTGGAGGTGCTCATGGTGGTGCAGTAGAGAAAGTAGGCTGCTGATCGAGCTGTCCGGCACGCTGTGTTTCTTCTCCCCGCACGCTTCGGCTTTCTAACGTCCAAGATAAAAAGTGCAGCAAGAGGGTGTCGCCACACAACGCGAGCAGCCTGACGCGTAGCCTCCCGCGACCAATATCGTCTATAATACAAGTTTGTTTTGGGTTAGATCGCGTAAATATAAATGTGTCTTTACGCCCGCCACCACCCGACACGGCCAAATAGTAAGGTTTGTCACGTAAACAGAACACGCCAATTTGTTACGAGCACAGCAACGCCGGTGTGTTGGAGTTACTCTGCAACGTTCACGTGACAAACCTTCCTGTTTGGCCGTGTCGGGTGGTGGCGGGTTTAACGACACATTTATATTTACGCGATCTAACTCCCCAAAAAATTCACTTTTTTTTTAAGTTATGAATGTAAGCAGCGCCGTCCTGAAAAAAAATCATTGACACTCAAAGAGGGTTTCATTGGGCAAGACAACAAGAATTGTTGTTTCGTTCGAGACAAGCCGCATCTGTGTATTGCTGATGAGACGTAGAGAACTCGAAACCAATCGTTGCTGGAAAATATTGGTCCGTAAGACCCACAGACTGACGATGAACTAAAATGTCTGTTACGTGTATTCTTTTTTACTTTGCCGACTTTGTTTTCGCGTGTGCTCGTGAGAAATAAAAAACAAACATCCGTCTGCCATTTGTTTCAGAGTACATGTACCGGGTGTTGAAGTTTAACGAGTGCACCATCCCCGAGGAGGTGAGTTTCCAATCACGAGAAGATTCTGATCGAGGGAGGTGGTAATGCTTTTTTTTAAATGCTCAAACTTTATTTTTATCTTGATTTGAAGCTTTCGTCGTTGCAGGAATCCATACTCGTTGGTTCAGTAAAGTCACGTAGGTATACCTACGTGACTTTGCCGAAAGAACCAAAGAGTATTATATATATTTATTTGATTTAGCTCTCACCAGCAGGTGTTTCTACGCCACGGTGAAGTCGTTTCGCTGCCAGACCCTTTGCGTAGGAGTAGAAAAACAACGTCCGTTGCGATGAAGCCTTGCCTAGCTGTTAATTCGTTGGGCACGAGTCGCAGAGCTGGACTCTTTCGAGAAAGCAGCAACTCAGAGGATGCAAGGACTCGCACAGCAACTTGTGAGCTCAGAATAGTACACGGCAAGGCAGCACCGCGTGTGAACATCATCGGGAGCAGGGGGGGGGGGTGACCTGTCGCGTGAAATGCGTGTGCTCGCGAACAGCACTTGCCCCAAAGTCTGTTAAGGCTATACGGGGGATCTTTGTCTTTGCCCGCGAGATGCTTGGAGTGAGCGGGTGGTGGGGGGTTAGCGCGCTGCGCTACGAACCCGGCGACTCGAGTTCAATTCCCGCCCACGGTCAACACCGGTGACGATTTTCTGAACCGGTAATGAGCCTCTTTTAGGTCGACTCAGCCTGAAAAAAATGAGCAAACGTCGCCACTCGGGAGACGAAGGCGGCCGGGCGTGGTGCTGGCCACCCCACCCCCTCGTGTGCCGTTGCGGCCTTCATAGGTGCTCGCTAACAGCACTTGCCCCTACAGTCGTACTCAGATGGTAAATGTTGTGGCTTGGCTCTCCAACACACCGGTTAGTGCTGTACTAGTATACTACACTATAAACTATACTACTATACACAATACAATACACTACACGACTATACACTACACTATACACTACACTACTATCCACTAGTGCTGTACTAGTATACTACACTATACACTACACTATAAACTATACTACTATACACAATACAATACACTACACGACTATACACTACACTATACACTACACTACTATACACTACACTACTATACACTAGTGCTGTACTAGTGACGAATTGGCCACGTTCTGTTTACGTGACAACCCTTGCTAGTTGGCTGTGTCGGGTGGTGGCGGGTTTAACGACACATTTACATATTTACGCGATCTAACCCAAAAAAACCCTCTATTATTAAAGACTTTCTTGTTGCCTTTGCGCTCCTTAGGGTTTTTACATCGTGCGCTACCACTCATTCTACCCGTGGCACACGGCCGGTGACTATGGCCATCTGTGCAACGAGCAGGACAGGGCGATGCTGCCCTGGGTGAGAGAGTTCAAGTGAGTCCCGCGTCCATCACTCCTCTAACGCCTTCATCACTCTAACGCCTTCATCACTCTAACGCCTTCATCACTCTAACGCCTTCATCACTCTAACGCCTTCATCACTCTAACGCCTTCATCACTCTAACGCCTTCATCACTCTAACGCGTGTACATCACTCTATAACGCGTCCATCACTCCTCTAACGCGTCCACGTCACTCTTACGCGCGTATATCACTCTAACGCGTCCATCACTCTATAACGCGTCCATCACTTCTCTAACGCGTCCATCACTCTAACGCCTTCATCACTCTAACGCGTCCATCACTCTATAACGCGTCCAACACTTCTCTAACGCGCTCGCCCCCTTACTGGCGGACAGTTCGTTAAAAGTCCCAGCTGCAGAAAAATGAAATGAAATCATGAATAAATATGAGAACAGGCTCTATACCCTAGCTGGTAATAAAACAGGTGTTAAGGTGGTCAAAACACCAAAGGGATACCTTTTGCAAGGCATCAAGTCCGCATGAACCACACGTACCTGTGGCAATACATGCAAACAAACTTGCTCTGATTATAATATCTGGCATTGCCTTTGAAACTAATTGGCCTACACCAGAGACAGCAGCCTTCTTAACGCGGCGATGTCTCACCAGTGTCAGACCAGAGAACGCCAAAAGGCGAACATTACAAACATCATAAAAGCATCATCTTTAGACCTCCTTTGCCAGTACCAAAATATAATAATAAGGGTTTCCCCCCCGCCTTTGGGCGTCCTCTGGTCGTGCACCAATTGGGTCGAGGCTCAAAAGAAAGCCGTCCCTTGGTGTGGACCAATCAGTTTCAAGGACAATGCATATATTATCATGGTATGTATGTAAGTATTGTGGTTAATGCAGACATGAATCCTTGTAAAAAGGTTTCAGTTTTGTTGCCAGAAATAAGGGGGAAAACCCCGAGTATCATAAAAGCAATCTAACTGAAAGCTGCAAGGCTGTACAATGCCCCGTTCTTCACACGCAAGCCGAAGTCGCGGAACAGCAAACGAGAGGTGCTCGTGCCGTCTGTGGTGCTCCGTTGCGAGCGAACAACGCCACTCGTGGAACCGACAGGCGTGACTTAACCTCGCGTACGTCCAAAGCCCTTCCCCCACGCCTCACTTGAAAATTAATCCCAAAGTGATGTGGCTCTTATCTTTGTCGATAGATATATGTGGCCTCTAAGTCGCAAGCTGTCTCACACGAGTCTACTAAAACACAAAAAGCAATGAGTGAGTTTTCAAATCTTGATTTGAAAGTGCGTAGCTCCAGTGGCTTCTTAAAAGTGATGTTGAGGTCCCCTCCCAGCCACTTTATAATAACTAACAGTGATTTGAAGCTTTCGTGACTGCAGGAATCCATACTCTTTGGGTCTTTCGGTAAAGTCACGTGACTTCACCGAAAGACCCAAAGAGTATGTAATAAATTATAGCCCGATAGAAGTTCAACATACGTGCATTCATCTGAATGAATAAAATATAACAAAAAAACACACCCACGCTGGATGTCGGGTAACGTATCCACGGAGTGATTTTGCCACATCTCTGCTGGGTGAGGTTGGTTATGTGCGGCGGTTGTTTGACCATAACTTCTCAATAATCTTTAAGACGCAACGTATATGTCCTGTTCATTTATACATCTTTTTTTTTCTTCTTCTTCATATATAATGTTGCAGCAAATTCGACCTGTACACGAAGAGCGAGGATTTGCCCAACGTGGAGGAGTTGAAACCCTACTATGCAGCGCTGGTGGAGAAATACTGCCCCGAGTCACTGCGCTGGTGAATAGCGGGGGGTGGGGGGTGTGGGGTCTGAACACAAACACCAGCACGGAGGCCGCATGCCGACTTCGACATAGCCCCGTGAATTCGTGAAGTAGAAACCCAGCCCGTGCTGTTACTTCGCCACCACAACCGCGAAGATTCGTGCAAACCACGGTCGCACGCGACTAAGCACTTACGTGAGCGGAGGGATTTTTTTTCTCTCTCTCCGCTATCAGTCGGGTCCACGCAGCGGGGTTTAAATCCCATAAAACCTTTAGCGTTGTGGCGCTGCAGTGAAAATCACTGATCAGGCCAATCACGATTGAGCTTCGGGGGGCTCACGTACTGCCCATTTGGCTCCGTGACTAGTCTTCAGAGCGGCAGTATTCCGCGCTAGAGTGCAATTGCTCGCCAATTCTCCGCCGTTTTGTCGTGAAACTGCCAACCCGCATGGGGCTGCGAGGAGGCCATGAGATGCGGGTACAGCGAATGGATTGTTGCATTTATTTGTGCGGATTTACTTTTTATGAGTGTCCCCATCTCGGTGCGCGTGTTGTCTCCCCAGTACTACCACACTACTTAAAACACTCGCCATTAATGGAACTCGGCAAATATCCAAACTCATACTGAATAAAAATAAATAGTTTTGAGATTGGGACTGTTGGTGACGAAATACAGGGTATACAAACTTGATTTGGGGTATACATTTATACATTTACAACGATGGTAGCTCACTATGAGACATCTCTTTTACCGGTGCAAAATATAGTAATAGGTAGATGGTAGCACACTCACAGCAACAACTCCGATGAGCACGGTTGGATACGTACGGTGCGAAAGAAGCGCGCCGTGGATACGTGTGCATGTGAAACGAATAAAAAGGTGAACTCAAATCCACGCTTCATTGTCTTCGATCTCGAATCGGTCACTTGCACCCGCGTTTGTGCCGGCGTCACCTGCAGTGTTGCCTGGGCAAAGGTTGAGAGTTGAGAGTGCGTGCAGGGGAATTTGAGGGTTAACGAGTACACGGACTGAACGCGTTGCGTTTGATGCCTGTTGAGAGGATTTAACAAATACTAAATTTTGATTTAAAGCTTTCGTGACTGCAGGGATTCATATTCTTGGTTCTTTCGGTAAAGTCACGTAGAAGGGAAATAATAAAATAAAAAAAATATAAAACAATAAAAAACATATTTTTTCAAATTTTCTTGCTGTGGATTTCACACCTGATGATGATTGCTTGTGTTGCAGTCGAAACGTCGTGAGAATTGTTATTGTTTTATATTAATACTATTGTATTATTTCCCTTCTACGTGACTTTACCGAAAGAACCAAGAATATTTAACAAATACTCTCAAGCTTTGCCACGCATCAATGCGGGTGTCTTCAACCGAATTCTCGCTCCTGGATATGCGTCGCAGCAGTGCGTGGCGAAAGCTTGAGGGAAGAAATATAGGGTGTTTAAAATAATAGACCCAATTTTAAAGCACTATATTTCACGATGGCAACATGCTACAATTACACAAAAAATTACAAACGGTTTAATGAGTTGTCAAATTGTACTAACCATTTTATAAAGGCTCTATGTGCCCTCCACCTGCTGTATGGGCAACATCGAGACGATAGTTGAATTCGTCCCAAACGCCTCTCAAAGTGTCTTCTTCCACTGAAGTCACCGCTGCCGTGATTCTGTTCTTGAGGTCATCCAGATTAGTCGCTGATGGTGGCACAAAAACAACACGGTCTTTGACGTATCCCCACAAGAAAAAGTCGCAGGCTGTGATGGTCTGGGGATCTTGGGGGGCCAAGAGTGTAGCGCCAAGTCTTGGGGTCCCGTGCGACTTATCCAACGTTGCGGCAGCGCGTCTTGCGAATGACTGAGGCTAGGGGCTGTTTGTGCGCTGGGAGAGGCATCGAGCGGTGATCATTTGAAATTCTATGCCCCGCCCTCTCCATGCCCCGCCCTCTCCATGCCCCGCCCTCTCTAAGCCCCGCCCTCTCTATGCCCCGCCTTATTTATGCCCCGCCCTTTCAAGTGGTAAGAGTTTCATTCATGGGCGGTTCATGGTTGCAGAGATCTAGCGATTAAACAAATCGGGTCCATCATTTTCAAACACCCTGTAAGTTGGCGTGCGAACCAACCGTGGAGACAACGCCTGGAATTGGTCCGATTATGCAGAGTTCAGTTGTTGGCTGGACAAGTTGAACGGGATCATTGCAATACTGAGTTTGCATTCTTAAGTATTATTTTGAAAGTGCACAAATTTGTATTCACGAATCTTTGATATTTTTCCACAATTAGTTTTTCTTCCGACTCGATGAAATAAATGTCCCGCACACTGTTTCTGTAGAGCGTGTTGAGAGAGCGTCACGTTGTATAGGCGCGATGTACATCCACGTTGTATGATATGTTGCAAGAGTCTCTATATATAGTCTGTTGGTCTCTTCATGAGAATTTGTGTAATTCTGCAGGTCTCTGTGCGAGTCTATGCGTTTTCTCCTCTGCCTATGGAAAATGATTTCTTATTAAACAAAAAACACAGGCAACGGTAGTGTATCGGTTAGCGCTACGAACCCGTTAAAACCCGAGTTCGACTTTTGCTCACAGCCAACATCGGCGATGAATATCTGAACTGGTCTTGGGTTCTCTGCTGAGTCGACTCACCCTTCAAAGTGAGTCGCTCGTGCGGTGTGTAGACGTCGTCGTCACTGGGGGGACAAATGCAGCCGAGCGTGGTTGCTATACACCAACCCCTTCGTGTGCTGTGCCGACCTTCATCGGTGCTTGCGAACAACACTTGCCCCAACAGCCCGTAAAGGTTACACGGATGATCTTAGTCTTTTATTTCCCTCTGCCTACGGAACACTGCCTCTTGAGAAACAAAAACAAAACAAACCATACCCACTGTTGCTGCCCAACGGCTTGAGATACGGTCGCATTCAGATGCTACGTGAATCTACATTGAATTATAAAGTGAATAAGAAACACCCCCCCCCCCCACCCTGAGCAATTTGTACTGGCAAGTCCACACATCTCATGGGTGAGTTCGTTATGCGGCACGTGGGTGCTACTGTGACGGTGTCTAAATTAGGTTACTTGGCATTCCCGGTCACTTGACCGAGAACGAATTATTTTGCGCGCCTGTGGTTATTTGAAAGTCACCCATTCAATCGCCTCGCCTGGCCACCCTTTTTTTTCGTAACCGCGAGTGGTGTTGGCTCATTAACCAGGTAAATACAGCAGCAAAGGGTGCGTATGTGCACACGCGCGCACGTGTTTGCTTTGGACGCACTCCAGGCATTCCTTGTTTTGTTTTAAGCCACGGTTCGCGCCGTTCGTGTTACAGCCGTTGTCAATCCACTGCTGAAGGAGGGCCGCCACGCACGACGCAGTGTCGATGGTGTGCGGCTGTTTGACCATTCTTCACCACAATGATCAGCGAGCGACCTCCCGTTGAGTGAATATGACTTGGGGGAAGGTCTTCGCTGGTAGGCCTGGAGTGGAGAGTGCGTGGCGGGGAGTGCGGTGATAGGAGATAGGTAGCAGAGTGCGTTGATGGGAGTAGAGTGGTGCGAGAGACTAGGGGGAGTAGTGGAGGTAGAGTGAGATGAGAGGGGAGAGGTGGAGGGGTAGAGTGAGATGAGAGGGTAGAGGTAGGGGGGGTAGAGTGAGATGAGAGGGGAGAGGTGGGGGGGTAGAGTGAGATTAGAGGTGAGAGGTAGGGGCGGTAGAGTGAGATGAGAGGGGAGAGGTAGGGGGGGGTAGAGTGAGATGAGAGGGGAGAGGTAGGGGAGAGGTAGGGGGGGGGTAGAGTGAAATGAGAGGGGAGAGGTAGGGGGGGGTAGAGTGAGATGAGAGGGGAGATGTAGGGGAGTAGAGTGAGATGAGAGGGGAGAGGTAGGGGGGGGGTAGAGTGAAATGAGAGGGGAGAGGTGGGGGGGGGTAGAGTGAGATGAGAGGGGAGATGTAGGGGGGGGTAGAGTGAGATGAGAGGGGAGAGGTAGGGGGGTGTAGTGAGATGAGAGGGGAGAGGTAGGGGGGGGTAGAGTGAGATGAGAGGGGAGATGTAGGGGAGTAGAGTGAGATGAGAGATGAGAGGTAGGAACAGAGGAGTCCATAGATGATCTCAGAGAGGACTGACTGCGATCTTGAAATGAATTCGCGATTGGATTGAGAACCGGTGGAGCGATCGGCAGTCCTTGGGCAATGTGGCCTCGTCTACGGGAACGTACACATCGCCTGGCGTGAATGCGTTCAGCATCATCAGGCATGTGCAGCGTGTGCGCCCTGTAATATTTAACTATGTGTTACTTGCACGCGAGTACAATCAACCCGCACTGACCAGCGAGGTGAAGTATGGTCAGATATCGCCCACGGACCCGCACATGTGTTAGTGGGGAGGCAAGTGATCCAGCAGCCGATCGATAACAAGGGATGTCCGTGTACTTTCACGTCTCATAACGTGTTATTTGAACACGCGAGCCTTGAAGTGCGTCGTCAAATATCATGGCTTTGTTTGAAGTTTAAAATTAACCAAAGGCTGCTGGTAAGTGGCTTTACCTCCTGCAATCCAGCTTAGAGAGTGCACGCACTTTCAATTGTCAATGGTGAATCCGGTACACATCCTGGAAGCGCCAGTGTTGATCAATTTGAGTTCATTCGTAACTTTGGTCTTCATACGTAAACCGTATGGTATATCAACACGATAACCCATTTTTAATCCACCTCTGCGTGAAGGCCTAGTCTTGCATGGAAGATTGTTTGACCATACTTCACCACGCTGGCCAATGGGGGTTCGTGAAAGGACGTTGAGTTGAAGAGATGCCTTGAGCGATTCGGATATTAGTCGCCGAATGGACGTGGTCACAAATTAAACTCCAACTCGCCGGGTTCATCACGTTACAGGCAGTGCGCAAGCCCCCTGCGTCACCGCTCCTAACCCCTTAACCTTGACGAGTTGCTTCAAGTGGAAAACTACATTATTGACGTTTCGTTAGTCACAACGGTTGGCTACGTACGGTGCGAGAGAAGAGTCAGCGTGCACACGTACAGCTGTCCTAGTGGGCCATCTCTATCTTGTATATCAAAGGCTCGGGGATGTCTGCAACAAACTCAGCCGGATTCCAATAAACACATTCCTGCGGAGGGAGCTGGTAGGAACGTTGGGTTGCTCGGTCAATGGCCACGGTCAACGGCAGGCGTGGTGTATTGCGCAAATATGCCCGACTGTGAGGGCGGGCACAAGCCGGCGTGAGTAGGTTAAACGTTGAGTTTTATAAGGGCACCATGGGGTGACTAGCCCCTCCCCACTCAGCCCACCCCCCACCCAGCCCCACCCAGCCCCACCCTCCCCACCCAGCTCCTCTCCACCCTCCCCTCCCCACCCAGCCCCTCCCTTCCCACCCAGTCCCTCCATGCACGACGGACGGACGGACACAATAATCCCCTGTGGGCTGGTGTAACCAGGAGGTTCCTACCAGTATAACGTTGCTCTATCAAGAGTCAGATCGTTTGATTCACTTCGTGGCGTGTCGGAAAAGAACCCAGAAATCGATAAATGTGTCCTTAAATAACAACAATAATAATTAAAATGTAGAATGCGCATTCCATCCTAGCGGCACAATGCGCAAATGCATGAACAGCAGCAAACAAAAACAGAACCAGGGTCACCGACCAAACACTCAAGAGGGAAGGTCAGAATAAAGGAATGTTTGATAAAAAAAAATACAAAAACAACTAATAAATGCGCGAACGTTTAACCAAGACCTGCGAGATCGCGGCGGTAAATTACGCCGGTTTTCAGACGGTGTGTTGTTATTCTAACAAGCCACGTGTTCGCGTGGTCTCGGCGTTCGAGTGTAATCCGCGCGCCGTCCACGTGAAACTCTCCAACCTCGCGATCTCGGCGCGCGTGCACGCGGCGCCACTTCGCGTGCACGCGATCTCGGCGCGCGTGCACGTGGCGCCATCTCGCGTGCACGCGTGGCCGGTGCAGTGCCGGATTTAGTTCGTGCTGGGCCCTGTCGCAAATGTCATTAAGGGGCCCTAAATAAAAAAAAATTTAACCCGTAAAAACAAAGTTTTTCACTATAAATCCTTTATATGCGTGGCATCGGTTTTATTTTATTATTCATTTCTGTTTTTCTTGAGTAAGAGTTTCATTTTTATCACATTCGCATTTTAAATTAAATATGAAATGTTTTTTTTTCCTAAAAAGTGGAATTTTTGGAAAAAAATTTCACAAAATAAATTGTCACGCACAACGAGTCTGTGTGCAAAATGTCAGCTCGATTGGATCACGGGAAGTGGGTTAAAAAACGACCGAAAGATTTGCACGGTCGTAAGCGCACAAGCAAGCAAGTGAACTTAATATTAAGGATTTAAAAACCCCACAAATATTAAACACACACATTTTTTTTTACTTGCACAATAAAGTAAGTAACTCCTCAAACCCTGCCACGACCCACACGACACAAGCCCCTGCCTCCTCCACAAGCACTTTCTCTCCACGATTCCGATTCCTCCTCTCCAATTCTCAGCTTTGTTTTCTTCCCGACAAAATCTCACGAACATCGGTACAACGAGCCGTCGAATATATTTCGATTACAAACAGTGCCGGATGAAGCTAGTGAGGGGCCTGCAGCATATGTTATAAAGGGGCTCTAAATAAATAAAAATATTAAAACACAATTTTTGTTTTACTTGCAAAGTAAAGTAATTGTATTTCTTTCATTTGCTAATACGGCCAGATAGTACGACAAATCGCTAACCTTAAACACCCAGTCGTTCGTATAAGCTGAAGGCAGTATAGTACTATAATAATAGAGCAAGTGCAGAATCACTGAACCGGAATTGATAGCATGAAAGCATTTAGCGCGGGGCCCTTGAAAGTGCGGGGCCCTTGAAAGTGCGGGGCCCTTGAAAGTGCGGGGCCCTTGAAAGTGCGGGGCCCTTGAAATTGCGGGGCCCTTGAAACTGCGGGGCCCGTAGCTATTGAACCTTATGGCGGGACCCCGGGGTCCCGAATAAACGGAAGTCAAAATCGTAATGAATTTATGTTTTTTTTTGGCGACTCCGTCCCACGGCGCACATCAGCGCCGCGACCCGACTGGCGCATTTCGTTCCGTTGTCGTGTCGTCCAAGCGCAGCAGCGAGGACGATGGCGCAGAAGAAACAAAACTTTGATTAGCGCGTCGTGTAGAGCTCGTCGAGAGGAATCGATCGCCGTGTCGTTCGCCTTCAACAGACACGAAATGACGTCGCAACGCAGCTCATGCGAGAGCCGGGGGCTTATGTGAACCTGGGGGTCCCGCCATCGGTTTCACGTGTAGCTACTTTTGCCACGAGGATACAATCCGACACTGGCCCAGGGTGACTCTCGCCTGCCCGCAGCGCTGGCGGCGGCGATGCCAGGTGGCTTCCCCGCCGCCAGCTGCCGCTCGTGAGTCCCACGTTGTCTGTCGAGCACGCGGTGCGCGTGACACTTCATCTTTTAGCGAGAGATGCGTCATTACATGGCGCAGGAGCGGTCAATGCGAATCGTTGCAACGGCGTGAATCTCACCTGCGCTACGTGCCGTCTGCGGTACATTCTCATCATCGTCATTATCGTGAGCCATGGTAAATCCACTGCTGGATGAAGGCCTACCCCCCCACCCCCCAAGCAGCCATCACCTCTTACGAGTTTTGAAACACACACACACACACTCATACTCGCGCACACACGCGTTATACTGGTAGGAACCTCCTAGTTACACCAGCCCACAGAGGATTATTGTGTCCGTCCGTCCGTCGTGAATCCAAAAATGGGAGGAGTGTGGCTGGGTGGAGAGGGGAGGGTGGGGAGGGGCTGGGTGGGGAGGGTGGAGAGGGGCTGGGTGGGGAGGGTAGGGGAGGGTGGGGAGGGGCTGGGTGGGGAGGGGCTGGTCACCCCGTGGTGCCCTTATAAAACTCAACGTTTAACCTACTCACGCCGGCTTGTGCCCGCTCTCACAGTCGGGCATATTTGCGGAATACACCACGCCGCCGTTGACCCTGGCCATTGACCGAGCAACCCAACGTTCCTACCAGCTCCCTCCGAAGGAATGTGTTATAGAGTGTACATCGTGCACAGAGACCTCCCCGTCTACTGCGAAACTTAACAGCGCCTCCTTCTGAATTAATCGTGAAAATTCAATGAGGCTTCCCTGGGTAAATACCTAAATAGTCCACTTCGTACCCGCTCCACGAACGGATTTAATCGCTCCATCTCCCGAGTCCACGTCCCCGCCGTTCGCGCGTTCCATTCCTTGACTGCTGCTCCGTTATTGTTCTCGACCTTTCGTCGTCATCCCTTCTCGCGGCGACGGCGTTCTGCCCAAGCCCCACTGACTGTTCTTCAGAGATTGAATGATCTCGTTAACCTCTGTGCGTGTCCTGTTATGCGCGTGTCATTTCAACGCAGGGCTGACGACCTTCTCGAATGTCTGTGCAGCAATTCCCGCTCACGGCCAACATCAGTGACGATTATCTGAACCAGTCCTCGGCTCTCTCTAGGTCGACTCAGCCTCAAATGAGTACCTGGTGCGGTGTGTAAACACATCGCCACTGGGGAGACAAAGGCGGTCGGGCGTGGGTGTTGGCCACCCACCCCATCGTGTACCGTTACGGCCTTCATAGGTGCTCGCTAACAGCACTTGCCCCTACAGTCTCTTAAGGCTACACGAGGGATCTTTGTTTTTGTCAAGAGAATTTGCAGAATTCCGTCTGTAGCATGCGGTGCTTTTAAGTGGAGGTGGAACAAGACGACAGTGTTTTTTTTCTTTGTAGTCCGCATGGATTTAAAATAACGACCAGGAGATAATGTGATGTCATTGCCCAAATCACCCAATTATCATAACGTAATTGGCACTTACAACCCTAATTACACGCGGCTCTATTTGACCGACCCTACCGCACTGCGTCATCGTCGTGTCTGGTATCTCGCTGTGCGTAAAAATCGCATCTCCAAATATACATTTTAAACGGACGCAGAAATAATGATACGGTCATACAATAGCTGTGTGTGAATGACGCATGACCCGCATATACACAATGGTGCACATGTCCACGCACGGCCACGTGTTTTGTTATTTCTCAGACGCAATGACAGACATGTCGGCGAGGAAAAACAAGTGCCTCGGTGTGACCGGAACGGCGATGATTCATGATGCAGAGTTTGGGGTTTTTTTTGTGTCGCCCTCTCTCCCAAATTTTAATCGAAGCCTTGCCCAGTGCCTCGATGCTCCTGAAGGCGGTGGCACCAATGACGCACGGCTTGCAGAGAGACGCTGTCGCCACACACAAAGATCCGCCGTGTAGTCTTAACAGATTATTGGGGCAAGTGCTGTTAGCGAGCACCTATCAAGACCGCCTTTGTTTCCCCAGTGGCGATGTTTACACACCGTACCAGGTACTCATTTAAGGCTGAGTCGACCCAGAGGAGGCCCAGGACCGGTTCAGATAATCGTGTTTGCCGTGAGCGGGAATCGAACCCAGGTCGCCAAGTTCGTAGTGCAGCGCGCTAACCGCTACACTACCGCTCCCCACGTACACACAAGTACACACACATACATACACACGTACACACACATACATACACACATACACGTACACACATACACAAACATATACACACATACACGCGCATATACACGTACACACACACACGTACACACACACGTACACACATACACACACGTATACACACGCATACACACGTACACACACGTACACACACACGCACACGCACGGCAAGCCCTGTGTTTGCAACGTCCGGATATCCGGGTGTGGACGAGCTGAGCCGGGAGCTGCGGGCTCGCTCCCACACCCAGCGGCGTCGCGGTTCCCAGAGAGGGGCGAGGGGGTGGGGGGGAGGGTGGGGGAGGGGGGGGAGGTTGGTGGGGGAGGGGGGGGAGGGGGTGGGGGAGGTTGGTGGAGGAGAGAGTGGGGGGGAGGTTGGGGGGGGGTTGGTGGGTGAGGGGGTGGGGGGACTTCGGGGGGGGGGGGGGTCGGGGGGTGTGGGGGTGGGAGGAGATGGGGGGGGGGAGGAGGAGAGGGTGGGGGGAGGTTGGGGGGGGAGGTCGGACGTTGGGGGGGGGAGAGAGGGGGGGGGGGTGAGAGGGAGGGGGGGTGAGAGGGAGGAGGGGGTGGGGGGGAGGGGTGGGAGGAGGGGGTGGGGGGTTGGCAGTGCACCGGCTGATTGGCCTCGTCCTCGAGATGCGAGAAGAGGGACACTGAAGGAGGGAGGAGGACCACGAGCAAAGCAGCCCTCAGTGCCCGGCTGGCAGTATGGACTGGCTCATGGGGTAGGTGTGTGTGTGTTGCAGTGTGTGTGTGTGTTGTGGTGTGTGTGTGTGTGTTGCGGTGTGTATGTGTGTTGGGGTGTGTGTGTGTTGCGGTGTGTGTTGCGGTGTGTGTGTTGTGGTGTGTGTGTGTTGGTGTGTGTGTGTGTGTTGCAGTGTGTGCGTGTTGTGGTGTGTGTATGTGTGTTGGGGTGTGTGTGTAGCGGTGTGTATTTTGCGGTGTGTGTGTGGTGTGTGTTGCGTGTGTGTGTGTTGCGGTGTGTGTGTGTTGCGGTGTGTGTGTTGCGGTGTGTGTGTGTTGCGGTGTGTGTGTGTGTTGGGGGGGGTGTGTGTTACGGTGTGTGTTGGGGGGTGTATGTTTGTTGGGGTGTGTGTGTGTTGCGGTGTGTGTGTGTTGCGGTGTGTGTGTGTTGCGGTGTGTGTGTGTTGCGGTGTGTGTGTGTGTTGGGGGGTGTATGTGTGTTGGGGGGTGTGTGTTTGTGTGTGTGTAGTGTGTAGTGTGTTGGTGTGTGTCGCGGTGTGTGTTGCTGCTGCTGCTGCGTGGCCGCGGTGCGAGCCACCGACTTCTCTTGCCTCTCCGCGAGTCGCCTTCGCGACCACCACCACGTCTTGGCCCGAGTTTGTCGCCAAGCACGACTTCACGGCACGGCACCCCCGACGTTTGGAACCGGAGACACTTTTTTTGTGTTTCCGCGCACGAAGAAGTTTTTTTTTTTACCGAAAAGCGCTCTCCGGCTTCTGTATTTGTTGCACCCCGAAAGCCGAAGAGCTTTCTTACAAAGTTGGGTAACAGCAGATTGTGTTTCTGCCTCGTTACAAAAGCAGTCTTCCTCCGGGGAATACGGTCCACGAGGTTGTGACCGTTACCAAAATATCCGCTGGGGAGAGCACGTGTGTGTGTGTGAGTCTGTATGGATGTGCGTGTGTGAGTCTGTATGGATGTGTGCGTGTGTGAGTCTGTATAGATGTGCGTGTGTGTGAGTCTGTATGGATGTGTGCGTGTGTGAGTCTGTATGGATGTGTGTGTGCGTGTGTGAGTCTGTATGGATGCGCGTGTGTGTGAGTGTATGGATGTGTGTGTGAGTGAGTCTGTATGGATGTGTGTGTGTGTGTGAGTCTGTATGGATGTGTGTGTGCGTGTGTGAGTCTGTATGGATGCGCATGTGTGTGAGTCTGTATGGATGTGTGTGTGTGTGAGTCTGTATGGATGTGCGTGTGTGTGAGTCTGTATATATTTGGATGTGTGCGTGTGAGTCTGTATGGATGTGTGTGTGAGTCTGTATATATATGGATGTGTGTGCGTGTGTGAGTCTGTATGGACATGCGTGTGTGAGTCTGTATGGATGTGTGTGTGTGTGAGTCTGTATATATATGGATGTGTGTGTGAGTCAATATGGATGTGTGTGAGTCTGTATGGATGTGTGTGTGTGTGAGTCTGTATATATTTGGATGTGTGTGTGTGTGAGTCTGTATATATTTGGATGTGCGTGTGAGTGTATGTATTTGGATGTGTGTGTGTGTGAGTGTATATATTTGGATGTGCGTGTGTGTGAGTGTGTATGGGTCTGTATATATTTGGATGTGCGTGTGTGTGTGAGTCTGTATGGATGTGTGTGTGAGTCTGTATATATTTGGATGTGTGTGTGTGTGAGTCTGTATGGATGTGTGTGTGAGTCTGTATATATTTGGATGTGTGTGTGTGTGAGTCTGTATGGATGTGTGTGTGAGTCTGTATATATTTGGATGTGTGTGTGAGTCTGTATATATTTGGATGTGCGTGTGTGTGTGAGTCTGTATATATTTGGATGTGCGTGTGTGAGTCTGTATATATTTGGATGTGCGTGTGTGAGTCTGTATATATTTGGATGTGCGTGTGTGAGTCTGTATATATTTGGATGTGCGTGTGTGAGTCTGTATGGATGTGTGTGTGAGTCTGTATATATTTGGATGTGCGTGTGTGAGTCTGTATATATTTGGATGTGCGTGTGTGAGTCTGTATGGATGTGTGTGTGAGTCTGTATATATTTGGATGTGTGTGTGTGTGAGTCTGTATGGATGTGTGTGTGAGTCTGTATATATTTGGATGTGTGTGTGTGTGAGTCTGTATGGATGTGTGTGTGAGTCTGTATATATTTGGATGTGTGTGTGTGTGAGTCTGTATGGATGTGTGTGTGAGTCTGTATATATTTGGATGTGCGTGTGTGTGAGTGTGTATGGGTCTGTATATATTTGGATGTGTGTGTGTGTGAGTCTGTATGGATGTGTGTGTGAGTCTGTATATATTTGGATGTGTGTGTGTGTGAGTCTGTATGGATGTGTGTGTGAGTCTGTATATATTTGGATGTGCGTGTGTGAGTCTGTATATATTTGGATGTGCGCTGTGTGCGTAAGTCAGGACGCGTTGTTACAACGACCCCTCCGTGCGCTGCGTTGCACACCCCACGCTGTCTATGCATTTCTGCCCTCCCCCCCCCCTCTCTGACCACCCTGCACCGCAGTGTGATATATTTCAAGCTGCACTCCCTCCTAGAGTCCACACGAGACCCGCTCCCCACCTCCTCTGAGATGTATCCGTTCATTATCCCGGGCGCCTCGTGTTGACTGCGTCCGTCCGCCGAGCTACGCACGTGACGCTTGGCCCTGGCTTTCACGCGCAATGGGGGATTCGTCAAGCGACAACAACCCACGGCTGCATGACGCTCACAGGCGTGATAATTGTTTTTTTGTACCCTTTTATCTGGCAAAAAAACTGACACCTGTTTTACGAGGAGTCATGTTTGCATTGACCACAATACCTGCAGTCGGAATGCAAACAAAAAACACAACTCTGATAATGTATGCATTGTCCTTGAAATTGATTGATCCACACCCGAGACAGCTTTCCTTAGAGCCTAGTCTCACACGGTGTTGGACCAGATGACGCCAAAAGGCGTCTTGTTGCAGCGTCAACTTGACGCGTTCAGGTGGTGTCCTTTTGGTCAACCTGTCGAACAAAAGGCGGTTGCTGCATCGTGCGCTTCTGAGACCGTCTGGAACGCTCTTCCACCCGATACTGGATTAGCAAGCCACTGGGGCTGTGCACTTTTAAATCTAAATTGAAACAACAACAACAACAACATCAATTCTCTAGAACTGCTTTTTGTGTTGACTGTTGTCCTTCCCCCGCACCTCCCATTATCACGGTTGGCTACGTACGGCGCGAAAGAAGTTCAACGTACGTAATGTGATGCATGTTCAAGGCGATGTGCGCAATTGCATTTAAGCAAGTTTAGCGTACACGCTGTACAGCCGCTGCAGGGGCTATATATCCTACCAGGTATCATCCGCATAGTTTCAGTAACCAGGGGTGAAAGCAACTCATAAGTTCGAGTCGCTGGCTACGAACACCGAACACTCCGACTTGGTCTGGTCACACCTCGACAACCCAAGCGGGCACGAAGTCTGCTTCGTGACTCGCACGGGTCGTCAATCTTGGGGCTTGCCAAGCCGTTGTTGGCGTGGTCCTCGCAAAAGTATCCCAGGACATGGCACTGTTGCTGACTCTCAACTCACTCCCCCTCGTACGATGCGCGAGTTTTGCACCGCGCCTGCTGTTTACATTCGCGCCTGCTGTTGACCACACACCGCAAATGCAGCGCAACGTTCGATCAAGGGTCTTGAGATTCCGTGGGACGCGATTCTCGTCAAAAACACATTCCTGCTGCGGAGGGAGCTGGTAGAAACGTCGGGTTGCTCGGTCAATGGCCAGGGTCAACGGCGGCGTGGTGTATTCCGCAAATATGCCCGACTGTGAGGGCGAGCACAAGCCGGCGTGAGTAGGTTAAACGTTGAGTTTTATAAGGGCACCATGGGGTGACCAGCCCCTCCCCACCCAGCCCCACCCCTCTCACCCCCCACCCAGCCCCACCCTCCCCACCCAGCCCCTCCCCACCCTCCCCTCCCCACCCTCCCCACCCAGCCCCTCCCTCCCCACCCAGCCCCTCCCTGCACGACGGACGGACACAGGAGGTTTCTACCAGTATAACAGCCGTGTGCGTGTTCCATATGAAGGCGCCTTGCTTTTTGCGCCGTGTTTTATTTTTCGTTTAATTTGCGTCGCCACTCGTCGCGTCACGCGTCCGTGACGTGCGACGCGATCGGGAAGCCACCGGAGCGATGCACTTTTAAATGTATAGATTGAAGACGCATTTCTTTAGAACCGCGTTTGGTGTTTAGTGTGTTTTCCTTCCCCCGCACCTCCGATTAGCGCGGTTGGCTACGTACACGCGATCGTGTGGTTGCCTTGCACGCAACGGTCTCCATCGATAAACAAAACAGGAAGAGCCAACAAGCCGCTCCATACCAGCGCGCTTGAGTTTGATTGCGAACACCCCCCCCTCCCACCCTGCTTCCTCCACCCCTTGCTCCCTCCCCCCGCCCTTCCCCCCACCCCCTGCTCCCCCCCGCCCTCCCCCCACCCCCTGCTCCCCCCCACCCCCTGCTCCCCTCACCTTACCCCCACTCCCTGCTCCCCCCCGCCCCCTACTCCCCCCCACCCCCTGCTCCCCCCACCTTCCCCCCACTCCCCCCCTACTCCTCCCCACCCCTGCTCCCCCCCGCCCTCCCCTCACCCCTGCTCCCCCCCTGCCCTTACCCCCACTCTGCCCCCCCCCACTCTCCCCCCGCCCTCCCCCCACCCCCTGCTCCCCCCCCTGCTCCCCCCAGCCCCTGCTCCGCACCCCATCAGTGTGGACGCGGTGCGTGCAGGGAGTGAGCTGTTTGTGCGGCGCGCGGCACGCCCCGAGCCGAGCTGTGCACTCGTTTAAATATTCATTGCCCCGGGAAGGTCACGCGTTGGGGGAGCCAAGCGGTAAGAGGTTGCATGTCGCTTCAGAGAGAGAGAGAGAGGGAGAGATGCAAGGCAATGTTACATATGCGCGTACACGTCTGAGATGAGTGTGCCATAAGACGCGCGTGTGTGAATATTACGGGGAGCAGTGAGTGGGTTAACGTTTACTGAGCAACGATACCAGGGCACTTTCCAAAGTTCATATGACGGTGCTTTTGCCAATACCGTTGGGTATATTCATCGGCATTTGTTCAACAAGCCTGATGTTCTCTGCGGATGAGACCCAGAAGGCCGAAACCAGTACATGGGGTTGCTTGCTTAAACAAATGCTGCCGCTTGATAATAGTTGTCTGGAAGCCAAGAGCCTGATAGACTAAAACACGTGTTTTTTAATATGCACCCCCTAGGTAGACTCAGCACACAATGAATACAGTAATGGTGTGCTATGGTAAAAATTATCTGCTCACTAATAGCACTTGTTCAAACAGTCTTAACCAGTCAAACATGGCGATTTGTATTTTCAACATTACGTAAATGCTTCTTCTTGGTTCTTTCGGTAAAGTCACGTAGAAGGGAAATAATAAAATAATAAAAATAAAACATAATAAAATAATTCTCACGACGTTTCATCATTCAGACGCTGTCTTTCCGACAGACCTGGTTTTCACCTGAGGACGGCTGCTTGCGTTGTAGCCGGAACGTCGTGAGAATTATTTTATTATGTTTTATTTTGTATTATTTTATTGTTTCCCTTCTACGTGACTTTACCGAAAGAACCAAGAAGATGAATCCCTGCAGTCACGAAAGCTTTAAATCGAAATTTACGTAAATGCTATTAATGTATCAGCAATATGCGGATATTGAACAGTTTAAAAAGAATACCATATGAACAACTAAGTTGGTTGATTTCAACAACAAAATATTCCAACTATCCCCGTTGTCTGAAGGTTTGGTAAGCCTTGAGTGCACGGCGAGTGATGTGGCCCCAATACGTGTGTTTGCTAAGTTGTGTTCGGATTATCGGAGGTAGCTCACAACGCCACTTCAGCACCACGGCCAGCGACATCCCCATCGTTTCCAACTCGGAAGCACATTCCACACAGCACGCCACCTTATCGCTATTAATAGCAACTACAATTGACATCCATTTGCGCAATCCGCTGCTGGATGAAGGCCTTCTCACGCCGTGTCGGTTGCATGAGAGTTGCTGGACCACACCTCGACCACGTTGGATTAATGCACGCTGGTAAACTAGGGCCCCTAACGCCGGTTCAAATCGGTTATAGCCAACAAAGACGGTCACTGCATCGCGCGCTTTCCGATGTGCTTCTGCGGCCGTCTGGAACGCTCTGCCTTCCGATATTCGGAAGTTACCGGAAGCGGTGCACTTGTACGTCTAGATTGAATACGAATTTCTTTAGAACTGCTTTTTGTACTGAGTTTGTTATCCCCTCCCCCACCGCACCTCCGATTGGCACGGTTTGCTACGTACGGTGTGACAGAAGTTAAACATACATACATACATACAGTGGATTTGAACTCACGTTTCCGGGTTCATAGTGGCGCGTTCTTACCATTGCCCAGCACTCCTCCTCCCCTCTTCCTTCCGTTTTATTATTAATCAAATCACAAGTCAGGGTAGGCTCTTTCACACGCATGCGCGAATATGTGGCAGCTTGTTTGCCCTTGGCCAGTGGTGAAAGTTCTACATTTCTATGATGGGTAGGAGTCTATGAATAGGACACCAATTGTTGACTCCCCATGAATTGATACTCGATGTCTGAAACAAGGAGTTCACTCCCGAATTGGATTTTAACTCGCAGATTCTACATTTGGTCCCAGTACGTACTGCTACAAGCCAGACCTCATTATATTTGAATATAATCGCTTTTAAACACGTCTTATGAATGGGGTGTTTTAACGGCTAGGTGTGATGGTTTGCTTAAACACATTTCTGTGGAAATGTACAAATGTTAGTACCGTTAAATATACATCATTCTTATTTTTTTAGGATGTACCCATCTTAATCACTCATCTATTCTAATTACAGACATTACAATTCCTCTCCTGCAAAATGGGCGTCTTAATTTAACAAGTGGGTTTGACAATCATAACAAGTGACGTTCTTTAAAAGACCACTTGCGTTCTGAGATCGAGTTGGAGCATGACTCGTGCATTAAACCCTGGAGTCCCCGCTACCTCGCTTCGATTCCCATCCACAGCTGTCATCCGCGGAGAAAGGCATCGCAACAGGCCCTATCACAAAACCCCCTTCAGCAATCAGCAATGACCGGCATGGCGAAGTATGGCCAAACAACCACCATGACTGACATGGCACGGGGAGGCCTTCATCCAAAAGTGGATTGAGACAGTGCTGATATATTGTATTATTATTACAAGGGTATAACGTTGTCGCTTCAGTTCACTTTATTTTATACGAGGATCGTTCCGGCGTCACACAATCGAGCCTTCCATTTATGAGCTTACCAACACCAAGGTGTAAACAATGTCTGTTCAGCTACATGACACAATTTTTTTCATGTCCTTGGCTGCTATGTAGGCAGTTAACACGAGTGGTGCTAAAACGTACGGCAGTGTTGCCAAAATTATAAAAGTGACATTACAGGGACTCCTCTACTTACGAACGAGTTAGGTTCCAGAAGTCTGTTCGTAAGTCGATGTGTTCGTAAGTGCAACTTTGCTCCCGTCGATTCCAAACATGTTGTACGGCGTGTACACTAAACACGGGGAATGGCTTTAAAAGTTGTATTATCTCCTGCAGATGTAGATGCCAGTAGTTATTCATGTTCTGCAGATGTAGACGCCACCACCGCCGTCTATTGCGCAGCAGTTGAACTTACGACTCTCGGTTCAAACAGGCAACTGGACGTACGGACAGGTTTGTTCGTATCTCTGAAAGTTCATAAGTCGAATGTTCGTAAATAGAGGAGTCCCTGTAAATGAATACTATCCAACACATATAATAGTCTTAGGGTACTGCAGAAATTACTACGACTTAGTGATCTATAGAATCTTATAGAGATAGCTTACACTGGAATGCTCAGCTATTTTAATGTTTTTCTGCTTTAAAATTGTATTTATTACTGTCTTGAGAATGTTTCTACTGTCTCGCTCCAATTCCCATGTAGATTTCTAAAGTGGTAAAGATTATTAGTGAAAATGGTAAATAAAATGGTAAAGATGATTGAAAATGGTGAAGATAAAATGGTAAATAAAATGGTAAAGATTGTTATTGTTAAACTCCAAAAGCTGTCATACAATACGGCACAATACAGCTGTCACACAACACAGCTAGATGTTAAAAAATTTGGTAACGGTTATTGAAAGTGGTGAAGATAAAATGGTAAAGATCATTATTACTAGAGCCAACAAACTGTCACAGAATACAGCTAAATAGTAAAGAAACTGGTAAAGACTCTTGAAAATGGTAAAGATAAAATCGTCAAGATCGTTATTCTTAAACCCAACAAACTATCACACAATGCAGCTCACAGCACAACACGACAACACAAAAGGGTAAGAAGCAAAAACTGTGATCTGTTGTGATGCAAATCTGCAATTGCACATGGGTGGTGGGTGGAGCCTGATTAAAATAAACATTCACCTGAAATGGGCTCAAAACCATCGGAAACTAAATTATATGAAACAAAGTACTTTAAAACCGCTGCATGCACTTTGTATATAAAGCACTGATATACACGAGAGGAAATGAAGGTGCACGCTTTTGACGCTTTGTGCATTTTATAAGCACGTGTTAACACTTCTCAAACGTGACCGTTCCTGTAGGCCCGAACCGTCGTCTTTGGCTCGGGCAGTCGTGTGCGGTCTGGGTGGGCTGCTGCTGATAGTGTAATTGTCGTCATCGTCCTCATCATCATCATCAACCAGACGTGGCTGCCACTCTCCCCACCCCCTGCCTCATTACCATGCAGCACAGTGCGTGTGTACACGATTCGCTAACAGCCTCGTGGTGCGCGTGTGACTCATTTCACGTCGATGTGGGAGGACGCGCGTCCTTCGAAGTGTCACACCGCCGTCTGGAAGGACGCCCGAAGCGTCTTGCTGACACTGTCCACTTCCTCGCCCTTAAGCGAGAGAACACTTCGGGAGAGAGGCTTCGTTTCATTCGGATTGTGTTGGCGCTCTGGTCACGACGACGACGATGATGATGATCATGACGATAGTAATAATGATCATGGTGATTCTAGGCGATGGTAATGACGCTAGTTGATGTTTTGCTAACGTCTGTGAATCACGTGCGTTCATCAAGTGGCGTGATCTATGCAAGAGAGAAATATTCTGTCGGCAGTTGTGGTGGATCAATGTGTGGTGCATTGCATCGTGGCAGCTTTGGCCCTGTTCGGGTAACGTGCGTTCGTAAACGCATCAGAATCCCCCCCCCCCTTCTCCTTAACGCAGGGGTTATCTCCTAGCTTTTTGTTGTTGTTAAAGAGTAACGTTTATTTTGGCATCGTTATAATTCTATCATCCCCTTGTTGTAATCGGTACCGGATTATCTTAGTAGCAAAAGTAGCTACATGTGCTACGGGCCCCGCACTTTCGAGGGCCCCGCGCTAAATGCGCTCAAGCTATCAATTCCGGTTCAGTGATTCTGCACTTGCTCTATTACTATAGTACTATACCGCCTTCAATTTTTATGAACGACTGCTTGTTTAATGTTAGCGATTTGTCGTATTATCTGGCTGCATAGCAAATGAAAAAATACAATTACTTTACTATGCAAGTAAAAAAAAGTGTGTTTTAGTATTTTTTTTTTAGGGACCCTTTATAACATATGCTACAGCCCCCTCACTCGCTTCATGCGGCACTGTTTGTAATCGAAATATATTTGACGGCTCGTTGTACCGGTGCTAATGAGATTTTGTCGGACGAAAACAAAGCTGAGAATTGGAGAGGAGGAATCGGAATCGTGGAGAGAAGTGCGGGTGGAGGAGGCAGGGGCTTGTGTCGTGTGGGTCGTGGCAGGGTTTGAGGAGTTGCGAAATATGCGTGGAGTGGGAGGATTCGTTTCGTGAAGTGCTATTGCACATAGGCACTTGAACGGACAGTGCACTGTCCTAATAATACTGCAAGACATATGCATAATTTATTTAACCTTGGACGACAAATTGAATTGCCGTAATTGGTTTGGTTTTTTTATGGACTCGCCAAATATTGAAACTGTTATCTCTCGCGGTAATGCACTAAAATCCACGATCACGGCCCCGATGCTTGGCAGCCTTGGAGTCCTTCGTGAAGGACGAAAGGCCAAACGTTCATTTATTCTAATGGTAGATTTTAAATAATTAAATTAGCGAACCATTCACTTATGCAGGAAATGTGTTTGTTATTGGTTCCACATTCATTTAATGTATGTACTTTGCGTATTAATAAAATGTTTTGATATAAAAAATGTAAACCTTACTATGTATTAAATCTTTGGTGTAAGAGTATAAAGCTGGTATGTCTATCTGTATAGAATTTTCCATGCACTGTTTATTAGTCGCGTGCATATAGCTGCTGGATGAATCGGGTATCTTATTTAGTTATGTGCTGTCTATGTAGCTGTGTATGCAGGGTATATGGCTGCTGTTAGAATCCGTGGACTACTGTGGAATTGTATTGTGGAAAATATTTTCTTTGCAAAATTGAGAGCTTTGAATTCAACACGAGGGTCAGTTGGCTAAACTATAACTGCTGTACTCTCCGGCCTGCCCCACATGCAGCTTGAATGTGCATTTGTCTGCCCATGTACGTCGCTCGAACGTTGCGCTTGACTGGACGGGGGATGCACGTTGCACATCCACGCATCTCTGCAGTGCAAATGCGTGCAGGCTATGGCACTGCTGGGAATCGGCGAGCCTCTCCCTGCCTGCTGATCGTGGCTACAGCCGTCATTAAAGCTGCCACGTAATCCACCGTGTGTGCCCGTCACCTTACCCTTCCCTTTCCGCTGCCTGTCGGTGGGAAATAAGCTGTCCCACAGCTGCGTTCTGCTGCTTCCGAGGAGCGGGTTAAACCGAACTATATTTACATTGTCTCATTTTGTTTTTAATCGCCCCGTGTGTTTAAGTGTACCCTCTCAAGGTGACTCTATTACCGGTGCCGAATTTCATTATTTTCGGTGGCTTAATCCGTTTGAAAGTTATTTTTGGAAACTTTAGCGTGATACTGTTGGCCAAACAATTTGAGGGTTAAATGTTCGTGACTACATCACCGGGGGAAATGTGTCGCTATCTCATCAGATCGCTGACGATAAGCAAGCTTTAGTCTTGGAAAGTGCCAGTCGGGTTGTTTGAAGGCTTCAGCGGTGGCCAATGGAGACGGGCACTGAAGCCAAAGGAATCGTTGCAGTGTACTTTCTATGCTCCCACATGCACGCTTCAGTGCCTTCACCAACCGGCACCTACCCGCACTGGTGAAGTATGGTCAAATAATCCCCCACGATGTGCACAGCGTGGGGAGTCCATCGAACAGTGGATTGGCATAAGGGCTATGCAGGGTACTGTAGGCGCATTAATTTTTTCATAATATTTTTGTGTGTATCTGGTGCTCTTGACTGCGTGAAAGTCACGTGTAAAAGCATTCGATAAATACAAAATAATAGTGCACATGTACACATTCGCGTGTGTACACGCAAGCAGGTGCATGATAATAGAGCCGAGTAACTTTGTATTGAGTGATGCTATCTTGGGGCTGGAGTTTAAGCATGCAAGCTCTTGTTGGTCAATGCGCCCAGTGTCGCAAAAGCCCCGTCTCCTTGCGCAACCGCAACAAGCGCACCATGCCAGGGCAATGTCAGCAAAACGCGTGCTCACAAAGCTGGCAGAGCGAGGAATGGGGTAGCTGAAGGCATGACGTGGATGGTGGAACTCCACGCGCCGTTAGCGACGATTACCTTTCGGCAAAAAAGCCTGCATCTCTTAAAACGTGCGTGCGTTAGGGGGCTTTAATTGGAAAACACACGGCACATCATCATCATCACCGCATGGTGGCACGATGCGCCCGCGAGGAAGTCTGCCACTCTGGTCCTTGTGTCCTTGAGATTATTGTCTGCAGTACGTGAGCACATGTTGTGTAATAACAATAATTACACTGGTCAACACACTTTTTCTGGCATAAGGTATTCCAACGGGTTTAAGGTAATTTTGGGGTGCTGATTCCAAATCTGGCATCAGTTTTTGTCTATCACATCAGGTTTTTTGAGATATCAAATATTGCATTTTCAATAAAAACTGCAGAAGAAAAATATTAAATAAATGTGGATATCTACATAAAATGAAATTATAAACACACTATCCTAAAAATACAGCACCATATTTTCACACTAAGGCAGTCATTGACTCGCAACAACTTGTAATCATAAGTGACAGAGTTAATTTCGGGTAAGATCAATGAAAATGGGGTATGCCGATAGCATAAAATGAGATGTGATAGAGCAAATCTGAGATCAGATTTGGAATCAGCACCCTGAAATTAGTCTAAAACAGCTGCAAAAGTCCAGGCTAGAATTTTTTGTTGTTGTTGACCAGTGTAATACAACCATTGGAACCTCATTTGCCAGTAAAAAATATGATAATTGGTTTTTTGCCCTTCTATCTGGCAACAAAACTGACACCTTTTTTTACAATGAGTCATGTTTGCATAGACCACAATACCTGCAGTCATAATGCAAACAAAACACATAACTCTGATAATGTATGCACTGTCCTTGAAGTTGATTGGTCCACACCCGAGACAGCTTTCCTTAGAGCCTAGTCTCACATGGTGTTGGACCAGATGACGCCAAGGCGTACAACTCAAAGACAGTGTAATACAACTCGACACATTCGCCAATAGCGCTGCAGTGGCTCGATGTCATCTCCCTTGTCTCGCATGCAGCAGGAGGTTCGTGGGGTTTGATTTCGGACCCCTCGACGAGGCCTGTTGTACGATCATATTTTGAGTCCGCGTATTCGCTCTCTCGCCGTGGATGGCCCGCTTGGATTTTGCTCCAGGTAGCTCCGGTTTTCCCCCCCCCTCCACTTTTGGACGTAACATCGCGTTTCGGATGATTTGGCTGCTAGCTATAAATTCCGACCATGTGATGGTGATAGAATGCACTTCGGTGAGCCATCGTGCGTGGCCAGTTTCGCCTCTCCCAAAAAAGCAGTGGGCTTTACCCTGTCAAAAAAAATAGCAACAGAGTTGAGTTTTTCACAGCATATAGAGTGGCCAAGAAATGTATAGTGCACGCTAATAATAACCCGTGTCCATCAAGTCGCATTCACAGCGATGGCGTGTGACTGACACCCTGCCTAATGCAGCCCTCCTCTCGAGTGTTGCACGGTGTGGTGAGATCATCACCGCACGCGAGCCCTCTGCGTACGTTTTCCGGATATCTCCACATCTGGTAATGCATGCCGAAGGTTGCAGCCGAGTCGCCTACACCAATAACTCTACAAACGTCGGGGTCCCGAGGGGGGGGGGGGCGGGGGGCCCTTTGGCTAATGGCATCGACGAGATTTCTGGGAGCGCAAAAACAAAAAGTGGTGGAGTTTAGTGAAAAGGTTGGTCGGGGGGGGTGCTGATTTGGGTGCAGTGGAGAGCGATCGAGTCAGTGATTGCTTCAGCATTGTCGTCTTGACTCGATGGCTATTTTCGCCTCTAATCAAATGACCCGGCATGGGCCCGATCTCATCACATCTCAGAAGCTAAGCAGATTTGAGCCTCTGTAGTGCTTGGTTGGGATGACAACATGCTATAGATGACTTCTGCGGGACTACACGATGGATAGTAGGGGCTAGTGCAACCATTTCTATTGTTGCATTGCACGTGTGTACGTTCAACTTCTTTCGCACCTTACGTAGCCAACCGTGTCCATCGGAGCTTCCACTGCTATGCTCACCGCGTCCGTCAATCCACGCAAATCAGCGTGGTGAAGTATGGTCAAACCCCCAGAAGCCCCACACGGTATTTGTAGAGGCCCTTATCTAGCAGTGGATGTGCAGACAACAGGTGTGATCGCGTGAACCAGGTGTTACCACCAGGCTCGGGGTAGCGGTTACAAATTATCGATGCAATTTTTCCTACCCGCCAGCCTCTCGGCAGAAGACACAGACATTCTACGAAACGGGACCTTTTGGCCGGCATCAATAAGAATAGGGTAAAACCTAATAGGGTAAAACCTAATAGGGTAAAACCTATTCTTATTTTGTCACACAGGTAATGTTGGTTCCCCCGTGGCTCCAAAGCGTACAGTACAGTGACATCATATGATCCGTTTCTCGTGATGGCAAAACCCAAGACCATAACGAAAATGTAGCATCGCTCTCAATATTACAATTTAGTAAAAAAAAATCTAAGAAATAAATGATGCAATTAATATTCGAGCGTTGAATATCAACGACATACTTATCACGTACACCAACAAATAGTGCATAATAATACTAACAATATAGACTGAATAGGTGTACTGTATACTTCACTACCATCATAATTAGTACATGCACTGCCTTAGAATAAAAGAGCTGGAATTCCAGGTTTGTGGGTCATCTCCATAGCAGAGAAATTGCAAAATGAATGGTGTTGATGATGATGATTCAATACCGTAGGGTATGATCGTCGTTGCATGGATACCAAACTATCTGAATGACAAACATGGAATCACAATTACAAGACTGATTTCTTATTTAGCTTCACCAGTCAATTGCCAGGATCAACATTTCCTTTTTTCTGTCAGAATAAGTGACATTTACTAACATACGTTCAGAAGTTTAGATAATTTATACTTTTTGATCATTTGAATGTGCCGCCAAATCTCAACGCGGAGCTTGCTAAACCGAAACGCTCAGCTTGAATAACGGGACACGGTTGTTCTCGTGTCAGCGCGCATATTCGGTTGAGGCGGTGGCATATCCGAGTGGCAGCGTGCCTGTCACTTGCAGCAGAAGTTCACGGTTCAGTGTCCATCAAGTCGCCTCGGTTAATTTATTCGGCTGTGTTAACCGTAACAACACTGCGACGCGCCGTCTCCTTTAGCAGTGGACTTTAAAGATCCCGTGACATAATTCTCAGGAGTAAGCCATTGTGTGCCGGTGCCATGGTCCATATTTGCCAAATAAGTAAATAAATAAATATAAAAATGGCCGCAAAATACTCAATTACCAAACAGTTATCATCTCCTAGTGAAAAAAATAAAACCTGGCAGAATCCTCCTAAAAGTGAGTCATCACACCGAGTCAGGTTTTTTACTCTCTCTGTATGAACAAGTGTAACAATAATACTGGTAGGAACCTCCTGGTTACACCAGCCCACACGGGATTATTGTGTCCGTCCGTCGTGCAGGGAGGGGCTGGGTGGGGAGGGAGGGGCTGGGTGGGGAGGGGAGGGTGGGGAGGGGCTGGGTGGGGAGGGGAGGGGCTGGGTGGGGAGGGTGGGGTGGAGCTGGGTGGGGAGCGTAGGGCTAGGTGGGGGGTGGGAGGGGTGGGGCTGGGTGAGGAGGGGCTGGTCACCCCGTGGTTCCCTTATAAAACTCAACGTTTAATCTACTCACGCCGGCTTGTGCCCGCCCTCGCAGTCGGGCATATTTGCGGAATACACCACGCCGCCGTTGATCCTGGCCATTGACCGAGCAACACAACGTTCCTACCAGCTCCCTCCGCAGGAATGTGTTCATGTTTAATGGTAGCCACAGATCTATTGATGACCTTGACCTTTTATATGAATGTTGCTACTGTAATGACGTCGTCGTCGTCGGTGGTGGTGGGGGGGTGTGGAGCAGTGGTTTGTGCACTGAACTTATGAACCTGGTGACCTGAGGTCGTTAGTTTCTAGGCCAGGATAACATCAGTGGTGAACTGGCCTGGCCCCACCCCCTTCACAAGCCCTGCAATGACCAGCGTGGTGAAGTATGGTCACGACCAACGCTGGTATCGGTAGACCTTCATTCGACCGTTGATTGACAAAAAGGCTGTGATTTCACTCCGATTCCGTGACACGTGTGGAGTGAACCACAACACGACTGGAGAAACATGGCGCTCAGAGGGAAATGATTCGTGGAGTGACCTCTGCAGCAGAAACTGCAGCAGCAGCAACTGCAGCAGCAGCAGCAACTGCAGCAGCAGCAGCAACTGCAGCAGCAGCAACTGCAGCAGCAGCAGTAACTGCAGCAGCAGCAGCAACTGCAGCAGCAGCAGCAACTGCAGCAGCAACTGCAGCAGCAGCAGCTGCAGCAGCAGCAACTGCAGCAGCAGCAGCAGCAACTGCAGCAGCAACTGCAGCAGCAGCAACTGCAGCAGCAGCAACTGCAGCAGCAGCAGCAACTGCAGCAGCAGCAACTGCAGCAGCAACTGCAGCAGCAGCAACTGCAGCAGCAGCAACTGCAGCAGCAGCAGCAACTGCAGCAGCAGCAACTGCAGCAGCAGCAACTGCAGCAGCAACTGCAGCAGCAGCAACTGCAGCAACTGCAGCAGCAACTGCAGCAGCAGCAACTGCAGCTCCCTTTGATGCTGTTAATCCTGCATAATGCACATGCATATGTAGTGCTAATCACATTCCTGCATTTAAATATGCTAAATTCCTCTTGATATGCAAATTCCTTTGTCAAGGCGCCCAGCTTATATATATGCTCCAAGCTCGTGTGCTGTTTCATTCAGACTCTGTCGCCTCGACGGACCTGGTTTTCACCTGAGGACGGCTGCTTGCGTTGTGGCCGAAACGTCGTGAGAATTATTTTATTGTGTTTTATTTTTATTATTTTATTACTTCCCTTCTACGTGACTTCACCGAAAGAACCAAGAAGACCTCTGTCCCGCTGGATATTTATCCACCACTCAGAATAATGTTTCGCTCAATCGGAGAGCCTTCTCAGGTAGGTGCTTACCATTTCGCCTTTTCAGTTGATGAAATATGAAGGCATGCCACTTATTTAGTCACGGTTTACGGTTTGGGTGTAGATTTAGGGGTTAGGATGAGTGAGGGCTTAGAGGTCAGGCTTCGGGGTTTATGGTAAAGAGCAAAGGTTAGAGTTAAGGCTCAGGGTTAGGGCTTAGTGGGTAGCGATTAGGGGTGAGTGTTCGAGACGGAGGCCGTTCCTCATACCATTTTCCTTGCCCCGCATCTGTGGGGGGAGGGGGTGGCACATGAATCGCAGCCCGATATTACACGCAAGATCTCCAGATGGACCCCGTGCCCATTCGCTCCACCGTCTGCGACGTGCGGGCGATGCCACCGCCGCTGCCACTTGATGTTGTTGTTGTCCCTGGCGAGGGTCAAAGGACCACAGCTTGAATATGCACGCGGTGAAAGCTCCCTCCGTGCGGAGGAGCTGTCACGCGTTCTGCAGTGCTGCCAAAAGTGAAATCGTCGACATATTTTGGCGTCGGGGTTTGTTGTTGTCGTCGTCGCCTTCCGTGATTGTTGTTGTTGTTGTTGCCCACATTTTTCGTTTTGTTTGTATCGGGGGGTTGTCAATCCACTGCTAGATGAACGTCCCTCCACGCCGTGTTGGTCATTGGTGATGTTTGACCAGACTTGACTAAACTAACTGAACTAAACTTTTTTTATTTTACCATGTAAGGCCCACTGAACTATAGAGCTATATTTTAAGAAGCGACCTGACCACAAATGATAGCTCAACGAAGTGGTTTATCGCGTGGAAATGAATAGCAGCCAAATACTCCAAACGCGTGTTTCTCAATGTGGAGTGGAAAACCCGAGGACCTGGAGAAAAATCTACGCGACCACTGGGAGAGAGGAGAGAGAGAGACGCAAACTCCCAATATACAGCAGGCGTCAGAGTCGAGATTGAACCAACGACTTCTTGTATACCAGGCGAGGTAGTTAACATCTCGCCACCGTGGCGGTCCGTGTCGGTTGGTGACGTAAAGGCAGGATGCTTCACGGAGTCCGATATCGCTCGCCACCGATGGGAGCCGTGGCCTGGGGTCAAATTCAGGTCGCTGGGTTCATAGCCCACAGCCCACAAAACCACTGCGTCGCCCAGCACGCAAAGCCACCCGCGACGTCACCCACACGCGTGTGTACAATTAGCAATTTCTATACACATTATTGAACTATTAATGCATGCGTGGACTGGGTGTGCGTCTGTAGAGTCCTGGTGATCGCCATGCACAAGGCGGCAGTTATCGGCTGGGGCGGGGCTATGTTGTGGGCAGCAGAGGGACCTTCCATTGTTGTACTTTATTGTTTTATTCTATTGTTGTGCTCTGTTGTTGTATTAACACATTCCTGCGGAGGGAGCTGGTAGGAACGTTGGGTTGCTCGGTCAATGGCCAGGGTCAACGGCGGCGTGGTGTATTCCGCAAATATGCCCGACTGTGAGGGCGGGCACAAGCCGGCGTGAGTAGGTTAAACGTTGAGTTTTATGAGGGCACCACGGGGTGACCAGCCCCTCCGCACCCAGCCCTACCCCTCCCACCCCCACCCAGCCCCACCCTCCCCACCCAGCCCCTCCCCACCCTCCCCACCCAGCCTCTCCCCACCCTCCCCACCCAGCCCCTCCCCACCCTCCCCTCCCCACCCAGCTCCACCCTCCCCACCCAGCCCCTCCCCACCCTCCCCTCCCCACCCAGCCCCTCCCTCCCCACCCAGCCCCTCCCTGCACGACGGACGGACACAATAATCCCCTGTGGGCTGGTGTAACCAGGAGGTTCTTACCAGTATATTGTTGAACTATATTGTTGAACTATATTGTTGTATTCTATTGCAATGCTCACACATCTATGCTCTCTGCCTTCTTCACCTTACTCACATCGACCAGTTGACTCAAGTAGGGCAAGATAGCCCCAATGACTCACACGGTGTGAGGAGGTCTTCATCCAGCTGTACATATATATTGTGTTATTGGAAGGGGAGCAGTGGTGCAGTGGTTCGCGCACACCGCGTCCTGAACCTAACGATCTGTGTCTGATTACCAGTCACGGCTAACATCAGCTGCTCGTGATTTCTGAATCAAGGCACTGGGTCCCATTCCTTCAACAACCAGAAGTGACCAGAGTGGTGAAGTATGGTCAACTCCCCCCCCCTCTCCAATGATTGGCACATTGTGGGGGGAGGCCTTCAATCAGCAGTGTATTTACGAAGGCCTGTAAATTAGTTTTTATTATGTTATTAATATGTAAAGTTGGGCTTAAAAAATCCCAACAATTTTCTGGACTTTGAGTTATTGCATTAAAAAAATATATATAGATGATCGGTCCCTTGTGTGTGTTACAAACATTAACACAGCACAGCCAATTTAAAAAGTCATCACGTGAACAAACGTTCTGATTTATTACTGCTGCAGCAGCACCACCGGTGCATTGGAGGGCAAATGAAGGTATCCCGATACCAGCGTTGGTCATGTGGGATCTACGACCATACTTCACCACGCTGGTCATTGCAGGGCTTGTGAAAGGGTGTGGGGCCAGGCCAGTCCACCACTGATGTTGTCCTGTCCCAGAAACTGTCGCTGCTGGAGCAATAATAAATTAGCACATTTGTTCATCACGTGACAACTTTATTAATTGGCTGCGTCGGGCGGATGAGGGTTGTACGACACAAATTTCACTCACGCGATCTTCCCCCCCCCCTCCCAAAAAATAAATAAATTATGCGAGCAAATTGATCGCGAAAGCCTACGCTTTAAATATATTTTTATTATTACAGCAATGTTTCATTGTCCGGTGTTAAAATTGCATCGCTCTACTCAGCTGGAGCAAATAATAAGAATAATGATGATGGTCATTTCTATAGCGCCGTAACATGGCAAAGCCATTGCTGGCACACTGCAAAGCAAGGTTCACTGTTATTAGAACCGACGCGAAACAAAACCGGGCCACGTGCTGTGCATTTTCCGTGCATTTGGGGTTCGTTCAGAGGCGTCTGTGCGGCCGTGCATATTTTCCCCAGGTTTCCTTTGGCAGCCTCGACCGCGTGTTTTTTTCTTTCTCTTTTCCCCACGGGAGGTTTGCCGACCGTTTACTAATCGCCTGGAATGCGCCTCTTCCCGCCGGTGGCATTGATATCCTGTCACCCACCGCTTTGATGGAACTAGTTCAGATTGGCCACTTCTTCAGCACCTTGGCTTTCCCCGTCACCGACTGCAATGCAGTGCGTCCTACAGGAGAGTGGCTGCAGTGCGGGTTCTCCTCTAGCAAGGTGACCGGCTGCGTGGAGTTTGCCGCGCCTCCCGACTGCAGCCCACTCCGCGACCCACCAGGGTATGTCTCTCCAAGTTCACCCCAAATTGTAGACTGAGCGTGCAAGCTGCGCACGCTTGATGATTGTGAAAGACGCCCCACGTGACATACAGAGCGGGACAATTACTTAAGTCGAATCGTTGACTCATTATCATGGACTCTTTTTTTTTCGTGGTTTATTATACCGGGCCCTCTTGAAAAATTACAATATCCTGCATTTGGAAGGTTGGAAACCCCCTGCAATCCATGCCCAGAGTGACGCAACTGATGACGCCAATGACATCGCCACGCCCTGCCCATCACCTCCCGTCCAGTGGCACACCTGGGAGCAGAATAATTACTTTGTTATCACACTGTTTTCAAGATATTCGATTAGCCGATCTATCAATCCGAAAAGTTGGCGTAGTAGTCGAATACTGTGATAACCGATTATAATCGCTGAGCCCAGCTCTCGAGCTGATTAATAAGCGTCACGTGGGGTTATTGTTTAGTCAGAATGAGGTGTGTGTCGTGTGTCAGGACTTTATTTGAATTTGAACGGAGAAGAATGGGAAAAACATGGGAAAGGCGGACCTTCGGCCGGAGTTTGAGAAACCCTGGCACAGACAAACTGAACCAATGGTTGTTTAAACATCCACGAACAGCAGAGGGCAGCAATAGCCTGTGTTGAATTTTGTCGGCGTGTTTACGTTTGTTTTTGAACGCGTGCCTTGCCTTTCTGTTCGGAGTTAAGAATGCTCACATGTGCCGTTGGGCGTTGATACGCATGACACAACGAGCTAAATCGGCAACAGCAGAATATATTCGTCTTTTAAATATAATTGCAGCACAACACAAATGCGGAACTCATTATTGCGTGACGTGCTGCCACGATACTTTACTTTTTTTTATCTTGAAAAATATATTTCATATAAATATATTTCAATTTGGTCATGACAGGACAATGCAAACAAATCATCCTGACTGGATTACCAATAAAAATCTGCGGCTGTATTGTTAGCACCCGAACCATCTCAAGTTTACAGCTCAGTTTCAGTCTGTGGTGAAACAAGACCCATTCCGAAATGCATGAATGGGTCTTCTATGCTATGCCATTAAGGTTATGCTCATCAACAGGGTGGTAATAGTGATAATTATTGACAGCGCTTTGTCAATTCACTGCTGGATGAAGGCCTCCCTATGCCTTTCGACTATTTGGATTGTTTGAAAATTCCCCACGCTGTTTAGTGATGGTTGGTGAAGGTGGTGGGGTGGGTGAGTGTGACCGATTCAGATATCGCTCGCCACTGACGCTTGCTTGTGGCTGAGACTCGAACCCAGGTTGCCATGTCTGGAGTGCAGTGTGGTAGCCACTTCGTCACCGCTGCCTGCCTCGGTGATCATCATCGTCATCATCATCATCAGCCATGGTCAATCCACTGCTGGATTAAGGCCTCCCCCAGTCTGCTGATGTCGCTCACAATTCTGTGATATGATAATCCACCCAGCACTTGCACACAAGCTAATTGGTCTCGGTGTTATTTTCATTGTGTTCGTCACAACAGCACACGGGGTTTTAGGTTGTTGGATGTAACTGCATGCGCTTGCTGCCATCGATCGGCTGTTGTGGATATGGTTTTTGCCAGCGCTGCATTTGCCTTGCGATTGGGCCACAGTGGTGGCTAAGCAGAGACAAATAGTGAAAGGGATATCTTTGGCCTATGCTTGCATGATGGATCAAAATGCCACCTATGCGTTCTGATGTATTGATCGTGAGATTCGATGACCCGTGGGAGCAAGGTCAGGGTTGGTGCATTTATAGTTACATATTACTTTGCCAGGGTGTTGATGTCTCTTTCAAAACATACGAATGAGCCTGAACCACAATGTTGAACTCAGCTGATTTCTCTTATGTAGCAACACATATACCTCCCACCGTTACAGTTTTCACCCGGTATCTACAATACAATAACAATAATATATACAGCCGCTTGTCAAACCACTGCTGGATCAAGGCCTTTCCATGTCATAACAGCCACAGAGGGTTGTTGACCATCATCTTTTTACTGCACTGGTCAGTACTGGTTGATGAAAGATAGGCGGTTTAGATATCACTCGCCACTGATGTTGACTGTGGCCAGGACTCAAACTCATGTGGCCGGGTTTATTGCACAGTGTGCAAACGAGTACGGTACTCCCCATTAACTAAACTGAACTAAAGCTTTTTTTATTTTCCCAGGTAACACCCACTGGGCTATACAGCTCTTTTTCAGAAGCGACCTGGCCACAAATGATAGCTGAACGAAGTGGCTTATCGCGTGGAAATGTATAGCAGCCAAATACTCTAAACGCATGTTTCTCAATGTGGAGGGAAATACCAGAGGACCCGGAGAAAAATCCACGTGACCACAGGGAGAACATGCAAACTCGAAGTATACAGGCACCAGGGTAGGAATCGAACCCACGATCTCCTACATACCAGTGAAGGTAGTTAACTTCTCGCCACTGCCGCACCCATGCCCAATCTCATCTTGCCAAAATCAATACCGAGAAGGACCCATGTAATGTTCTCTTATAAAGCTCACTCTTTGAAAAATGCAGAGCTCCTACAAACGTAAAACAAAATTGAGGAATGTCTGCTCATTGCGTTTTCTATCAGCCTTTATAACTCAGATGTGCAAAGGCTTTTGGAGAAGATATTATGCTCGTGCCCCTTTGCCAGTACGGAAAGAAGGAAGGCTTTTAAAGCCAACATGCACAAGAGAGCCTTGGAGAGTGGCTTATGCTTTGGAACATGTGCTTATGTACATTATCAGCTGACCTCGACTTGTTTGTTCTTCTCTCTTGTGCTTAACATTCACCCAAACATTTCCTCCTAATATGCTAGGATTTGCTTGCCACTTGCCCTTTTTTGCCGTGTCTTTCAATGACACAGGTGCGATTTTCACGTTTAACACATGCATTAAAACTTAAAATAAATGCCAAGTCTTCCGGTATTTTTCCGTCAACAATAATAAGTTAGTTTATCAGCAGGTCACTTGTGGTGGGGTTAAGTGTGGGTGCTCCCACTTATGCCAAGACGTTTGGCTTGCATGGAAGACTAGACCAAGTGCCCTCTTCTAGAGGGGCGCTCTAGAGCTCCCTCTAGTGGAGGCCCTTCCACCAGCGGCTGAGTGAGAGAGCAATTGTAGGGCTGTACCTCTACGCATGGGGTTAAGGAATTTTTTTTTTTAAGTCCATAGTTATAGTTCAGCTTAACTTTCCCACAAAAAATACGTACGTGATGAATACAGTTACATCAAGTAAGTGTTTGATTTAGTTTCACAAGTGTGGTGTAGATGTTTAAATATGGCTCGTATTAAATAACTACTCGATAGTGGCATGACCATTTTTACCATTTTTCAAATGGAGGCTGAAAAAATACGAAGTTAAACCATTTTATTTGGGGAATAACTAAGTAGTCAACAACTCGGAGCTCGTAACAAGGCCTCCGAGACCACACTGTAGTTAGATTGTCATCGTCAAAATTACGCATCAGGGGGGGGTGCACCGAGGAGTCCAATGTTTGGGGTCACAGGAAGGAAGCAATTACAGACAATTTCCAATCTTTAAATATATTTGGGCACGTAAAAAAAAACATGTTATCTCCACAATCACCAGTTTTTTTTCTTTTCCCCAGAGTAAATTACAATGGCTCGTTCAGAGGACACAAGCAGTATCCACTCTCCAGGTCTATGGGAGGGGGAGACTTGGCAGTGTGAAACGCAATTAGGAAATTGCAGTTTGGGCCCTGTGAGGCTTAATGCATTTCAGAAGAGGCTTATCTCGGCTGAAGCAGAGAATGTCGTCCTTTGGGCTATACCAAAAAAATTGGTTCCACCTGAGATGGAAAATGTCGCGTTTGAAATCAGCGTCTCTAAATCACCAATACAAGTTAATTACGCAATGACTCTTATATAACAAGTTTGTTATCACAATCCACATTAATGAATTATTCATACACAGAAGATGGTATACCTAAATAGTTGCCACCACCCGTGGCACCAGCTTCTATGGTGGGCTATAGACCCATGGGGGTGGGGGGGGGGTGAAGGAAAACAACCCCAACAGGTTATTCATGAGCTGGAGCCCAGGAGCATCCACAGCGAGGAGGAGGAGGAGGTGGTGACAACGTTCGAGTTCCATGCTCCTGAATCAGAGACATCATAACCAGTTTGGGCAGATGTTCACCAAGTTCATTTCAGTGCGCGGAAGGAAACGCTGCCATTTTGCAGTTGCACGAGGGGTTTTAACTTTTTTTTTTACGATTTTTAAAACGTGTATAATGCGTTCTTTTTAGCACATACAAACGCCGTATGCACCAAGGTTCAGTGGACAACAAGTTTTATGCTTTTTAAAAAATCTGAACGAAGAAAAAAACCAGGCTATCTTGTAGTGCGAGCTGTTTTTGTTTTGTTCTTCCAAAAGCTGGGACTGAATTTATTCCCAGGGAGCCTACCACCTCAACCCGTGCCAAGCCCCGAGGACATTTTATTCGCTCGCCCTTCACGAATGAAACATTGCCCCCCCGCGTGCTGCCAGGACTTCTTTTCTTGCGCCATGAAAATGCTTTATCTCCTCTGCTTGTCCACGACGGCCCCGTGTGGATCCAACACTCGAGGGGGCGCCGCCTACAGCCATCGGAGGTACTCGGCACGCGGCTGAATCTGCTCACGATCCGCACAACTCCAGTCGCTCCCCACCGCTGCGGCAAAAGGGGCGCACTTTGTCCTCCTGCCACCGGTCCATCGCGGAACGCGCGCGCGTGTTTATTGTGGTCGGTTATTGAAAGCGGGCTTAGAGTAAGGCTCTGGTCGCGAGTGTTGAGCCGCTGCTCCACGGCCGTTGTTGGGGTTTTTTTTTTGCGTTCGTCCCACTACTGTGGGCTCTAAGTGCACGGGAAGCTTCCCGCTCGCGGTCAACACCGGTGACGATGATCAAAATCGGTCCTGGGCCTCCTCAAGGTCGACTCCGCCTCAAATGATTACCTGGTGCGGTGTGTAAAAACATCGCTACTGGGGAGACGAAGGCGGTCGGGCATGGTGCTGGTCACCAACCCCCTCGGAGTGCCATGCCGGAATTCATAGGTGCTCGCTAACAGCACTTGCCCGTCAAAGCCATACGGGGGATCTTTGTCTTTGCTCCAAGTCCTCTCTCCACAGTCTGTTATTCATATCCCCTCTAACCTTTTCACCATGTCCTCCTTTGGATAGAGAAGATCACAGTGCATGCAGCACACGTGTGTAAAACCAGCCTCAAACCGAGTGCATCCTCCCACCACTCACCCCACCCCGTGTGGTACCATTTCGCCTTGATGGAATATTGGGGAGTCGGAGAGGGCGTGACCATCGTGGAGACGGAGCGACCGATATCGGTTCGTGTTGCTGGAGTGTGATTGCGTTGATGTCGTTCGCATCGGATCGTGAGTGGTGGTGTTGGTGGGTGAAGCTTCTCATTCAGCAGTTGAGAAAGCCAACGGCTCCTCATCATCATGATGATTATGAAACGATAAAGGGCTGAGTGGCGGCAGAAAGCGTTGTGCGCATGAAGGGTGCAAGATTGCGACCCACCACCACCCCAGAGAGGTGGGGGGGGGGCGGGAATCGATCATAATCGATGCGGAGCGGCCCGTGTGCCGAGCGGCTCGACGTGCTGCGTTGCCCTCGGACGCACAGGACGGGATGACCGCTCCAGCAATTGCGCACTGTACCCCACTGTGCTCCCTTCACAATCTGCTGGGGTTGCAGTCTTGGGCAGCCTCTGCAATAGCTGACATCGGGCTTGCTGGCATCGTGTGCGCAACGCACTCGTGTGTTGCCGGCGGTTCGGCAACACCGCGCCAGAGCAAATGCCTCCTCCTTCTGCTCGTACTGCTCCTCGTCTCCCGGACGTGTTCGTAACCTCGCTCTGAGGATTGTGCCCCCCCCCTCCTCCTCCTCCTTTCTGCGTGCTCGTGCTTTACGTTACGCAGCATTGTTATTATTTTCTCTCTCCTTCCCTCCCTGGATATTGAACACCTTTTTCGGTGGGGGGGTGGGTGGTCCCTTTGCTACGACGGCGACGACGGCGACAACGGCGGCAGACATGGGTTTCTACTCGCTTCTGCAGAAGATCTGCTCGTGTGTGCACGGCATGCTGCTGTGCTGCGATACAACAAGGTGGTGGATGGCCCCGTCGGGCGAGTACCCGCGTCGATTTCGTGCCTCTGCGGGTGGTGCTGGTGCCACTGTACGGGGCAGGCCGCTTGCTTGTGCCATTCACAGTTCGGGCATTCCAGCGTGATTTCTGTTTGCTTGTTTGCTTGCCGTCGTTACTCGCTGGGTTTGTGTCTCTTTCGTTTTGTTGCGTTGTTTTTCCATTTCAAATGTTTCGTCGTGCCATCAAAAATGGCATTTTTAACGACAACAAAAATGCTCGCATCGTGCATATTGTGTGCTCCTAAAAACTGTCGCCGTTTCTGTGTTTTTTGGCTCTGCACGTGTGAAATATACACGTTAGCCATAACCGAAGGTGTTTTGCTGCTGTCATTCTATCTCAGGCATGTTTTGGCATCTTCGTTGTTTTGCATTCTGCTCAACCGATAATATCCTTACTCTTTAAAAGTAGCCCCCAGCGAGTCTTGTTAATTATTGAAGCATTCCAATGGCCACCGGTCCCCCCATGAGACTGATCTCCCAGCGGGCCGCCTCGCTTTGCTCCAAAATAAACTTGTTTGCCCTCATGAATAGAGATACAAATAAAGCCATTGCGAGGATTCCGCTACGCCACTGTTTGCCACTCGGCGCTGGCCTTCAGCTCCTCTGAGCGCTGTCTGGGTTGATTGAGGTCGCCACCAGATGCTCGGATGCCCAGGGGCATTGGTAGAGATGGGGTGGGTGGTGGAGGAGGAGCGATTTCAGCCTCTGAGAGTGGATTATAATTTTTTTAAACCACGGCCTTGGGTGGCAAGGCACGCGGCGTGACGCGATGAGATTTTCTTCGGAATGGCACAAGTGTTAACGGTCGGATCCCAAAAAAAAAAATCTAAATTAAAATACCGTACTTGGTCTGCCAAAAGCCGTACGATAAGAGATTGCTGATAAGTCCTTCAAAAGCTGTAAGCAGACCCCGGGACCGTGGGAAACCAACCCGAAAAGGCGTTTTACGTTCATTCACAGCCGAGTGACATTCCGTGCAAAGCCGCCTGCTTCTCACGTGTGTTGTACCTGTGTTGTGTCTAGTTGCTCTCGGCGCGAGAGGCCCCCGGGGGTATTTGTTTACATTGCTGCGTGAGCGAGAGGGGGGGGGCTGCTTCTCGCAGAAATCGGCGTCGGGCACACCCGGAGGATTGGCCAAATCTCGGCGACGATATCTCGCGCAGATAGCCGCTCATGGATCGGCGGTCAAGTCGACGCCGCCGGTCCAGTGCGTTGTAAACGCGGTAACAGTGGGCAGGTGAAGGTGCATCGCTTCAAGAGAGACGCTCCAGAGAGTAATTTAGTCTACTTTGCCATGATGGCCAGATGTTACGGCAGAGGTGGGGAGTTTCTCCGTACAACATAATTTGCGGTCTTTTTAAATCCTTTATATTAAGTTCACTTGCTTGCTTGCTTAGGACCGTGCAAATCTTTCGGTCGTTTTTTAACCCACTTCCCGTGATCCAATCGAGCTGACATTTTGCACACAGACTCGTTGTGCGTGACAATTCATTTTCGTGAAAATTTGTTTCCAAAATTTTACACTTTTTATGACAAAAATATTATATTTAATTACCAATTGCTTAATGGTGCAATGCAATCATTTCACCCATAGGTGGCAGCCATCTCAAGCCAGAGGACGAGAGGACTCTAGCCGCCACGCATATAAAGGATTTATAGTGAAAAACTTTGTTTTTACGGGTTAATTTTTTGTTCGTCCAACGTTGGATGAAGGTGTCTCCCGGTGCCGTGCTAGTCGTGATGGTTGTTCAGGCAGAGGACACGGCGCTGCTCACGGTGGCTTGGTGAAGGGAAATTGTGGGGATGAGCGGGGGAAAGGGGGGGAGGCGTTTGAAGTAGTTCAATATTTTAATCTGTTGACATGAAAACGTGCTTACCCAGAGACGAGAATATAGGTCAATTATATAGCTGAAATTCAAATCCAAAGATGCAAAATTATGAAATGGATGTCACCGTAACAAATCAAGTAAATAACTAAACGTTGTGGTGGACGGTGCCCTGAAATTGGGAGTGTAGGGAGAAATGCAGAACATGAAGAACAAGCTGTTTGGCATCACAATAAACGTGATGATGACGGAGAGAACAGATATGAAAACAAGAAAGAAAATGCAAACATAACATAGAATACCAAGAACTCTTTAAAACCGCTAGGAGAAGGAGAAAAAAACAAGTCACAGAACACAACAACTTTGATTAAAGATGTCACAAAATAAACAACGGGAACATGAAAGCAGCAAAAAGGAAGTTTGTGAATGCTAAATCACAAACAGTCGTCTTTCAAGTGCAAGATGTTGCACGATAGACAACATTGTGGAGATATTTTATTTCCATAACAAAAATATATGCATTATATATGCAAAAATATTTTTTTTGTTTATGATGAGGATGTTCCATGTGTCACACTTGAGGAAGTGACCACTGCTCTTCACATTATGAAGAGGGAAGGCTCCCTGACCAGGTAGGGACACAACTGTGGACATCATCAAAGGAGAATTACACGATTTACTGAATGTTTGCACGGCAATGAAATGCAAGACCGCAATTATGGAATAATGCCTTATTTGTTTTTTTTAACTCAAACAAGCATGGCAAGATGCCTAATTGTAATAATGTTGAGAGGTGGGAAGATGAACACATGAATCTGGGCGCAGTCAAATCGGACTCGTAGTCACCATGAAGGAAAGTTAAACGGGCTTTGGCCCAGGCATGACGCATAGTTGGAAGGGGATTGTGGTCCTTTGGTATGAGATGGTTGGTGGAATGGTGCTAGGACCAATCAACTTCAAGGACAGTGCATATCATTATCGGAGTTGTTTCTTTTTGTTTGCATTTTGACTGCTTGTGTTGTGGTTATTGCAAACATGATCCCTTGTATAAAGGTGTCAGTTTTTGTAGCAGATGAAAGGGTAAAAACCTATTACTATATTTTGCCACTGGTAAAGGAGGTCTGATGGTACTAGATGATTGGCGCACACTGGAGAGGGAGCCCACCACTATGGAGATGGAGCGATGAGATCGGCTCACGTGCAGGAGTGAGACGGATTGAGAGATGGAGAGGGCGTCATGAGTTCTCCATCCGGCAGTGGATAGAAACAATCTTAAGAAAATTGTAATATGGATATTTTAGAAAACTTGTTTAATAAATAATAGACGGTTTACCTGCTGTCTAAGTGGGATTATTAGTTTTTTGGAACGCAAATAAAACAGCTCGTATGATATTTGGAACTCTCGATCCAACCTTAATACCTTGTGATCTTAAAGCATCATCGCGCGGAATATAATGTAAATGATATGACATGCTAAATATAAAACTTCGGTTATTTAATTAAAAGCGAGTAAGCGTGGTTCGGTGTGGCCAATGTGGGTACATTACAAACGTCTTTTTGACCGTGCATCAAAGAAGATGTCTTTTTTTATTAACCAAATGATGCCGCTTTCGAAGTCCCAATTTGCGACACAGTTTATTGGATTGCTCTTTTTAACAGGCGTACATGCCGAAGGTTGTGCAAGAATAACAGAAAGGGTAGCAGTCCCAATGCTGAACCTCACACTTTAAAAATCATCTGTTCCAAAGCTGCCCTACTTGGTGTGATTATCTCCACTGCAAGGCGACCACTCGCCATGGATGCGGTCTAAGTATCGCAGCAAAATATTTGTGTGCCGTAGTAAAGCATTCGGCGGAGGATGGGCCAACCGAACTGGCAGTCGTTGGCGACTTCTCCTGGATGAGCTCTTGACCTTTGTCCACGAAGCGTGCGTACGCCGCGGAACTCTACTCCGAGGTAGCCAGCAGCAGGCCTCCAAAAAACACAACTCTTGAATGACGTGCCCGAGAGAATGAACGAGTGTTGTGAGCTGCGGAGCCATGCCAGCCGGCTCTACAAGGGCCGTGCTCTATCGTCCGGGTGCTCTGTCGTTGGCTCTGTGCGCGGTGGTGGTTTAAATGACCCCGTGCACACGCGTCGATGTGCAACTTAAAAAAGGCAGTCGTGTGGCATGTATTATATTTGGAGCAAGACATGCAGGGTGTGCTGCTATTGAGCAAATTCGCGACGCAAGCTCACTGCGATGTCTGTACTCGTATCAGTGTGTGTCCTTTAATCCAGAAAAGCCTCATGGAGGTTCGTAACTCTTTATAGGAGGGTTGTGCAGTTTGGCCAATTGACTCGCTCCTACTGGACATCTGAAAAATAGCTTCTTCATAGCGCATCAGATTTTTCGAGTGTAAATGATTATTCTGTTCTTGATTTAAAAAGTCGTTGGTGTGTGGCGAGCACTCAGAGCTCCACACGTATGTTCAAGAATCCATCGCTGCACTGCCATCTCATGGCCACTTTGCAGAGCATGGCCAACAGCACCGGTCTCCCCTTAAAATACTAAAACTATGAAAATAAAACTCTTTTTACGAGCTATTTAGTTATTTTTCAGAAGCGACCTGGCCACACATGATAGGCCAACGAAGTGGCTCGTGTGCAAACGTATAGCAGCCGAACAGTCTAAACGCATCTTGCTAAATGTGGAAGGAAAAACCGGAGGACGCGGATACAGGGTTGGGATCGCACCCACAACCTCCTGTATACCAGGCGAGGTAGTTAACATCTCGCCACTGCTGCGCCCTAACCAGGCTCAACCCAACAAGAATCAAGTACTGTACAAACAGACTTCTGAGCTACTGTATGATGAGAGGAGGGCCAATGTCAGGGTGGTTTGGTCATGGACCAGAGAAGCCAATGTTGTCCTTTTCATTGCCAAATCGGGATCCATTTTAAAAACCGTAAACGGGTGCCGCTCAATCCATCAGCAGGTCGTGTGTGGTGGGGATAAAGTGGTGGGTAACAATTCTAGATTTGAAGCTTTCGTGACTGCAAGGATTCATACTCTTAGTTCTTTCGGTAAAGTCACGTAGGTAAAAAATGAAATCCCAGCAGCATAACAAAAGGCGGCTTGATCCTAGCTGGCTTAATATATGCCATCTACATTAAAAAGGCTCAGTTCCAACAGCAGTACTTGACCATCTCGCAACTCCTCCCCCATGGCGCTTCCTGGCTCCACCACTATATAAGGTCGTACCTCTTGGGACTTCTCTTCACTTGATACAGATATTTTGCTGTGGCAGTTTCACCTGAAGACGGAAGCTTGTGTTGCCTCCGAAACGTCGTGATTTTATTGTTTTAGTTTTTTTATTTTTATTAATTTTTATTTAATTTTTTTACCTACGTGACTTTACCGAAAGAACTAAGAGTATGGTGGGTAACACCCGCACCTCGTTCAAGATGTCTCGCCAGCATGGAAGAGTAGGCCAACGTACCCTCCAGAGGGCATCTCTAGGAACGAGCCTGAGTCGCGACCACCGTTGCTTCCAGCGTGGTTGCATGGTGTGTGGGAGGGAACACGTGCAGATGGAATGCTGCTGTGCTGGGCGCTATGAACTTTGAAGACAGCTGTGCCCAGTGAAGTATTTCACTTTATTAAAACAATGTAGTCACAACACACATTCCAGAAATATTAAAACGTCGAAATTCGCTTAGTACCTTCCAGGAAGCAGCTCCTTCAATCAAATTTGTTTTAAACAAATGCCATCCATTAGTCATACGCTGTTTTAATAGTAAATCATCTGAAACAATAACAATTTACAGCCCTTGTCAATCCACTGCTAAATGAATACCTCCCTATGCTGCGTTGGCGATGGGGGTTGTTTGACCATACTTCACCGCCATGGTCAGTGCAGGTGGGTACAACGGAGGCCCAGGACCGGTTGAGAGATCACCTGCCACTCGCGTTAGCCATGTGCGAGAATCTAACTTAGGGTCGTGGTGACGCAGGGTACCAAAGGCACTGGGCCATCGAAATTCAGAATTTCTGTAATATTATAGAACCGTAATTGCATCTACAACTAATCATGCATGTCCCGACTGGCACGTCGCGACAGCACGGCAAAAGCTTGATTCCTAAGAGAGAAAAAAGGATCCCCGACAAATGATGACGTCACCCTGCTGCTGCTTCTCTATTTAAGACCGGGAGCAAGAGCAGAGCCTCACCATTCTGGCGAATTGCCCGATGGTGCTGGATGCAATTACCAGCGAAACGTCGTACTACTCAAAAACTGTAAATGTTGTGGTTTCACGCTTCAACACACCGGTGGGCTAAAGCAGTGAACTATTTGTCTTTTGTCAACTTCTTCTTCTTCTTCCTAGCGTTGTTCCCGCTGTGGCGCAGGGTCCGCTTTTCGGCATTGTCTTCTCCATTTGGCTCGGTCCAGGGCATCTTCAGGGGATGCGTTGACCGTCTTCATGTCTTCCTTTATTCGGTCCATCCATCGCTTCTTCGGACGCCCGCGTGGACGGCGGCCCTCTGGCTCAATACGCAAGGCAGTCTTGGCCACTGATGACTCTTCACTTCGCATCACGTGGCCGTACCACCGAAGCCTTGCCTCAAGCATCTTGTCCGCAATGGGGGCCACACCAAGTCGCTTCCGAACGTCTTCGTTCCTGACACGATCCCATCGAGTGAGCCCGAGGCTCCATCTGAGCATCCTCATCTCCATGGTGTGGAGAGCTTGTTCGTGTACAGTTGTGGCTGGCCAGCACTCGGATCCATAGAGTGCCACCGGTCGGACGATGGTCTTGTATATTTTTCCCTTCAGCCTATCCGGAATTTTCCGATCACAGAGGACTCCGGTGACTTGCCTCCATTTCATCCACGCCGCATTGACTCGTGACCTCACATCAGTCGTGATGCTACCATCTGAGCTGATGGTGGAGCCCAGGTACTTAAAGTCCGTCACTTTCTTCAGATCTTCTCCGTCAATACTGATGGTGCCGTCGGTTTGGGGGCCACACTCCATATACTCCGTCTTTTTGATGTTGAACCTCATCCCGTTTTCGTCCAAACGTTCCTTCCACAGGCGCGTTTGTCTTTCCACTTCTCCTCTCTCTTCATCTGAGAGGAGGACGTCATCCGCGTAGAGAATTGACCATGGCAGGGGCGTGTGCAGGTCGGCAGTGATCGTGTCCATGCACAGGATAAACAGGAGTGGTGACAGGGCCGATCCTTGGTGCACTCCAACGCTGATGGGAAATGGCGGTGATATGCCCACTGCACACCTAACTGCACTGGTGACGTTCTTGTATAGGAGTTGCACCCAATGCACGTAGGTTTCAGGGACTCCATGGGATCGAAGCGAGTGCCAGATGAGGTCGTGGGAGACCCTGTCAAATGCCTTTTCAAGGTCGAGGAACGACACGTGCACAGCTTGGTTCTTCTCTCTGTGCCTCTCCAGCAGGACGTGACACTTTTTTGCTGATTGGCCGTGTCGGGTGGTGGAGGGTTACGACACATTTATAAATAACGCGATCTGACCCAAAAACGTTGATTATGAATCCCCTACAAATGTTTGGTCGAAGGCAACCAAGGCACGGGCGGCGGTGGATGATGCTGCGGTGGTTTCTGCAGAATCGGCCGACGGCTGCGTCCGCTATTCGAGCCCCCGTTGCCCTTTGCGCGAAGCCCAAACGCCGGATTAGAAATCCATCGGCGGTGTTGCTGTGCGCAAAGCGTGGTTACATCGCTATTATGCAGGGGGGGGAGAGGATGGTGTTTAATGTCGTTCTAAACAAAAAAAAATGTCAACACGTTGAATGCTGTTGCTTTGGAAACGGGTAAACACGAAGGCTTGCCGGCAGGGCCTTGCCGTGAGCGCTAATTGCTCGTTCACGCCGGTGGGCGCAGGCCAAGTGGACTTAAATAATTAAAGCGACCTTGGTTCCACCGTCGTATTTGGAAGTATTTTACGGCTCAGCGATGCATAGGCAATCCCCCGCCTTCAGCAAAATGGGGTTCAACAGCAGGCAGAGAGAGAGAGAGAGCGAGAGCTGTTACCGGTACCCTACCAACCTCCCCGCCCCCCCTCCCACCATCGTTTTTGGATAACCATTCCTTAATGCGTTGCACCTGCTGTGTGCACAGGGAGCCCACGCAGGGGGCAAAACACTTCACATGGCTGTGAGTGGCACAACGTCGACTTTCATCGCAGCGCGTTCGCAGCGCTGCGATGGGGGCAGCACCCAGTGCGGTCTGCAGCACGAGTTGGCTGGTGCCACCTGAATGAAGAACTGAGCGCCAAATTTCGATTTAAAGCTTTCGTGACTGCAGGGATTCATCTTCTTGGTTCTTTCGGTAAAGTCACGTAGAAAGGGAAGTAATAAAATAATAAAAATAAAACATAATACAATAATTCTCACGACGTTTCGGCCACAACGCAAGCGGCCGTCCTCAGGTGAAGACCAGGTCTGTCGGGGAGACAGCGTCTGAGTGAGAATTATTTTATTATGTTTTATTATTTTATTACTTCCCTTCTACGTGACTTTACCGAAAGAACCAAGAAAACTGAGCGCCAGTTTTGGCATGCACGGCACCCTCTCTCTCCGTTGCGAACCTCCCCCCTTCCCCCCTACCCCTTGTTCAGATGCTCGCAAAAAAACGTGCTCGCGTACAAGTCCACATGGCGTCCCCATGCCATGCGGATCGCGATGGGTTTATTTGACCGTCCTTTAAACAACGCTGGTTCATCGCGGGTTTGGCGAACGTGCGGAGTGTCGAGGTGGGAAGCATAGAAGTGCATTACAGCTGCGCTTTGTGCTGCGCGGTCCATTCGCGGTCTACCACGCGGCCCTGGTGGGACTAAAGGAATGATGACTACATTTTACTCGGGAAAATTTTAACTTTGGAATTTCATGTAACTGGCCAGATCGTTGTCAATTAACCATATTGGTGGCATTGGGCAGTGCCATGGTCTAGTAGTAGCGTGTTCTCCGCTTGTTGAAGAGGTTCACGGTTTGATGTCCGACAGCCCCCTTGATTATTGCTGCGAGTGTAAAGATGACGGCAAAACTTAGCACCGTCTGCCTCGGAGTGGACGTTAAAGATCCTCTGACGTCGTTCTCAAGAGTAGGCCATTGTATGCCGGTGTCAGGGTTCACATTTGAAACATTTGAAAATAACAAAATATTCAATGCCCAAGGTCACTTGCAATTTAAATCATCCTGGTCTCTTGGGTTCTCACCATTGGAACCTCATTTGCCAGTAGCAAAATATGATAATTGTTTGTTTACCCTTTTTTCTGGCAACAAAACTGACACCTTTTTTTACAAGGAGTCATGTTTGCATTGACCACAATACCTGCAGTCGAAATGCAAACAAAAAACACAACTCTGATAATGTATGCATCAATTTCAAGGACAGTGCATACATTATCAGAGTTATGTTTTTTGTTTGCATTCCGACTGCAGGTATTGTGGTCAATGCAAACATGACTCCTTGTAAAAAAAGGTGTCAGTTTTGTTGCCAGATAAAAGGGTAAACAAGCAATTATCATCTTGGGTTCTCATCCGTTTTGACACAATAAACTCGAAACTTGTTTGTTTTATGCTACTTGTGCTCGCCACAGCATCATCATCACCAACATCAGCCACGCTCAATCCACTGCTGGATGAATGCTTCCCCAAGGTGACACCATATGTCAAGTTCCTGCGATGGAATAGGCAACACCGTAACAGCCACGGAGGGAAATGGAACTGGACCGTGGCCTTTAATTTGCCCACCGAATCAAAGAGTTTCATCGGAATGTTCAGTCATAGCCGAGTGACTGGTAAAGACTGGCTGGGCAGTATCGCTGTGTTTTACTGGAGCATGACCGGTCATTAGAGCGTTGTTTTTTCTCGTGAAGCCTCGAATGAACCGAGTGTGAACTCTGCAGCTGCGCTCCTTGCAGCGCGCATGAAGATACGCAGAGCGACGTATTTCTCCGCTGGCAGAATGTTGTGTTTTTCTTGAGCGATTGTCCCCGAAACGGGCAATCCTTCACACACGCTGCTTACGTTGTGATGTGAGGAGGCGTTGGAGAGATTGATACATTTTCTCCATGTGCCCCTTTGCGACGGGAATATTTCCAAACTGTTGCGTGCTGGTGTTTGCATATTTTCTCGCAATTTCATTATTGCCCCCTTCGCCTCTGAACGTCCTTTGACAGGCAGGGGGGGTGTCGCTATGGTTCCAACATGGAGGAGTCATAATTACCGAGTGCGCGTGAAAAACGTCACTTTAGTCCGCGTATGGATAGTTGCACCCCATCCCAGGTGGAGGTGGGGACCTGAAGCGTGTGGTCACAAGCATGGCCCGAAGCAACGGATATGTCTGTGCAAAGACCAAGATCCCCCCCCCCCATGTCGCCTTCATAGACTGTTGGGCAAGTGTGCAATTGGCACCGACAAAGGCCGGCAGGGTGTACGAGAGGGTAATATGGTCAGCACCACGCCCAAGTGGTCCTTGTGTTGTTGTTTTTTACACGCCTTACCAGGTATTCATTTGAGGCTGAGTCGACCTACGAGAAGCCCAGGATTTATTGAGACGTTTACCATAATTCTAGATTTGAAGTTTTCGTGACTGCAAGGATTCATATTCTCAGGTTTTTTTTCGGTAAAGTCACGTAGGTAAAACATTAAAATTAATAAAAGTAAAATAAAATAAAAATCACGACGTTTCGGAGGCAACACAGGTGGAACCGTCACAGCCACGACAGCTGTATCAAGTAAATGAGAGATTGCAAGAGCTACCACTCCGTATATATAATGGTTGGAGAGGGGGAAGGGCCAAGTACGGCACACTTTTTTATTAATATGGTAAGGTGAGGCTTAAGAGGCTGGGCCTTTGTTATGGAGAGGTACGGTTTGTGACTAAGCCTGGCCTACATAACGTTTACCATAGACCACTGCCGATAGGAGTACGCACACAGCGAGAGGCGCAGGCAAACGTAGTGTGATGGCTTGTGGGCACATTCCATTCTCACCAGGTGCCCTTGCTCGGTGACCACCCCGTCGTGCGACTCGGTCAAGCTCACTCGTGCTGCACACAGTTTCGTCAAACCTGTCACGCTTTGGCTAGGTACGGCGCGAAAGAAGTTCTACATAGTACGGACGTCACACAGTCGTGCGATAATCGTAGCGGTGATATCGCGGTGAGATTTAATGGATAGCGCGCTGGAATTGCAATCCAGGGGGTCACCGAGTCGATCACGTCACATGGCAAACACAACAATTGGGCAAGTTTCTTAAATCCGCCCTCACTCCCCTCCTCCTCCTCTGTCCACCGAGCAGTGTAATTGGAAACACCACAAGTTAGTCGGTCGGCAGCTGGCCAGCGTGAAAGCGTAGGCCAATGTACCCACTCGAGCAGTTCTCTGGAGCTCCTCCCTCGAGGTGAGACCTTTTCTTCCAGCAGTGAGCAAGCAATTGCAGGGGCTGCACCTTTGACCACCTTTACATTTCTGATCACGTAGAGAGCTCGTCTTCCCATTCAATGTGACGACTGCATTTTTTTTATTTACGTAGGTGTTATTTTATTTAACGCACGCTGCTTATTTAATTCCCCCCCCCCCGCACGTAATGGAAATGTTTGTTTTGAATGCATAATCCGCGAGCTCTGCGCACGTCGGCAAAAAAATGCTGACGCTCGTGTCGCCGCCTTTCCATTATTGACGAGCCACGCGTGTCCGTCGCCCGCCGTGTCATTTTGTGACGGCGCCGCACCTGCTCCGGCGATGAAAACAACGCCAGGCCCCAGGTTGGGTGCGCAGACGGGTTCCGTCTGGAGACGACGGCTCTGTCGTCGATACAAAAATGCCGATTTTTGGAAAGCGGTGGTTTGCTCTGCGTTGGAAGGGCTCACAGCTGAGGCCACGAGTGAGAGTGAGAGTGTGTGTGTGTGCTTGGTGTCGGCCCTTGGCGCCGTTGTGCTTGTTAAGCCGATGTCATTCCGATTATCAATTTGGCGAAACTGCTGTGTGCTGCGGGTTCGTTGTGACCGCTGCTGACACCATGTTCTTGTTTTTTTCGGTCCAATTAAGACGCTCTCGCAGTGGGGCCCCCATGTCAACTGCTGAAAACGGAAAAGAATTCGCCTTTTGTTGTCGCCAATCATTTACATTCTCACGTTACTATTCCACGCTGCATTCTTAGACAGCGTCCCAACGCAAGGCCTTGCTAACTTGACTTTTGAGAATAAGGGAATAACAAAGAAAATTATATAATCTAATTAAATACAGGTCCGATATATAATGTGTTGTGGTTCTATAGATGAAAACCTCTCATCTGTTTGCCACTTATCCACTCTTCCTATTATTTGCATCATTTAATCGGTTGCAATGTATCGTATCTGTGCGTTGATTCTCACGTTCGAGGCGTACACAAAGTTATTTATATTATCCACCATTATCTGCTGATAATGACTCGTTGATGTATTCTGGAAGTGGCAGCAATTTCGTCCTGCGACCCTGGGGATTATATCCAGAGATAGCTGTGCAGATAACAGGAGCAACTTCCACAGATAAATGCGGATATCAGGATCTGCATGCAATAGAGCCATCCACATGGTCGCGGATGAGAGGCATTTCACCCAACTACAAATTCTTATTGAAACCTGTTGTGCTCTTCACACTTAACTTATGGCCATTTAAACAATACATGTGCCACTGTAGATAAGCATCAATTACTTTAAGTAAATTACGCTAATTTTGGGTACTTTAAAAACAGTTTCCATGAGGACGAACATTGAAATAGCTAAATAATAAATGTTTTCCTCCTCGCTACTCCCTGTATGCTCGTCCTTGGCCGTGTGGGTGTGAGATGGATGGAAACTACTACCCGCAAAAACTTAAGCCTTCCTGCGTAAAGTAAATAAAAAACATGGGGGGAAAAAAAAAGTTGGCATTGCGTCAGCGTTTTCAAAAGAGGCAAAGCATTTTGACGCGCGCGGTCGAGGGCTCGTCGGCCTGTCGCTTCGGCTGCGGCCTCGTCCAAGCTTCAGCTCTCCCGGAAGACGTCGCGTCGTGCGTGCGACCCGGGCTGCCCGAAGGTGGGAGGGCTCGATCAGCGCCGTTGCAACATCACGCGCACGCACGCGCGTGCACGCGCACGCACGCACGCGCCACTCGTCGCCGTGACGGCAAGCACGCGGATTCGATGGTTCCATCGGCGGTATTGGTTTTCCGAGCAAGCATAAGGTCCAAAACCCCCTTGAATGTATAGCAGCAGTAGTAGTGTGTGTGTGTGCGCGTGTTCCCATCGGGTACAAAGCATTGCCTGTTACTCACCAGTGGCCGTAACTACATTATCAGCTCGGGGGGGGGGGGGGGGTAATGCGGCAACCGGTCAGGTGGTGACCCTGTACTGTTGAAAACATCTCATGGTGGCTGTCAAGAGAGCCCCACCAACTCGCAGCTTTGGCCACCGGGGGATGGCACGGCAGTCCGTCGTCTCACTCTCGTTACTGTGACACACGCATGCATCAATTGGAGTGGCCGGATTGTGTTGTTTGTGCAACGTTTTCGGCAGCGCCACAGATTGGCTGACAGTGTACCGAGTGCGAATTGCGATAAATATTCGCAATTCTCGACGTGTTAATCTGATGTTTCTGACCGTATTCTTATAAACAAATTATACAGCATTTGTAAAAGCATTACACTTATATTTAAGCTACATTTTCAGACAGCGCGGTCCTCATTTATCAACGGTTTGACGATACATTTTACTTACACAATATAGACATTCTACTCTTTGGTTCTTTCGGTAAAGTCACGTAGATAGAAAAAAATAACGAATAAATAAATCACGACGTTTCGATAGCAACACAAGCCATCGTCCTCAGGTGAAACAATCCAGCAGGCGGACTGCTGAGGAGGAAATGTAGCGAGAGAGCTACTGCAACCAAAGGTTATAGACGTTTGTGGAGGCTATATACGTCGTGATTTATTTATTAGTTATTTTTTCTATCTACGTCACTTTACCGAAAGAACCAAAGAGTATGAATTCCTGCAGTCACGAAAGCTTCAAATCAAGATTAATACAGACATTAGTTTAGTTTCTAATACGTGTACAAATGAAATGGAGAAAACAACTCCATATTTTTAAGAAGTCCTGTGGTCCTGAAATGCAGTAAAAAAAAAAACATCACGTAGGTGGGTGGGGGTGGGGGGGGATTTTTATTTTATTTTGTTTTAAAATACAGACGATACAAAGTCTGTGCCCTCGTTCAAGGAAGAGAGGGTTCTAAATGCGCGCACAGCCTCCCGTTTCGTACGCGCACCAAACATTGCCCCGTGCCGTGTGGCCCCATCACTCGCCCGGCGCCGCTGAAAGTTTCGAACCGACTTCTCCGAGACTCGCGCCGCCCAGCGCCTTGCGAATAGCGCATCGCCGGGGGGGGGGGGTCCTCCAGGAGCCAATGAGTGGCCACGGATGGGGAAGGGAGGAGGCGGCTGGATTTTTGGTGGCCTGTTGGAGTGGGGGCAGGGGTGGGGAGCCACTGAGGCGTGGGATGGGAGGAGGAGGAGGTGGGGTCGGCGGAGGGGGAGACGTTAATGATTACTGTGCGCGGGACAGCATCAACTCACTTTGCGTGCTTACTAAATAGCTGGGGGAGGTGGTGGTGGTGGGGAGGGGGGCATAAGCGGTCGACGAAACGCAGGCAAGCGGCTTGGGTGCACAAACCCCCTATCAAGCGAACTAAGTTTAGAACAAAAAAAATCAATGAGATATTAATGCCATTACATTCTTAACGAGTCCTCGACGCGTGAGCTTGTGTCGGGAGGCGTCGCTGGGAGTTGTGCCCGGACAATGATGGTTGAGCGTGCACTAGCGAAGTCAGCCCCGACGGCTCCTACGCACCAGCCACCCGCTTCATCCGCTGCGCACTGCAAGATGGTTTTTCGCGCAATGGGCAGGGTGCTCAGGTGAGTGTCGTCTCGATGGCTCCCGACGCGTGGCTGTGTAATGCCGGTTGTTGTTGTAGTAGTAATAATAATGACGACGGCGACGATGATCATCGTAACAATACGAAGCACAATCTGAATGTAAACTACTACGGGGAGGGGGGAGCGGCATGATTGTTGCCTCGATGTCGTGAGTGACGCGTGATAGACCAAGTCAAGTAATTTTGTGTCGTACGCTGTTTGTCAAATGACATTTGCCCGATGCAAACCCGATGATTGACCGCAACTGCCGCCGCTGCTGCAATTGTAAGGAGTAATTTTGAATATTATTAAACTATTTACTTGCTGGTTAAACGTTACGCCCGGTGGACACGTCCGGAGGTCCATTCGTGTCGGGGGGGGGGGGATGCCAGCGTGGTGTCGTGCGCTGATGTTCCACGCGGAGACGCGTGAGTTCCCACAGGACGTCTCGTATCGATGTTGGCAAGTTGCAGGCAGATGTTTAGGTGAGTCTTTCGTGTTGCGTTTGAGTTAAACAATTTGTTTTTAGTTTGTTACACGAATGATGCTGTTCAGTCGGTTTCCCCGAGTACTTGACGAGGGAGAATCCGTGATGCGTGAGCAGATCGACAAAGCTTAAGAACATTCATGTTGGTAGGGTCATTAATGAATATTCGCTTTTTTAAGGTTTTGTAATAGTAAAGTCACGTAGAATGGAAATAATAAAATAATAATAAAAAAAAATAAGAAATTTTTATTATTATATTATTTTATTATGTTTTATTTATATGATTGTTTATTATTTTATTATTTCCATGCTACGTGACTTTACCGAAAGAACCAAGAAGATGAATACCTGCAGTCACGAAAGCTTTAAATCGAACTTTTGTAATAGTGTAACAAAAATTTGGATCTTCATTTTGAATGTTATTCTCTTAGGTCCTTAAAAGTTGGTCCCGTTTGGAGACATGCGTAGCGTCGTTTATATGATGTTTTAACGTACGGTATAGCAGCAGTGGTTGGTACACTGCGTTGATACACACCCGGTGACGAGACTTTGATTCTTTGTCACGGATTCTTATCACTACTTCACCCAGCAGCAGATTGACATTCGCACTCTAATAATAATGAGTAAATATATGTTCTTGTATTATAGGCGTAAAAACCTGCTGTATGGTCCTCACTCTCTCTGTCGTCAGTGGGATTATTTTCAATCCCTATTCACTGGCATCACGGCGCGGGGCAGAGTTAAACATAATGATGAATCATCATATTTTTAAATCCTTTATATTAAGTTCGCTTGCTTGCGCGCTTATGACCGTGCAAATCTTTCGGTCGTTTTTTAACCCACTTCCCGTGATCCAATCGAGCTGACATTTTGCACACAGACTCGTTGTGCGTGACAATAAATTTTCGTGAAATTTTTTTTCCAAAATTTAACACTTTTTAGGAAGTTTTATTTATTTAATTACCAATTGCTTAATGGTGGCAGGCAATCATCTGACCCATATGTGGCAGCCATCTCAAGCCAGAGGACGAGAGGACTCTAGCCGCCACGCATTTAAAGGATTTATAGTGAAAAACTTAGTTTTTACGGGTTAATTTTTAAAAAATTATTATAGACTATAAAACCTGCTGCATGGTCCTCACTCACTCTCGCTCTGGTCAGTGGGATTCTTTTGTCACACTGGCGCGATGCAGAGCAAAACATGCCGCCTCACGTTCTCAAGGATAAGATTTCCTTAGAGAAACTACACACACACACGAATCAGGAATGTGGTCGCCTCCGAGGTGTGTCAGCCCCCCCTACCCCCCCGGCTGAGTGTGTATTTGCGTGTTTGTGCCTGTTTGTCTGCAGCGAGGTGTGCCACCGTAGGAGAGAGAAAAAAAAACCTCTGCAGGGCTCATTAACCCGTTCGGCGGGTTTCACCCGAATGTCACTCGGGCTTTTTGGGTGCTCCCTTTGCGTCTGGCCTCCTCAAACACAAACTGTGCTTTGTGGGGTGTGGGGGGGACACGTGCTCGTTTCGTTTTGCTTTCAATGTCGTCTCTAACGCCAGGGCGTTTTGGTTGCACAGAATTTCAAACTGTACGTACAATTCGAGAGACACGTCAAATATGTCCGTAATCATCGGCGTAATGGTGAAGTGTGTTTTTATTTTTTTGTTTTTTTACCCGGGGCATAGCACGTTAACCTTTTGGGGCCGTGACTAGGATGGAAATAATGTGTCCACCTTGCTTGATAAGGGAGAAATGCTCATTATATATCAGGGTGACTGGTGCGCTCGGACGAAATGACCTTTTCATCCAGGCTCAGATGGTGTTGGGGCTTTCCATGTCATGCGTGTCAAAAACAATCTGTAATTTAGTAAAAACAACAACAGATAATTGGCTTCAAAGAGCCACCCCTGTGTGTTTTGCTGTATCAGGATGATTGTACATGTTTTACTGCAGTTGACGAGTTGATAAAAACCGACCTCTGATGTGTCGCAAAATATTTCAATAGCCACTCTGTGTGCCATATACCCCTTTTTCAAAGACGTTGTCGATCATGGCTTTCGATGTCGTTCTCTCCGCGATGTTTACTCAAGAACGTCGTGTTAGATACTCCCAGTGGCATCCAATTGTTCAAATTGCCTACGTACTTCCCTGGCTTTTTGCACCTATAATTTTCCCAGTCAAAACGCATTCATATTCAGGCTTTTATTTTCTCATTACATGTCCAAGAACTCTTAACTTTTTTATCCATAATTATTCGTATTTATTTTCTTGTTGTGTACCCTGCTATCTGTAATACATTTACGCTACTCATCTTGTCTGTCCGTGAAATGTGTAATGTCCTTCTTAAAAACGCATCTCTTGCATCTAGTTTGCTCTGTAGGGTCTTTGTACTCTGGTTGTACAGATTTCACATCCGTATGAGAGACCCGTACGCAACACTGCTGTCTTCTAATTCGTGTGGTTTCAAAAGCCACGACATTCATAGTAAGCTTTTATTTTCATTTGAACACTCGGTGATGCATGCCCGCACATGGTTAACGTTCCGTGTTGTACGTTCCGCGTGCATTGCACTGCATTGTTGTCACTCGCAGATCAAGATTGCCATTCCAAAAAAACAGAAACTTTAAGTCTCGTAATTTTTGTTCTTACCTGTTCAAATAAAGTCCCATCAATTTATCACGAATGTGCACCAACATTTGGCCATTGAGGAATGCCCATAGAGCGCAGGGGGTGCATTCGGCTCGGTGAGCTGCACTGCTCGGAGCCAAACGACTAATTTTTGGGTTTACTCCAAACTTCCTTACCAAACCACAAATGGCCAGGATGGTGAAGTATGGTCAAGCGGCCCCCATGACGGACACGCCGAGTTTGATTCCTGCTCACGGCCAGCATCAATGGAGAATATCTGAACCAGTTCTGGGCCTCGACGAGGTCAACTCTGCCTTAAATGAGTACCTGGTGCGCTTTGTGCATGTTGTCACTGGAAATGCAACGGTGGTCGGCGCGTGGTGCTGGCCACACGACCCCTTCGTACGCCACACCGGCCTTAATAGGTGCTCGCTAACAGCACCTGCACCGACAGTCCGTGCTGGCTAACAGGGCTCGTGTATATATTGCCATCGTAATGACTCCTGCCAACCCTTGGCGCCCAGGCGTGGCCGGAAGAACGAGAAGAAGAGTGCCCCCGAGGAGCGACGCCTCTACCTGGAGCCCGACTACGTGCGAGCATGCATCACCGAGTCGGAGCTCCGTCCACTCATCACCTTGCCACCCTCCATCGAGCTCAACGAGTGGCTCGCCACGCACGGTAGGGCACGCGGCGGAAGGCCCAGCGCCACATGAAGGCATTCCAGCGCGCGTCACGTGACAGCAGGGCAGCTGTGCTCGCTACACACACAGCGAGGCCTGTGGAGAGAAAGTGAAAATCGTTTACTTTTTTGGAAGAAAAAAATGTTTGTTCTGGTATTCGGTGGTGGAGCAGTTGGTCCGTTGGCAATGGGGTCGCGAGAGTTCATTGTTAACAAGTAGGGGGGGGGGCACGTGGGTAAGTGCCCACACGCACCATCCCATTCGGTGGTGTAGCTGTTGAGTGGTGCAGGTGGTGTGACTGCAGTAGGACCGATGATGGGCCCAGGAGGGGCCCCAAATGCCAGGCTAGGAAGAAGGGAGGAGGTTTGGGGGTCGCCGTTTCATTCCTCACATTACGGCCCAAGCCAACCCGTGCTGCGCTACCACTTTTGTTGTATTCCCGTATATTATTATTTTGTTGCATCAAATTGAACAAAGTGCCTTGAGGGTTTTATTTAAGTTCGATAGCAAGCACTTATGAGACATTGGTTAAAAGTTGACATGTTTAACCTAAGCAAAATTTGGAGGCGTACATTTAAGCAAGGGGCGAAAAGTAATGATTTGAGGCAAATGCAGGTGTGATCGGTACATGATCGGAGTATACGATGAGGCTGGTGAGGTGGGGTGTGGCTCGGGTTGGGAGTGGGGGGGGCACATTCTATCCTAAATTTCATTAATCTGGCAAGTTACTTTCTCAATAATTCATTTAGGGGTCCCTTAGAATTACATTTCATTCACATGAACTCATCTTTCTTTACCCCGTTTAAAGTTACAGTGGTGTTTTGAAATAAGCACGTTTTATTTTTACATATATAAAAAAAATATACAGCGGGGTTAGGTTGAGGCTGAAAGCGGCGATTTATGAAAACAGTATTTTTAGGAAAGAATACAGCCGTGGGCGATGGTGCTCACACTCTGGTGCCCGGGGTCTGTTTGCAACATGTTCTAAGTTGGGACATTTGATGAGAAGAGTTGTAGGTGGCTGTGCCTGAGAAAATACTTCCCCCCCCCTCACCCCCCAAAAGTAAGTCCAAGATTTTTATCGTTCGATTCCATTCCGGGTAACGGATGGGCGGGGAGCGTACAACCCTGCAAAATGCAACCGGCGCGCCTGTGTGCGCAAGGCAGTAATTGTTACACACTTTCTGTGGTGGATTGCTGTCCCCTCCGTGCTGCTGCACCAACATTAAATTCCATGCCAGATGGCTAAAGAGAAACAAAATTGCTTTTGCGTCACCGGGAATTCAAAGATCTAAACGAATGGCCTAATAAGGGCACGGACATTTTTCCACCGTGCGCTCCAAACAGCGTTTTAACTGTTGCCAAGAATTCCTGTCCACTTTTGGCGGAAATTGTTTACATGGATTTGTAGATACTTTCAGGGACTTAAATGCATGTTTGCGTTTTCCCCCAGGTCATTTTCCCCTGCTGGGGAATCTTAATTTATTTCCTTTATTACATAAGCCTGCTGCTACTGGCGTGTGCCGTACAGCTTATGTGTTCAGTTCTTTAAGTATGAAAACGCATACAAAAATAACTACGTCTTTTGTATAAACAAGACTTTTTAATGTGTTGTTAGGAATGTGACATTTCACTGCATCGCTTAGCATTGTTTTGTTAAGTCACGGAGGGTGATTTTGCAACTTGTTGAAGGGCAAAGATAAACGGTTTCCTTAAAAAAATAGTTTAGTAACTTCTGCTACATAACAAAGAAAACCCCTTAATGGTATCAAACACCCTGTCATTATTTTGCTGTTATTGAATACAGCATTCAACTCTATATGGGGTTAATGCAATGTCATTTCAAATGTTCCAACTGAGATCTAAATGCACCTGTTACCATATTGACCTAATTTAATTCAAACTCGCCTTCATGTTATTCATTTTATAAACTCATTGCGTCTGTGTGCGTATAAAAATCATGACAACTTGTGTAGCTTTAAATTCCACTACAAACAAAAATTAATTTCGAATTTGGGGACTATCCAAACTCCCTCTGATTGCGAGATCGGACAGAGGAGGCACTGCTGCCCCATCTCATGACACGTGACACTGAGGCATTGTGGATGAAGTATATTGACTTAGGAAGTGGGAGCCATTGAACAAAGACTAATTACATTGACGAAACGCCCGTTAGCATATTGTGCCTGTGATGGTCAATCGCCTCATTCGTGGTTCAATCCTAATCTGAATTAAGCCACTATCTCGCAGAGTCCGGAAATACACACATACATACATACATCACCTTAATTCATTATTTACGTGCGCTTTATTTTATAGCTAGCTTGTTAGCCCGTCCTAGGACAGAAGCTGTAAGATTAAAGATGTAAATTTAGGCGGGAGGGGGGACAATACGTAGATTAACATAACAGTCTTAAACTAATGAAACGTGTATGGAATTCTGTTGATATGAGTTGATGTTTATTGTTGTTGTTGTTAGGTCTGCATACAGTAGAACCCCGCTTAACATTCACCCCCTGTTAACGACTAATCGCTTCAGGACGGGCCTCTATAGAGCCCAATGTGTATTGTGTAGTGTATAGTGTAGTGTATAGTAGTGTATAGTGTAGTGTATAGTGGGGTAGTGCCTCCATAGAGCCCAATGTGTATTGTGTAGTGTATAGTAGTGTATAGTGTAGTGTATAGTAGGGTAGTGCCTCCATTAAGCTCAATGTGTATTGTGTAGTGTATAGTAGTGTGTAGTGTAGTGTATAGTAGTGTAGTGACTCCATAGAGCCCAGTGTGTATCGTGTAGTGTATAGTAGTGTGTAGTGTAGTGTATAGTAGTGTAGTGACTCCATAGAGCCCAGTGTGTATCGTGTAGTGTATAGTAGTGTGTAGTGTAGTGTAGAGTAGTGTAGTGCCTCCATAGAGCCCAATGTGTTCGCTTACCGACCGTTCCCCTGTTAACGGTGGGCTGTTGTATGTCCAGCTAATATTATTTATTGCATTGATTAAACATGTTTTAAAAAACATTCTGTATTTATAATGTCGTTAGTATCTTTATGTATTAATATCCATTGTTTAAATATTGTAAAGCACGTTTTTTGGGTGAAAAAGGGTCACTTTCAATGCTATAGGAACGAATTGAGTCTTTAACGTGTACTTCCTATACTCGCTTAACGACCAGTTTCATGGAACCAAATGACCGTCGCTAAGAGGAGGTTTTTCTGTACGTTGTACAGTGTGTGATTGGTTCAAATCACGACTGCAGCCACTCGAGGCCACTGACATTCACCGCAATGTGAGAACAAAAGTCAACTGCATTGTTGAGTAAAATTGTCATGCTCAACTATGACGATTCGTCGATTTTCTTTTTTGGTGGGTGACTTATTTGTATACGTAACTGATAATCGGTTAATACAATGCAATGTATCAGAAAATTTCAACTAATATAATTCTACTATGTACAATCCTGTAAATTGTCAGCTGTACTGCACATTTTCTGGCATACTCGTTGTCATTGAATACAATGTTATAAATTATTGACATAAAAGTTGATATATTTGCTTAATCGAATGCAACGGTCAAAGTGTGTTTTTCTGTCGTCCTCTTACGGCTGGACCCATGGTGTGCCTTGGCGCGCAGTCACAACATTCTTTGGACACGTGAACCTGCAGTACAGCGCCATCTCGGAATTCTGCACAGCGGAAACCTGCCCGCTCATGACGGCCTGCAACGTGTAAGTCCTCCCCGGCCTCCACCCCCCACGTGCCCTTTTCCCGCCTCTCCTTCCATACCCCTCTCCCCACCCCGTCCCTTGAACACTCGCCGAAATCCAAAACGCCGCTCCTCCAGAGTGCCCTCAAATACCACGCACGCTCGCAGGGTCACAGTTGGTGACAGCAATATCTAAAAATACGCACGCACAGCCTGGCGCTTAATTTCTCACCGCCGGTGAACTGGAGTGGATTGCAAAATGCAGTCCTGTTGAATCAATTTCCAATCGCAAATCAGCCGGAATGTACCTGATCTCAGAAGCTAAGCAGGGCTGGGCCTGGATATGACTCGAGTGGGCGAACATGCGTATAAAACAAGATGCTAGTGTGGAGAGGCCAGTGCAACAAACGCCATTGCTGGCTGTACAGTTCTTCTATGCACTTGCAAATACCCCCAGTCTTTGCCAACCTGCACTGACCAGCATGGTGAAGTATGGTCAAACAAACCCCCAAGACCTGTCCAGCATGGATGGTGGCCCTAATCCAGCAGTGGATGGGCAAAAGGGCTGTGCGTACTTGAGATAGTTTGGGTAAAACGTATCGCCATCGAGAGCTCTTTCTCAGACACAGATTTCGATTTAAAGTTTTCGTGACTGCAGGGATTCATCTTCTTGGTTCTTTTGGTAAAGTCACGTAGAAGGGAAGTAATGAAATAATAAAAACAAAACATAAATAATTCTCACGACGTTTTGGCCACAACGCAAGCAGTCGTCTTCACCTGAGGACGGCTGCTTGCGTTGTGGCCGAAACGTCGTGAGAATAATTTTATTATGTTTTGTTTTTATTATTTTATTACTTCCCTTCTACGTGACTTTACCGAAAGAACCAAGAAGACAGACAGATTACCAACATTCCTTTAATGGGTGTGCGTTCTTTTAATGACCTTCTAATGTTCCATTTTCTGATCTTCACATTCGAAGGGCTGCTATAAAATGGTAGCCGAATACCTTTTGAAGCCCAAATGGTGTGTGAATGGGAACAACTCCATGTGTGAACTCAAAGTTGGGCCACATGCCTTACTTGATCTCTGGAATGTGAAACGGTGTAGGGTTCACTCCCACACTCACTCTCTCCTGGCTGCCTCATTTCAAAGCCGAGTTGTCAAATGCAATCATTTTATGCCCCACATACTTCCAGGGTAGAGATGTGGAAAATACTACACCGTGGCTACATGTATATAATCACGCGTATGTGTGTGCATGCGCATGTGGCCGTGTGTGTGTGTGTGTGTACCGCTTTACAATCCGTGCAGCGCACATTTAACTTCCTGCTGTGCAAATCGATGGAAATGTCATTGCGTCTCTCTCATGTGTTGAGACTGCAATAGAATAGGTCTGAGATTTTTTTTTCCAGTTTCAAAATTACGAGAGAAAAAAAAACGAGAATGGGGGCTTCTTTTCTTTTTCTGGCAATAAAATGAAATGTTGATGTTCAAACACCAATTCGATAACCCCTTTTTCAAGGCATCAAGTCTGCATTAATCGCACATTGTTGGGAAAAAACATGCAAACAAACATCCTCTGATAATATATGGATTGTCTTTGAAACCGATTGGCCTACACCGGAGACCCTTTCTGGCCTAGTCTTACCAAACAGTCGAACAGTACAAAGGCAAAGCAAGTATCAACGTTGATTTGAAGTTTTCGTGACTGCAGGAATCCATACTCTTTGGTTCTTTCGGTCACGTGACTGAAAGAACCAAAGATTAAGTATCAACGTATCCATAGCTCGGGTTGAGCAGTTCTATTTATGGGACATTTGCCTTGAAACGGGTATCTATTTGTTGTGAACATTTTCACAGGAAGTTTGATTGCCAGAAAGTGTTTAAATCCGATGCTAATTTTTCCCCATAAATTAAATAGGTGTTCAGTGACAACAGAAGTTACCCTTTGTGTTGCAGACAATACTTCTGGCAGGACGAGAGGGGGAAGAAGGTGAAATGCACGGGACCACAGTACGTCGACTACGTCATGTCGTGCATCCAGACGACGATCACCGATGAATCTATTTTCCCGACAAAATACGGTGAGCTTGGGACGATTGCGTTCGGACCTTGCGGGCGCATGGACGAAGCTTTGCACTCAAATGATTGGGGTATCGTCGTGCCACTGGTACTGCAAGCAGGGGAGCGATAATGTAATAGCCCCTTGGCAGTGAATAAGTAATGCGATGCTAATTTTTTGAATGCCCTCTATTTATCCAGGGAACAAAAATTTGAGTGACGAGACATGTTTTTGGAGGAGGGTCCTGCATTGCGATGTTTGACCACTTTTTATAATTAATGTTTGGTATGTGGGAGGAAACTGGAATGGTCTGGAAAATTCACTAGTAGTGGCGTGCAGATATATTCAAGAATTAACTTGTTTACTGCGATCTCATGACCATCTCTCGGCTCAAGCTGGCTACACCTGGTATTTCCAGGCAGTCTGCGATCTGAGTATTAATGAGGTTCCACGTTTCTTTCCTTTCCAGATGTAAAGAGAGTTTACCCACGTTGGTGATTTAAAAAGAGATCCTCATATTCCAGAAGGGGTGCAAGTGAATTAGCCTCGTCAACAAAGTAACCGGCGAACCGTTACTACCGCGTAGCATTTCACGGTTGTGACTGTATATCTCGCCGACGGCTATCATGGCGAACACTACGTGGTACAACTCGAAAACCTATCGGAGAGCTGGGAAAACAGATTATTGGGCAGCTTACCTCGGACGGCCGCGGCGTCGACGATCGATCGACTGACGTGCAGCGATTGCCGCGTTGCCTCCCCCTCCCCTGCCTCAGGCCGGGACTTCCCGAACTCGTTCGAAGCGGTGGTGCGCAAGTTCTTCCGGCTGCTGTACCATGTGATTGCGCACATCTACTGGTGCCACTTCCGCGAGACGGTTTGCCTGGACCTCCACGGCCACCTCAACTCCGTGTTCAGCCACTTTGTGTGCTTCGCGCGCGAGTTCAACCTCCTGGAGCCCAAGGAGGCCGCGGGGCTTGACGATCTGGTGGAAGCCCTGTGCAACGCGCGTGCCGCTCGCAACCACGGCAAGGAGAGATGATGGGAGCAAAAAAAAAGTCAATCGCGAAGCCGAGACGGACGGCCGGGAAATTTCCGTCGCGCGTTAATCTATTCGAGTGTGTGCGCTGGCCAGGCAACCCCTCCTGTAAGATGACCTGCTTCTCCCGGAACCTGCGAGTGACTGCCCCCCCCCCCGAATCCTTCTCGCATCACCATCTCTCTCGGTTGTGAAGCCTTAACCGGGACGCAGCTTCAAGGTCACGCTAGTTAAAACTGCAAAACTTATTCATCATCCTAATAATCATCATCGTATTTGATGAACCTGGGCATTTCTGGTTGTAGGTGACATCTTGAACTAATATTGAGGGGCAGCGAATGGACTACTCCTCACAGAAGTCAACAAATATCCGTTTTGCTTCCTGCATTTACAATGCAAAGTAGGATTTCGATTGATCGTTTCATTTACGCAACTTCTTGTTTTGTCATGCAAACAAAGATGTAGTAAAAAGCACAAAATAGACCACCCCTTCAGCAACGGGAAAAAATGATTGGTCCCACACTTTTTCACAAGCGCCGCGCAATTGTATTCGCCGCTTGTTGCCGCTTGCTACGGTTCCACAGGGAGTGTGCGTGGGGAGAGTGAATCACGAGCCGGTGGCAAGGACAGAGGTTTGCAAGAAGCACCCGATGACCTCCTGGGACTGGCAGAAAGCTCCTCGTTGAGTTCCACTCTCACGACCGATTCAACAACAGCACCTCCCGCCACTGCAGAAACAACTCCTGTCGTGGACAGCGGGGCCGCAGCTGCCCAGTGCGCAGGCGGTGCAACTGCACGGGGACCCACGGGCTGGCAGGGCCCCCAGGCACCGGGCTACGAATGGTGGGATGAGGAAGAATTAGACCCCCATTTCTTTCCGTGCACACCAGAGGCCCATGCCAGCCGCGTTACGCCACTGACATTACGTAGAACTGTAGCTTGGCAGTGGTGGGTAGACTGTCACATTCTAATTCATTGAACCAAACTGACGCTTGCAGTGTACTGCAGATACGTCGAGGCATGCTGGATCCAATATTAACGTCACTTCTGGAAATATGAATGAAACGGCATTTCTAAACAGGCAAGTAGTAGTGGCAATGCCAATTATTTACGTAGGAAAGCCTTGCTGATCTGAAGGACCCTCTCTTTGGGAGGGTTCCTGCGGTGGGAGATATTTGACCGATGACACCATGAGAATGAAGAGCATTTGGGACGTTGGAGGGAACACGGGAGCCCGGAGAAACCCACCGTGTCTATGGCTGGTTAGCAGTCGATACGGCCGTCTCTTTAAGTGGTTGAGAGGAGCGTCGCCCTTTGTAAGTTGTTTCTATAACAAGCAAAACAAAACTCGCTCCGAAACGAATGAATGTCGTGCGATTATGCTGTACTTGCAATGATGCTCTTGCGTGCATTTTTTGAAAATGTACAAGCACTTTACTGAGGTTCGAACCAAAGCCATTTGTTACTGCGTAATGAGACACCGAGTCGGTTGGTTAAGTTATGCATTGTTTTATACCAAGGAAAACCACACACACTGCCTGGCATCGTGGCATCACCGAGACTGCGAAGTTTGAACTTGTCCAGAACCTTTTTTTTGCCTGAAATGTGAGCAGTATGAATTCCAACTGCATTTCTACTTGGTCTCGAGATTCAATTTGTAGGTTGGTCTTCCGGCATTTGTATATATTTTTTAAGGTATTTAAAACACGTACTGTCGCTTTTTTTGTTCAATTTTAATTCTGTTCGGTGTTTTAAAGTTAGCTTATTTTCCATTTTATCCGCAAATTAGACATATCTCTTATCGTCGTTGTTAATTTGCACTGCCTTTCTTACACCTTCTCAAACTATAGCAATTTTAATTACTGTAAATGGACTCGCTTTACGAAATGGTAATTGTTATATTTTTAAACAAAAACTACTGCTGTGAGTGGTTTATTGTACAATAAAGTTACATATAAAGCACAAAATACGAGTTTTTTGTCGTAATTTCCCTGCATAACTGTGAAAATGTTAAATTATGGAATTACGGCACACTAAATTTGAGTGAGCATAGGTCTTAAATTAAATATAAATAAATCCTATCCCGCAAAAGATTTGTTATATATATGCACAAATGAATGTGCATTGACTTTTTATTGATTTTTTTTAAGTCAAGAGCCTTTTGCATTTTAAATTCTTGATATATATTTTATTATTTGAGCAAAACGCAATTCAAATTGACTTTCGCTTATACTGCAACAGTTTGCATTAAGTATTTGTAATGTTGATGAAAAATTAATATACGTAGACACCGTTAAACGTATTGGCATGGCTGAAATAATCAACATCACAACCTGGGGTATTTCATTGCATTGATCTCTACATTTATGGAGCGATTTAAACCATCTCGCATGCAGATGCGAGGTGGATTACTACATCGCAGGATCGTGAGATGGCGACGGAGGTTTTTGGAGGAGGCCTTCATCCAGCAGTGGATTGATCATGGCTGATAGCGATGTCCACAAATGTACGTATGTTTTCGAAACCTAACTTTTTTAAATCTCATTTAAAAAAAAGTTGTCAATATGGTGCCACGCAATGTAAAGTTTTATTTTCCAATTTTTACACACGTACAGAAAATACAACACATTCATTTAAATCATCCAATTTATTTTTCCCAAGAAGCGAGATGCATTTTTTTTGGACCCAGTTTTGTGAGAATTTTTGTTGTTGTTGCATGGACAACATTAATTTGATGCAATTTTGACTCAATAAGATTTTTTTTGCCTTTTTACATAAAAATCGGGGAAGAAATTCAAGTTACATATTTCATGTTGTACATATACTGGTATAGCGCTCGTAACACTTTGGGAAACGGTTGGGGTTTTTTCCACTTTCGTATAAAAAGAGCACTTTTAAACAAAAACATATACGTCAATAAAAACTAAATATTTGTAGATGCTGCATTGGCATCGGTGCACCAAACACAATGAACAAAACTCAATGCTCTGCCTCTGGACAATGACCCTTCCCAACACGTGCTATGAAGAAGGCCCATTGCCTGAAACATCGCCAATTGTGTTTTTGTTTTTTTAAGGCAGTGTTAAGTGTTTTTTTATGTATAGTAATTCCTTATGTTTTTAAATTATTTTCTGCACATGCTGTTTCACCTCCACCCCCCTCCCCCTCAATGTTTTGGCAATTTTCCAAAATGAATGGGCGTTTTTTGTAAATGATTTGTGAATTTTTTTTTAAATGATGATAAAATGTTGGTGCATATATTGCACACATAGAACATACTTATTTTCATTTTTCACAGCTGGTTAAAATTCCCCCAATTTTTTTTTGTAACGTTGTAATGAAACTGTTACTTAGATTGTTTTGGTCAAAATATTCAGAAAAAGTTCACGACACGTGCTCACAAACTTGCCGTAAAATGTAATTGTCAATGAGAGAGTGCTTTCTTAAAATTGTTCTGATAATCAAATGCCTGAGGAAGAGGGACATCTTGCCAGCTTTGACATTGGGTTGAAAACATTCCAAAGGGAACTGAGCTTGGGCTATTTCAGGCCTTGGACCTCGGATAAGAATATTCATCAGCAGGCCATGACACCAAACAGTGTCATTAGCAGTCGAGAAGTCAATCCTTGCTGTGCCAGTTTTCTGCCGAGGCTGGAAACCAGATTTAATGAAGGTGGTGACGGTAACGATCTGTTCACAGCAGCAGCAGCAGCAGCTACGGCCAAGTTCGACATCCCGGCTTGCTCGGTAGGCAATTGGGGGTGGAAAATGGTGGAAAATCTGGAAAGTTTGGCACGTTCAATCCGCTTGGAGGTGGAAGTCAAGAGGGATATAGGCCTGCAGCTGGAGGGCAAATCTCGCGGCTTCCTGGGTTTTGGAATGGCCATGACTTTCGCTTGCTTCCATTAATTTTTTGGGATTTTTCCTGCCCTGTGTATGACGGCGAAGAGGTTTGTAAGCCATCGTTGTCCACATTGTCCCAGGTTTTTTAGAAATTCAGGACACCGCACATCTTATCCTGGTGCCTTGTTGGAATTTGTGGCCTAGAGGGCCGCTTCCACTTCGGTGACAGTGTATGGTCTGGTTAGCTCTGTTGCTTGCAGTAATTGATTTGAGGTAACGGTGAATTGCTTCCGGAACAGCTTGTTTGGTGAATGTGTTGATCGATGCCTCTGAACAGGGACAGCATGTGGGAAGCCAAAGCATTCACCGTGGTTTTTGGCACCTCGATGCTGGAGGAGCTTTCCGAGAACCACGGTGGTGAGATGTTAACTACCTCGCACGGTATGCAGGAGGTTGTGGGTTCGATCCAAACCCCTGACACCTGCAAATGTGGAGTTTGCATGTTCTCCCCGTGGTCACGTGGATTCTTTTTTCCGGGTCATCCAGTTTTTCCCTCCACATTCAGACATGTGCGTTTAGAATATTTGGCTGCTATAAATTTCCACATGATAAGCCACTTCGTTGATATATCATTTGTGGCCAGGTAGCTTCTGAAACATAGTTGTATAGCTCAGTGGGCCCTTACCTTGTAAAATAAAAAAAGTTTTTTTTATGGCTGGAGCGACATCTTCTCGTTTTATTTCTGCAGAGTTCAGGGACTCCAGCAGTGCAGTGCCCTTACCAATTATGATGAACTCGTCCATGAGTTCTTTCTGTTTCAAGGTTTCCAATATGGCATAGATAACCCCTCAGGATGTATTTTTTTTTTGCAACAGATGACAGAATGATAAATAATGTATCTAAGTTTTCAGGCTTTGGCACCAGGTTATTCCACTGGGCTTCGGGTTATTTCTTTTTGAAACCAGGTCAGTTAGCCTTCCCAAAGTTCCAAAGCACTCGGGGGATTTTGATAGGTTATTTTCAATGTGCCATCACTTGCGGTGGTAGGCTTCAGTGCCATAGTCCTTTAAAGTCTTGCCTGATGGTGCCGAGGGTGGTGGATGCCAGCAACAACGGTGTAACCATTGATTTTGTAACTTTCCATCCACGTGCTGTGTCCTCGACCGTGCATCTCCTGTCAGGCGACTACATCCATGTTGTTTTCCCCTTAGGTTTCTGGCCAGAAAGTCACATTCAGGTGTTGAGAGTCCATCAATGTTGAGTTGATGCACTCTATGACCTTGTCCGATCGTTTTTGGCCCTTACCAGCGCCCTTTTTCAGGATTCAGCGATACTGGTCATATCTGGATTCAAATGATGTCCGTTTCATCCAAGATGGTGATGAGAAACCACAGAAAAGCAGCAATGCAGTCAAGCCCAGCGGAGCCGGTGCATACAACTACCCAAGCTCTGCAGTCCTCTGTATTTTAAGATGTAGTCAGCAAATTTGTATTTATCAGAAACATCGACATTTGTCAATTTATTTTCTTGCAAAAGCCGAAGAGTAAGCAAATGAGCAGGGGAAACATGCGTACTTGTTCCTTTTTCAACGGAAGGGCATTCCGTTTTCCCATAAAACCCAAGTGCGGCATTCCTTTCTGTCATTTTGATGTATTCTAATTCCCAGTTTTTACTCAGGAACTCGGTGTTCATGCTTGAATTAGCTCTGAAACATTTTTGACTTAATTGTGATTTTAATATTTTTCTACAAAAAGTGTCCTCGGGCTGTTTTACAATTTTCACATCACATTTCAATTGTTATTTCTGATTTCGCCGTGATTCTGCCTAATAAACCCACTGTTTTGAACGAAAATGTTTAAAACCCGGTTTAAAGTTGTTTATTTGAATGAAAATTATATTCTACATACGCCTTTTCCATTGAAAGAGCGCCCCTAGTGGTGAAAGAGCGCCCACTGGTGGCGTATTGGAATAAAAATTAGGTATAATATTTTTAAAATTGTATTTTTTTTTATTGTCTCTCTCTTCCAATCCTCTCTCTTATCCCAGTGTTCGTCTCATCGGGGATCGTCGTTGCCAAATCCACCCCACACAGTTCGACTTCTTCTGCATTGCGCACTCGTTTATTCGTTCAATTTGCCGTATGCTGGGATTTGAATTTTACCATCCTTCGAGCTTTAAGCTTCGGATTTAGATTCTCATCGCTCCGAGCCACTTGGGTGCTCACACAAACACAAGGGCGCTACGTGTTATGTAAAGCTGTCGGTGCGCGCACGTGGTCGCGTAAACGTAAGCGGTGGCGTCATCGCGTACGTTGGACGTCATCGCGTTCAATGAGCGTCATAATTGCATGACGTCATCACGCATTAAAAAATATTTTCAAAAAGAGAATTGCGGGATTCATACCTCGGTGGCGTGCTTTCAGAAACAACCAAGCTACCTCACGCATACACTTCAAGAAGAATACTAATAATAATGCTGGGATCAAACCTATGCATTTTAATTCGCAGCCATTAACCTACAACAAATAATGACGTCACGGGTTGTAGTTTCTCGCTATTTCACATTACAGGATTTATTGACACATTCGTGAAAGTTTATTATTATCATTTGTTCATCATATCCAAACCAGTATCACCAATCGATTTTGTCTAATTTTCGGGTGTCATGGGTCTGCGATTCACCATTGATTCTTGGGTCAGATCGCGTGAGTTGAGTTGTGTGTCGTACACCCGCCTCCACCCGACCGCGTAACGCTGTGTGGACGCAACTTGATCTGTCGCTCCGCACGAAGCTTCGGGGTCTTCTCGGCCAGGGGCATGCCCTCCCTTCTCTATGCTTGCGAAACGTGGACCCCTCTAACGGAACATCTTCCGCCGGTTTGAAACACTCGGGCTGGGCCTGCCTACGATCCATCCTGGGTTTAACCAGCAGGCCGGATTGTGTGAGGAGCTCACAAATCCTTGAAAGATCTGGACAAAGTCCCAATCGGTGAGCTCCTTCGGCAGGCAAGGCTGCGTTGACTGGGTCATGTCGCCCGCATGCCCAGCCGCCGCATAGAGGGGGGGGGGGGCGCTAAACGGGCACGACACGGGCTAGAGAAGAGATGGAGCTGATGCGGTTCGGGAGAATGTGGAGCTGAGTGGACTTGCCGAAGACCGGTACCAGCGGTGGTCAAGATCGGCCTCTGCAGAGGGAGGCTCGCGAACGACGCCGCTACTGGTGAAGTTGGAGGCAGTCGTCCTCCCAACACCAGCGGAGGGCAGAGGAGCGACGCTCACAACAACGAGCGCAATTGTTCATCGATGAATATTGATTATTGAAGCTCATTTACGCATGCAACGAATCTCGGGTGTTTAAATCCGCATACGTTCAATGTACACGACTGCGTTAATCATGTCACCTCTGCATACTTCAGTCTGCCAGTAAGGTGGGGGGGGGGGGCGATGATTGCTTATGTATAATCACAATTGAGTAAAACAACATTTCGCCGTGAATTTTCTAATTTACCCTCCTGCACAGGGTAAGTAACGTGGGGGGGGGGGGGCAGGGGGTGCATTGCCCCCCCCCCCCCCCCTGTGGCCAAAGCCACGAGTTGGGTCCCCCGTAAACACCACCATGAGTTACCTTTTCAACAGTTTCGTTTTGGAAGTCAAACTGTTTTTGTCGTACCCGTAAATAAAGGGAACGAACCGTGATGTGCTTTGAATGACAGAGCAACTTGAAGTAAAAAGAACGTTGGACAAAGAACTCCCGCTTCTGCGATATTTATTGCATTAAATGCGCGTCAAATTCTATGGCAAAAAGAGGTTCAACTGCGACGGAGCTGTTGTGACTGCATTGTGCGAATAGGGAGCGCCCCCTACAGCGTTCAACGTTTCACACCGCGAGCCGAACGATGGTGTGATGGTTACATTTCGATTTAAAGCTTTCGTGACTGCAGGGATTCATCTTCTTGGTTCTTTCGGTAAAGTCACGTAGAAGGGAAATAGTAAAATAATAAAAATAAAATATAATAAAATAATTCTCACGACGTTTCGGCCACAACGCAAGCAGCCGTCCTCAGGTGAAGACCAGGTCTGTCGGGGAGAGAGCGTCAACTCATGGCGGATAAATGCCAAAACGCCATTGAAACGCACGCTGCACCGCAATTACGGATTCAGTCTTGCTGAACTGCAGAACGCAAAACGCCCCTTGTGTTGCGGGGTCACCATTATTGCGAATGACTGAGGCTAGGGGCTGTTTGTGCGCTGGGAGAGGCATCTAGCGGTAATCAATTGAAACTCTATGCCCCGCCCTTTCAAGTGGTAAGAGTTTCATTCATGGGCGGTTCGTGGTTGCAGAAATATAGCGATTTCAAATCGGGTCCATCTTTTTTAAACACCCTGTAATAGCCGAGGTGTGACCGTGCGAGAGATGATTGCCGCCACCCCCTCTGAGCTGATAACGTCGTCACTGCGACGCTGCAGCATTAATTGTGGGGGTCGGTCATTGATTCGAACCGTGAAACATCTTGCAACAATCGGCGAACGCGCTTGCAAGTGCACGAACCGCTGTGCCACCGCTCCTCCCGTTGCTGTACGTCGCATTGTCAAATCATCCACATTGCCTGGCATGGTGAGGGGGGGGGGGCTGGCCCCCCTCATCCAGCAGTGGATTGACTGAAGCGTTGCACTGCACGTGGTTTACATGACTCGTGTCAAAGGCACGTCCCTTGAATGAAACAGCCCCGCAATGTTCAGGCGTACTATGGGGCCGTCCATAAATGACGTCACGCGATTTTGGACGATTCTTGACTCCCCCCTCCTCGTCACACGGCGTCACAAAAAGTCAGATCCCCCCTCAAATGACGTCACAAAGCTCTGCCCTCCCCCCCAAAAATAAAACATGCTTCAAATCGCTTTAAACTATTGTCATTGTTGTGCGTATTTAATGTGGCGCTGCACTCTGATGTTGTAGGAGAAAACATTTATTAAAACGTCTATTTAATTAAGTAGAACGTGTTGTCTATATTTATTTAAAGTTGCGCATTTTGATGTGACGTCACATTTCTCAAACCCACCCCACCTCGTCACACATCGTCATAAATATCTGACCCCCCCCCCCTTGGTGCGTGACGTCATTTATGGACGGCCCCTTAATATTTTTGTAAAGTTTTATTTGAAACAGAAATGAGTATTCAAAAGGATTGTTTTATGTTAGGGGGTCAATTAATTGGGGGGGGGGGGGGTCACAAGACATCTGAACCACGACCCTGTACACATACGGATAAAATGGATACGAGACACCACAACGATATCGAAGGAGTTACGCCTATTTTCTGCCCGTGCCTTTTCTCTCTCTCGGTGATGCAAATACGAATCGTGGAACCTTTAAAAACACAGCAGGGGACAAAACACATTCCTGCGGAGGGAGCTGGTAGGAACGTTGGGTTGCTCGGTCAATGGCCAGGGTCAACGGCGGCGTGGTGTATTCCGCAAATATGCCCGACTGAGGGCAGGCACAAGCCGGCGTGAGTAGGTTACACGTTGAGTTTTATAAGGGCAACAAGGGGTGACCAGCCCCTCCCCTCCCCACCCAGCCCCACCCCTCCCACCCCCCACCCAGCCCCATAGTCCCCTCCCCACCCAGCCCCTCCCATTTTTGGATGCACGATGGACGGACGGACACAATAATCCTCTGTGGGCTGGTGTAACCAGGACTTTGTACCGAGTCAGCAGGCATACACAATGAAATATTTGTAAGCTCATTGTAAAACGTTCCTGGTTTTTTTTTTGTTCCCCTTGCAAAAGTGTAAGGTTTTATTTTATAATTTCATGTTTGTCGAGCTACTTGATGAAGAGGGAGTATTTTGGAGTAGCAGCGATTCATTTGTATGAAATGTGCAATTGAGAGCAAACTGATTCCTTGCAATGTCAGCGATAATCTCAAAACTGCTCTTAAAATCACACTGCCCCGTTTCTGTAAGCAAATAAACTTCCAACGATTTCTTTGACGTGCTGATAGAATAAGAAATATATTTTTAGAGTCTCAGCCCATTTGGCATGCAAATAAATACATGTTACATTTACTAATTCAATTTCTCATAATACTTCCACAATGTACCTTACCTTGAATCGTGTATGTCCTTGCGTCTATAGAATGGAATACGTAAAATGCAAAAATAATATATTAGTAAAGAATAGACCACAATTGATGTTTTTTTTTTTAACCAAGAAGACATTTTATTAATCTCATACACCATACTTGCCAAGGTAAGACTGCTCTAGCCAACAGACTTCAGATGATGGGGGTACACCATATTGCAAAAGTATTGCTTTTCTGGGCCACTTCCCATAGGAGATACCGGACCAATGATTTCTGCTCAAATTGTCAACACTGCATTCGCGATTCCAGTGGTTATATATAAGTGGGATACTTGGAGCAGTCATTTCCGTTGCAGTGCCTCTTAACGGATACCGATTCTGCTGATTGGTTGAAATTAAATATGCTAATAAATAAACTAATAAATAGACAAAATCACTGTACATAGGAGGGCAAAGTGGCCACAAACGGCACGATGTTCGAGGAAAAAACGCCCGTTTGGCCGCGATTGCCAAAAGTAGTTTTCCGGCAAATTAGGTTCAGAAAACTTTGCTTTTTACTTGAAGCGTTCAGCTGCAGCGGAGTCTCCCTTTTTTAGTTTGTTAAGCGGCCGCCGTTCCAAGCGAGTGCTGCGCACCCTCGTAAAACGATGGTCAAACGGTGAGGAGTGCAGAAACCCTTACAGATTCAACAACAACAACAAAAAAAACGTCAAAATCAGCTACTTCTGCAAAAGGTTGTGCTTGAGATTCATTCCCCGCCCGGGAAGGGTTCCTGCAATCCCGGTGCAACAGTGCCTCCTGCGGGAATAAAAGCGGCCCCAGATTTCTACCGCGGTGCTCAGGTGTAATAGAAAAAGGTCTAAATGCTAAACTCTCCAAGAGGCCAAAGAACGACAGGGGGGGGGGGGGGGAAGGAGCGGAGAAACCCGGGGCAAGGAGGGGGGCAGGGGGGGCTGCAGCGGTGATACAGGAAAGCGAGGAGTCAGGTTTGATTGGAAGCAGGGGAGAGTTTGGTCAGTGATAGTAAAGTTCAGGAAGGAGACCCGCAAGAGAGAGAGGAGAGTAACAGCAGAAATTGACATTCACATATAGGCGAGTAAGTAACACTGACATCATGCAACAAAAATGTTCTAGGGAGCATGCATAATTAATGTGGATGTCGGCAAGATTCATCACCTAGTTAATATACAAACAGTATATTGTTTTAATTTTGAAGGTATAAACGCGTAAAACAATTGAAATAAATTATGGAAGAAATATTTAAGTAGTTTCACAGTAGCACGATAAATGGTAATACACGGACCAAATTTGGAAGGCAAATGTAAGGAGAGAGATAAAAAGCAAAACTGTAAAAATAAAGCAGTAAAATTCTACCGGTAACACTGCATTGATATACTGTACCCTTTCCCTTCCCAATAAATTAAATCGTTTTGGTGGAAAAATATCTACAAGACTTCACAATACACCACATTAATATAGTACTTGCACACACTGAATTTATCATAAATAAAATAAAAACTTACAGTGAGGGGAGGGGCGGTAGGGGAGGGGGGAAACGAGGGGGGGCAGGGGGGGCAGTCTTTAACTTCTGTCACATCAAAGATCTTAATAAAGTGCAACTAAGTCCAACAAAAAAGAGCAAATATGACCTTACAACTAAGCCAGCAGTGGAATGGGATGATATACAAACTAGTTGGTTCTTTTTACAATAGACTTTTGCATACTTCGAGTTTGCCCTGCAGCAAAGACATTAATCTAGTTTTTTTTTTCCTTTTGTGTATACATATATACGTTTTGTCATTTTTTTTGTCTATGTTTTATTTTTTTGTCAGCAACTAAAGCTTCGATTTAGGGTAAAATGGCCATCATTATCTTACTCGCCCTCTTAAAAGCCACACTTTGAAAAAAGAAAAAAAAATGCCCATTTTTGTGTTGCACACTCTAAGGCAATTTACACACATTTTGAAGAGAGTGCGAGTATTAGTGTACCCATTAAACTGATTTTGTTTAAAAAAATTGACTTCTCTTTTTTTCCTACCATGGCCAAAATATATGACCCTACAAAGATCAAATTTTTTTTCACGTGGGTGAGTAACTCAGAATCACGTACAAATAAATAAACGACGACGCAAAGGATCATGGGTAGTGGTGAACACCTCTGTGTATGCACAGACACTGTGCAGCTGTATGCTACATTAACTTGGCTTCGCATAAACAAACCGACTTCGAATAAATTAAGTAAACAAAAAACAACAACAACAACAAAACGCTACATCCTACTTCATGTAAATACAGCAAAAATGAGTTGGGAAATTACTGTAAAAACTGTGCATACGATTGAAGTTGACACAAAGCTTCCACGCATTTTTCTTGGCAGGCATTGAATTCAATGCATCGGGAAAAAGAACGCTTTTATACTGTTCTCGCTCGTGATACATTTGTATGCCTTTAGGTACAGGACGGGGGTTGCATATCTACACCTGCAGGTAGAAAGACGGTGGTGGTTCGACAGAGCACCTTATTTACAGCCGTCGCTCGTGTGCTGTGAGCACGCCTCGAATTTTTTTTGTTTTTCCCCAATCCACCCCCTCCGTGCGCAACTAGACTTTCTCTTTCGCAGCTGGCGGTTTCACGTCGATCTTGGGACTCGATTCGATCTCGTTGCGCTTGTTCCGGGACGGGGTGCCGGGCGTCTGTGGACCCTTGGCGTTCTTCTCGTCTGAAATACGCACTGCTCCTCATAAGCCGAAAGCAAACACAACGCCTCAACATCACCAATGTTTTACACGGGACCGGTGGCCATAACGAAACAACTACGTAGGTATAAAATAAAATGAATCACGACGTTTCGGGCGCAACACACAAGCGTCCATCTGATGATGATGATGATGATGGACGCTTTCGTGACTTTACCGAAAAAACCAACGAGTATGGATTCCTGCAGTCACGAAAGCTTCAAATCAAGATTTAACTATTTGATTTCACGATTAAAACATATCCCCCACAGCAATTGATGGGCATTCTGGATTTTAGAACAAAAATTGATAGGCAACACATGTTTGTCATCCAGAAAGGAGGGTTTGTGGTGTCGACAGTAAGTTCAACGTGCGGCCCTCTGTAAGAAGATAATACAAACATATATATTTATATATATGAAGCCAGCATTGGCTATCTAAACATATGTATGAGGGTTATCAAGTATTTTTTGCCCAGGACGCCGCTCCTCATATGTGGCCATTCAATCATTTGACATGCGTTGTATGCGTGCTACTTAACATTGCCACTAGAGGGTGAGCGAGCCCCTCCGTTTAAACATCACACCTCCAAGTGTAAATGATGAACCCGAATGACATGACCAATTCAGGTGGAGAAACTATCTGAAAACGAACTCAATAAATACTTCTAATCTTTGATCAAGTCTGTATCACACCGCACAGTGTCTTCTGTATTCTGCAAATACATTCAGCAACACGAAGCTAACCTTGTAGCAATGCGTTTTCTACATAACTGCACGCATTACACAAGACCACATGGTGTTTTTTTCATTTACATTTAAGGTGTTCCCTGAAATAAATGATCCTTTCCCGTGAACCACAGTCAGATTTGGCTCTAGACTTTCAATGTTGAGGAATTCAACAACTGAAATCGCGAGTGTGGATGTGCGGGTGGCGGTTTTTGGCGAGCAGAGTGGGATTCGTGAACTTTTTAACCGGGTCCCCAATCAACAGACCGCCAGCCACAGCCACACTAAGCACGACTGAGTCTGCCCCACACCCCACCGTTATGGGCCCCAGATTCAGCCAGAGGGCAGGTGACTACCTGAAAGCTGCTGGACCAGCGGTTGGTCGTGCGAGTTCACCAGCTGTGCCTGGATGATCTCCACAACCTTCTTGAACCTCCTGCTGGGACCTGAGCAAATGCAGACGTGACACCGGCATTAATGTTGAACACCAATGTGACATCATTTTGACACTCGTGTAGTGACTTACCCTCAACCATATGGACGTTTCCATGAAAAAAACGAACCTTGCCAGCTGCATATGATAAATAATTCACAGCAATAGTTCCATGACAACTAACACGAATAAAACGGTAAATAAATAGACTTCTCTTCTTGGTTCTTTCGGTAAAGTCACGTAGAAGGGAAGTAATAAAATAATAAAAATAAAACATAATAAAATAAAATATTATTTTATTTTATTAAATATTATTTTATTTTATTATGTTTTATTTTTATTATTTTATTACTTCCCTTCTACGTATATTATTTTATTTTATTATGTTTTATTTTTATTATTTCATTACTTCCCTTCTACGTGACTTTACCGAAAGAACCAAGAAGATGAATCCCTGCAGTCACGAAAGCTTTAAATCGAAATAGACTTCTGTTGTCTATCCACGTAACATATCTTATTTTATAGTCAGTCTATACGCTTTCCAGATAAAAATTAACTGGAAGTGTTTATTTAAACAAGCAAACTCTGAACCAATTATGACCTTTTGGATTTCGTGAGCAGAGTGAGGCTGGTTAAATGAGCTAATTGGCTTACACGTTGAGAGTCTACTAAATGTTTACATCCGTTATGGCAAAAACATTTTATGAAATGAAATATTATGATCATATAGTTGCAGTGAACATATAAACACGTTAATACAGAATACATATTTACTGTTTGTGTTTTAACCGATATAACAAGCTCCTGGACCATTAAATTTCGATTTAAAACTTTCGTGACTGCAGGGATTCATCTTCTTGGTTCTTTCGGTAAAGTCACGTAGACCATGTATTATATTATTTATAACACTCCACAACAGTACAATGACATTATTTACAATTCCATCATAAATAAGGCGGTGATACTTTTACAAGTGTACTGAATAATTATGCCGCGTTCTTTGAATTATTTTCGGTCTGATGATCATTTTCTCGTTATGTGCATGTTTTCTTCTCTCGTTATGTACGTATTCATCTTTCAGTTTTTGATTTGCCAAGTAGTGTGGGGTTTTTGATTTTGTATTATCTGTGTAAGGGACTGGCTAATTGATGTGCACCGCTATGAGATGCAATTTCATGAATGACGCAATATAAAATGAAATTCTTCTTATTAAATAATAACCACAAACATAATGTAATTTTTATCTCAAGTCAAAATAATATTTTTTTTAACATATAGTTTTTCTTGCAGACGCTTGAAATGCAAGCGTTGTTTTTTGGGTTGTGCTCTGCACTACATCTTCAGGAGTTGCGAATTCCCGAAGGAGCTGTGAACTGAAGGAAGCTGTGAACTCCTGAAAGATGCCCCCAGTGAGCAGTGCACGGCAAAAGCTTGAGAGAAGAATGCGCCCAAGCACACAGCCCACAACCTGGGCAGAACCGCAGTCGGATAAAAATAATTGTAGCGGTGAAATTGGCTGGGATGAGGGTGTGCATGGCTGTGCTGCTCAGATACCTGACATGAGGGTGAAGGTGACAGAGTAAATCCCCGTCTCCTTTAGGCCGGGGTTTCCCTCCGAGTAGGTGATGTCCACCTGGAACTTGACGGGCTTCTGGAAAACCACGGGGCTCCCAGCGGACTTATATTCCGCCCGGAAACTCGTTTGCGACAGCACGCTGTGACTCAGGCTCGGAATCTAAAATTGGGGATGGGGGGTGGACGGACACAGTGCGTGCGTGCGCACCAAGCAAGCATATTTCATTCACGCTGGGAAGTAAAATGAAAGTCAATGTGATTGACTTGCACCCTAATTGCTAGGGATCTTGTTTTAACCCTCTCCTCCCCTGCTTCTGAACCAGGCTGATATTGGTATAGGCTGATTTACGACTATTAAAGGCTTTCAATGAGGTAATACGTGAGTCACACACAAACGGTGAATAATTTTTACGAACAAAAAAATGTTATCGGACCCGACCGAAAATCTGGCAGATGCTTCTTATTAGTTTTTGTTTCATTATTTATCAAACGTCTGTGTGTAAACTTGGATGTTACTGTGGTGCTTTTGCGGCACAAGTTGAAACGCATGGAACAGGGGCCTCCATCCCAAGCCCATGCACCGATGTTTGTCTAGGTCTCAATTATAAACGCACGGATGATCCTGTTTAGCAAAAGCACAATTAACAAGAACGCAATGCATTCGTCCCCCTTCTTGATAATTTTTTTACAATGCAGTACTATTTCCTTATCTACAGAGTATATATGCAGCCACATCTCCAGACACTTCATGCGCATACATCATCGAAATTAAACTGATGACGTACGGGTACACCTACGTCATCGGAACGTACGTCATCAGAACGGTAAAGGGTTAAGAGGCATGAAGACCGATCACGGACAGCCGAGGAGACGTGGCTGTTCCAACGCACACAGTTCCACCTGGCGGACTGACCGAGAGGAAGGCATGCACGATGTCGGCCTTGATGGAGCTGATGGGCTTGTCCTTGATCACGACAAATATCTGCTCCTCCTTCTCCGCATTAATGAAGTTCCCAAACCATGACTTTTTCGCGAGCCTGCAGAGAAGATGGGGAACTTGAAAAAATAGTCGGGGCGGGGTGGGAGAGAATCTCGCGAAAAATATGTCGATTTGTGCAAAATAATGAACCAACAACCGTGCGCAATTTTGCACCATGGCCATTACAGTTGTAAATAACAGATAAAATAGTAATACAAACGCGTGAAGAGGCACGTAGGTAAGTGCTTTAAAAGTTACTAACTCTGGGGATGACTCGGGGGTCAGACTTGACATCTCTTCGGGAGTGGGAACTGAAAGAGAAAGAGGAAGCGTTGCTGGTCTCCGTGTGTCGCAGGTGTTATTTAGGGATGGAAGATTGGGCAATTTTGTCCGTGACTGGGCGTTACTCGAAAAGACGATGTTGCAATGCGAATCAGAAAAACAACTTTACAAAAAAAACCCGTCTCCGCTTTTGTGGGCTCCCGTATGGCAAGTAGGGCACTTTTGCAGTTCATTTTTACAAATCTTTGGCCACCCCCAAAACAATCTGGCAGCCCTAGTATTACTTCGCAACCCATTTTCAAGCGGACCGTCCGCTTTTCACAGCAGTCCAAACTTGCAGCAGAAAAAAAAGTATACCTTTAAAAAAAAAGATTCCCACTGGCAGTAAACGCTGTTTCATATTTTTTTCACCAGAGCATCATCAAAAGTCAATGCGAAACAGGTGGCCAATTTTCTGCCGTTCGAACTTACAACTAAAGAGTGAGAGAACAGTTCCGAACAGTCACGCAGGTCATTCTGCAAAGTGGACCTGTATATCTGTGTTCCAGTGGGCGCCCTTTCGTTACATAATAGGCATTGCGCACCGACTCGCTCCCCAGCAGAACTTCCACTAAAAAAGTTAGTATTGTTTGTGGTTTTAGTTTCAGTTGCCATTTGTTCAGTTTTGTTCACCCCATTGGTTGAAACGTAATGAATAGATGTTGAACTTCTTTTGCACCATACGTAGCCAACTGTGCTAAGCAGAGGCGCGGGGCAGTAAATAATATACATATGTAATATCTAATAATGCAAATGCCCAAGGAAATCCGCTGCTGGATGAAGGTCTCTCCATATACCATGTATATCATGGAGCTTATTTGACCATACTTCACCACACTGGGTTGCTGAAGGTTCAGAAACCACTCCACACTGGTATCATTTATGGCCAAGAATCACACTCAGGTGCGGTCAGGTTCAAAGCACAGCACTCTGGCCACTCCACCATCACATGGAAATTGCATAACACCACGAGTAACAACACAATCGCACGCACGCACGCAAATTTGATGCACACATTGTGAGCACAATAACCAACAATGATCGATTCATCAATGCACCAATACACGCCTGTAATGTGAGCATACTTTCGCCAAAACGCATCTCAAGTTATTTTCGCACCGGAATAGCGGATCCCACGTGCACGTGCGCGAGCGAAGTTCAAAGCACAGCGCGCGCTATCTGCGATTGGTGCTCGTTGCCCGAAACAAAGACAAAGATCCCCCGTATAGCCTTAACAGACTGTAGGGGCAAGTGCTGTTAGCGAGCACCTATTAAGGCCAGAACGGTACACGAGGGGGTGGGTGGCCAGCACCACGCCCGACCGCCTTCGTCTCCCCAGTGGCGATGTCTACACACCGCACCAGGTACTCATTCGAGGCCGAGTCGACCTAGGGGAGGAGGCCCCGGACCGGTTCAGATAATCGTCACTTGGCGTTGGCCGTGAGCGGGAATCGAACTCGGGTCGCCGGCTTCGTAGCGCAGCGCGCTAACCGCTGCACCGCCGCTACCACGCACACACACACACGTGCACGTGCAGGCGCACAGGTGGCGGCATTCACGGCAGGGGAACAACAGCAGCAGCAGCAGCAGCCGGAGTGCAGCACCTTGCAGCTTCCTGCGGTGGAACCTGGGCGAGCCGAGGAAGGTGTGCTTGAAGGAGTGGAGGCGCGCGCGCCACGGGGCGCCGCCCACGCTGGGGCTCGACGGCGGCGTGGGGCTCGGCGTGCCGGCCGGGCTGTCTCTGGGGGTGTGGTGGGGCGTGCCCTTTGGGGTGGGGAGGGGGCTGCCTCGAGGGGAAGGGTGGGGTGTCACCTGTATGACGGGGATAGACCGGGGGTTAGTGAGGCGGGGGTTCGCCGGCGGCGGGGGCAGAGGTGGGGGGGCGCGGCGCGACGGGCTACGGCCGGCGTTGTCGGCGGCCACGGCGGCAGGGTTGCCCGCGGGCAGAGGGTTCGAGAGAACCATGTGCACGGGGCGCTCCGCCTTGCGCGCTTTGCTCGGGAGGGTCTGCGTTTTGGGGTCGGAGAGCGAGACCCTCCTGGAGAGGGAAACGTCTCCGCCGTCGTCCGCGTCGGACGTGCTCTGGGATCTGGAGTTGGCATCGGGGAACAGGTGGGGAGACCGCCATCCCGGCTACGGTGGCGGTGTGGTGGCAGGTCATGCGCAAGGGGAGGGGGAGTAATAATAATAATGGGTAATAATAAGCGAGGGGCAGTCCAGAGGAGAAGGCTCCAAGAGGAGCGATATCCGTGTGCAAGGGATTAGTCGGAAGGAGAATTTTGAGAGGGAAAAATTAGGGTCATAGGCAATTTAGGTGAAAATGTCAAATTTGTTCAGGATTAATTAAGTAGGAAACAAAAATAAGAATCAAACTTCAGGCAATAAAGGGAATTTGTGGGGGGGGAAATCAACCAGGAAAAGACATTGTCAAGATGAAGCAGGGGAAAAAATTCAAACAGGAGAGAAATTTTTCAAATAGGATTCTCAGAGGTAAAATTCCAACCAGGATCATCAAAGGAATGCCATGGCGTTAGAAGAGAAAATGAGATTGTCAAGCGGTGATCAAAATAGGATAAGCACGCAAGGGTCATGATGTGCGAGAAAGAGGACAAGAAAGAGGAGAATGTGGTTAGCAATGAGATGACAATCAAAACACAACTGGCATGCTCGCTTGGGATGCCATACATTGTCACTTATCATCAAAAAGCAAAAAAGAAAAGTCAAGCGTGCTGTGACAGCACGATACACTGGGCAATTGCTGAATATTCACTTGATATTTATGGATGGAGTGGGTGATGTGAACACAACATGGAACAAGCGAATGCACACACACACACTCAGGAAGACTCACCTTTGGACTGCTGAGAGGACTCGTGACTAATCCTGTCGATGCACCGCTTACTGACCGGGACCTGTTAACAGCACACAAGCATATCCCCAAGGGCACTTAAAGACGCTGCATTTATATGTATGTTTAAAAAAAACTATTCAAGTGCAGCCCTGCAATTGCTAGCTCGTGCTAATGCTCACTTGCAGAGCCTCCTCTACAAGAGAAAGCGCTCTTAAAGAGCCCCTCTAGAGGGTATTTGGCCTACTTTTTTACACACTGGCCAGATGTCTTGCAAGAGGGTGGGGGGGGCAGTACCCACACTTTACCCTGCCACACGTGACCTGCCGGTCGATCGTGATGCACCCATTTATACCGCTGCGTCGACAGAGGCGGTGGGTGGGTGGGCGGTACAAGTGCCCATTTGTTTAAACTGAACTGATGACCTCTGGATTGCAGGTGCACTGTGTTTCACCATTCGACCATGGCAGCACCTCTGCGAATATAGATACAGGATATGCATATAGCAAATGCTGCTCATCATTGTTCAGTTGCGAATGCTGCCATGCATAAAAGAATTAACGATCGATGCAACAAAATAAATGGTGCATCGCCCTCAATTGATTTTGTTACCATTGGTGCGAGTCTGCTGTGTAATTTGTGTTTTGCAATAATAAAGCAAAGTGAGCAGCTGAATCTGTACATGGTATAAACACGTTGTGTTTAGATATTTTACTGAAGTGTCGAATGTAACAAGACAACGTTTTAATGCACTCCTCAATAACCACGTGACATGACCAGGTGAGGTTACACAATTTTAACCGCAGCTGTTATCCAACAACTTGAGTTTAAAATTTGAAGGCGGCAAAACTCCCCACAATGCTTTTAATGCAACACTGCCGCTCGTATGATTTCGTAAAACAACAAACAAACAAAATACCCCAAAATGAAAGTACATTTCAAGGGAAACGTTGACGGTTCGTTTGACTGTCCACGGACATTGCGGATAACATTGTCACCTCGCCCTGGCGATTTGGGACGACACTGGGGAAGGGGACATGGGGATTCTGAACTCCAGAGGGCAGCAACACTGGGATCGCGGAACGGGACAATCGTTTGTGTGGGTTCGAGGAAAATAGCCGGTGGGGGGTTGGGAGGGGGGGGGTTTAGGAGCAGCTTCGGGGGTGGGGGGGGTGGGGGATTTCATCGGTGACCACGTCACACCGTTAGGCCACGAGGCACACACGTATACCTGTCTGCCTGGATGTGCTTTGGCATGATTCTGACCGGCACGCTCAGCTGTTTACTAAACGCGCGCGCAAAGGCACAAATAGACCACCGTCAGCCACTTTGTCGTCCGAAACGTTTCAGGAGAAAATTTTAAATTATCGTCTTCCCACTTGTTTGCTGCTTCGCTTTTTGTGTGTGTGTGTAATGGTTCCAACAAGGGGGTCGTGCGAAGGAACGACTTACGGGCCACACAGGATGATTTTTCTGGTGTGCGAGTTGTCGGCAATTGTTTCTACTCTGAGGCTTGCATCTAATGGCTCATGGGCTTACCAGTCTACATGTTGCCTTTGTGATGGTGTGTCACCCATCACAGAGGGTTTGTGCACTGGAAGCATCGTGTCTTACGGCGTCTCACTTAATCGCAATCGGTTATCCACGACGAAGCTGTGTTCACTTTACAAAATGGCTCTTCTATGCAAATTTGAATCAAAGCTTATCATATAAATAGCACTACTATCCACGCACCATTGGGTCTCAATTTGCAGACCCTCGCAAGTTCTAAATGACCTCGAAGCTTTGAAGTAACGCCGCAGCATTAATTCCCCGTGCATTTCAAACACGACGCAGTTGCCACGTGCTTTATACAGAGCTGAACAATGCGATTGCCAGTGCTGCGACAGGCCGATCCTCGAATTACGTGGTATCCGATCCTGACAACCCCATGTCGTCATTCACGATGGTGATCTACGGTCACCAGAGGTCGCGCCTGATGAAAGAGTAGCAATGTCCTGACTTTATGTGGCCCATCAAGCTCACGGCCACCATTCCTACAATCAAAGCTGACCTGACGCGGCTGCTGACATGGTCACGTGGCGATGCTCGTTATGGCACAGAGTTGTGGCATGTTCTCACTGACCTTGTGGTTTTTTTTTTTGTGGGGGGGGGGGGGGAGAGAATTGTATACCCCGGCTTTCAATAAACTGCTTCACAAAGAACACTCTTCACAGAGTCTCACTTTATGTTTCGTCAATCACCATATACTGTAAAAGTGCAGTAGACTTCATTGATATTTTTGAAAGGAGAGGAATTGGCAACCAGTCAAAAGCATGAGGAATGAAGTTTGCTCTAAGCCCTCTTGCTAAGGTTTCTACGGCCATGCTGCACGGCTCGCTCATACGTTCCGTCCCCTTCTTCGGAAACAAAATTCCTGAAAAAGCCTCCCCCCGCCCGCCCAGAACTCGGAGAAAAACATCGGCCATCACGCCGAAACGACCAGTGGCAGAACCTGAAAGCAGGTCCGAGAGCGACACGGCGCGAATGTTGCGCAGGCAGCTGCGGTGCTGTTAAGGCGTCGAGGGACTGGTGACTCTCATTCCATCACCCCCCCCCCCCTTGTGCTCGTTACATCGCTTGCGTGCTTCTGGTCAGCGCACGCGGGGACACGCGCCGCTCCGTTCGGACCACCACTACCACCACACACACGGCCAATCGGCGGTTACGGGCAGCTGATCGAGTTTTGCAGCGGCTATGGGCCGTCCATAAATGAGGTCACGCGATTTTGGACGATTTTTGACCCCCCCCCCCCCTCGTCACACGGCGTCACAAAAAGTCAGACCCCCCCCCCCCTCAAATATTACGTCACAAAGCTCTGCCCCCCCCCTCCCCCAAATATAAAACATGCTTCAAATCGCTTTAAAATATTGTCATTGTAGTGCGTATTTAATGTGGCGCTGCACTCTGATGTTGAAGGAGGAAACATGCATTAAAAAGTCAATTTAATTAAGTAGAACGTGTTGTCTATATTTATTTAAAGTTTCGCATTTTGATGTGACGTCACATTTCTCAAACGCCCCTCCCCCCTCGTCACATTTCGTCACAAATGTCTGACCCCCCCCCCCCTTAAGTGTGTGACGTCATTTATGGACGGCGCCTTAGGCAAACAGCCTGACTCCATCACCGCCACACCGCGCGTAAATATGATAAGCTTTCAAAAACACAACTCATACCGTCTGTAGCAGTTCCTTTGCGCGGTATTGAATAGGCATGTAATGGTTTAGCAGATTCGTTGACATGTGTCAAATTTTGTATTGTAAGAAAGTTAATCACAAACATTGCTTGACTTGTTTGCACTTCATTACACGCGTTGTATATCTTCTGTGCTCTGTCATTGCCCATGTTATGAGCTTTAATTCTCATGAGCATATCATTTTCATATCGTTCGCATAAATGCGAGGCAGCACATTCTTCAATGCGCGATTGACGCCTGGATCCTGGGCATATGAATTGATGAAATTGATGAATCAGTGACGAGCATGTAAAACATTTAAAAGTGATGCGACACCTCTCTGTGTGAATACGTAATAGAAGAAATACCAAATATTCGTCATGTATACACACAAACAATACACCACATTTATATAATGTAACGATCTATGTAACCAAGTACGATGGTGAGCACAGAGATTTTCGAGAAATGTACTAAAAACAGGTGTACCGATTTAGTGTAGCATCCTTATTTGACGATTATACGATACATAGAATACATACATTGATGTTAGAGGTTCCTGTAATAAATCGAGTAATGTATTAGCCAAGGGAGGGGGAACGTGCTCAAGAGTACGTACATTTCGATTTAAAGCTTTCATGACTGCAGGGATTTATCTTCTTGGTTCTTTCGGTAAAGTCACGTAGAAGGAAAATAATAAAATAACAAAAATAAAACATAATAAAATAATTCTCACGACGTTTCGGCCACAACGCAATCAGCCGTCTTCAGGTGGAGAACAGGTCTGTCGAGAAGGCAGAGTCTGTCGAGAAGGCAGAGTCTGTCGAGAAGGCAGAGTCTGCCTTCTCGACAGACCTGTTCTCCACCTGAAGACGGCTGCTCGCGTTGTGGCCGAAACGTCGTGAGAATTATTTTATTATGTTTTATTTTAGTTATTTTATTATTTTCCTTCTACGTGACTTTACGGAAAGAACCAATAAGATGAGTACGTACATTGTAGAGAGAGACCAATGGGATCAGTTCATGTCGCAGAAGCTACATGGACTGGTGCATCGTGAGAATGTGAGAGATGTCAATGGCTGGTTGAGGCATTCATGGCTCATGACGAAGCTTAAGAATGATCCCAGGTAAGTATGCAATGGGTCCAACGTTGGTTGGAACTGTTGCATCAACGTTAGCCCAACGTTCTGTGTTCACTGAGATCTTGCACAGACATCATGGGTTTCATTTACCGATTCACAATTCATGTTCGTCAAGGTAAAGGTGATATCCCAAGTACAGTAAAACATTGGATTGCGAGTAACTCTGGCTGCGAGTGTTTTGCAAGACGAGCAAATTTTTTAAATAAATATTAATTTGATAAACGAGCGAGGTCTTGCAACACGAGTAGCACGTGTATACGCTTTGTCTGCCGAGCGTCACGTGATCACAACTGATATACGAGTGCTTTGGATTACAAACACGTTTCCGGAACGAATTATGCTCGCAATCCAAGGTTTTACTGTATCTTGTTCTCAAATGCTTTTAATCTAACGCCAGTTCTTACTCATATTACAGGTGCTAATCTGCATTTTGAATAATCCAAGAAATTTTAATCATCATCCATGATCTATCCACTGCTTGATTCCCAAATTATGCAGACAAGTGAATTTAATCTTGCAGATGATTTTTTTTTATAGCAAAGCCATTGTATCAATTAGTTACTAATGGACATCTTAGTTAATGCACTGCATTTGCTTGTTTATGGGAATAGCAGATGTATTGACATTATAACCCACTATGACATTCACACAAGGTTCACAAATTATTAAATAAAAGCCCTTAGTCGGAAAGGCTTCACGATAAGAAAATAAAGAAATCAATCTGTTTTTGGATGATAGAAAACAGAAATGTTAATACAGAAACACGTTTTCACACCAAGTTGCTATGACGTTGCCATATGTTACGCAGAGTACACGGTGTATAGCAAGGGATGAATAAAAGGCTGTTGTAATTATCAACTTACTGAGATGGGATTCCATTCACGAAATTGCGCATCCACAGTCCTTGTGTCAAGCCACTGCTGGATGAGGGACTACCAAATGCTGTGCGAGTCGTGGTGATTCATTAATTGACCAGGCTTCACCACGCTGGTCAGTGCGGGTTGGTGAGAGTGTGAAGCGTAGACGCGGAAGCATCGAATTACATTCTAAATTTGAAGTTTTCGTGACTGCAAGGATCCATGCTCTTGGTTCTTTCGGTAAAGTCACGTAGGTAAAGAAAATAATAAATACAAAATAAATAAAAATAAAAGATAAAAAATAAAAATAAATTAAATTAAATCACGTGATTTTATTTTTTTGTCTTTTCTTTTTATTTGTATTTATTATTTTCTTTACCTACCTGACTTTACCGAAAGAACCAAGAGCATCGAATTACAGTACAGCAATGGATTTTTCTGCACTGCCTGCTGCTGGCAATGTAGCACCGTAGCATCCTATAGCACCTGTGAAATGCACGGCGGTGGTTGCCCATCCAAGTACTATCCAGGCTCAACCCTGCTCAGCTTCTGAGACCTGACAAGATTAGGCACATTTCTGGTGATTTGGTCGTAGGCAGATTAATCAAATAACCCAACTTTTGCAAACATAAAATGCACATTATTGGCATGTCATCTATTTAAGTTTGTTCATTTGTGAACACGAGAAACATACAAACACTTCACAACCTTCTGCCCTCCCTTTTCCGTTTAACGCGAAAGGCAGTAATTGCGAATTAAAATAACCATAATGCATTTGAAGTCTGTGATTTGCAATTTAAATCTCCAAAATCCTCTATTCTCCAGGAGCAACTCATTGGCCAATTTAAAGGCTACAATCAGATATATCATTCAACCATTTTCATATGCTGCCGAGCTGCGACAATTATTTGACTATCGTGTAGTTGGCGGAAACCCAGACGAATATATTAAACGATTCGTGGTGTCACACTCTGTAGATTAATGAAAAATAACGAATTAATAGAATCATAAAATACACGGAGTTTTGCTCTGTATCGTCACGTAAAAAAGGTTAATACTGCTTCAGAGTCTGCTTGAACAAATGCTGCTAGTTAATGTAAGTCTGGAAGGCCAAGAGACTGCATATATTAAATGTTACGCGGAGATACTGAATGTGAATACATTAATTTATGTTTTTTTACCCACAATGCTCCACTGCAGCACATAATGGCTTTCTTATATGATGATTAAGTGAATAATCTGTCACAGAGAAATGCAACGCGGCCACATGCTCAAATTTTAGGAGGTTTGAAAAAAATGCATTTAATTGATAACAGATTTGTAAAGATTGCAGTTAAAGATTAGCGGGGCTCGACATGACTCTGTTACCGAGGGAGACGGTCTCAACAAGGAGGCGCCGTGACTTCCTGCCGAGTGGCTTTCACAAGCCACATTAGCACCATTGATTGCACCTGGTGTGGTGATTTACAAAGCCAAAGGCTGTGGTAGATCATTGCACCCAATCAAAGTGAAGTTTCAGCCGTCCCTTTCCAGATGGCACAGTGCGAAGGAACAAAAGAACATCGTGAAATGTGGTGAAAGGCTGTCAAAGCCAGTGTCTCGTATCTGGTAATATCGTTCCGAGTTCTTTTTTTTTTTACAAAAAAAAACACATCCATACAAAACTACAATTCCCTCCCCTCCCCCCCGATTAAAGTTCACATTCGTTCTCAAAATATTGTCAAACAAATATCTAGCTGCTGTTTAAATGAGTTCCACATAATTGTCTTTCCATATAATCGTCTTTATAATATAATTATCGTCTCCATATAATCGTTTTTCCCACACACCCCTTGCGGGCAAGGCTAATGCAAACAGGCTATGACCATTGCTAAGATAATGGTACGCCTGCTGATCGTGCCCGTGCACTTTTCTCCGCAGGAGTGGCAAAACTAACACACTTCAGAGTTAACACGTAGGCTTTCGCGACCAATATTATTCATAATAAAGTTTTTGGGTTAGATCGCGTTATTTATAAATGTGTCGTAACCCTCCACCACCCGAAACGGCCGATCAGCAAAAAAAGTGTCACGTTGACAAAAGACAAATAGTTCACTACTTTAGCCCACCGGTGTGTTTAAGAGTGAGGGTTACGACACATTTATAAATAACGCGATCTCACCCAAAAACGTTTATTATGAAGAGTTCAGAGTGTCAGAATTTGAGAAATGGAGAAGTGTAAACCTATAGGAGGGTTGGGCATTAATAATAAAAAAACGTGGTCAACCGATTTGAAGATTAGATAATTAAAGATCAATGTGACATAACGCATCAGGATAAAGCAAGCAAAAATCTATGGACATTCTAACATGATTAAGCATATTTTTGGAAAGTGGAGATGTGTAACTCGCTCAAAATGCTCCTCCTAAAGCTATAAACAGAGGATGTATTGCAAGAATATTGGAAACGTATGAACACAAGTGAGGCCGGCTAGGAATATGAGCACTCATGACAACGAGTTGGGGGACACGAGCCAATATTTTAACTAAGGAGACAATTTTCACCGCAGCAAATCATCCCATAGTCATAACAGGTTTAAATTCCAGAGGTCACACGGCAAGGTGGAACATGGGGAGGTGTGTGTGTGAAGGCAAGGCAATGTAAACAACCCCGATTACAATCTAGCAGCATAAAAACACACACATATACGGTGGGATTTTTGAGACTAATGAACACTACAATTCACTTACTGTAGTCATAATATCTCATTTATTAAAACAACTGTCTGTCACGAGTAAAGTAGAAACGTGATAACCAAGCAGACAACAATTCATGCCCTAACGTGAGATGCAGGGCTTGGGTGGCGGTGCAGAACGCCGGACGATGGCACGCACGTTCGGACGACTGAGTGTGCTAGAGGACAACGCGATGATGAACCTACGTGATTGACGGACACACAACCCGTGAGCGCTTGACTTTACCACCGTAGCTTGCGTGCTTGCGTGCGTGCGCTGTCCGGCGCTGAAATGCCGGCAATGCGAGCGGTCCGTTACCTCTGGCTGTGCTGTGCCATCTCCAGAGCTCGTCGCGCGGTGACGGGAGACCCGCCGTCCGTGACGCTCAGCACCTCCATTGACTTTTGCTCGGGCCGCCACTTGCCGTGTCTGTTGAGCAGCGGCGAGTCGACGCGCTTCCGTGGCGGGTCCGCTGAGACGGCGCGCGGCAGCACAAGAGAAGGCTCCACCATATTACGTTCACTCTCGTAACTTCTTTTAAGCAAGAAGGATTTGCAATTCGTGGGGTGCTTAAGTATCTCAGTATCTCAAAATTAGTTCACGTTAAAAATATATATACCGTTTTCACTGTGGGGATTTTTTTGTTCATTTTTAAATCCTTTATATTAAGTTCACTTGCTTGCTTGCTTGCGCGCTTACGACCGTGAAAATCTTTCGGTCGTTTTTTAACCCACTTCCCGTGATCCAATAGAGCTGACATTTTGCACACAGACTCGTTGTGTGTGACAATTAATTTTCGTGAAAAATAATTTCCAAAATTTTACATTGTTTAGGGAAAACAAATAAAATATTTAATTACCAATTGCTTAATACTGGCAGACAATCATCTGACCCATAGGTGGCAGCCATCTAAAGCCAGAGGACGAGATGACTCTAGCCGCCACGCATATAAAGGATTTAGAGTGAAAAACTTTGTTTTTACGGGTTAATTTTTTACCACTAGATTTTTCAGCCGGTAGCGGTGGCACACCGGTTAGCACATTGTGCTACGAACCCAGTGATTAGAGTTTGATGCCCAGTCATGGCTAGCACTAGTGGCGAGTGATATCTGAACTGTTCCTTGCCCTCCTCCCCCCGTTCACCAATCTACACTGACCAGTGTGGTGAAGTATGGTTAAACGAGCTCCATGATCACCAGTGTGGGAAGCAATGGATTGACAAAAGGCTGTAAAGAATTATAATGAATAATATTTATATATTTTATTTTTAAGCAATGCACACATAAACGTTAAGATGGCTATAATAAGCAAAGCTAGGCATGAAAATGTGAAAAGTTTCTGTAAATATATTTCCTGCCGGTATTTACAAGTGTGAAACATTCAACTAAATGACACGTACAGAATGCATGCACACTTTAACGGCCAGGCAAGGCACATATATGAAGTAGCAAAGGTCCATTGGCAGGAAGTCCTGGGACAGACCCATGTGTTGTGTATTAATGTACACAACCAACCACGTAGAAAATAGTTGTAAGACAGTGGCAGGCTATGGCTCTCATGTGGTGCGGCAGAAAATGCAGTAGATTCATTGAAAGATTGAAATGCACGCGAAAAGTGTGATGATGATGATGAACAGTGCTGGACTCCCACTAGTTCTCCTGGGAAGCTGCATCGGCTGTGTGCACCATGAAACCACTGCTGGAAAAAAGCACAAATGGTGGAGGGCGTTCCAGTTTCTCAATGGGTCTCTATGCGAGTCCATGGCTTCGATGTATTCTACGAGCTTCTCTGTGAGTCTATGAGTCTTTCTGCGAATCCATGGGTCGGTCTCTCCATGAGAAGCTGCCAAAGCATTCCAGACCGTCAGTTAATCTACTTCTATGCATTATCACCTGAGAATGGAATATCGGGGATGGAGTTTTGTAAGATTCTTCAATCTGCAGCCCACGGTACCCCAACCGCTCAAAGAGTTCAAACGTATGTTCATGTTTGTCTTGCGAAGGCACCTAAATCTGCTAAATTAAAGCACGGTGGGCATTCGATATGAAGACTCTCATCCATGTAAGTGCATTTCCTACCGATCTCATTTCTGGGCGGGAGGTTTTCGTCCTCCTGGCTGGGGTATCGCTCTTTCCGGTCGAGCAACAGGAAGTACACCATCTTCTCCTGGTTTTCCCTGCACAGGAGGAGCACAATTACACTCTACAAAGTGGTATCAAAACCAGACAAGACATGCTCGAGCAACTACAAAGGAGATGGCCAACATGAAACAAAGGAGAGTCAGATTCATGGATTGCAATGGAACCCCGAATCGTGACAAACCATCTTAGAGCTGGGGGGTGGAACAGGTGGTGACTCACGACATGTCGAATAAGTCACCCGATACCGTATAGATACCAATAGACATCTACAAAGCCATGCGTTTGGACTTTAAAAAAATATTTTGGTGGCGAGATGTTAACTCCCTCGTCCGGTATACAGGAGGTTGTGGATTCGATCCAGACCCTTATGCCTGCTGTATACTTGGAGTTTGCATGTCGCTCTCCCTGTGGTGACGTGGATATGTCTCAGGGTCCTCTGGGTTTTCCATCCACATTTAGAAACATGCGTTTAAAGTATTTGGCTGCAATAATTGTCCACATGCTCAACCACGTCATTGGGCTATCATTTGTGGCCAGGTCACTTCTGAAAAAGAGCTACATAGCTCAGTGGGCCTAACCTGGCAAAGAAAAAATTGTGTAGTTTGAATAGTTCAATCGTATTGATTAAGCAAACATGTCTCGTACACCATTTTAACATTGCACAGTCTATAGGGAACATCAGTTCAGTTCATTTATTAGGTATAGCCCTGTGAGCCATTCGGCTCTTGAATCGGGTGCAACCGCAACAAACAAAAACATGAACAAGAAACATCTTAAAGTGACTACGCGCAACAGAAAAATCCAGGAAAAAACAGCAAAGTCTTCCAGAAAAAGCACCGTATATCAATGCTGTGTGCAAAAATCCCAGTGGGATGCAAGTCAAACAATAACAACCATAAGACAATTTAGATTACATTTATCAGTCTAACTCTGTACTACAACACACATATATGGCTAAACCCGAACGTTTTCGAAATCACCAAAATAAAGCTATAAATAAAGCTATAAATGCTTTCCCACTTGATGATGGACGCTTGTGTTGCGCCCGAAACGTCGTGATTTATTTTATTTTATACCTACGTGACTTTACCGAAAGAACCAAAGAGTATAAAGCTATAGAAACAATGTAACAGTGATCATAGGAACTGTGATTCAAATTTAGCAATAAACAATATACATAGCATGTACGAGCCAAACTTTGCAGCCATAGCTGGCAGCATGAGTCACTCCATAACAGCAGGAGTATCAAAAATTTTCAATGCACCTTTAAAGATCAGCACACTATAATAAAAACTCAACATCATACTTTGCGGCGGTCATCCGGAGCGATACATTTGATTTCAGGCCACTGAATAGCAGTGGCAGCTAGGGATGTACAACTCCTCTAGAGCAGTTTTGAGTGAAGATCTCACAGGTAGTGATCCAAGTTGCAGTTTATTGGCGATAGCATTCCAGACCCTGGGGGCATCAATAGCAAAGGCCCTACCCTAACCCTAACATGCTATATGATATGTGTACTAAAAATATGAAGTGGAGTGTCGGTGCAGTGGCCAGTGCACTGAGCTGTGCGCAATGAACCTGTCAACTTGGGTTTGATTCCCAGTCACAGCACTCATCAGTGATTTGTCTGAACTGGTTTACGAATACCCCCCTTCACCAACGTGCACTGATCAGCGTGGGGAAGTGTGGTCAAACAACCCCAATGACTGACACTGCATGGGGATGCCTTTATCCAGCAGCAAATTGACAAACATCTCTAAACGATTCGTATTATTAATATATAATGTTGTACAACGTGTCAATACGTACACACTCGGAATGCTAATGTGCTGATAAACATTTTTTCCCCGAACAAATAAACCGTGACAGAGTCAACTTTCACATCTATATTACATTTCCAATTTTTCCGCTGAGCAGCTGATTGCTCAAATATACATACATCTACATTCATATTGGTACTTGCTTTTTGCCAAAGCAAAGTCTTAAAGAGTATATGGAACTTAGAATTGTAAAACTGAGCAAATACGTGGTCCCCAGGATCTAATCAAATCAGGCTTATGACAAAGGATTCCACATCGAAAGGGATAACAATTTTAAAAAGGGTTTCAAGAGAGAAGAACCAACAGTGATTTTATGAACCAACAATGATTTTATGCCACTCAAGGAGTGTGTTTATTTTCTCTCACCTATATATGCAATCACCAAACTTTCACAGCGGTTTGTTTTTGCCACACTCCTTGTATTTCCATATTTTTTAATCCTATAATCTTTTTCTGTATCCCCAAAGCTCAGCTTCCTCTTGATCATCATCCTACTTTGCAGCAGATGTACAACTAAGAGGAAATTCCACGCGTAATATGTCAAATGTTGATCTTTAATCTATGCTAATCCAAATTCCTAAAAAACACGTCACATCCCTCTGATTAATGGTCTGGGCCATCTGTTAAGTTCAGCAAAGCGGAATATTCTCGTGTCTCTGTCGATCTGCAACTAAGAATGTATTTCGCGTACGTGTTTTGCCGTTACTCGAGAAGAACATAACGAAATGTTTACGAAGTATGGACACATTATTCAAGGTAATAAACCAGGGTAGAGCGCGGTGGTGCTAACCCACCACACCATGAATCCGGTGACTCGCGTTCAACTCCCAGCCGTAGCTATCATCAGCGGCGAGCGATTTCTGAGCCGGTTTTTGCCGGTTAACCCATTCACAACCCCAGACTCAGCACCGCGGTGAAGTGTGGTCAAACGTGACCAACACGGTTGGAGGAGGGTGGTGGTGGGGGAGGGAAGAGGGGGCGACCTTCATCCAGCAGATGGAATGACAAAGGGCTGTACATTATTGTTCAAACCAAATCAAATGACACCCCGATAAGACAGCAAGTCTCCTTTCAAAATGAAAAATTCGGTGTACAGTGACAGGTAAAGGCACTGCCCCGCAATAGCTCGCTCACGCCACTGCTGGGAGAAGGGTCTCCAACAGAGGGCTCACGACAGCCTGAAGCAGGACAATCAGTGCTGACTACAGTCGCATTTGCCAATGTGATTTGTAACTTTGATCATTACCCGTGTGTCGATAGTTCAATGTTAATGTGCCATTTTATTGAGGGGCTACTGTGTGGCGTTATCTTGGTGTGGTCTGGGATTGGTTTGTTGCTTTTTCCTGTCTTGCCCAATGTTGATAAATTGGACCTATATACTTAATGTATTCTAGATTTGAAGCTTTCGTGACTGCAAGGATTCATAATCTTAGTTTTTTCAGTAAAGTCACGTTTGTAAAAATTGAAAATAAAGTTAATAAAAAAATGTTGTTACATTTTTATTTTATTTTTATTAATTTTAATTTCATTTTTTACCTACGTGACTTTACCGAAAAAACTAAGAGTATACTTAATGTAGTTATTATTTATTTATATTTCGTTACTTGCTTATCATTTTCTCTATTTTGTACTCCTATCGGTTGTTTTTTTTGCATTCGTGTCAGTTGTAACTTGCTGACCCACCACCCCCATACTGGACATCTGCGAAAAATAGTTTCATAGCTCATCGGATTCCTCCTGCCTAAAGAAATATTCTGATTTGGAATACTCTTCCATACTGACCAGATGTCCTGGAAGAGATGGAATACCCATACTTGACCCCACTGCAGGTGACCTGCCGATACAACTAATTGTGACATATCCATTTATACTGCTGTGGTGAGAGGTGGATATGATTCGAGAAACTTGGCCAATATTTCAGAACTGCGGGGCCGGGGAGATCGACCTCGCGACCTCCCAATTGCAAGTCCAGCGTGCTAACCCTTCCATCCAGCAGGGCAGCATCCCGTTATGTCCAGCACGTATACAATAACATCATGCGTCCTCATACTGATATTTTTTCTTTTCTTCATTCCGATGTGCGCTTGCTCCCCCCCCGCAAGGGAACAGCAGATAAGGAGGTGATAGGCTGCTCACATCTGTTGGCATACATCTCCGCACACCCTAAGGCGCTACCTTTTATTACTTTCTCGCCTCACTCTCCCTCCACAGGACACAAATAATGAGCGATGATTTACAGCCATTAGCCGGCAGGGGGTTGTGGGAAGGATAATAGGGCCATGTGACCACCTGAGGTCTGATGCCTCTCTGTAGGGACCTCTCCGGTAGAAAAAAAAAACTGCTCTAGATTGGTGTTTATTTCAGCGGCCTTAGTCAGGTTTGAGCCCCTGGACATGCAGAAGTCAAGGTCACTAGACAAAAATCCCTTCTGTAATGCACAAAGAGCAAGCTCTTTTCGAATGTCTTTAAAAAGAGCAGCTGAACATGCATAACTCAGGTTTTCAGACGACGAATGTGCTGCACATAATCATGTAGAGCCTTTTTTGTTTTCAATATGCTGCCGGATAAGGGCCTCCTAATGCCGTGGGGTGGTACAAGACCATGATTCAGCATGCTGGTCATGGTCGGGAGCAGCCTGTTGGAGTACCGTACAGTGTAAACGATGGATGTTGCTACGCTGTTCGCTGATGCCAACGATATAATAAGGCTGCAGCGGCCTATAACAATCTTTCTTATGCATGGTGCTCGCCCATCAAAGCACGATCGAGGCTCAAGACCGCTTAGCTTTTGAGATATGAGGAAATAGGGAATAGTCTGCATGATTTGGTCATACATAGGGTTAATGGTGAAATATATTTTTAGCTTACGATTGTGAGAAAACACTTTCGTGTGTCATTTTTGGCATTTTGCTCACAATAAAAAAGTGCAAACAATTTTTTTTATGGGATTCTGTAATATAAGAAATTCTCTTCCACAAAATATATATTATTGTTAACACATATTCCTTTATTTCACACCGATGTGAAAAAATAAATACTATATATTCTTCATGTTCACAGACTTTAAGTGCTATGGAATATAACAAAAAACCCAGAAAAATAACTAACTGGAGGAATGTTGCATAATTACTGTTCCTCAGATTATTACTAATTACACATTGAATGAATGAGGTCTTTTCTGCCAAGATGCAGTTACACACTTGTCAGTCGAGTAATCTTTTAACACAGCAGTCAACTTCACATTTGCCTCCGTGCTCAGTGCAGAGCACTAAAAAAATAAATGGCTGCGCCGATACGACTGAATTATGAAATCATTTTACCCCCGTTGGCAATAGCTTGATGAGCTCAAACGAAAGAAAAAAAAGCAATCTTGCGTTGTTATTTTTTTGCAATACGCAAGCCAGTGTATATCAAAATAAGTACTTACTGTGGATTTCTTTTTCCTAAAATTCAATATGATTCTTGCAAAAATGAAATGCAAATATTTTGTTTGTAAGAACCCTTTTTTTCCCTGTAGATAAAATAACTCATATAGAAAAGGTAAAAGCCTGCCAGTGTGATTCTGAATTTATTTTTCCAGTGACCTTTATTTTTGCAAGTTTACGCGTGTCCCCAGTCCCACGTGTCTTTGTTTTCATAAATTTGACACAAAAAGAAACCAGGAAAAGATTTTTCACAATTTGGTTTTTTCTCACAATTATTTTTCCTGGAATTCCTTTTTTTTTTATCTTCTTTATATTTTCACCAACGCTCATTATTTTTCATGTTGCATTTTAAAATACGGTGTAATGAAACAGAGGTATTAGAGATATGACTTGAAAACAAGTAGAGTATGTCTTCTATATAAACAATCGCATATTTGGTATTGGCAACAACACGTATAATTCACTATCTAAAATTATAATCAGTGAAGCCAAATGTAAACGGAACATATTTTTTGTACAAAATAATCAGTGAATCCCATGCCGCCCCAGATAATGTTATTGTTATTATTATATGCTGGCATTGTTGTGCACCTCGTTGATTAGCGCGGTTGGCTACGTACGGTGCAAAAGAAGTTCAACGTACATACACATATGGTGTCGTTTCCTCCCTCTCCTGTGACTTTAGCTCCTCATCTCTGCCATTTTTACCCTCCATGCGTTCATTTTCTTCCTTTCGCACCATACGTAGCCGACCGTACCAATCGAAGGTTCATTAAATTCAAATGTGAAGAAAAAGAAGATGAACGCAACCTATACGAGTCCCCTCATAGTCATCCGAATGTACATGCAGTCATTGGTAAGGGTTCCACAAAGGGCTCTTGAGACAAGAGTTTCAGACACACATTCAAGCACTCACATACACAGTATACCGTACAACGTTGCACTGGGCCCACCAATCAACCAGGCATTTTGCCCAGTAAAATTCTTCCCCAACCACACCCCGTGGTAGTGCAGGCCTCAAACATGGTCCCTGAATGACACTGACAAATCAAATGGAGTTAAAACTGCAGTGCGCAGGGAAGCAGGGAGAGGTGCACACTCGGAATTACGCCGAGAGACAGACTGAGGAAGGCATGGATTAGAGAACATGGCCAAGGTAGGGACGTAATAATGACCGCTACAAAGAACAAGTGGGCTTTGGCAGGACATGTCTCAAGAAAGGATGGCGGCGAGTGGTCAAGACTAACAACGGAATGACAGCAAAAAACAAGTATAACCCGTAAAAACAAAGTTTTTCACTATAAATCCTTTATATGCGTGGCGGCTAGAGTCCTCTCGTCCTCTGGCTTGAGATGGCTGCCACCTATGGGTCAGATGATAGCATTGCACCATTAAGCAATTGGTAATTAAATATAATATTTTTGTCCTAAAAAGTGTAAAATTTGGAAAAAAAAATTCACGAACATTAATTGTCACGTAGAACGAGTCTGTGTGGAAAATGTCAGCTCGATTGGATCACGGGAAGTGGGTTAAAAAAACGACAGAAAGATTTGCACGGTCGTAAGCAAGCAAGCGAACTTAATATAAAGGATTTAAAAACAACACTAACGAGAGGACCCCCACCTGAGAGATGGAGCAATGACGTCAGCACGAGCAGGTGCGAGACGGATTTCCAACATCACATGAGAAACAGCGATTGCGAGCGGATGCCTTCATCCAGCAGCGAATATATTTATGGCCGATGATAAAGCAACTTCTGAATTTGGGCCATCACACGAAGACAAAGACGTACACACGCAGCTCAACTTAAAATGTGGACTTAAATCAAATCCTTAGGTTTTTTTTCGGTAAAGTCACGTAGGTAAAAAATTAGAATTAATAAAAGTAAAATAAAAATAAAATAAAAATCACGTTTCGGAGGCAACACAAGCTTCCGTCTTCAGGTGGAACCGTCACAGCACGATTGCTGTATCAAGTGATAGAAATTCCAAGAAAACAGTCCTTGTATATATACTGGTTGAGGGTGGGAGGAGCCAAGGTAGGCCCTGAATATTATTATTTTTTTTGTGAGGTTCGGTGTGGCTGAAGCATAATATTGCCTCCGAAACGTCGTGATTTTTATATTTTTATTTTACTTTTATTAATTTTAATTTTTTACCTACGTGACTTTACCGAAAAAAAACCCCAAAGAATATGAATCCTTGCAGTCACGAAAGCTTCAAATCTAGAATTAAATCAAATCCCTCGTTTTTGCAGGGACCCGGCCCAACCACGGCGCACACTCACTCTTCGGACAGCAAGTCCTGGATGAGCTTGCTCTTGTCTTGGAAGCAACCCAGAGAGTTCATGCTCTCTAGCACGTCGGGATCAATGTCCTCCACGCCCTGGATGGGGTGCAGCGTCACTTTCCGTGGCACCGGCTGCTCTGGCTCCGGCTCGTTCTTCGCACCTCTGGGGGAATTTGAGGGAGAAGCGACAACGATTTAGCGGCAACGCGTAGCTCCCACGCTGCAGGCGCCATCATATATGTGTGTGTATATACACTGTATCGTTGGCTATCCACTGCTGGATGAAGACCCCACTCCCCCCCGCCCACTCCTCCATGCAGTGTCGAGAGGGAGGTTATTTGACTATACTTCAACACACTGATCTCAGTCAGTGTTAGTGAATGGTTAGTCCAGAAAGGTGTCAAGTATTACTAGCTCCCGATGTTAACTGTGTCCAGGAATCAAACTCGACTTGTCGGGTTCATGACACAGTGCGTTTAACCACTGTGCAAAAGCTTTCACCGACACTGTTTTCACCTGATACACACATCCAGGGTACAACTTAATGGAGTATTTGAGCAAATATTAAATTTTAGAATTGCAATACTCTCGTCTAATTTAATAAAAACGGAATTAAACTTAATTTGCAAACACGCATTTGTACGTTATTGATGAGTCATTATAATTCGTGTCAACAAAATGTGACGGCAGTGTCAATATTGTTGAGCGTTAGGTCACTTGACACCGAGCATGTGACACATGCACCAGGTCTGGCAGGCTGTCGGCCTACGGCGGAAGGGCATTCCCATTTGCACTGAACTCGACTATCCGGAGAAGGTCTCAAGGTGGAGAGTCTCAAAATCCACCCCCCATTCATAAGATGGAGCACACCCGGCCATTAATATTCCACACTTGCAGGTGCTGCTCCATAAAAGCTGCTGAAGCATGCACGCGTTGCGGGGCTATAATTGGCATGTACCATCTGGCATCAATTGTAGGGAAGAAGTGGTGGTGGGGGTGGTGGGGGGTGCGTATCCTCTCAAAATCTCATCTAGCCTCCCGTCACCCCCATACACACTGAGGAGTTCACCCCTTTGACTCAGAACTATACACACTAATTGCCGTGTCCTAGAGCGGTCGGTGCAGAGAAGGACAGGGTGATACAGCCAGCACGTTGAAGAGTGCAGCACTGTATCAAAAAGGGGGCTGACATTACTCAATTGTAGGAGTCGCGCGACTTTTCTGCTACAAATCATATCCGTGTCGCACATAATCCTCGCCCATTAGTCAACAACGTTTTATATAGACATTTCATGCTATGGATTACTATTGAGTTATTGCCTGTTTGTTTCGTGGTCTTGAAAGCTTCGACAGATATTAACGTTTTGCTTTCATACCGCTTCCTTACGAAATGCTGCTTTGTTGCAGAAAATGAAGCGCGACGCATATTTAAGAAGGGGACCGATATCAAAAGAATTGTTCATAGGGGAAATATTATTTTGTGGGGTGATATATTCTCTGACATTTGATCGGTGGCAATCTCAGTTCCACTGCAACGATACTCCCCAAGCCACCGAAATGTGAAAATATCCCGCTCCTGCGCGTCGCCGCACGCGGAGCCTTCAAAGATTACGGCGTAAAATTAGTTTCTGTGCCCTACATTTTTTAATACGTGTGTGTGTGTAAAAAAATATCTTCCTGACATTTTATTAAAAAAGCATCAGTGGGTAGCAGTATCCATCAGCGAGTGGCATTTCATGCATTAGTAATCACCTGGTTTCATGTACGAGTTATTGTATTAGATAATAATTGTATTGAGAAATAAAAATGCCAATATAGCCAATGCTTTGCCCTATTTACTTTGCGAATGTCGCGCAGAACAGTGTTAACAATTTATCCACGTGTATCTTTAGCTTGTAGGTATTACTTAGGAACATTATTTCTATTGCCCGTTTGCGAAACGTATACACTCTCGCATCGATCAGATGTTTTTACAATGCAGCCTTCAGCCAACTTTTAAAGACACAGCACTGCCCATGTTTGTGATGCATGGTGATGATCACATAGACGCTTCTCTCCCCTGGAGGAAGCGATCGGCTACAGGTCGTAGGGGCATGCCCTGATTACATCTGGCTTATTTCATTGATTTCGGAAACCTACCCATCTGGCATGTCGCTGTCAAGTTGTGCTGATGACAGAGCAGCCACTGTGAGGACACCTCAAGGCATATCAATGAGCCAGCAGAAATTCTGCAACTGTAAGATGTCGTGTTAAAACGCCTCTGTGTGTACAGAAATGTACATCCCCCGAGCTCACGTAATGCTGGATGAGGGCCTCCCTTCATGCCTTGCGGTTCGTGGTTGTTAGCCAGTTCGGGTTTGTGAAGGCGGGAAGCATAGAAGTACATTTGCAGCAATGGAATTTTCTGCACTGTCCTCTGTTACCAAACCGTGCGACGCTGGAGCGCCGGTAACATTGGGGGAAATGCTTCCATATCTGCGGAATAATCTGTAGAGAAGAATTCTTATAATACAAGGTGCCCTCGTGTTATCTCTCTGACCATTTTAAATACTTTGCTGCTTAATTTTGTACGGTACCCTCTGGAAAAACTGAATAAAAAATGAATTTTAAAATAACATTGTAATCCTGTACAATAATGGTTGTGGTTGTGCATTGCCACACACATACCGCTGTACCCAAGTAAAAAAAAATCAAACATGCTACTGAGCAGATAGTTGTTAATTAAAAATTGATTCTTTGAATGGATTTCAAAGCAATCCACGCTTGCTTAATAGAAATTGTTACACCAGTAGCACACTACATATGCTTGGCTATAAACTATAAGTGTAATGATGCAGCCGTTCATCAATTAAAATAGATCCTTACACTGATGAGTCATGCATCGAATTGTGCATGCGAGATAGGAGCATTCTACAATTCATACAAACAATCTACGAACGTTCACTTTTAGGCTACTGGAGTGGTGGACAAAAACTGTACAAACGGGACGGAATAAACGACAATATCAATGAGATGGCGAAAACGAGACAAAAAAAAACTAAACCGGTTCTTGAATAGAATGGTGCCCCTCCCTGAATCTTGAGACTTCATTAAATCTCTGTAAGGGGTGAATCATTTACACTCGCAAACAGTCGTGCTGCTGAATGGCCCTGCTCCAGACACCATGTGTGCATGGCCTGGCTATAAAACCACCCCGCTTGTCAGCAAAACATATATGCTTTTGTTATGTCTTGCTGCCTAAATTAACGTCGTACGTAGATGCCACGCTTTGCGCAGGCTTGTGACGATGCCTCACAGTTAGTCACAAGTGCACTGCGACAGCGAGGCCCGAAATGTGCCGTCGTTCAAGTCGGCAGCATTCATCAGGAATTCAGACCATGGCGAAATATCACTACTCAATTCATGATTTCACATCTAAGAAAATGAGGCATCGTCAAACCGATACACTCCGCAGCTCCGGACACAATTATCTGGCGCGACCACCTCAATGTAAAATTGCATTTGTTGCCCGACATCAACATCGTCCACACGAAGAAGACGAAGAAGCAGCAGAATCTGGGAATCAGCAGCGTGTGGTGGTCGGGCAGTTAGAGAGGCGAGCCACGGCCGACGTTGTCCACGCGTGATCACAGCCGCGTCAGGAGACTCGGTGTAGGTGGCGCCAGCGTGCGTCTGACACACCTTCCAATCCTTGAACATCATTACATGTTGGCTTTTCCCACAGCGCATTGGATGAGGGTGGCTTAAATCTTTGTTTGAAGTCTAACAATTATGTACATCCCCGAGCACATGATCCAGGATTTCTATTTTTAATTCTACAACCATTGTCTGGAATGCTGACCGAATGCCATCTGCTGAAGCACCCGTTTCCATGGTGAAGAGATCCATCTGCTGGTCACCATAGAAACGGGTTCCTTACAGACAGCTGTCTTACCCACTGACGCAACGCACACACACATGCTCATTACCAAACTCTACATGAACGCTGAGGACACAGAGAAAACACGACGTATTGTAAATAGCAGTCGTGCGCTATCGTCACACGCGATCACGTCTCTGTTTATGACAGTTTACCGTCGACTCTGATCAATTCTGCTTGCTCCGTGCCTTTAAATATCGGCCATGGGATTAAAGTGCAAATAGCGGAAATATGCCCTTTCATGGATAGGGCACAGCAGGTTCATCTGCAAGTGGAAAAAACAATTGCATCTCAAATCTCTTTCCTTCCCCCCCAAATATCAAGATTTTGTGTAATCGCCGAAGGAGGGGCATTTATTGAAAAATAGCCATCATGTTAAAAAAAAATGTGTTCATCTCTGTCTCTCTCTGCTGCCTTGGCTCTCTGTCTCTCTCAGCACCGGGATATGGTTGTGTTGACAGTAACCAAGAAACATGTGGATGGCATGCACACGTAGAGGTTAACAGTAAATTTGATTATAGAAAATAAATGTTTTTGAAATACAAAAGGTGATGGATAAAAAGCACATGTGTTATAATATCCCTGCCATGGAAACCGCTTTTGTGAAAATCTCCGGTTATAAATAAACAGCTCGGCCTTTCCAATTCAACAAGTAAACCGATTCAATTATATATCCGGCTGACCATCATCCTTCATCATTCCAAAATGAAAAAAATATCTTTCTTGTAATTATATATAACAGCCTACAGAATTTCAATAGTTATATGAACGACTATTGCTGTAAATATATAACCAGAAATTCGGGGAGACATTCATATTTTGTCTTCGTGTAAAAACTTTGTTAAAATGCAAGTTTATGCGTGAACCATTTAAAAAAAAATCAGTTGACTAATTTCACGTTTTATGGTACCAGTAACATCGCGTGATATCTGGCTGACCATTTCGGCATGGGCACGGTGTAATGCAAGTCCGAATACTAATATTACCCCGAGTAATTTAAATATTTATCCTCACACTGTTTTGACTTTGCTACGCCCTAGGCCACACTTAAAGCAACACACAGAGACAATCGATCCAAATTTAATATGAACCGACTTCTAATATTGACTCCCCCATCCTTGTCAGAATATTTAATACCACTAGAAACGACAGGGAAATCATTTCCACGAGCAGATAATATCAGCTCATTGTCGAGTCGCTCTCGTTCATGTGAAAAGTCGAGCAAAGCTAGAAAGTTTATCGACCTACAAAGATGGAAGCTAAACTGTGACACACCGATCTCGATGTGAAATGTCACCCCCACTGCAAATTTGACCAGAATTTAAACACCGCTCTCATTGGGACGAGCACTCATTCGCCCTCGCTGGACACAGGGTGACAGATCGTCATTCAGCAATGAAATCCAGCCCATTCGATAAAGTGGTCCAAACAGCACCAAGTCCGTAATTTCCCCCCCCCCTTCCTTTCCTGTCGCTCTCCTTTATAAAATTAAGGCCGCAAAGTGGATGTGTCACACGAGACCATGACGGGATCAATAAGAGAATTTACTACACCGTGTCCCGTGCACAAATCTAGCGGTAACAATGTGTCCATGTGTACCTGCGCTGCAGCCTTCGTTCACTCGGAGCTTTTCAATTCCGACCCGCGGATTTTCAGAATGCTTTTTCCCCACCACGCACAAAAACGCTCGCAACTTTTCGCTTCCACCTCGCTTTAATCCGGCAGCGCGTCCCGAAATACCTTAATTGGGGTCACAGGGCCTCGGAGGCTCGGTCGCACGACAAGGCACCCGAGGCCCAGGTGACCGGTTAAGCCTCTGCAGCAGCTCTATCTTATCGGTACGAGGTGTATAACGGGCTTGTCCATTATCCCGCCGTGACACCGAACCGTCTTCTCTATCTCGCTCCCTCTCTCTCTCCTTTCATCGCAGTGCGCGCTCTTGCTCACGGCTTCCCTTTGTCCCTTGGGCGAGTGCCACTTCTGCTCTGTCCTTTTCTTCTCCTCCTCCTCCTTCTTCTCCTCATCTTTCCCCAATTTTCACTTTGCCAAGACTATAACCTTTCTCATTACGACCTGCGACATAAAAAAATGTAATACCTCATCGATTAATAAATAAAACCTCACTGCCTCTGGGACTTGGGAGTGAGTGCGGTGGTAGCTAGCACTGGACGCGAACGCCTCTGTCCGTCTTGGTCTGGCGATCACAACCTGCTTATTTTCTCATTCTTCCTTGGTTATGGTATGACTGCCTGACCTTCCGACACCACACCATGAAATTCGAAACAAGTCTTCATTTATCACTGTATCAGTTTTTTTTATAGAAAGAGAGTGATCGGCTATGTCATTTCATTCGTATCTGAAAAATCAAGATGCACCAGCTTAAGCCAAAGCTAATTTACTTTATCAGCATTGGTCTTCAATAGTTGAACATAAAACGAACTGTAAAAAAATATACTTTTCCCTTCATGCATTTCCAAAAGGCCACCGAGAAAAGTCCAACGAAGTTAACATTCAGCGCATGATGGAAAACCTCTCCAAGACAAAAATAAGATTCGTAAAATGTATATTAGTTCCGTTTATGGCAATAACACAGAACAAAACAACAAGCAAATTCCATTTTACAATAAAGGCTCGACACTGGCAATGGCCAGGACGGAGCTGTCGGGAGACACAACACAAAGAATAAATTTTAGCAAAATAAACAAATACCACCCACAATTTGTGACCCCATCCTTGACCTCATTTACGTAATTAGGCTGCAGTAAGTGGAAGAGGAGCGGGTTCCCACACAACAGCTGTGCATGGTGACTGAAGAGCCACGCCACCTGGATGCGAGTGGGATTACGATGGCTCCCCAGGGGGGAGAGGGGGGGCTGCAGGTAATTTGCCACCAGCAGCGCACCTTCTCAAACTTTACCTTGGCACACCCTGCCACAGTGTCGGTGCGAATGCACCGGCACGCACCTGAAAATGGCAGGTAACGTTGGAGGGGGGCGGGGGGGTAAGCAACATGTATATTCAGATGTGTATTTCAGCCTTACTAGGTGCTCGCTAACAGCACTTGTCCAAGCGGTCTGTATGGCTTTGTCTTGTTATTACGACTATAATGAACCAAGAATGTATGTCTGTGTGTAACGCGCGTGGCGTCACTCCACATGCCGCACCCCTCCGTCATTATGGTCGAGCGGAAAGACTTTTTTTTCTCACAAATTCGCTTTAAGTTTGACGTTTCTTTATTGAAGGTGAATCTAATAAATAATTCTACGCAGCAACAAAGTGGATTTGGTGTTTTTATTTATTCAGCACTTGAGACAAAAGGTAAGTCTAATTTATGCTTCTACGTTATGGTAAAATGGACATTTCTCGGTGATTTTCCAGATATTGTATCGAATTCCAATTTATTTCAACCCCAGCGACCGAAAGCAGAAGAGAATAAAGTATCAAAACAGTGAGTTTGAACAAATTGAAGGTCAATTATATACAGTGCCTCAGTGACATGAAGTGAGGTGTTTTATGCCAGTTTTGTGCAAGATTCACTGTCATTAATACAGTGCTACAGTGAAATGCAGTGCAGTGTTTGACGACTTCGTTTAATGCAAGATTCACTGCCATTAATACAGTGCTACAGTGAAATGCAGTGAAGTGTTTGATGACTTCGTTTTGTGCAAAATTCACTGCCATTAAATTTACACAATATACCATCATACTCTGCTAAAAAAAATCGTAACTATTACAGCTTCCGTCCTAGGACGGGAAAAGAAGCTAGCGTATTAGATACGTACGTGGGGAGCAATTGTGCACTGGTTCGCTTACCGCGCTCCACAGTACTTGTCGGCAACAGTGGTCAGTCGTGTCTGAGAAGGCTCTGGGCCTCTCTTGAGTCTTCTCAGCCTTAAATGAGTGCCGGATGTGGTGTGTGAATATCAATGCGGGGGGGCGGCAATGGCAGCCAGGCATGGTACTTGCCACGTTATCCACCATCTTGCACAGGTTGGTCCCGATGTCGTGTGACGCCCATTTAATTGTCTAAAACTTAATATCTTTGAAGTAAGGTTTATTTAAAAAATAAATTTATATACAAAGGAAAAATATGTCAGGGGTCAATTCATTTTGGGGTAAACAAGACATCTGGACCACCCTGCACTATACTAGAGGTGCTCGCTAACAGTCCTTGCCCCAACAGTCTACAAGGCTCAACAGGATATTTGTGTCTTTGGTGTGGGGTGTGTATACTGTGTATATATAGACACAAAATAAAAACAGTCATAATGTTTACTTCATTATTGATTTCGTTTTATATTACTGGTATAAAATTAGGTCTCACATTTGGCCATGACGTGTATATATAGAAAAAATATATATTGACAATAAATGGATATTTTCTTATTGTTCTTATTGGGATTGCAAGAGTAAAAACACAAATGCAGTAAAGGTTGATAATTAAAATAATAATTTGGCCAAAGTTCATAAATAAATACATAAACTTATTTTATTTTACACGCTCTTAAACCAAGTGTTTACAGGTCAAAAAACACACCAAGGGCAAATTTGCAACTAAAACTGTAACAATTAAAAACATCTCATTATACCGTATTTACTTCTCTTGATGATGTCTTATCTTCGGCTATTGGCCTATAAATGACTCATGATTTTGCACCAGTGCACACGCATTAAAAGACCATCAGGAGTCTTTTTTGGTATGTTAACTAGGAGAGATCGCTCATTGGCAAAAAAATGCTGGTCCCATTTATTTGTTCGTGGGGATTCGCCAACAGACCAAAGCCAATTCTATATTTGAAGCATTCGTGACTGCAAGGATTCATATTCTTAGGTTTTTTCGGTAAAGTCGCGTAGGTAAAATTTTTAATTAATAAAAGTAAAATAAATATAAAAATCACGACGTTTCGGAGGCAACACAAGCTTCCGTCTTCAGGTGGAACCGTCACAGCACGATAGCTGTATCAAGTGAGATTTTAATTTTTTACCTACGTGACTTTACCGAAAAAACCTAAGAATACGACCAAAGCCACTTTCGATTGGTCACAACATTATCAACGCTTCGTCACTGCAAGCTGCAAGACACGTCCCCAGCGCAATTAAGACAGAGGTGAACCACGTCTGCAACACGGGCGACACAGCAAAATATCGATGCAAAAAAAACTTGCAAGATAGAGACAGTGGAGACATTTGTCTGTCTGTCAGTGGTGTGGCTCAAAATTATCCACCTGGCCGCGCTTCAACCCCCCCAGAAAGGCAGACCGTGCCCATACTCCACGTACTGAAAGGTGGCAGGTGCCACTTGCATCGACGAGTACATCTGAAAAATGTTCTCATAGATGAAAGATGCCTTAAAATACGTTTCTAAGCATGCATTAGTCCTTTTGCTTTTAATAATGACCTATTATATAAGCTCTTAAAGCCACATTTCATCTGCAAGTGGGACATTCAGTCGGTGACAGCTTTCTCTTCCAGACGTCTAAAAAAAATGCGCTATAATTTGATTGCGCCCAAGATGAATGGGAATTTGTCACCAGCGTATTTGTGGCACTCATGGGGTCTGTTGTCAATGCAATTTTCATTGTGTGGCTTATGCAAAATAAATGTCTGGATGGAAAAATCCTTTGCCATCCAATTACTCTGGGACTTCCCATGGCTCTTTGATGTGCTCCAAATTGTATTCCTCCAGAAAAGTGCTGGAGGTGCTCTACTTTCAGATCAAAACATGTTGCAAACATTAACAATGCCTAGCCGAGCAGCAAAAAGAAAAAACACTTGTTACTATTCTTGCTTTTTTTAAATCAATGCAATCTTTTGTTCAAAAGCTACTTGCTTCTGTAAGAAAATAACTAAATCTCGACTGCAGTCAAATAAGAACTAACCCATTAAGACTGTTTACATTCCTTATATAAACCTCAACCAACACGGAAGTCCAGGCTTTTTTACGGAGCCCATTTTGACACTCCAGCCAGGGCAAACATTTATAAAGCCTGTTGCATATCACTGCCGCGTCTAAAGGGAACAATTTATACATCAACTGCGACTCACCACGATACTGAGTCGCGGAGCACTGCCAAGCGAGTCACAAAGAATTTACGGCCAGAGCGTATAAAATGGAAGGGGCAGCGCAGATTTCATGCCACGCTCCGTGACCAGACAGCAACAGTGCTCTCCTCCAGACAGGAGGGCTGTCGTGCACAAATCTCTGTCGTTCTCAGCCTCATATGAACCTGGCCAAGTTACTGCGTTCGCCCATGACCTTGAAAGGAGCTCAATGAGGCTGTCCCCGCTGGGAGCTTGCGGCTGTGTTTTGTAAAGCTCCCACTTTCCAACAGGTTACATGCCGAGCGCTAAACGTCTTCCCTGCATCCCATCACCAACCCCTGCTGTCCATACAGCTTCCTTATATTTCTCTCAATTATCATCATCAGCCGTGATTAATCCGCTGCTGGAGAAAGGCCTCCGAAAGCCACCTCCATCTCTCACAGTCTTGAGATGTAAAGATCCACTTGGTACCTGCACGAGCTGATCCCATAACTCCATCTCTACGGTGCATGGCCACGAGGGCATATTATCTGCCTTGGCCGCATTGTTCTCGCCACACCGGCCATCGTCCCTTGTAGCAAAAGTGTCCTGCCCAAGCCCACTTACTGTTCTTTGCAGTCAAAATGATGTCTTTAACCAGCGTGTGTTCTCTACAATGATGCATTTGGGAGTATTCACGGCAACCGTCGCACCATACTGGCAGACTAATGCCCCAGGTCACTCTTGGCAATGAGACTATCCTGCCGTGATTTATTTTATTTTCTACCTACGTGACTTTACCGAAAGAACCAAAGAGTATGGATTCCTGCAGTCAAATCAAGATTGAGACTATCCTTGTCTCTTGGAGTTTTCAACTGGTGAAACAAAAGCATGCACCGACCAATGCTTAATTGCAGATATTGTTACAAAAGCAGCAACCATATCAATGTGCCTGAATTTGTTTAATATATAATAAGAACGTATTACTTGCCATGATATGCATGTGTGCAAGGTTGAACTTTTGTCTCACCGTATGTAGCCAACCGTGCTTATCGGAGGTGTGGGTGAAGGACAACAAACTCAACACAAAAAGCAGTTCTCAAGAAATGAGTTTTCAATCTTGATTGAAGCCAGTGGCTTCCTAATATCGGAAGAAAGAGTGTTCCAAGACAGCTGCAGCAGCGCATCTGAAATTGCGCGATGCAGTGACCATCTTTGTTCGATGGTTAACCAAAAGCCGCTGCGAAGATGACCGGAGTTTGCGTGATGGTTTATGGTATTTGACGAGATCAGGATGGTATTGTGGTTCATTCGTGGCAAGCACGTTGTGTGTAATCAGCGCAACCTTATAGTGTAATGATACAACAATAGATATATCAGAAACATAGGCATGTCTCTCTAATCAGCAACAGTCATCGCTATGCCGATGAACGGGTTTGTAGCTTTTTAACCACATCACTTGTTCATTACACATGTCACGTGCAACCTGGAACGAGACTAACCCCGAATATCTTCGTAGGAACAAACGACTGATCTGTGACAATCAAATCAGTAAAACAATCGTAAATGTCGGCTTTGTAAATGCAATTATCCAGGCAAGGAAAGAGTGCAATCACTTGCGATTTTGCAATTACTGAGTGCACAAGTTGTTTTTTTATACTTACACAAGATACCAGGAATGTTTCTGAACTTGTTCCAGCTGAAAAACACAAAGAGAAACATTTCCACCACAATTCCAGACACCAAATGCCGGGTGTATGTAACGCATCACGTGTTCACCTTCTTGTGCCATTTTCTGATTGTGGAAAAAAACCATTAATAAATTACATTTCCCGTTTGAGGTTACGATATAAAGCTAAAGCCACGAGTGTCTGTGTATTATTTTCACATTCTCTTGCCATGTGTGCAATACGAATATATAGAAATGTATATAAAGTAATAATTTAAAGTTCGTTTTCAATTCACTGCTTAAGAAATGTTTCATGCGCAAAGTTCCCCATTGTTTTTTTTTATTTTTACCATACCTCCACCACACTGATGGGTATGGTTTGGCGAAGAGGAGCGGGAGTGATTTGAGTGGTTCGTTAAACCACCGAGGTTCACTGATGTTAACTGTGGCTGGTAATCAAACCCGAAGGTTGTCAGGTTCATAATGCAGTGTGCTAAGCAATGCGCCACCGCTCCCCACGCACCCGCACAGTATGGACACTGCATGTTCTATTTTTTGCTGCTTCTGCAATGTTACACGCTACGAAGAGGATTATTTTGTTCGTTGCCGAGACAAAAGAAAGGCATCGCAATGTTTTGGCGAGTTAGCCTTATCCAAGAAGATACATCTCTGTTTGTTATTATATATATTTTATTAAAAAGACCAGTATAACGGTTATTGGATTTTTATAACGGTGACTATTTTTCCTCGGACAGCGAGGCAACTTTCTTGGCGGCATTTCCGTCGTTGTTATCATCACCCACTGGTGGTGTTTTTTTTTTATCAAAACGCGGTCACATTAAGCAATGTCATAAACAAAGGGGCCGTCCATAAATGACGTCACGCGACTTTGGACGATTTTTGACCCCCCCCTCTTCGTCACACGGCGTCACAAAAAGTCAGACCCCCCTCAAATATGACGTCACAAAGCTCCCGCCCCCCAAATAAAACTCGCTTCAAATCGCTTTAAACTATTGTCATTGTAGTGCGTATGTAATGTGGCGCTGCACTCTGATGTTGTAGGAGAAAACATCTATTAAAACGTTTATTTAATTAAGTAGAACGTGTTATCTATATTTATTTAAAGTTGCGCATTTTGATGTGACGTCACATTTCTCAAATCCCCCCCCCTCGTCACAGATCGTCACAAATGTCTGACACTCCCCCCCAGGTGCGTGACGTCATTTATGGATGGCCCCAAATAGCGGGAATTACTGCCAACGAAAGCCCTCTCGACATTTATGTATCATTAGTTTGTCAGAAGGTCGAGGGACACAGATAAGTGTGGCCAATATCGTTGCCGCTTTATGAAGAGGTGACACCGGCAACAACCAAAGCTACTTATTTTCGATGAACAAAAAAACAGCCAACGAAAGGCGAAAATAAATTCGAAAAATCTTGCTTGCACACGCACGGAAACCTGATATTTAAAGAAACCACAGACGCGAAATAAGGTGTGCTTTTACGAGTTCTCATCTCTGACATTTAATTGAATTTGTCAACATAACAACAATAATCACGTGGGTCAACACCCGGGCCAGGAAGCCATCTTGGAGCATGACTCGTCAAGTGTAGACCCTCTACTTTCCAGCTCGGTTTGCTTAGATGAGCAGTGAATTGGACTTTTTTGTTAATGTTTGACCTGCACTGTTTGTTCAAAGGGATGTTGAACTTTTTTCGCACCATACATAGCCAACCATGCTAATCGTAGGTGCGTGCGTGCGGGGGGGGGGAATCAACACAAAAAGCACTTTCTAAAGAAATGACCTTATAATCGACATGATTTGCAAGCGCATTACTGTAGTGGCTTCCTAATACCAGAAAGAACGTTCCAGACGGCCGTACGCACGCACGCACCGCACCGAGCGGTAGCGGAAGGACTGAAAGGGGAGTTGCGCGTGAGGCCCTCACCGTCAGTCGCTTGTTGGTGTCCACCTCGATCATCCCCCGAAGGAGGTTCTGGCAGTCGGGAGGGATGAAGTGCGGCATGTGGAACACGCCACGCTTCACCTTCTCCAGCAGCTGCCGCAGGTTGTCGTCGTCGAAGGGAAGCGCGCCCTGCGAGAGGTCCCGACCGAGAACCCCGCGCGGTTAACGCCGCGAGCACAGCTAGGCTTTGGCAACCTGTCCTGGTTGGTGATTTTTGTTTGTTGGTTTGTTGTTGTTGTTATTGTCCTGGGTCGTCGTCACGTCAAGGTCGCTATCCCGCAAAACCTCTTGTAAGTCTTCCCGGGACGTTAAAAGGGCCCCAGTTTCGTTTTTGTCTGTTGCCTTCTAACGAACCACTGAAAAGGAATGCATTTACGTGCATTTCCTCCACGTGAGATATTATTCGTCCTGTGATATATAGTGCAGAGGTGGGACAAAGTCATTGTTATGCAAGTCCAAGTCGAGTCGCAAGTCATCAAATTCATGACTCGAGTCTGACTCGAGTCCAAGTCACATGACTCGAGTCCACATCTCATAGGTGGGACAAAGTCATTGTTATGCAAGTCCAAGTCGAGTCGCAAGTCATCAAATTCATGACTCGAGTCTGACTCGAGTCCAAGTCACATGACTCGAGTCCACACCTCTGATATAGTGTCCCTCGGTTTTTTGTACAACAGAGAGGTACGCGGGCCGCGATTGTTTGTGAAGCAGGCTTGGTATGTGCTCTGGTCAAAGGTGCAGCCGTGCGATTGCTTGCTCACGTCACTGCTGGACGAAGGGCCTCTGCTACAGGGAGCTCTAGAGGGTATTTGGCCTATTGGTTTACGCTGGCCAATCTTGGAAGAAGTGAGAAAAGTTGATGAAAATGTAGGCAATTAAAAATGATTACCCAGTGTCAATTATGCACCCAGGCAATAATTTCACTCTGGCCCTGGTGCGAGGAATGAAATGGGGCCCCCTGTCCAATTTCTCCCGTCTTCATAGAAGAGTCTCCAGTGCGAGGGTGCTCTAAACGGCCCCTCTCTCTCGGGGATCATTTTGACCAACTCTGCCACACTGGCCAGATGTCTTGGAAGAGGTGGGAGCATCAAACCACTTTACCCCACCACACGCTAACCTGATAAATTGACAAAATGTGGTGTATTCATTTTGCACTGCTGGATGATGGACAGAGGCTGCAGGATTTAAGAAAAGTTCCCATGCACATCACAGAGACACCATATATTCGTCGAACTCCGGAGGCCAACACGCATGCATTATTCTGCACACAGCACACATGGACACACATGTAAATGGGGCAGAGAAGCGAGGGAAACTTCACACGATGCAACGTGGGCTATGATGGAGGTAGACCAAATAAGCCGCACACACGGAAACACGTGTAATTCCCCAGGCAGCTAATCTTGTCAAAGTTTTAATTATTCAGGAGCCCTCTGATGTCGCTGCGGAGCGACGGATGCACCGACGCAGCGCTCGGCGCGTGATTAATCCTCACGAAGCGAGGCAGCAGCCCCCTCGGTTCCTCGAATCACAGGGATGCGCCGATGCCGCTGCAGAGGTGGGTGGAGGGCCGCAGGGCAACGGGCGATGGGGCAGCCCGAGGAGATCAACACTGAGGCCCTCCACTCCATCCACACCCCCCCCTCCCGGCATCAACAACATCAACAACACCAACACCCACCGCTTCCTCTGCGGGGCCCTCAGCCACTAATCCGCAACATCTCGTGCCACAGTCCTCCGTGCTATGTTTAGCCACGCGCCGTGTGCTTCCTTTCTGCGGCTCTGTAATTTTATTTTATTCCCCTCTTTTATTTATCCCCCCGAGGAGGGAATGATCTTTCCGCTTTATTTACTCACTCCTTCTCCCTTGGCGTTGCTATTTGCTACTTCAAACGTATCTCTCCTGCATTTGACATTCATTTGTTCTTTTTTAATTTCCGCTCAATTATCCCGCATCCCCGTATTCATTATACAACGGCCGGCGTAGATATACCGGCGGCGGGAGGGGTCCCGTTGTCCGTGCGTCTGTATTTACGCGCAAATCGTCTCGCCCTACCCCTGGGCAACTTTCCTTTGCATCTTTGAGAAATGAAAGCGGGAGGGTCAAAAAATAGCACAGAGTCCAATTGCTTTGAGCAAAGATCGCTGCACGACAGCTGCCACAGCTACTAAAGCTTCCGGGAAGGTTGGATCCATTGCCGCTCGCGTGGCGCTATAAAAACATCCGCTCCCTTTCAAGTCTCGTGTTTGTGGCAGGATCAAAAGCACCCAGGGAGAACAGGATACAATGGTGCTCAGCCAAGTGAGGAGGGGTGGGGGGCGAAGGCAAAACTAAAAAAGAAACACACAAGCACGCACAGACAATCTAACATCCGCTTTGCAGCAAAGCAAGTTGGATGCGGCGTAGCTCCATGGGACTCTGTGTAAACGGATTTTGGCGTCGGCCAGCTGCCACGGAGGGGAGCTTACCACCAGAAGCGCGAAGAGGATGACTCCGCAGCTCCAAACGTCAGCCTTCCTCCCATCGTATTTCTCTCCCTGGCAGAAGAGCGGAGATGCAGTGAGCGAGCGCGAGGATGGGCCCAAACTTCGGGCTGCGCTACTTACGGAATACAAAAGTGCTGTCTACATTGCTAAACAAAGAGCTCTGCGCTGTTTTAATTAATATTTATTGAAAGTGTAATTATAGGCATACGTTCGGTTTCACGGTGCCGGTGTGAAAAATTAATAAAGATAAATCTTGCAGTGCGAGCAGGAAAGTTTCGGCAGTTTGGTGAAGCGGTGTTTTAATTCCCGACAGCTTTGCTCCATGCTGTCTGTGTGCTCCGTTACATTGTAAGTATTTAACTCGTGTGTTATCACATGGTCAAGTGGACTCACTCGTATGACTTCGGGGCAGGCGTAGTGCGGGGAGCTGTGGAACGAGACACATTAGTCACGTGACAAAAATCCTTGAGGCCTTCCGACATCTGTTCAATGGAAGGTCGCTCCTTCTCCACTGGCGTTCTCTTGCTTCGAGGTTCTCTTTCCCCAGGCGTCTGTGCTGCCAACTCCCTGCCCCCGTTCAAGTGCAAGCTCAAGGCTTTGCTCTTCTCCACCCCCCCCCCCAAATCTATGAAGTGATTTCAATCACACCACACTTAAAAAAAACACACGTAAAAAAATTACCTTTTGAACACGTCTCACTACTTTGTGCAGCATCTTGAGCGAGAGTTGAATTTTTATGCCATGTAAATCCACATTGTGAGGTGTCATGATTCCACCACAATGTGCTCACATACTCTTAGGTTTTTTCGGTAAAGTCACGTAGGTAAAAAATAAAATTAAAATTAATAAAAGTAAAAAAAAGTCACGACGTTTTGGAGGCAACACAAGCTTCCGTCTTCAGGTGGAACAGTCACAGCACGATTGCTGTATCAAGTAAAGATTAATTTTAATTAAAAATTTTTACCTACGTGACTTTACCGAAACACCCTAAGAGTATGAATCCTTGCAGTCACGAAAGTTTCAAATCTAGAATTAATGTGCTCACAATTCATTTTCATGCCACGTTTTCAGGTGGCTGTAAGTCAATTTCCGTGTCAGATACACTTATTGTTAATGGTCCTTTTTTGAATTGCCATCGTGTACCTCTAATGATAATATTTCAGAATAAAAATTAGACCCTGCCATTGCCATATTCTATTTGAGACAATGTGCAGTCATAAAAAAGCACTCCATTAGATGCAAACTACACAGTTGTCACTCGGGGTAGATAGGGAACTCATGGTGGAGAATCAATACAATTGACTATATACATACTCGCACTCACACGGTGATTACATGCATTTTTCCCTTCAGTGTCAAGACACAGTGGGGCTTACAGATATGCTTAAAGCAAAACATGGGCTTCTCGGCCAAAAAAGAAAATTAAGAGCCCTACACAATTTGCATATTCAGCAGTTAAGCAATAAATACAAACCATGAGAATTACAGATACACGAGTGATCCCAATGACCTTTGATACCAAATTTATCGACGTGTAATTCTAATAAGGCACACCAATGCATACATACAGAAATGTTGCGGGTTATCCATCACCCCCTTCCATACATCTGCATCTGGGCACACACAGATGCTTGCATGCATATCCATGAACTCACGAAATCCCAACACCACATACGCACACACACGCGCGCTTTGACACACTCGCAAAACACCCCCCCATCCCACCCAGCTTACAATTGCTGTTAGCGAACATATATTAAAGTTGGCATGATACACGAGCAGTGGTGTGGCCAAACACCAAGTATATATTTAAGGCAAATTCAATTTAGGGGAGGCCTTGGTCAAAGTTCTGCTGACCCTTGAAACTCAGGTTAGCCGTGGCTGGGAATCTAACTCGCGTCGGCTGGGTTTGTTGTAGCACAGTGTGCTAACCACTGTGCCACCGCTCACCACACACGTGCATACAAAGACGAAGATCCCCGGCGTAGCCTCAACAGACTGTTGGGGCAAGTGCTGTTAGTGAGCACCTATGAAGGCCGGCACGGTACACAAGCGGGTGGGTGGCCAGCACAACCCCCTGCCGCCTTTGTCTCCCTAGTAGCAATGTTTACACACCACACCAGGTACTCATTTTAGGCCGAATCGACCTAGGGGAGGCCCAGGACCGGTACAGATAATCATTATTGGTGTTGGTTTTGGTCGTGAGTGGGAATCGAACTCGGGCTGCCGGGTCCGTAGCGCAGCGGCGCTACCCGGTACACTACCGCTCCCCCCTACACGTGCACACAACAAAGATCCCCCGTGTAGCCTTAACAGACTGTAGGGACAAGTGCTGTTAGCGAGCCCCTATGAAGGCCGCAACGGCACACGAGGGGGTGAGTGGCCAGCACCACGCCCGACCGCCTTTGTCTCCCTAGTGGCGATGTTTACACACCGCACCAGGTACTCATTTGAGGCTGAGTCGACCTAGGGGAGGCCCAGGACCGGTTCAGATAATCGCCACTGGTGTTGGCCATGAGCGGGAATCGAACTCGGGTCGCCGGGTTCATAGCGCAGTGCGCTATCCGCTACACTACCGCTCCCCCCTACACGTACACACACACACAGACACACACAGACACACACACAGACACACTCAAACCTGCACGCACTTACCCACAGCTGGTCTCCAGAAGGTTGTCGCCAACCTGCAGAGACGCCATGCCAAAGTCCGCGATCCGAATGTTGTTCTTCTCATCCAGGAGGAGATTTTCTGGCTTCAAATCACGGTGGCTTCGGAAGGAGCCAATTACGGTGCAGAGTAATTTGGAGGGCGAGTTGGGAGAACCGGAGGGAGAGAGACACGCAGAGAAATAGAAACAGACACGTGGGGGGGGGGGGAGAGAGACAGACAGACAAGTAGTTTAGGTGAAGATAAAATAGGACAGCGTTGGTAAATGGTGCAGACAAGGTTCAGGAATTGAGATTGCAATCGGTGCCAGCTAAGCAGCATGCACACGGCGTATTGTGCTTTGACGGCTTCAAGGATTTCGTCTCCCACGCCGCAGCAGATCCAGTCAGTCATAACACCTGGAGTGAGTCACCCACGCAATGGGAGGACGCGCACAAAATCCTTTGCCGAGCTCCACCACACATTGCCCAAGTCGTTTCAAAAAAAGGGAAAATACATTTCTGATTGGCAATTGCGGAGTTCATCGTGGAATATAAATGCACATCACGTGCGTTCGCGCACAGCTTTTTTCTCTCTCTTATTTTTTAATACGGACGCAACAACAAAGAACTTGATCAAAACATCTAGCAGCTTTATTTTTTGCTTAGTTATTTTGAAGGGAACTTTTAAAGATCGTCACGCCGAATGTAAACTCCCCGCTGGGATAAACACAGCAAGGGCGCGCTGCGCCTCTGAAATACAATAAAAATAATACGAGCTTTTTTAATTTGTTTTTGACGTGGAAGCAAAAGAAAGGGGGCCAGAATAATAAATAGCCATTGCGACAAAAGCCTCGTTCCAAAATAGGAGTGCATTTTCTCGAGGTATCGTCTGCCTTTCGGTTTAAATTTGCAGTCAAAAGCTTCCCGAATGACAGCAACATCTCCCTTACACTGTCCCAGCACAGTCCAGATTTTCTACATTTACCGATCTTCCATCAGGTCCATGTCGCATGCACGCGCCAGGGCAATACAGCGAGAGGGGAGGCCTAGAAAGAGGCGATTCCAAGTGGCGAGCCGGTTCACTAATGTGAAGGGACTGTGGAGTGGACATGGACGTGGATATTTCGTGGGACAGGAATGCGAGTAGAGCATGATCAGGAAAAATAAAACTCGAGTGAAACTAAACTTTTTTTTATTTTACCAGGTAAGGCCCACTGAGCCACATAGCTTGTTTTCAGAAGCGACAGTCACAAATGGTAGCTAAACCACAAAGTGGTTTATCGTGTGGAAGAAAAATCCACGCGACCACGGGGCGAACATGCAAACTCCAAAAATACGGGCGTCAGGGTCGGGATAAGGATCGAACCCATGACCTCTTGTATACCAGGCAAGGGAGTCAACACCTCGCCACCATGCCACCTCTTACCAGGATAAAAAGGTGAAGCATGGAAATGTCAATGTACAAAGATTAAAAATGTTAATTTCCATCAGAATTCTTTTGCGAAAATGTCCCGATCCTTCAAACATCAATGATGGGCCCAAATCACCAAGGTGATGTGTTTCAGTCATTTTATCAAGATGCGGCAACATTGGCTTGTATATAACTGCAGAATACTGGCAAATACAGAGGTGGCAGATGGGCCACGGTGGTAGCGTAACAAAATACGAAGCTTGAAATGCTTTGCATGTGTCCCTTGTTCCAACCCCATACCACATGTGCATCGACAGCTCTTTTAGTCAATCCACTGCCAGATGAGGAGGTCGATTGACCACAGTTTACCACACTGCTCAGTGCGGGGTTGGTAAAACGGTGGGGGGGGGCACAGGAATCGGTTCAGATACCAGAAATCGATTATCTAAGCCATGTCAGGGAATCAAACGCAAGTTTCTGGGTTGATAGTGCAATTTGTTAATCATTACACGTTCAGTTTGTAAAGCTTAAACAATTACTGTACTCACTGCTGTTGTACAAGAGTTCCGGTGATGCGTTTTTTAAAAACACACAACACTAATGTCTTAAAATGTCTTTGAAACATAATTTACAGCTAAATGTGAAACACTTTAAAGAGTCCCCAAACAAATAGTTTTAGATTCTTTTTCAGAAAAAATAAACAAGTTGAGTGGAATTGCAACACCTCTTACAGCGTCGCATTTATTTAACGCGTCACATTTGTAATTGGGGTGCAGGCCGTGTCGTGTTCAGGATACACTGGGCAAAACCACAGCATTAACATCATTAAGGTTGTACGTTGGGGGGAGGGGAAATACTGAATCGAGGCAATAAAATTGGTATGTTTGTTTAGCTCTTTGCTAACGATGAGCATACCTACCTGCCCATGGCATGGAAATGTAAATGAATAAAACACCACATCAAACCGTCTTTTTACCGTTCCCTAAAACACACCGATGCAATTTGAATTGCTGTAAATGAAACTTTGTTGCGATATTTTTTTCTCATTCAGCAATTTTGCTGCTGGGTAGACTGTCATACCCATGCATCTTTGACAATCAGGTGAACAATGACTGTGTTTGATTGCGTTTGAACTATCCAATATCATTTTAGCGCAAGGATGCCATTAAAAACAAGGATAAGGCACCAAGAAAATGGATATAATGCGTGGCATCCAATTTCTACATCTTCTGGCAATCTGGAGCCTCAGGTCTCCTGCAAGTGGCAGGGTAGTTTACGAAGCCTTGTTAATTCTGCGTTTGATATAAGCAATATCCACCACAGCATTGCCATCTACGTGTAGACACCATTCTGGCGTTTTATAATATTACATTACCAAATTTGCAGCAGCTACACATAAGCAATCACTCTTGACAATTATATCACGAGACTAAATAGGTTTTATAGCTTATTGTCACATCACCGGGGTCAAGAGAACAAGTCAAAACATGCCACAGTCGTGACTAACACAGTTCCTACCAGATTTAAATGGATAACATGCAACATTGTTACCTTGCTTTAATTAAATTTTAACACTCGGAGAACTGTTCGTGGAAAAAGGTTAATATGTAAGCGGAGCTGAGGCAGGAATGTTAATTGTGCATTTGCACATTTTATAAAGTGTAGTTTATAATTACAATGTAAAATACCCACTGTAAATTATTCAGTTACCAACCGCTGTTCATCGCACACTCACACAAAGGGTTTCTTTCTCGTTCACGCCTATAAACACGCATGCAGATAGCCCGTGACATTTGTAAAAAAAAAAAAATACCAAATTCAAATAAGACCCATTTTTACGTTATTGCGGTGTTTGGCGAGGAGTAATTTCTCCCGGCAAGATTAAAATTTCACCCAGGACACGTACTCTTTTTGCACTCATTTCGGATCGGTTCGAGAGCAATTCGTGAAGGGAAGCATGCCAACGTAGAAAGGTGTTATATGAAACCTCATCATGGGACAGTGGGTTTCCATTTTTAAATCCTTTATATTAAGTTCACTTGCTTGCTTAGGACCGTGCAAATCTTTCGGTCGTTTTTTAACCCACTTCCCGTGATCCAATCGAGCTGACATTTTCCACACATACTCGTTGTGCGTGACAATTAATGTTCGTGAAAATTTTTTTCCTAAATTTTACACTTTTTAGGACAAAAATATTATATTTCATTGCCAATTGCTTAATGCTGCCATGCAATCATCTGACCCATAGGTGGCAGCCATCTCAAGCCAGAGGACGAGATGACTCTAGCCGCCACGCATATAAAGGATTTATAGTTAAAAACTTTGTTTTTACGGGTTATACTTGTTTTTGGTTCCCTTTGAAACAGTGCAAAAGCCCTGCAGATGGGGGCATTTCAAGAGACATTTAGATGGGACAACAGAGCAGCCAATCCGTGGGTGTCAGAAGGCACATCCCACGAGCCACACGTGATGTATTAGGCCGCTCGCTAATTGCTTTCTAGGCATGTACATTCTCGCCTCGCTCTCGTCGTCACCGCGTTAAGGGGCCGTCCATAAATGACGTCACGTACCTGGGGGGGGGGGGGTCAGACATTTGTGACGTTGTGTGACGAGGTGGGGGGGGGGGGGTGAGAAATGTGACGTCACATCAAAATGCGCAACTTTAAATATAGACAAACACGTTCTACTTAATTGAATAGACTTTTTAATTAATGATTTCTCCTACAACATCAGAGTGCAGCGCCACATTAAATACGCACTACAATGACAATAGTTTAAAGCGATTTGAAGCATGTTTTATTTGCAAAATGGAAATATGTTTTTGTGACGTCATATTTGAGGGGTGGTCTGACTTTTTGTGACGCCGTGTGAAGAAGGGGGGGGGGGGTCAAACATCATCCAAAATAGCGTGACGTCATTTATGGACGGCCCCTTAAAGTAACTTATACAAAAATCATTAATATTTCAATGAGTTTCTTAAATAGAGTATAATTCACTCTGTATATTAAACTGCATATTAATGGTCAAACGAAACGGAACGTAATTTTTGTGCTTATCAATTCGAAAACGCGGCGGCATATTTCACGACGCTGCGGCTAGTTACGGGCTTATCTTCATAACCTTGGAAATGCCAATTGCGTATTTTTTTTTTTCACGAACGTAATAAAGGCATAAAATTCACCGCAAGTCATCATAATCATTACCGTAACTCTTCCCGAGCATACAAGGGCGCCACAAGGCCGTGACCAATCGCCGGCGATAAAAAAAAAACACCCCCATCGGCAAACGTGGAGAGAGAGAGAGGTGTACGGCGCGCCTGTTGGAATTGTGCCGCTGATGCACCGGGGGTGTGTGTTTCACGGCACAAGAGAGAACACACGCGAGCAGTGGAGGAGGCAAGTGAGTAATGGCTTTTCCCTGTCAGCCTCCATCCATCAGTCTCCCACTGATGGGCCGCTGTCTGCGTCATCTACCATCAAACCGCTGATTGCTCGTCATCACTCACAGGCCCGCCAGGTTCAGCTTTCAACCCCGGGGCCGTATTTCACTTTTCTGGGAAAGCGCAGCAAGGAATAGGGGGGCGTGGGGGGGTGGGGGAGTTGAGGCAATTTGGATTGCTCTCTGTCTGGAGTGGCGAGGGTGTTCCGTTTGCCGAAAAGCGACTGATAAAGCAAATGCTTATTTTGTCTTCGGTGCCGAAGCCGTCACCTCATTCCCATCCCCCTCCTCGTGTCTCTTGCCTTTGTCCGCTGCCGCATTATAAAGTCTAAAATAGGTGAGCATCATTCTGATAGGGTCCGAATGAAGGTTGGGCCAAGGGGACCTCCGCCTATGAGTGGTCTGTCATAAAAATAAATAAATCTCGGTGCTCGGTGTCAGGTGCATTTCATTGCACACGGCTAAAAAAAAACAACCCAGGCACTGCTCATCAGCTGCCAAATTAGCGGGACGTGCTGCTGGGTCCTTGGAGATAATTCCACTGGGCAGGAGAGAGGGAAAAGCAAGAGGAGGAATATTACAGTTTGGGGGGGGGGGGCAGGGGTGAATTTGGAGGGACAAGCTGGAGCGACGGCTGGCCGAGGATGTTGAGGTCACGGAATCGCTACGCCCGCTGGCTATCATCACACAATATCTGCGTGTGGCCAGGCGATCCCGCCAAGCCAGCAGTGTGCTCCCCCAGCTGTTTGCTTCGTGCCGGCTTCATTGAGGGCTCCGAGAGGTGGCCACCACCCCCCCCTGCAATCACTCACGCGGAAACCCCGCCGTTGCCGGCTCAACCTTGCACCAGTCCGATCGGCGGTCGACTCATTTTTCCCCTGATTGGCACTTGCACGGATAGCTTGCGCCTGCCCAGCCCTGCAGGCTTCGGGGGGCGATTGACAGCGCCACGACCACGTCGTGCCGGCTTCACCGGCCCGAGCGAGAAGGATGGAAAAACCTGAAGGATTAACGAAATGACCTCGTGTCGCCGTCTTCTCATTCATACACTTCGCCACGTGCTGATGTTATTAAAAGTGGCAACCGAAGATTGTCAGGGCACGTGCCCGTCTGCCACTCGGGGCGTGCGAGGGGCTTGTCGAAGCAAAGGTTGTGAAACAGTGGCCGTGGTCCAGGGGATTGCCAGTGAAGAAGACTCCCAATTTCAATGGCGATAAAATAAAATAAACAGTTGAACGTTGCGTATCATTTCCAAAGTGTCCTCAGGCCACAGAGCGCGCAGATGTATGTTGCACGTATCACTTGATGGCATTTCATAAGAATCCTTCGGTGTGTGGAACCATTAACAATGAAAACGTTAATATAAAGCTCCGGGCTTGCGATAATGCATTGTTATTCATTTATCGCGCACCTCAACGGTGGCCCATCCCCTATTTTCCCAAACAATATCCATTAAATTATTTCAGGTTTCACATACCGTGCGGATGCTGGAGCTATAAAAGCCAGAACGAATGGCCATATCGCAATTTATTATTCTGATTTGCGTATCGCAATTGAAATGATTTCTGTGGCTGCGAGAGCGCGGGCGGATGTTCCTCATTTCACAAGCAGCAGAAACCCCGGGTTTTTAAATGTACAGAAATAATTTACATTTATAGACACACTGCGCTTTTACACACTGCATATTTCATGCCAAGCGTTGTACAATGACAGTAAAATAAAAAATAAAGAATCTCGACGTGTCCATTGCTCATTACGAATGCAACGTTCGCACCATTCATGTCCACTTTGAAAACGGATCCTGTACGTTATGTTTGTTTGTTGCCCATCGCATTATGCAAGGATAGTCGAAACCGTTCGAGAATAGTGGCGTTAAATATAAATACATCCACGGGCATTGTTTACATTTTAATTTGTATCGACATTTATATTGACTCTACTTCTTATTATTTGTCAATCCACTGCTGGATGAAGGGCACAAGATCCCGTGTTAGTCGTGCGTGGAGGGTGTTTGACCATACTTCACCAGGCTGGTTAGCGTGGGTTGGTAAAAGAAAGGTTGGCACTGGTTTGGATATCGCTCGCCAATTATCTTAGCCATGGCCGGGGATTTCACTTAAGTTGCCGGTTTCATAGCATAGTGCACGAACAATTGCAACACCACAACACCACCAACCACCACACCCTATTATGATAGCATCTTAAAATAATATAGAAATCGCAGCTTCAAATTTAGCCGAATATTACGGATTATTTTTCAAGGTCTTGTTCTCAAAACCTTTTAATAACCCTCCACTGCACATACAGCACCCACGCAGAATATGCAGCAATGGTACCGCATATCTTTTAAGCATCGACGCAAGATCCAGACGCGCCACTTTGGCGCTTGAGCGTGATCGTGTCGGTATGACAAGTGTGCCATTAAAGGCAAATCTGGAACCAATTTGTGCATCACCCGGAGAACAGAGCCGCGGAGGGCGGCACGCATGGCACGTCCAATACACGGTGGCAAAATGTATTTGACGCTGCGCTACATGGATTTCCCGTTACGCGGCGTGGCTGTCTGCGAAGGCGGGCCCCTACGCCGGGCTCAATGGAGGGCAATATCGGACTGTCAATTTCACTTTGTGGCCATGCGATAAACGCACACGGGGTGCCGTCGCCAGAGCCACGCTTTTCCCCGCGATCTTGCGGCACGGCGTGGGTGCAAATCGCGGCGTGCGTCCCCCCATTGCAGGAACACAGCGGCCGGGTGTGGGAAAATGCACTTCCCAGGACACTGGATTACAAGAATGATGGATGATCTGTTGGACTCGGCTCTAGAGAGAGAAAAAAGGTCCTGCATCTATAAACATTGTCTTCCCACTGTCCTCCCTTCACAGACAATGACAAAGTTCCCCTATCTAGCCTCCATAGGAGGTGAGGGCAAGCACGTGCAGTTAGCAAGCACCTATGAAGGCCATGACGACGAATCACACCTTGACCAACTTTCGCCTGTCCAGTGCTGATGTTTTGCATACCACACCAGCAATTCGTTTAAGGCTAAGTCGATATAAAGGAGGCCCAGTACCAGTTCAGATATTCCCCACCGATGTTAGCCCTGGTGGGGAATCGGTGCCGGACTGCGGGTTCGTAGTTTAGTGCGCCAATCACAATACCACCGTTTCTCCGCCATTAGCATGCACACACACACACACGTACGCAAATCTGTGAGTCACTCGTATAGCCAACAGCCGTTCAGCACCCCTTAATATTTGCCACGGGACTTTGAGTCACGGCCACATGAAGCTGGCGGCAGTATACCGCCACCACTGTCCATGTGGTCGATTCATAAATTGTAGCAGTGGGAGTTGTCACTGATGGATTGGCGAGCAACACTGCCTGGGGGTCGGACAAATCGACATTGCATTCCACAAGGGGAGTGGCTATGCTGAAGTCAGCCCGGACGCAGCGATGCATACACACATGCAGACAAACAGCAAATCGCTGAATATGCAACAAAACCATCGCGGCACAACGATGGTGCGTCATCATCATCGTCGTCGTCATCAGCCGTGGTGGAAAAAAAGCTGTACAGCTCATTGGATTCTTCCAGTATGAAATAAATATTCTGATGATGCAAACTTGTTACGAACACCTGCAAGGTGATCCATTGGTGCCGACACCGACTATTCTAATAGATGTAAAAAAAATCCCCCGTTTTAGATGTAAAAACTAGATGCGTGTGCAAAGATGCGCAGGCAAAATATATATATGTGCACACACGTTTGCACGCAACCACGCCCGCGCACACACCCCAAACGCCGAATTGTTTGCAGCCTACGGCCGACAAGCTACTGCACGCACAAACGCGCACACATCCAATATCCGCAGATGGTGTTGACAAAGGTGATTGGTCAGAGGTAAGGGAGGTCTTTGCGGGAAAATGATTTGCTCCAGGAGTTCATGGATTTTGCGCTGAAAATGTTGGAATGGGGTCAGCATTTTGGAACCGGCCGGTGATCACGACCGCCAGTATGACGACAGTGAAGGAGTGCTGCTGTGAAATGCAATGATTTCATTTGCGCAATTCATAATTCTATCACGCGGAGCCTATTCCATGTTCATTTTTGAATTATATATAGGCGCTATACAATTTCTGGAGAGAGTGGTGGTGCTGTGGTTAGTGGGGAGCGGTAGTGTAGCGGTTAGCAGCTACGCTACAAACCTGGCGCCCCGAGTTTGATTCTCGCTCAAGGACAAAATAAGTTACGATTATCTCAACCGGTACTGGGCCTCCCCTAGGTCGAATCAGCCTCAAATGAGTACCTAGTGTGGTGTGTAAACATTGATACTGGGGAGACAAAGGCGTCAGGGGGTTGTACTGGCTACCCACCCCCTCGTGTGCAGTTCTGGCCTTCATAGGTCCTCGCTGACAGCACTTGCTCTAACAGGCTACATGGGGGATCTTTGCTGTGGTTAGTACACTGCGCTGTGCACCCCACCCCCTGGTCTCGATTCCCAGCAGAGGTTAACATCGCTGATGATTGACATGAGAATCGTTTCTGGGAGTCCCCCTTCACCAACTGGCGTTAACCAGTCGGATGTAGAATGGCCAAAACAACTTTCATGAACGAAATGTTATGGTGAGGCCTTCATCTGGCAGTGGATAGACAAAGGGTTATAAAAGTATTATTACATTATTTTACACACTCTATTGGTGTATTCAAAACAGAACTGAAGATAGGGCTACCAGAAATTGTCTGCTCCCCGTTATCGGTGAACACATTTCTCATTTGGTTTTGAGAAAAGTCGAACTAAAAGTATAATTCACGAATGGACCTTGGGGACAATGAGGATAAACCCACCACGGTGCTAACACACAACTCAAGAGGAGCGTATCAATTTCCAGCAAATAATTTCAAAGCTCATTATTTACAGGGTATCTTGCAATGTTGACTTAGCTATCACTTTCCTGTCACCCTTTGAAAAATACGCGCCAGGCCATTAAGGCAAGTGCGCAAATCCCAAAAAAATTCATCAGAGGGATAATTAGATAACTAACGGTGGAAATGAAACACGGTGACATTGGGATTAAGCGGGACCCGTCAGGACTGAGCACACACAACAAACACGGCGCTCTGTCCATTAGCCTTACTGTTGAAGAATTAAAAAAAATGCCACCCCCTGGAATGCCCTAGCCCTCATTACCATAAACCATATATCTACAGCATAAATTTGTATACATTACCACATGTGAAGCCCTGGGGCAGAATGCGTGTGGTTCGTCAAGAGCTGACACACGAACACAATCAAAAAGACTATGCTGCTGTACTTATGGCTATGCGGGTGAATATGGAAGAGGTAATGGATATTTAAAATGCTAGTGCTCGTGTAAAATTAACTCATTGTCAAAAATTGTTCACAGTTCACGCTGGCCAACATAGAGAGAGCGATACAATTTGGAAATTTCGTTTTCCTATATCATGGGAATGTCCCCTAAATAAAGGGCGATCTCTTTACGCTCGAGGCATGCAAGCAACTATGTGCCCCTTAATTCCAATTTTGCGACGCCTAAATTGGAGCCACTTATCATTTCTTAATAACATCGCGTTACATTAGATAGTTAGCCGCATGAAACTCACAACCAGATGAGATTATAAGTACGCACGTAAAATTGTTAATTAAGTCAATTGTTCTTTCATGGGATAATGCTCTAAATTCGAGAGGGTATTTTGTTAAGTTCTGAAATTAATGGCACATATTTACATTCTTGGAATTTTATTTAAAAATAAATAAACTAATAAAGGCCCATCTACGTTGAATGATTTCCCCCCGTGTAACCCGATCTCATGTGGTCATACCAAAACCAGCCGTTCGGGACTTATGCTTTTGTTTCCCCCTTGTGCGATAAAACCAAAGGCGGCCCAACTGGAAGAGGTCGGATTTCTCTGCTCATCGGTTCATCAAGGTTCAACCAGTACGAGGGCAACGTGTCACAGGCAAGGCAAATCGGGCCGCATTCACTCGTGCGGTGCGTACAAAGTCCTTAGTAAACTTGCCATCGTGTACCGGCGGCTTGGCCAAATGAGCCAGCCGGAGGAGAAGGACGCATGTCTCCCAAAGATGTCAACAACAGAGAGCGTTTAGAGTGGACGAGCTGCACCGCACGCAGGCTCACAAATGAAGAGGCAACAATCAAACACGCGCGGCGGGTTTTAATTTACGCGCCGTGGCAGCGTGTTTCACCTCCGGGGGGACAAAGGTTCACCGATTTTCGCGTTAGTCTCTAGGCTCCCCTGATGTTGCGGTTGTGGTCGTGACGGCATCAATAGGCACCGCCCTCGCAGGAGAGAGCTCAATATCTAGGGGAGAGCTGAATATCTCGGGCAAAGCGAAATACCCCCCCATCGCCCCGCCCCTCACCACCCCCCCTCAAAGATGATCTCCCCATGTAAAGGACATTGCCAAGGCAACTTTTGCCAACAGTGCCTAAACATTTCGATTTAAAGTTTTCGTGACTGCAGGGATTCATCTTCTTGGTTCTTTCGGTAAAGTCACGTAGAAGGGAAATAATAAAATAATACAAATAAAGCATAATAAAATAATTCTCACGACGTTTCGGCCACAACGCAAGCAGCCGTCCTCAGGTGAAGAATATGTCTGTCGGAAAGACAGCGTCTGAATGCTGCTTGCGTTGTTGCGTTGTGGCCGAAACGTCGTGAGAATTATTTTATTATGTTTTTTTTTTCCCTTCTACGTGACTTTACCGAAAGAACCAAGAAGATGAACACTGATTAATGTTTCGTTCCTTCTTTCTCCCTCTCTCTTTCTCTGTCTCCGCTTCTCCCCCCACACTCTACAGCCGCCCCCCCCCCCTAACCTCCCGAAAATAGCAATTCCTAGCCTGTGTAATCAAGACGTGGGCTACAGCAACCGCCTGGGTGGCTGTCAGGCAACGAGACTGTTGAAAATGCCACATGCTAATGAAGGTTATTAATCTAGGGATGTCATAATCACGAGGCCCCTCCCATGCCCCCCCCCTCTGGTCAAGAGCATCCAACTACCGGAACCAGTTAAGCGTAGCGGCTGGCGTTATTTAATTAACCGTTATTTATATCACTATACCAGTGCAGGTTTACGCTCATTTCACCACTTCCCACCCCTCCCCTCTGCTGTAAGCAGCCGTAATCTGCGGCCATAAACGTGATTAAACGTGCAGAGTTCCCCACAAACAACCCCATAGCGCAGTAATAACAACAACACAACAACAATAATGCTGGATGCGTAATTGTTAGCGAAGGCGACGGGCTTGCGTTGAATTGCAATTGCCATTGCCCATCGTAATGAAAAGTAAATGAAGATTTGAAATTTTCGTGACTGCAGGGATCCATACTCTTTGGTGCTTTCGGTAAAGTCACGTGGGTAGAAAATAAAATAAATTAAATCACGACGTTTCGATTGCAACACAAGCAATCATCATCAGGTGGGAAAACCACAGCAATAATTTTTGTTTAGCCGATTGCTTGTGTTGCAATCGAAACGTCGTGATTGAATTTATTTTATTTTATACCGACGTGACTTTACCGAAAGAACCAAAGAGTATGACAGTAAATGCTTTTCGTTCCGTACGACAACGCGAGACGAGGCAAGTGGGAGGCGGATGAGGTCTTCAGAGCGCCCACCGCACTCGTCGTTAGCACTGCCGCAATACACAAGGATGTACACAAGGATGTACACAGGTGGTCCCTCGATTTACTTAAAAAAAAACGCACGTGGAAATGAAATTTTTGTAAATCAGAATGGCTTTTCCCATTCATTTAATACCAAAGATTGGGGCTGTGTCATTCCAACTCTACTCCTCACCTGAAAATGTCCACCTATATCACTTTTCACAATACGAAAATAACATGAGTATTAAAACGGCTGAATCATACTTTTTTTTAACAAAAAGAATTCACCTTTTCAAGGAACTCACCAAAAAGATCTGCACGTTGGAAAGACCGGACGGGTGACGTGGAGGCGTCGCTGTTGCCCTATGGGGGATACCGGGACACTGCCGCAGATGGATGGACGCAGCTTGCCGGGTGCCTCTTCTTTGATCTCATGGCACGTGCGCCGTTAGTGAAATTTCCTTCATGTGGAAATTCGATTTCGTTCATCGAAAAGTTGCCCGCCCCCCCCCCCCCCTAATATATCAGTTATGTTCACGTGACATTTCGTAAACCGAACGTTTGGAATTTGAGGGAGAGCGGTAAAGTTTTGCAGGTATTGTGGGCAGTGCCCCCCCCCCACTCCTTCGCCAGAGCAAAGAGAACACGGCGGTGTAAAGATGACGTTTTACTGGTAGGAACCTCCTGGTTACACCAGCCCGCAGGGGATTATTGTGTCCGTCCGTCGTGCAGGGAGGTGCTGGGTTGGGGAGGGAGGGGCTGGTTGGGGAGGGTGGGGAGGGGCTGAGTGGGGAGTGTAGGGAGGGGCTGGGTGGGGAAGGTGGGGCTGGGTGGGGAGGGTGGGGAGGGTGGGAAGAGGCTGGGTGGGGAGGGTGGGCCGTGGGAGGGGTGGGGCTGGGTGGGGTGGGGCTGGGTGGGGTGGGGCTGGGTGTTGTGGGGCTGGGTGGGGAAGGGGCTGGTCACCCCGTGGTGCCCTTATAAAACTCAACGTTTAACCTACTCACGCCAGCTTGTGCCCGCCCTCACAGTCGGGCATATTTGCGGAATACACCACGCCGCCGTTGACCCTGGCCATTGACCGAGCAGCCCAACGTTCCTACCAGCTCCCTCCGCAGGAATGTGTTTTCATCACCGGAGATTGCACATTAAAACATTTAAAAACATTAACCATTTTGTATTTTTTTTTTAATTAACAGTTGCGTTTAATTCTGTTACACTACCATATTTTTCCCCAATAAGGAATGTTAACAACTAGTAACGCAAATCTTTTAAAAACATCGGGTGGAATTTTCAGGCTCACTCGGTGCACAGTCGACAATGAAGGCTCAATACGAGCTTGTGTTTTGATGTCAGCATGAATAGGAGGACATAATTTCACATTTGTCCAGGCAAAAGACTAAGCTAAACTGACCTTTGTTTTGCAGAAGTAAGTGTGACATGTTTTTATATGCACCATAAACGATGTCAATTAACCTTTACCCACTGCAGCTGACATTCAAAGAGCAAGAAGTAGATCGTTTTTTTTCCTTTCAAACCAAACTATAAAGTGTTTGGAAAATAATCAATTTAATCCAATATATATAGTCCATAATATAGGTTTTTTTTGGGTTAGATCGCGTAAATATAAATGTCATTAAACCCAACACCACCAGACAGCCAGATTTGGCGGTCACCTGATGAAGCTAGTTGAAATTACTGGCGAAACGTCGTACTCAGATTGTAAATGTTTTGAATTTGCTCTCCAACACACCGGTGTGCTGTACTAGTAACGATTTGGCACGTTCTGTTTACGTAACAACCCTTACTAATTGGCTGTGTCGGGTGGTGGCGGATTTAACGACACATTTACATTTACGCGATCTAACACAAAAAAACCCTATATTTTGGATGATATCGGTGGTGAAAGCTTACGAGTTAAACTGGTATATACAGTTCTAGATTTGAAGCTTTCGTGACTGCAAGGATTCATATTCTTAGGTTTTTTTGGTAGGTAAAAAATTTAAATTAATAAAAGTAAAATAAAAATCACGACGTTTCGGAGGCAACACAAGCTTCCGTCTTCAGGTGGAACCGTCACAGCACGATAGCTGTATCAAGTAAATGAGAGATTACAAGAGATACCACTCCGTATATATAATGGTTGAGGGGGGGGGGCATGGGCCAGGAACGGCCCACTTTTTATTATTATGGTAAGGTGCGGCTTGAGACTACGGCTAGCCTACATAACAAAATGCTGCAAATGAGACCGAGCCTCTGCCATGTAGATGGTAAAAGCACAAAGGCAGGTCAGGAAGAAACAGCCTCCTGCTATGTTGTTTGGTGGGTAAAACTTATAGCAGGAAACAATTATTATTATTAATTTAAATTTCAATTTTTAACCTACGTTACTTTACCGAAAAAAACCTAAGAATATGGTATATACAGGCTTGCAGCATCCTGACAAATTACAGTATTCTTTGACTTTCGTTTTTACTTTTCAGATTTCAATTTGACTTTGCCTAGAAGACTATTCGCATTAAAAAAATAAAACCATTGGAGAAACATTATTAATGTTGTTGCTTGACATTAAAATGAACTTCTTCACAATTTCTTCACCGAAGACAAAATCATGGTTGCTGGGGCCATTAAGATAACCGATGCTGAATTCACAATTTATCGTGTCATTTTTGCATTTATTTGCTAAACAAATTAAGATGAATGTTGGAGGGATGCTACTAGAAAATACATCGGTTATTAAAAGCAGACAGAGATTAATGTGATGAAATAAAAGAAGCAAGAGAAGGTCAGAGTACTTTTGAAAGCCTGAACTTGGAAACGAAAATCATTATTGGAATGTGCGTAAAGGGGAAAGTTTTCAATCAGTGCATATTAACTGCTATAACTTATCGATCCATACTCTTTGGTTCTTTCGGTAAAGTCACGTAGGTGAAAATAAAATAAAAATAACTAAATCACGACGTTTCTGAGGCAACACAAGCTTCCGTCATCAAACTTCAAGTCTAGAATTAACTTATGGATCGATTGCAATCGTAAAATGACAAGGAAAATGGAACAAAATCCGAAAAGTGTAAAATTAGGTATGGAGAGAGGTGCACACTTGAAATTTTACCGAGACAGAGTCAGAATCTTTTTTTAAAGACCGGATGAATCCAGATGAGCTATGAAGCTCTTTTTCAAAGATGTCCAGTCGTCACAGATGTCCAGTAGCAAAAAATTCGCAGTAGGTCAATGTCCAGAGGACAGAAAAAGGAACCGTACAGATGCGAGAACACAAATTAAGAACATCCCCGTTGGCACACCGCCGCCAGCGACGATGTTGTCCGGTGGTCGAGACTCACGATTGAATGGCAGCTAAAGGAGGATAAACACAACATGGGGGAGAATGATAAATGAGATCAGCTCACGTGCAGGACCTAGATGGGTTGTTACATCGTCACGAGACCATGAAGGAGAGCAATGACTTGGGGAGGCCTTTATCCAGTAGTGGATGATCACGGTTGGCAAACTTGGTTAAGAATGGTCTCGTACAAAGGTTATGGGTTTTATTGCCGTAATTCACCATTCACCAGACCTGGCGGCGGTGATTGTTATTGTATAATTATTTATAACTGCCCATCGTGTTCATATATAGGCGTTTCTGTTTGTCTATTTATTCTTGCCCAGCGTGAAATGTTTTCCATTAAATAAAATATAAACGAATGCGCTCTTTGAACTAACACAATGGTTAATGAAAGAGAGAGCGAAAAGTGCATATAAAATAAAACCCATTACAAAATGTGAACGCTGCTAGAGAATTCTGCAATGCCGTGTGCATGTTAAAACCCACAAACTCGTACTTGAAGGTCACTCAAGTCAAGACTCATAGCTTCACACTCTCAAACACATGTCAAAATAAACCAACATCTGCTGTCCAACTGAAGAGAGCAAAAGCAAAGATAACATGAAATAAGACGCAATATCAGAGGAAGGTTTCCGTGAAGGTGAGCTCCAAATCTGAAGGCGGATTTACTTCACTATCAGCCCTGGTGAGAATTCAGAAGTCTCTCGGCCAATACAGCACTAAGATAAGTAGTCTGTGAGCCCAGACCAGATATTTCACTTTTCGGCACCACCTGAAAGTGGCATTAATGTAGTGGTTCAAATTTCTGTGTGGCCAATCAAAGTGAATTATGCGGTAACCATTTGAAATGAGTGGGTTATCAAGTAATTCACTCTCATTAACTGTATAGATGAATTGGTATCACTAGCGATAGTGGTACCAATTTCTGCTCTGGCCCATGGACTCTAAGGCCAATCCACGTGAAGCATGGAACCCGGTGGCGAGATAGCGACCTATTTAATTAAAATAAGACTGTAAAAAAACATCAAAGGAAGCACCTAAGCAAACGTTTAGAACATTAAAAAAAAGTTAGTTTTCCCCAATAAAATGTAAGTATATTTTTTTCGTCAAAGCTGTGCCTAATACTTGCTATCACATGTGGTTTGGAAACAGTCATTATTATTTTTACAAATACTCAAAAGAGCACAAACAACCACAGACAGATGCTTGCTTAGAATTACACAGAGGGGCAGAAAGGGGTTCAGAGAACCTCCGCATGTTAAAGTTTTAAATAATGCTGTTAAGAAGAGTAGGTGGGCCTGGACAAGACATGTCACTGCAAGGGATGATGGCCGATGGCTAAAAATAATGACGGTGTGGCAGCCACGTGCCGTGACGGGTACAGCAAGATCCAACCGCGTCCGTCTGGTGATCGCTGAGCTGCATTGGCTTCCGGTTGCTGAATGAATGCATTGGAAGGTCGCACTCATTACACACAAAGTGCTTGCCACAAATTAACCACAATACCTTGCTGATCTCGTCAAGGAGCACAAGCCATCACACGAACTCTGGTCATCATTGCAGCAGATTTTGGCTAACCATCGAACAAAGACGGTCAGTGCATCGCGTGCTTTTAGATGCACCTCTGCGGCCGTCTGGAATGCTCTTTCTTCCGATATTAGGAAGCCACTGGAGCTACGCACTTTTAATTCTCAATGAAAACTAATTTGTTTAGAACTGCTTTTTTTGTTTAGTTTGTTGTCCTTTCCTCACACCTCCGATTAGCACAATTGGCTATGTTCAACATAAACACATATATCCAAGGGATGGAACGTGTCCGAGTGGACATCCAATGAGGAGATGCAGCGATGACTGAAATCAGCTCTATGGATTGCGAAAGCTTGGCGAGGCCTTCATCCGGCAGTGAATTAATCATCGCCGACGACGACGATAAACATTCGAGCATAAAATAAAAGCAAGCCTCGGCCACTAAATTAATTCCGTTTTCAAATTCTCAGGTCTTTATTTATTCATCCCCCACCGGCAGGCGTTGGCCACCCTCTGGGAGCAGTTGATGCGTGGGACAGCCGCGGCTGCCACGTCCGGAATAGCGCCGCCTCTCCCCTGCTGCTTTGCGTTGCCTACTGTGGCGCCTGATGCGAGCGCCAACGTCTAAAATGCCAAAGCGCCGTCGCCGCACCACACACGTGTCGGACTTTCCCGCACCATCTTGTGCCAACGATGATGCGGTCGTTCAATTTCGCACGCGCGGCGAGATTTTTCGCTGCCACCTGAGTATCGCCGACTCACTGACCCCTCTCACCGCATGTTAATTCATCAACATTGGTGGCTTCGGGATAAGCTTGCAACACCGATCATACCGTGATGGTTAAATCAAAGAAACGAGCAAATAAATCACACTCATTTAGTCCATATATAAAACACACGTTTTTTTTTCTACTGTACGCATTATACAAATCAAAATAAGCATGCGGAATTGCAGAATATTCATGAAACATACAACATATTTAAAATGGATGGTTTTAAAAAGCAGTGCATGAATGCATTGCAACTGCGGAATGTTTTTCCCCCAGAATTGCTGCGAATCTCCTCAAAAAAGCGACAGATCGTGTGTTTTTATAATTTCACGGCACACTCTCACGGATATATCACGGTCTAAAATAAGACATCAAAACTCCTTTCCCGCGTATGAACTGTACAAGGAGCTTCCTTTGTTGGTGGACAATGAGCAGATGCAGAGAAGAGAGTAAAAAAAAAATGGGAGCCAATTAATGTCGCCGAGGCAATGCCATGGCCAGGGACAATTAAGTGGAATGTATTTCTCTCGTCTTCCATTACGGAGTCATTTTTACAGACTGTCGCGCTTCACGCAAGCTGATTCAGCTAATTCCTCATAAACGAGGCCTGCAGCTTTTTAATTTCATCTCCAAACCTGCTTTATCCCTCAAGAGTAATTGGAACTCGTAAGCAAACCCACAATTCATTTTGGGGAAAAAATATATCCAAAATTGCCACATGGCAGGTTTTTTTTGGTGTAAATTATACCTGTAAAGCGTGACACTTGCTATTTGATATTTAATCTCTAATAGATTGCTTTTGTTGAAAAATATAAATCACGTGATAATTACACATTGTATGATAGCGTAGCTTGTTGGTAATTCGCTGAGTGCTCTAACCATTTCAGAGGGGATTTCCAATTCAATTACTTCTAATGGATTTTTCTAAATCCACGCCATAAAGTGCACAAAGCCAGTATAGGCATATTTACGGTGGTGAAGGGAGGGCTGTGTTCACTAAATCAGCCGACAGACACAAATAACTGAATTGGAGGTGGGAGGGCCAGTGCCTACAATTAGAACAAAAACAACACCGCCAATACAAATGGGTTCCCAGGCAGAATGGCAGAGATGGATTGCAAGGTTCAACGTTACCCGCCACCCTGACCGTGCCACGCAACAACCAACCCCCTCCTCCCCACCGCCCCACCCCCCCACCCCAACAGCTATGACCCTGCAGCAACCGCAGGCAATTCCCATCGGCATGAATATTCAACGGAGGTCTGCGCGAGCAGCAAGCCGCGGATATCGCGCCTTATCGCAAGGCTGCAGACTTCCGGAAGTCATTTCGAGGCCACCTTCTTTTAAAAAAAAACGGCCACACTGCTCTGTTATTCTGCACCCTTTCCTGCCCGGCTTCACGCACACCGCTGGAAAACCAACTATATATTTGCTGAAAATCCATTCATCCTCGTTTTAAAAATATGGATCATCTATACACAGAAATTAGCATATGTATATTCTTAGGTTTTTTCGGTAAAGTCAATTAATTTATATTATTTTATTTTTTATTTTTATTTTACTTTTATTAATTTTAATTTTTTACCTACGTGACTTTACCCAAAAAACCTAAGAATATGAATCCTTGCAGTCACGAAAGCTTCAAATCTAGAAATAGCATATGTATATTTATACATGGCCAAAAAAATTCCTAAACATAAATGAAAATGCATACAAACGAAATATCTATATGATATTGAATCAATGGTGAATTATTCATTAATATATTCATTCAGAATTCGAAACTATCATGGAGCACCGCAGTCACACATTTTTTTGTATATATATAAACGTAGAATAAGTCAAAATCCCAAAAGGAAATCTACCAATAATGTTTGCACAATGTTGTTCATCAAAAATGATTTTGCATCAACATTTCACCAACCTGCACTGGCCAGCATGGTGAAGCACGGTCAAAACAACCCCCACGACTGACAAAACATGGGGAAGTGTTGAGCCTTCAGTGAATATAACAAAGGTAACAAAGGCCTGTATGCGATTGTCGTGATCAATAAATACATTTACAATCGAAATGCAATATATGCGTGCTTGTGAATAACCAAGCATTCTCAGTTTCTGAGAAAAAAATATATATAACCTTACAGTGTGCTGTGCATTCTGGCTCAAAATGAGAAGGGAAAAAAAACAAACGCAGCGTTAAAGTAAGGGGTTAAAATGCGGCACATAATTAAATATTTTTTGAACATAAATTGAAATCTGTTGTGGCCTCCAGAGAGAGCACGATTTGGCTCACCATATGGAGTGACTGTGGCAAAAGTCCAGCGCAGAGATGATCTGGCGGAGGAACTTGCGCGCTTCCTTGGGGGTGAGTCGTCCTTTCTTCACCAAGTAGTCAAACAGCTCTCCTCCTGACACGTGCTCCAGCACCAGGTACCTGGGACAGATCGCGCCGACACGGACAGCAGCAGCAGTAGTAATCAGGGGCAGCTCGCCAGCAGCTCAGCCACGTGACCGCACACTGCTGAGAAGGCCTACGACGACACTCTACCCCTACCAAGGGTGTCGCGAGCAGTAGCACGTTTTTGTTAGCATCCTGTGATATGAGCGTGAGATGGCCACAGTTTCTACGAGGCTCAACGGCTAATATCAGTCACGATTATCTGAACCAATTATCCATTCTTGCCCCCCTCCCCACCCTCCTTCTTTGTTAACTTGCAATGACCAGGGCGGTGAAGTATGGTCAAAAAACCCTATGGCCATTATGGAATGGGGAGACCTTCGTCCATTTAGTGGACTGCATTTTGCTAGAAATGTAAATGTTTAAACATACTAAGCTCCAATATGCTGACTGGGATAAGTAGGCAAAATGAACGCAATTCAAGTGGGCCTTTCACATTCATTATGCGAGCACAAAATATGCTCACGCACTGCTGTGGGTGAAGAAAACGATTCAGTTGCTTGCACCGTAGGACATGCAGGCTACTCATGCGTGCAGAGATCAAAGCACTCATCAAAGCCATTTATGTAGGTGGGGGGAGGGGGGAAGGTGATGGAAGAAACTTAACGAGATTAATGCTTCCTTAATGCACGTGCAGAACATTAACAACGAATATTTAACAGAAGCGTATACCCGGTCATCTAATTCAAATGAGGTTTAAATGATTTTCTAATTGGGAGAGACCAAAGGCAGATGGCAAGATGGAGTTTTAGGGGAAACTAATTCCCCACCATCAGCCAAGCAAACCTTGAAAGGTACAGATGGAACGAAAGGGTGCGGACGACTTGTCAGACTGATTTGGGAAGTAAAATCTAAGCCAATCATCGCAAGAGAATGGATAAAGAATGTAATGTATCATCCCTCCTATTATTCGTGGACAAAATGTGCACAGTCAATGATTCGTGAATGTGTCGTGCCAAATGTCACGCGTATTTATTATGACCCCATCTGCTGCACCTTTCGTTCAGCAAACATGAAATTCAGGACACGATGCAGCATTGTGGCGTTGACGCCGCGTGCTGATTTATTCAGCTGCGATATGTCTTGAATTAAAACCAATGCAAACATGGACATAAATAAGCAAACAATTTGTTTACACTGCGATACGCACGTTTAATCCCATCAGGTTAAAACGAGTATATAATGTAATTTAAGAGCTTCACTGAATTTCAAGGCACAAGACCATTTCTCAGGAGTGTCCTGCAACTGGGATGTTGGATAAATTTATTTTAAAATAGGTTCTGCAAGTGGAAGGAAACCAGATCACCCATAGGAACCGCTTGCATATGAAGGAATAAACATGTACACGAGCCCACTTTGCAGTACTGCCGTCTCCTGCCCACCGGCTGAGGAAGTTTCCTAAATCTGCATGATCCACCAACCCTTGTCTCCTCCAAAGGACTGGATTGGAAGAGTGTGCCACCATGCCGGGCCAAAGAAGGCCCACTGAACTATGTAGCTATTTTTCAGAAGCGATATGGATCACATATTTTAGCTCAACGAAGTGGATTATCACGTGGAAATGTATTGCAGCCAGATACTCTTAAACGCGTGACGTTGATTCGAAATGTGCAGGGTAACACCAGAGAACCCGGAGAAAAATCCAAGCGACCACAAGGAGAACATGCAAACTCCAAATATACAGGCGTCAGAGTTGGGATCGAACCCACGACCTCCTGCACACCAGGTGAGGGAGTTGACATCTCGCCACCGTGGCCACCTAATGTAGGCGGCGATGCAACAAGAGAGCCATGTGGAGCCTGATGGGTGGAGTGGAAACTCGCAGTGACGCATGAGATACACAAATTAGTGTGCCGAAACAGCAAGGTCGACATTGCCCTTCACCAAGGCAAGGTTACAAAAACTAAACTAAGATGTTTTTTTAGTTACTTATGTAATAACAGTAGAGTCAACTTACGGTGCGAGTGGACTAGTGGCCACGGGAGGTAATGACAGGGGAGTCAGCCTGCAGTGTGAGTGGACTAGTGGCCACGGGAGGTAATGACAGGGGAATCAGCCTGAAGTGCGAGTGGACTAGTGGCTACGGGAGGTAATGACAGGGGAGTCAGCTTGCAGTACTAAGGGACTGGTGGCTACGGGAACGCTCGAGAATAGGAGCGTGGCCAGGTGATGTAAGAGGGCGGTGGAGTCAGCTGGTGGAGCGAGCGGTCTAGAACCAGCGAGAAGGTTCGAAAATGGGGGCGTGGCCTCGGACCGTATACATAAGGAAGATGCGCGGGAGACTCGGGGCTGTCGCAGTGGAGGTCTCCGCCTGTTCGAGTGTGAGCACGCGGCTCCTTAATAAAGTCACCATCTCAAGACAAGTGCATACAAGTCGTCTTTACACTTACAATTGCACGAGCATGGATAGCCCATTTTTGTATCAATCAACTACAATACGAGGGCCTCGTGGAATATTTGACCATAATTCACCACTTGCGAACTTGATGAAGGTGAGAGCAGAGTACAGAACAGCAACGGATTTTGCTGCACAGTCTTCTGCTGTCCACCTCGCTCATTGCACCTATCTTTTGAGAAAGTTGGTCACCCATTTGAGCACTAGCCAGACCCAAACCCTCATTGGCTTCCGGGATTTAACGAGATTGGGTGCGCTCCGTGCAATATGGTCGTTGGCTAACTTATATTTAACCTACAATTTGGCTGTGAAATTTGATAACTTTTAACGTATGTATTGTAATGTATCATTATGTTTAAATGAGAGAAAGGGACTTCCAATGCCTTTACGATGATTTATTAAGACATAAGAGAGAGATGTTGAATAATTGTCATAATTTTGAGCCAAATGAGTTTGTGGAGCAGAGGGGAAGCTTTTGAGTCTGCCCTCGAATTTTTGTATGGATATCGGGCGCCAGTCTCCTTGATGCCTCTCCAGGGCTCGTCGTACGATGTGACAGCTTGTCAGGCACTGGTAAATATTTCACAAATGACAGGATCCCATCATCCGAGAATGGGGCGCATTGCACGCATGCACAGCTCTGCCATGAATACTGGCACCTTTCTGTTGCGGCAATCACAACTTAAGTTGATTGCACCACTGTGTAACAATTTTGTATTGTATTCTTGTTCCTGGGTATTAAGTGTTATTTCCTAATTTCTTATGCCTGAAAAGTACAGAATATGGCTATTATTCCCCGCAAACTTTGCTTTTATGACCAGGACAATGATATTTTGAAATTTACATATTTTCGAGAACATTCCAGATAGATTCAGTGCTGAGTAAACTTGGAGTAACTTCTAGAACATTCTAGAACTTTCCAGTAATATAAATAGTAGTATAAATACAGGGGCCTTAAGCCCACCAGTTCAGTTTAGTTCCAGCTGCCTAAATGGATACATATCTGCATTTTTCTGAGATGGCATCAAGAGGCTTCAAGCATCCGTCAGACGCAGTTTGCTATATATGTGGCCAATTTATCAAGACAAGAGCGAAAAAGTACTCTGTGGAAGCATCTGCTAAGATGTGTGAGGCCTACAAGGCATATTTCGGCATGCCTGTCGGGGATCAAGACAAACCCTGGGTACCTCATTTCACCTGCGAGCAATGCAAAACAACTTTGAAAGGTAAGATGGACAATTGTTGCTCGGAATTTTACGTGATAAAATTTGTTTAAAAACATTTAATTGTAAAAGTTTTTAATAAAAAAATCTTTTACAATTTTCAATGCTATTGAAAAAATATGTCACATATGAAAATGTTGCGAGAATCTCTTACACATTAGTCATGGTTGAAATAAATGTATTTTTGTAGGATGGTACAGAGGGGATAAGAGAGCCATGAAGTTCGCTATCCCAAGAATTTGGCAGTAACCCACTAACCACTCAAGCAACTGCTACTTCTGCATGGTGGACCCTTCCAAACGTCGGACTGGCAAGAATGCACCTACTATCACGTATCCGGACCTTCCTTCATCCATCGCCCCGGTGCCACACTGCCATGAGCTCCCCGTACCCACTCCTCCGGAGAGAGGGCAGCTGTCTTTAGAAGAGCGCAGCAAGTCAGAGAGCGAGGGGAAGACGTTGTAGAACCAGATGACAATTTCAGAGGTGGAGCTGAGGAGAGAAACCAATACTACCCCAACCAAAAAGACCTCAATGACGTGATCAGAGATCTTGGTCTCACCAAGTCCAATGCCGAGTTTTTGACGTCTAGGCTCAAGCAGTGGAACTTGTTGGATGAAAGTGTGCAAGTCGCAGATCAGAGGAAGCGTCACCAACCTTTTTGCAGCTTCTTCACCCGTCAATATGGGCTCTGCTTCTGCCACAATCTGACCAGTCTGTTCGAGGCAATCGGAATCGCCTGTAACCAGAATGAGTGGCGCCTCTTCATTGACAGCTCATCCAGGAGCTCAAAGCCGTGCTGCTCCATAATGGTAACAAGTACCCGTCTCTTCCCCTGGCTCACTCAGTGCACCTCAAAGAGGATTACAACAGCATCAAGACCTTGCTGGATGCCTTGAAGTACGACGAGTATGGCTGGGAGGTCATCGGAGACTTAAAAATGGTGGCATTCCTGATGGGTCTCCAAAGCGGTTTTACCAAATTTCCCTGCTATCTTTGCCTTTGGGACAGCAGGGACACCAAGGCGAACTACCACAGGCGGGACTGGCCACAGCGGACCGAGTTCTCTGTGGGAAGGAACAACTTCAAGTGGGAGCCACTGGTGGACCCCTGGAAGGTGTTGATGCCACCACTGCACATCAAATTGTGCCTTATACAACAATTTGTCAGAGCTGTAGAGGAGTCAGCAGCCTTCAAGTACCTTCAAGACTTCTTCCCTAAGCTGTTTGAGGCAAAGGTCATAGCCGGTGTCTTCGTTGGACCACAGATGAAGAAGATCCTGGAGTGCAATGAATTTCCAAGAAGCTCACGAGTAAAAAGAAAGCGGCTTGGAACAGCTTTGTCGCAGTGGTTCGTGGCTTCCTGGGCAATCACAAGGTCGAAAACTATGTGGAGCTGGTTTAGAATCTAGTGAAGAACTACAGCACAATGGGCTGTAGGATGTCCCTTAAAGTCCATATACTTGATGCTTCATCTTGATAAATTCAAAGAGAACATGGGAACATACTCGGAGGAGGAAGGCGCTTCCACCAGGATATACTGGACTTTGAACGCCGCTACCGAGGACAGTATAGCGAAAACATGATGCGAGACTACAATTGGGGGCTGATTCGTGAAAGTGATTTACGGTATAATCGTAAATCGCGAAAAACTACTCACTTCTAAATCTTTTGTAGTAATTTTTGTATTACTTCAGTAAAAATACATGTTTATTTTGATTCATATCTTGTTTTTTTCTGACTTTATGTGAACGAAAAAACAAATTCGCCCGTTTTCTCATTAAAAATAGGTAAATTTCAAAATATCCCTGTCCTGGTCACAAAATCAAAGTTTGTGGGGAATAATAGCCATTTTCTATACTTTTTTGGCATAAGCAATTACGAAATAACACTTAATACCCAGGAACAAAAATTATCTTACATAGTGTTGTTATTCGCGTAAATAAATGTTTAAAGGGAACGGCTATAACCATTTCAGTCATGTAAGTTTGTAGTCTTATGTATGCGAACTGTTGGATTAATAAATTATCAGGAGCAGAGAAAACAATAACTACATTGTGTCGAGTATGTACTTAATAATCTGACAGTTTTTACAATGATTGTTACTGTATTAGAATTCCAACCATTCTACCCAATCAATGTTTGATTTTGTGGTAACAATGCCCAAGTTAAATTCAGTGGACGAAGCAATCAATATATAATGCATTTTAAAAGCAAAACCAATTGAAAACACGTAAAATGGGTCTGTTTCCACGAGGTAAGATGAAAGACGTTTGATCTACTGAGCAACAGCGTGACCTTTATATGCTGCGATGCACATTAAAAAAAAAAACCTTGCAATGCTAACATGCTCCAATGAAGTACAGTGAAAAAAAAGAGAGAACGGTCATTTGATGTACGTAGGGATCTGACATTTTGGCAACCGAACGCTTGCTTTGTGTGGGCGAGTGCTCTCGGTCTGGAAAAATTAACGACTTTTAAAATAACACAGAATTGCTTGTGTGCAATCGAGAGCAATAAAAGGGCAGTGGACAGCGGTAGATGGGAATAACATTTATAAGTGCAAAGGGTAAGCTAAGCAAATGGAGAAGACGCAGAGACATTGTGACGCTAGACTCCTCTCGAATGATGGGCGGGGCAAATATTATTTTTATTTTTAAATCCTTTATATTAAGTTCGCTTGCTTGCTTAGGACCGTGCAAATCTTTCGGTCGTTTTCTAACCCACTTCCCGTGATCCAATCGAGCTGACATTTTGCACACAGACTCGTTGTGCATGACAATGCATTTTCGTGAATTTTTTTTTCCTAAATTCTACACTGTTTATGGAAAACAAATTATATTTAATTACCACCTGTTTAATGCTGCCAGACAATCATCTGACCCATAGGTGGCAGTCATCTCAAGTCAGAGGACGAGAGGACTCTAGCCACCCCGATGCCACGCATATAAAGGATTTATAGTGAAAAACTTTGTTTTTACGGGTTTACTTGTTTACCAGGTAAGGCCCACTTTTTCAGAAGCGACCTGGCCACAAATGATAGCTCAACGAAGCGACTTATCGCGTGCAATATTTTTTAGCAGCCAAATTCTCTAAATGCATGTTTCTCAATGTGGAGGGAAAAACCGGAGAAAAAAAATCCACACAACCACGGGGGTGAGAAACGTGTAAAACTCAAAATATACAGGCACCAGGGTTGGGATCGAACCCATGGCTTCCTGTATACCAGGCGAGGTAGCAAACATCTCGCCACCGTGGCGACCCATGTTTCAGACGTCACGCCGAAAACATGGCAGTGGAACAAAAAAAACCAAAGAAGCCAATTTGTGCAAGTGGCTCTACAGTTTTTCGGTCCCATTTTACAATGTGTGCCTCGTTATTCTCGATATAATTGCACACCAGTGTGCCATTACATGCCGTCCAATCAACACCTAACTCACTCCCCGAAACCCCGCCCGCCCGCCCGCCCCGTCCTCACCCCCCTCTCACCACCACGGTGGTTTGCTCCTTGGGCTCTCCCATGCTAAAATCAGCACACCTTGACAAGAGACAACACGGCTGGTGCCGCAATTAGCGTGGGAGAAACCACGACGGGAGGGAGGGAGGGTGTTTCTTGAAAGCAAAGCGTGGAAATGAGGCCGAGACCTGAATGACTAACCCCACTCAACCTCTCCCCCTCGACGGCAATTTAGGGCACTGCCACGGCAAGCAAATCAGCCCAGGTCTGATATTGCACATTGAGCCTCGTGGAGATAAAGGCTTTTTTTTTTGTTCGCTCGCTCCAAATGTGCAGAATGGCAAGACGCAATATGCGCTCTATCTCGTGAGATGAGTGGCAGAGCTATTTCACAATGAAGGAGCAAGAAAAACGGCTGGACAGATGAAAGATTAATAATTGAATATGTCTCCCAAGGGACACATATATTCATCTTTTTTATATTTTTGTTCGAGACATCGCATCAGATATGCTCTTGTTCATTCAAGAAGCAGGAGTCAGCGCGTGTGAGGGTGTACACACACATATATATATGCAATAACAAGGTGAGATCAGATATGGTGGTGCCAGCAAGGCTCATGGAAGGTAAAGTGTTGCACATGACAGCTCACTTCACTTCTGCCTTTTAGACCAAGGCTGCATTTCAGTTATCTTGCAGCAGCGCAACATGAAATAAAACGATAAAAAAATATTTAAAAAATGCTGAAAAAAACCTCCTTACCCCCAAAATACATTCATTTTCCTGTCACGCGTGATTATGGGCATTTGTCACGGCACCTACTTAAATTCCTTCTCCCACTTTAGGTGCGAGTGCAGGACGCGAGCGAGAAGGGGAGGGGTAAAATTTGATGAGCGGGTAGAGCCGCGTACGAGATAGCATCGCGAGAGAGGAGAGATAACGGTGATTGTCATTGGGGAGCAGGGGCGATTGCAGAGCTTCCGAGGGGGCTGGTCCCCCCACCTCCCAGCAATCATCGCTTGGCCTGGCACGCTGGCCGCGTGTGAGCGAAGGGTAATGGTTTGGCAAAGTGCTGCGCCGCGGCGCAGGGACTTGCCCACGACCCGTTATGCTAAAAAGTCGCGGCCTGCACAGGCAACGCTATAAAGCCTGCGGGCGGCGATTTTGCGAGACAGAGACGCGAGAGAAACCCCCCCCCCCCTGCAAAAGAGCGGGCAACGAGCGTGCAGCAAACGCGAGCGGGGGACTCAACGCGCTCCCAACGAGGTTAGCCGCCCAAGTACAAGGCGAAGGGGGCACCGCATCTTTAATAATCTGCACAGCGCTGAATGGGTTTTTTGGGGGGCTCAAAACCTCCCCTATCCCCCCCGCCCGCCCACTCTCCCCCCCCCCGCCCCCCTCGAGACGGTCACGACCAAAAAAATGTGGAGTTGACCTATTCGCAATTCTTTTGCATGTAGGCACTAGCAATTAACTGCAGATTAAACCATTTTTGCGCACAAGGGTTTTGCGCTGTTTCGCTTCCTCACAACGACACACGGGCCGATCTCTGTAATGCTCGCAAGTGAAGGCGTCCATTTAAGTGATACGTGTAAAGGGGACCTTCAATTCATTGCAAACTTTAAAATGGATTGGGCTACGGAGTCATCTGTACGTTTTATCTGAGAAACACAAATGTAAAACCGACTCACAGTTTTGCATTTAAAGACATTAACTGATAGTGCTAACTTGAAAATTATTGTGTTCCCCCCCCTCCAAAATTGATGTGACTTTCCGCATAAATAAATTACAATATGTTAATATATCAATGTGCACAGCTACAGCAGAATTAATGTACAAAGAGAAGGCACATCAAAAGCTAGCGACAACAACACAACAAAGAAACGCCACACACACACACGCACACAACCACCAGCTGACTTTAATTATTGTATACTTGGCAGGCAGCGGGCAAAACAGTACAAATCCTTTCAAAGCAAAATGCAATGAAGACTTTACTCGATTTCCAATTACGGGACTGTCCTCCTCCTACGGTGCTCCGGTTTCACGCGAAGGGACTTTGAGTCTTGTCGTGGCCGCATTGGGAAAGCGGTGATCATTACCCCGTAGTTAAGTGAACACGACCGCACACGCCACGGACGCGCGTCCGTGAGGGCGAGTAGTGACATGGCGATTAGCAGCAGCCGTTGTGAACGGCGTTTCGATTTTCTTTGCCCGTGTGTATCAGTGCCAACTGCGATCGCGCTCATCTGCCCGGATTTCTTGTCTCCCCGAGAGTTTACTTTAGCCCATCGCTGCCGTGTGAGCTTCTGTGTGTAAACGGACGTGGGAGGGTAGGGGGCCACATACAAACAAACTTTAAAGTGCACGTTAAACCGTCGAAGAGAATGAGTAAAGATGTGATGTTTTTGTTGTCGTTGTCTCACCTGCTTTCCTACATTTGTCACTACTTCTCACCTCTCTGTGTATGAGGAAAGGTTTTGTGCCCGTCACTTAAATTTATCCCAACTCTGCATTTTATCTGTGGGCCCTCTTCAAAGATTGCTCATAGTTATGGGTGTTTGCCGAATTGGCGAAATTAGAAAAAAAAACACCACTGGTGCGAAATATTGTACCAACATGTTTTGACTTTACGTTAAGAATATAGAATGGGGGGTATATCCTTCAACAGCCCCCACCCCCGGTGCTACAGGACTGCTGCCACCTGTACAAGGCACCGTTAGTAACTTTGATCATTACCTGTGTATCGATAGTTCAATATTAATGTGCAATTTTATTGAGGGACTACTGTGTGGTGTTTCTTGGCGTGGTCTGTTTTGTTGTCGTTTTTGCTGTCTTGCCAAATTTGATACATCGAACTTATATGACTAATTAATGTTTCATTAATTTATATTTAGTGACTTGCTTACCGTTTTCTCTATTTTGTACTCCCATCGTTTTTGTCATGTTTGCTGTTGTAACTTGCTGACCCGCCCATACTGGAGATCTGTGAAAAAGCGCTTTATAGCTAATCGGATTCCTCCAAGTCTAAATAAAGATTCTGATTGTGGTTGGATGTCAGTCCAGAGTGGGGAAGACAAAGGCAGATGGGTAATCACGGAGCTGCTTCTTCCACAATTTACCTCTGTGTGCCCGACTCACCAAAACTGGTGCTTGCTAAAGTCACCTGCCGTAACATTCCAATCAGTCTACAAGTTATCATGGTATGTGTGCGTACGCTCAAGGTATGGGTGACTGTGGAGGCAAAACGAGCAGGAAGATCGTTGAGGAGTGATTTGTGTGTGAAAACAATGCTATGGAAAGCACTGCAATTGGAAAGGATCACAGGAAGAGAAAATGTGACTCATCAATGTTCGATTAATGCCTTCTTGGAATCAATAAATATTTAATATTTAGTCACCAACGTATTGATCAGACTTTCTCATAATTGTGGCCTACTTTTTGAACAATTCAACCAATATTAGTTTTTCTACCATAATATTTTATACCACAGTGATGCCACTGAGGCGTGGCCTAGAGTTCCATGCTAGCTTTCGACTTCATGCACGGACGACGTTGTGGTTGGTGGCTGGTGACGCCACTCCACAGAGGCGTAGCGAGCCATTGGGGCCCACGGGGCAGGCGCCAACCCACGCTGCACCACGCACGAGATTTTAGCCACCGGCTGCCACCGCCCGCTTAATTTCCAGTCTGGAGAGGCACGAGGTGCCCCCCTTGTCTGACCCTGCCCCCCACTTCAGCATTGCCCCCCTCCTCCCCCCCCCCCCAATACTCTTGTAAGAGTCCAGCACTCATATGGAGAGCTCGTCAAAGGTTGAATTTATAATTTATAATACAGTCTATACGTCGGGAGAACTTCAATGGAACCCATGCTCTCCTCGCCCGTCCCTTATATGGGGGGGAGGAGGGGTCCTGTACCCCCCCCCCCCCCCTTCCCTAAGCTCTCCAAGCCGTTGACCTTTTAAAAATGCCCTCACATTCTGCAGCGAGCCCGCTCCCCCCCCCTCCTTCTTTAAACCCAGGTGTGCACAACAGGGTTCGTGGCCTGTGGCCCGCGGAGTTTCTGTACCCCCTTCCCTTGCGTCGTCGCGGTTTGTGCCCTTTGCCAGGCTTCTATTGAAACATCATTTTTTTAAGTATATACATTTTAAATAACCACCTTCACATTCCCCGTTTGACCTCCCCAGCCAATCGCAATGTTCACAGGTCGAATAGGCCATTGGTCAGGATTGGCTAACCCACGCGCACCAATCAGGATCTATCCTGGGAACAGCACTCACAGGTACTTCTTGTTCTCGTAGACATCGTACAGCTTCAGCACGTGCGGGTGCTCGATGAGTTTCAGGATGGCGATCTCCCTCTCCACCTGCAGCGAGACAGAGGACAGGGCGCACGGACGTTTAGATGAGAGAGCCTGTGGCAAATATGCAAATGTGTATACACTGCAGGGACGAGTTCAAGCCCTCTGTCAATTCTATGCTGGGTGAAAGTCTCCCCATGCTCTGCCGGGAATTGGTGTTGTTTGACCATACTTCACCATGGTGGTCAATGGAGGTTGGATGAAGGTGGAGGATTGGGGGGGGGGGCAGACAGGACCGGTTCAGATATCACTCGTCACTGATGTTAGAGACGTGGTCGAAAATTGAACTCCGGTCACGAGGTTCAGGGGGCAGAGCAGTAAACGAGTGCTGCAATGCTCAAACCCACAGAAATTAAAATTCGAGGCAAAACAAGTTAAGAGACTTGCACTGGCAGTTGTGTAGAAAACAAACTGAATAGTTTTTTTGTTCACTTCTGGATAAGTTAAGGGCCCTAGGTAAATTGTAGATTAAAAAAAACCACACATACTCGAGTAAGAAAATGATCTGGGCAATTTTCCTTCAGAGCAGAAGGCGAAGTGATAGACTGACCCATAGTTGGGATATTGCACTGGACATTGTGGTGCCTTGAAACCACTGGGAAATCTGGGGAAAGTTTGAAATTATCATTTTTTTAGAAAATGTACATGCACGTATTTTTTTTCATTAGTGCACACGAGAGAAAACAAACCCGAATAGCATCGTCAAACGTGTAGATGTTTTTACATTAAAATAATTTTACATTCATTTGAGACTCACAAAATTTCATTATGTAAAGACAACACAATATTGGTTTCATTGGCCACCATTTGGAAGGGCCCCATTGTTCGTCACTTCTTATAGGTGAGACAATTAGCACTGCATATCGCGTGCAAACATTATAGTCAGCCACAAACATGCAGAGCCAGACTTGTTCTTCTGAGTCACAAGATACACACACATATATATATTCTGTCACCAACACTGTAATTGTTAAGCTTGTGGGAATTTTGAATACGGCCAAAGGTTCCCCACAAACCATCTGGCTCCCGCGCATGCATGTGGTCCCAGTTCTGCTGCCACGATGAACCAATGATTCATCTTAACAGCTCTATCCCTGCCACTTGTAACGTATATATTTGTATGCAATTTGTTACTAAAGGGTTTATACGTTATCCGTCAGTCCGTCCATAACAGAGCAGAGGGGTGGTGGGGGGGAAGGCAGAACTCTCATAAAGCTGAGATGCGAACAAACCTGTAGTAGAAAGTTATGTTGCTATGAAGGACTAACCTATCGCAAACCGACAAAATTGATGAAATTGTCACCCAAATTTTGGGAGACAAGCCAGAGCACAAGTATAACCAGTAAAACAAAGTTTTTCACTATAAATCCTTTATATGCGTGGCGGCTAGAGTACTCTCGTCCTCTGGCTTGAGATTGCTGCCACCTATGGGTCAGATGATTGCATTGCACCATTAAGCAATTGGTAATTAAATATAATATTTTTGTCGTAAAAAGTGTAAAATTTTGGATTTTTTTCACGAACATTAATTGTCACACACAACGAGTCTGTGTGGAAAATGTCAGCTCTATTGGATCACGGGAAGTGGGTTAAAAAACGACCGAAAGATTTTGCACGGTCGTAAGCGCGCAAGCAAGCAAGCAAGTGAACTTAATATAAAGGATTTAAAAAAAGGACGATTAGCCCTGACATTTACCCACCGGCTTCCATACCGCTGATAACAAACGCACATTGGAAAGCGTTGTGCAGTCCACGTATCCCCCTCATGCGTTAGCCATACAACCCTGGCCCATACGTGTGCACACAAACGCACGCGTGCATGCATGTACGTAGGCACATGCGCAAGCAAGCGCGACGTTCGGGGTTTTGTTTGTTTGACAATTGTTGCGTTATGCACCCGACAGATGTTAAACGCTCAGACTGGAAACCCGAAGACAAACATCCGAAATAATGCCGTGCTGCAAATAAGTAGTCTGCCAAGTTGATTAATGGAACCTTCTTTTTGTTTACAAAACTTTCCCTCGAGAAGGCACCGAATTGCATTTTACACACTATCCGCCTCAATATGCCGTCCCAATTGAGTCTTCAATCATTCTGCAGTAGCACTGGTGATAAAAAATAAATATCACAATTATTCAGCTGTAGTTTGCTTTAAAAAAATATTCTTGTTACTAATTTGCTCATTTTGATGGTATTACTTTAAAAGTTTTGGCAAAATAATATACTTCTTTTGAAAAAAAAAGTAACATTTTAAATTGTACCGATCATAATTCTACGACAGTATTTAATCCTTATGGCGGTACCCCGGGGTACCAAATAATACAAAATATCCGAGGCAATTAAATATTTTATTTCAGGGACACTGTTTTTTCCAGGGGTGTTACTTCACTCCGCGACTGGGGTACCAACCAATCAATCTAAAATCAGTGCCACTCCGCGATGTCGAAACATAGCGAGGACGATTGCGCTGAAACCCTGAACGCTCGTACGCAACGTAGTGATGCATCGTGTACAGCTCGTCGAGATGAGTCCATTGCCGCATCGCCGACCATCAACAGACTAAAAATGACTGCATCACGGACATTATGCGAGAGCCGGGGTACTATGGTGCCCCGGGGCATTGCCATAAGGTTCATTTGTACATTCTGGGCTTGTCCTGCAAAGCTCTCGCTCTCTCTCTTCAATGTGTTCTTTGGTCGTTTGGCAGGTATGTATGTATGTCGAACTTAATTCGCACCGTACGTAGCCAACCGTGTTAATCAGAGGTGGAGCTATAAAAAAAGATAATAATACATTCAAACCCTTTGTCAATCCATAACTGAATAAAGATCCCAAAAGCTGCACTTTCGATTAGCACGGTTCGCGATGTTCCGTGCGAAAGAAGTTCAAAATACATACGGACACAACCGAGTCAGTTGTAGGGATTTTGTTTCACCATACTTCGCCACGATGGTCATGACTGCGGGGTTATCAAGGCAAGGGGCTTATAAGAGGCTTCAACGTCACATACAGGACCGCTTATGCTAGCCTTGGCTGGCAAATTTAACTCAACTGATAGGGTTCAAAAGACACTATGCTAACCAATGCACCGCCGATTTACCCCAAATTTTAAGAGCCGACGGGGGACATGTAAAAGTGAGGCCTCGGTTTGTATGACCAGGATGACGCCTGATTAAGGCTAAAAGTCTGAGCCAGTGGTGAAAATTCCACGTTGAGAGTCTCTCAAAAAATGCGACCACTGTTGACCAAAAAGTGGTACCCCAATTTATTGCCCTCGGCAATCTAAAACCCACTTTTTTTGGTAAACGAGTCATTTTCATATACGTGTGCAGTATTCGGGGGTGACACATTTCAATTGGCGATCGAGGCAGTTTAAGTTGTTTGCACGGTTTGGAAATGTAATTTACCCATTCGGCTCACTGATATTTTTGTGTATTTTTGTTGTTGCAAACTGCTTTCCCCTCAGGGAACAACAACACCCAATTAATTGGATCAAGTCTTTCCCTTCAGTGCTCAAAAATCGAACCAATAAATCGTGCAACTACAACGTTTTGTTAATTGCCATTTATCAGGTATGAAAATGAAACCTGCCTGCCAATTAAAAACAAATCTATTTTACGTAGCTTTTGTTTTTAAAATCAATGTAAATTATTGCATTCGCCTTTCAGGGAATAAGCAAGAAACACGCACAAACACAACGTCAATACATTTGATAAACATGCAGGGTTTAAATCATAATTGCAAATGCGGGGGGGGGGGGCATTGATTCCATTCCCGTTATCATTTCATACACAAATAACGCACAGGAAGCTGTTTGATATGAACACAAAAAGGAAAAAAGACATTCACAACATAAAAAAGATAACAACGAATGCCGATACAAATCATTGGTCTTGCAACATTGCGCCTTTACAATGTATTTGTGTAATGCGGGGTGAGCTTTCCTTACTGGCCTTGGTTAAATACTTTTTTGCCTCTGGGTATTTCTTGACATGGCCCCAAACGCAGCTGGCTGGATCTGCTAATTGTTTATTGATCGGGGGAACTGCAGGCAAGGACTGTAACAAATTCCTTTACATTGAACTTGGGGGAGCGGATAGATCAGATCTGTTTCTCCTCACCGTAAATAAGTTAATTGTGTTGCGTGGGGGATGCGCGTCTGTGTTAAAAAAATATATACATTATCTGCACTTTGAAAAGAAAAAAAACATATCTGAGCAAACGTGAGCGATGCAGGTTTGGTTTGTATGCCGACATTAACAACTACGTTTCGGCAAAAATGCACCCAGAGATTTCCAAACCCTTCACAGATACTGATGTGCATCGTGCACTCTAAATACATGGTTTAGATTCAACGGAGGCTTTCTCTGTAGAAAATAAATATTCACTTAAATGCAAAAAAATTTGGCTCGAGGTCCGGTATGCCTGATTTTTTTCTGAACGCGTTTACTGTGAGGCCAGGCGAATGCATTAAGCAGTCATGTGCTAGAGCGTGAAAACAAAACGAACAAAACGAGCAACCCACAACAGCGCTTAGTCCGGTGATGTAAACCGACGTGTATGCCACACAAAAAAAAAAACGCTTTCCATGTTAAGCAGCAACAGTGCCGATGGTAATGACAATTTTACGTTTATAATGGAAGAGTGTCATTAAAATGTTTTATCCCCCCCCCCCTCCTAAACGGTTATGTATTTAATTCACAAACGGCGACTGCATTGTTTTATTAAGGTAAGGTATCTAAACCCAGCAAATGTACATTAGCATAATACACACTCCAAATAACCAGATTTCCTAGCTCTGCTGCATATTACAACAAAAAAACGAGCGACATCACAGATAATGTGCAAAACGCCGGAGCCTGTTCAGCCGCAGCTATAAAGCATTAGCGAACAGAGGTATGGAGGGGTAATGATTCCATTGTTAAGCACCAAGTTCCATCTGGCACACACCCATTAATTACTCAGGTGCTAAAGCGTCCGCATTTATAAAAAAAAAACCCCGCCGCTGAATCTCATCGCGACCAAATTGCCGCGCAATAAAACCCTCCAGTGGCGGGGCACTTTGGGTGCATTATCGCGCCACTCTGAATTAAACAATCAGGGGAGGGGATGCTGATTGCGGCAGGGCCCTGCCACGTGGCTCTCCACTCAACCCCAAGTAGGTAGGAGAGCCCCCCCCCCACCACGGCCGCGCGTGCACGCGCACAGGGTCACGCACGGGGTCACGTGCGGCGGTCGAGGTTCTCCCTCCCCCCGCATGACCCCTACGATTGCGTTCGTGCCCAAGTTGATGGCGAATCGGCGGCCTGCGTCGTATCTATGGAGCGAGCGCACAGGCAAAACGCGTGTAGTCCGTGCCGTGCGCTTACGTAACATGGGGGGAGGGGGGTGTGGCGGAACAATGAGAACATGTAAAAAATTAACCCGTAAAAACAAAGTTTTTCACTATAAATCCTTTATATGCGTGGCATCGGTTTTATTTTGTTATTCATTTCTGTTTTTCTTGAGTAAGAGTTTCATTTTTACCATATTGGTATTTTAAATAAAATATGAAAAAAAAATTCCTAAAAAGTGGAAAATTTAGAAAAATTTTCACGAAAATAAATTGTCACGCACAACGAGTCTGTGTGCAAAATGTCAGCTCGATTGGATCACGGGAAGTGGGTTAAAACACGACCGAAAGATTTGCACGGTCGTAAGCGCGCAAGCAAGTGAACTTAATATAAAGGATTTAAAAATACTATGGCAGTGGTTCTTAACCTGGGGTGCACGCACACCCTGGCGGTGCGAGATGCCCTTTCTGGGGTGTGCGAGAGGTGGACACAAATTAAACACGTGCACGCAAGTGCAACTTACTTTGTTTTATATTCTTGGTTCTTTCGGTAAAGTCACGTAGAAGGGAAATAATGAAATAATAAAAATCAAACAATAAAACTCTCACGACGTTTCGATTGCAACACAAGCAATCATCGTCAGGTGTGAAAACCACAGCAATAAAATTAAAAAAATTGTCGGTTTAAAACATTTTAAATCGAAATGTACTTCTTTCATCAAACCCATGTGTTTATTAACATACGTTTTTTTACGACTGAGAATCAAATGGGTGCGAGGCTGCAGTCAAGGTTAAGAACCACTGCACTCTTCTTGGTTCTTTCGGTAAAGTCACGTAGAAGGGAAGTAATACAATAATAAAAAAAAACATAATTGTTTTACTTTTTACTTCTCTTCTACGTGACTTTACCGAAAGAACCAAGAGAAATAAAATAATTTTCACGACGTTTCGGAGCCGTCTTCAGGTCACCTGACGACGGCTGCTTGCGTTGTGGCCGAAACGTCGTGAGAATGATTTTATTATGTTTTATTTTTATTATTTTATAACTTCCCTTCTACGTGACTTTACCGAAAGAACCAAGAAGATGAATCCCTGCAGTCACGAAAGCTTTAAATCGAAATTTAACCACTGCATCTTCTTGGTTTTTTCGGTAAAGTCACGTAGAAGGGAAGTAATAAAATAATAAAAATAAAACATAATAAAATGAAACAATTCTCACGACGTTTCGGCCACAACGCAAGCAGCCGTCCTCATTCTTCACCTGAGGACGGCTGCTTGCGTTGTGGCCGAAACGTCGTGAGAATTGTTTCATTTTATTATGTTTTATTTTTATTATTTTATTACTTCCCTTCTACGTGACTTTACCGAAAGAACCAAGAAGATGAATCCCTGCAGTCACGAAAGCTTTAAATCGAAATTTAACCACTGCACTATAAGGCTTCTCTGCAAGCGTGCGTGAAACGAGGCAGCCGCGTGGGACGTTTATCACACGACTCTTCGGATCTTCGATAAAGTTTGCGATAGTTCGGCTGTCGGAGACTTTGGCATTCACAGCGATTCGTGTTGGTTCTCGACATGGTCTGGTGTGGATACGGCGACGTGCAGTCACCCACAGTTCTTAAATACACTGGTTGTAAACGTGTTTACATTCGTTGTTTGTTTAAGCGAATTCTTTTTAGAATTATGCATTGGTTTTATGCTCAATGGGTTATGCGCTGCATATGTGATATCAGTGGCGGGCCATGTATTTTACACCGAGGCCTTCAGTGTTATCCTCCCGCAATTAAACCGCCTTCGAATAACCTCACCATGACACGAGGGCTATAGACTATTGTCATTCGACGTAACCACCCCATATTCACAGTGACAGTAACCTTTATTTAGTGGAATAAAGTGATTTAACACGATGCTCAACACCTATGAGAGTTACAATACACTAATTGCGGAGACAGGAATACATGGTGACTGAGACCATCAAGGATGTACCACTATTACGCAGTATGACAGGATGCTGCATCACAAATAGACAACCACGTTTACTCATACGACCACCACCAAGCAAGTGTAGTAACGCTCACGACTCGTTCACACCGGAGTTGGAGGCACACTTGTTTATTTAACGCCAACGTTGTGACATACACATTTGAGGGGGTATCGGCCCCCTCACCCGTCTATCTGAGGACACACCTCTCTAGCTAACCCTAGCCTGCCTCTGAGTCCTCCACTAATGGGCTAGGGGAGGCTATCTTGGCCCGACACTGGTCAGTCGGGCCCGGTACCCAGAGTCCAGACCAGCACTGGCTCTGGCTCTGGTACCACGCCACTGGCTCGAGCCTGCGCGGTCCTGATAAGGACGGCGTACCAGGGGGAGTCCAGGGCTCTATCTCAGACGTCTTCCGCCTCCTCTTCTTTAGCTAAACATCACTCCCGAGCCCTTCGATACAATCCCCTTTTATACCCAACCCCTCCCTGAGGGGTGGGGCCCCGGGGGATCATAACGACCGAATCGACCCCCCAGGGTGTCTGGCGCGGACGTCGCAGAGGGCACCTGCTTGTGCACACATGTAGCCCCGCCTACTGTGTTTGTTTACCATAGGCTGCCATGCATAACGGGCTCTCTCTCTAACACCCCTACATCACTCCCCCCCGCATAGCATGCAGCCGTCCCGGCTGCCAACATACAAAAATTTGACAATAAAGGTGCCTTCACCCCCTGACCGCGCGTGTGCCTCACTATTTTTTGAACAATAACAGGAACCAGAACAAGAACGCAACAACAAGATGAGAAACAACCCGACGCACCCCCCCGAATAAATACGAATTCCGTAAAAAAAACAGCTTATATACAACCAGCAGGGAACCCACCCCGCACACACAACAAACGGTGAACCCAGCATATATACATCCGAGGAGCGGGAAACACACCATCCACACAACACCCAATAAACACAACAGCTATGTACACATTTTCCGGCCTCACAACAGTTTGCGCATTTTAGCGCGCGTCCTTGCAGCGGGCCCCTCACACGGGGTAACCCCGCGTGGCGGACAATCAGGTGGCGACTGTCCGTCTTGAGGTGAGCATTCCTCTGACTCCGCGTGACCCTCGGCATCCGCAGGAGGGGTGATCGGGCGTGAGCCCGTCACTCCTGATGCTCCTGAAGGTGGCACAGCCGGCAAGGCATTTGGTGAGAGCGACGGAGACGGACCCAGCAAGTCGGCCGACCCCCCACATGTTTGGCCACGCGCGTGTGAAGTGGGGTTGTGAACCGCAGCGAAGGGTTTTAATCTGGAGGGGTGCACGAACCATCGCCGCTTCCCCCACTTGATGCGCACGCACTGCGGACGTAACACCTCCACCACTTCCACAGGGCCCCGCCACGGCCGCACAAGTTTAGAGGAGGTTGCCAGTGGCACCTGGGGGCAGTGCAACCATGCCTTGTCCCCCGGCTTCCACTGCAGCATGTGCGCTCGACTCAATCTGAGGCGCTCATTTGCCTTCTGACGGAGGTCAGAGTTTTGCATTGCAGCATCCCGTGCCTCGGTCAATTTGTCCAGATTAAATTTAACGTGGTCAGCCAGATTAGTTTTTCCCTGCGGCACGGGGATCCGCAACTGGGCACGAACAGGCGGGTCTGGTTCTCGGCCGTACATAAGGTAAAAGGGAGAAAACCCCGTAGCCGCATGGGGTGCCATCCGGTACGCCGCCAAGACCCCCTGAATTTGTAGGTCCCAATCCGTTTGCGAGTCCGAAACTTGTTGTGATAACATGGACGAGATGGTGCGATGCAAACGTTCGACCATCCCGTCAGTTTGTGGGTGATATGGGGAGGTCCGAATTTTCTTTGTGCCCAGGAGATCGCAGACTTGTCTGAGTAGTTTACCGGAAAAATTTCTGCCCTGGTCGGTCAGCAGCCTCTCCGGAGCACCTTTGTCCAGGACATAACCCTGAACAAAGGCCTCCACGATGGCTGCTGCCGACTGGTTGGCCAAAGGCCAGGCCATAGGCCAACGTGTAAAATACTCGACACCCGTCAACAAATATCTATTCCCTCTGGGGGTGGCGGGGAATGGTCCCAAAATGTCCAGAGCGACCAGCTCGTTTATCCTGGACACTTTGATCGATTGCAAGGGCGGGTTAGACTCCCGTGCCGGCGGTTTGCGTTGTGCACATTGAGGGCACGATCCCAACAAATCCCCCACATCCCTCGTCATGCCAGGCCAGTAAAAATCAAGTTGCAGCAAGGCGAGAGTCTTTTGGGTCCCCAGGTGTAGGAGGCGCTCATGAGCGGCCCATACCACCCTACCCCGCAACCCAGTAGGGACAACCAGCCGATGTCGACGTGACTTCCCGTCCCAATGCATTAGCAGACCTTGGCACATTTCCCATGCGTCGGAACCACCACTTTTTCCCCCCGCCGCACCGCCAACGCGACGTCGCCACCCGAGGAGGGAGACATCCTCCATCTGGAGGCGCCCCCATTCAATGACGGGCAACCCCAACAGGGAATCTTTGCCCTGCTGTTCGATCGAATTAGGAACCATTGCATCGTCGTCGTTGGCGGCCGCCAAGACAGGTACCGATGTGTCCCCTGGAGGCCTGCAACGTCCAGACCCCAGGAGGCATGCACACTCGGAGGTGGTTGGCAAGCGTGACAGAGCGTCCGCGTTGGTGTGGCGAACGCCCTTACGGTATGTGGTTTGGAAATCGTAATCCTGGAGGACCTCCAACCATCGGGACAATTGTCCCGATGGCTGTTGAACCCTCAGGGCGTACTGCAGTGCCGCATGATCTGTGCGGACGGTGAAATGCCGACCGTACAGATATGGGCGATACTGTTGGACGAAATGGACAATTGCCAACAGTTCCCTACGGGTGACACAATACCGTTGCTCCGCTGGAGACAACACCCGACTGCCGTACGCAACCACATGTTCCACGCCGTCAACCACCTGGGAGAGCACGCCCCCAATACCCGTGTTGCTCGCATCGGTGTCGAGCAAGAACGGTTTTGAAAAATCAGGGTAAATCAGGGGAGGAGCGTTTACCAAAGCATCCCGAAGGGAGCAAAAAGCAGCCTCCTCCTCCTGACCCCAGCAAAACCGAACCCCTTTAGATGTTAAAGCATGTAGGGGTTTGGCGATAGTCGCAAAATTAGCGACGAAGCGTCTATAATACGACGCAAACCCAATAAAACTCCTAACCTCTCCCACTGAGGTGGGAGTCGGCCAGGAGCTTACACACTGCGTTTTGGCGGGATCGGTAGAAATACCTGAGCGCCCCACGATGTGCCCCAAATAACGCACCGACTCGCGTAACAAATGGCATTTTTGGGGCTTAAATTTCAAATTAGCAGCCCGCATCTTTAGGAAAACCGCCCGCAACCTCTGGAGATGTTCCTCAAACGTTTTGCCAAAGACAATGACGTCATCCAAATAAATCAGGCACGACTCCCATTGCAATCCAGCCAAAACCAATTCCATCAACCGCTGGAAAGTTGCCGGCGCTGAGTGTAAGCCCATCGGCAACCGGTTGAATTGAAACAGGCCGTGCGGAGTACGGAAAGCAGTTTTAGGCTTTGAATCATCGTCCAGAGGAAGCTGCCAGAATCCCGAAAGTAAGTCCAATGTGGAGAAGAATCGCGCTCCCGCCAAGGCGTCAAGCGATTCGTCCATCCGTGGGAGCGGGTATGCGTCGGCAACCGTAATTTTATTAAGGCGCCGAAAGTCAACGCAAAACCGCAACGAACCGTCCTGCTTCTTAACCAGGACGATCGGCGCTCCCCAAGGGCTGTTGGAGGGAGAAATTATGTCGGCGGCCAGCATGTCATCAACAGCCGATTTGACATGGTCCTTTTCGGCGGGACTCAACCGAAAAGGATTTTGGCGTATTGGCGCGCTGTCACCCGTATCAATATGGTGACGCAGCAGATGAGTGCAGCCCAAATCGTATTTATCCCGACTGAAAACGTCGGAAAATTCCCTCAGTAGTGTCTTAAGACGTTGGCGCTCTAAATTTGACAGGTCCGTCGATCCCGCGCAAAGCGCCTCGAGCCACCCTTCATCGCTGTCTGAATGTGGTCGCGGTGCAGGGGCAGCGCCGACATGACTCGCGACGGGTTCCTCACAGGGCACCGGCGTTGCGTGAGCAAGCACGGTCCCCTGTGGGACCACCACCGTCTGCGAGCCCACATTGAGGACCGCGATGAAGGGTTCTCCATCCCCTCTCACTATGGTCTGGGCCGGGAGTAAATTAGGTCCACTGACCCCGGCCCTAGACGGTCCCAGCAAAACCCCTTGAGCCCCAATGCCCTTAGCGAAGGGCCGCCGAAGTCTCAAAGGAATTAACATTTGCGCCCCCGGAGGAACGCGCACCGTTCTATCTACGAACGCCGGCACCGTCGCGAACGCCGTCCGGCTCGTAGCGGGGGATGGCAAAAACGCCATGCGTCGGCCCGATGGGAGCTCAATGCATCCCTGGTCGATTAATATCCTAATCGGCATTTTGGCCAGGAAATCCGTCCCCAGCAGGCACGGAACCGCCAGCGAGGAGGAAACAAAAATCGGCCCAGATAATTTAATATCCCCGACACAAATTTGGGCTCGAATTTGTCCGATGATGCCAAGTGAACCCCCGTTAGCAGCAAAGAATGGCACATTAACAGGCATCAAAGGACGGCTCTGGGCAGGGAGAATGTTATAAATCAACTCCGAAATAATGGTCGCCGATGCTCCTGTATCGACCAGGATGCGCACCTCGACCCCATCGATGTGACCCACAACGGCCGACGACCCCGATGACGCGGCTACAACCCGATGGGCCAACACGGACCACTGGCTGGGTTCAATGTGAGTACCCAGAGCGGTGCGTGTTGGTGCCATGGTACGCGATATTTGCCCCCCCTTCGCTGCGGTGTTCGAGTGTGTGACGGGCGTGTGCGTGGGCCAAACATGAGGGGTGCCGCGACTCGCCGGATTATGATGGTGGAGCTTGTGACGAGGGCCGGCGTCCCGTTGAGGTGTCGTTCCGCGCTGCCGAGGAGAGCGGCACCCCGAGGCGACGTGGCCCCGGATGCCGCAGTTATAACAGCGTGGAAGCGCTGGTGGCGACGATGGACGTTGTAGACGGCTTGAACCGGCCCGGTCCTCCCGCGCTCCCGCTCCGTGCTGCCGTTGATGGTTGATGGCGCAAACCTCTTCCGCCGGGAGGGTGGCCGCAGCGACGGCGCGCCCGCTCGCCGCCTTGCTGGCCTTCCGTCGTTGAGAGGACAGGTTTGCGTGGAGGAGACGGGCCGCTTGGAGGGAGCACATCTCTGCATCGTCCTGTGCGACAATGACGATGTCTAAGTCGTCCGCCAGCAAAAGTATCTTCTCTGTCACCATGGCGTCGACACCCTCGTCATCCATTCGTGGAAAGGCCTCCTTCGCCAGTGCCAGGAGGCTTGTGCGGTACGCCAGGGGCGACTCCTTCGTCCCCCGCTGGCGATCGTAAAAGAGTTGGCGACAGTCCGATGGTGGACCATATACCGCCGACAGCACCTGCATCGCCTTCCGCAGCGTGGAGCGCCTCTCCTTTGAAGCCGATGTTAGAGTGGCGAGGGCGTCGCTGTCGAGAAGTGCTGGCAGCGCGCGGAGAGCCTCGGCGTCTGTCCACTGTGCCATCTCCTGGTGAGCGAGGAAGCGCCGCTGGAAGCCGCCCCAGTCGCCATCCTCGCCCACAAATTCCTTGAGTGGAGGTAGCCGCTGATGTAAGGCAGCGGCTGCAGAGGAAGAACGCACTCCCTCGTCCGCCTCACTCAACTCAGCGTCGGCACGAACCAGCGATGGCATCGCCGGTCGCACCCGTGGTGACGCGGCAGGCACTGTACTCCCGCCGTTGGACGCGATGCTTAGAGCGGCCACGCCCTCAACAGCAGCTGCGGCGATGGCGGGAGTTTCAAAATGTTGCTCCGTTGAAATGGCGGGAAGGCGCTGTGGTCGTTGGCTGCTGTCGCCTCGTGGCGGTCCCGCAGCCCCCAGCCGCGTGATGTTGTCGAGCATGGCGGCTGCGGCGTACAGCAGCTCGGCCAGCTTCGCGTGCGCCTGCCTCAGCCCCTCCGTCGACGGCTCCCCTTCCTCCAGCTGCTGTGGCGTGGATGCACCCAGCCCCGGCTGCTCGATGGCATCTTCAGCCATCTCGGGCCCTCCGACTGCAGCGGTGTCCTCCGCCCCTGGTACTCCGACTCGAGTCGTCCGGCGTGTATCCATGTTCGTACTTTGTTTCACTTCTGACGCCAGATGTAGTAACGCTCACGACTCGTTCACACCGGAGTTGGAGGCACACTTGTTTATTTAACGCCAACGTTGTGACATACACATTTGAGGGGGTATCGGCCCCCTCACCCGTCTATCTGAGGACACACCTCTCTAGCTAACCCTAGCCTGCCTCTGAGTCCTCCACTAATGGGCTAGGGGAGGCTATCTTGGCCCGACACTGGTCAGTCGGGCCCGGTACCCAGAGTCCAGACCAGCACTGGCTCTGGCTCTGGTACCACGCCACTGGCTCGAGCCTGCGCGGTCCTGATAAGGACGGCGTACCAGGGGGAGTCCAGGGCTCTATCTCAGACGTCTTCCGCCTCCTCTTCTTTAGCTAAACATCACTCCCGAGCCCTTCGATACAATCCCCTTTTATACCCAACCCCTCCCTGAGGGGTGGGGCCCCGGGGGATCATAACGACCGAATCGACCCCCCAGGGTGTCTGGCGCGGACGTCGCAGAGGGCACCTGCTTGTGCACACATGTAGCCCCGCCTACTGTGTTTGTTTACCATAGGCTGCCATGCATAACGGGCTCTCTCTCTAACACCCCTACACAAGCAAAAATGCCGTAAAACACAAATAACACAATCAGGATTAAACAGGCGTCCCCCCAAAAAAATCTGAAGCACTACATCTAAAAATCTAAACGTCACGAAAGAAAGTTTCAATCAATCTTAGATGATGCCGCGTTACGTGCTAGCTAGTTTTACTTCAGTTAGCTAACTGGCTCTCCGATCACGCCACACGTAGGCCAGCTAGAAGGCTCCGGCGTGTCAAGGAATACGCCCAAAATGGCAAACTCAACAATCTGTTTGGTTAAAGAATATGACAATCAACAACATCGTCCCCATTTGCTTCAATAGCAGAGGGGATTCACTCGACATTTTCAAGGCCTCGGGGTAGATTTTTCACCCGGAGAGGCGGAGACAGCAGCACAGGTGGAAAATCCGATTGGATAAAAGCTCTAATTTATTAGCTGCACTGGAAGCAGCGCAACTGAGAGAGAGAGTAGCAATGAAATTATGTTAATAGGCTGATGGGAACGAACTTGTAAAATACATATAGCATTAATGAAAATATACATTAAATTTTAAGAATATAATTTTCTGATTCTGACAATCTCTAGGCCAGCAAAGAAGGTATTGCTGGCCCTGATGTGATATGCTCCCGTGTGTCCCCATTACATAACTGGCAAATCTTCAAAAAAATTGCAACTAAATATTTTTTACATTTTAAATCACATTTTTGTTTCAATGTAGATTGCCTAATGATTTGAATTGAATTACGTCACATCAAGACGTCAAGAGCTTCCCTTTAATATAAACCATATATTTGTAGATATGTTTTCAATGACACAGTGATATAAATGCGTGTATGCAACGTGACTGACGTTACAAGTACATTCCGGTGGGGGAATCTAAAGAAGACACTTTAATAGATTTCTGCCAGTGATGAAAATAATAACGTACAGTTATTCGTCACTCCACTGCTGGATGAAGGGATCACCACATTGTAATGGTTGTTTGACCATACTTCACCACACTGGTCCAGTGCGTGTTAGTGAAGGGGCAGGGGGTGTGGGTTACCAGGATCGGTTCAGATACCATTCACAACTTCTAGATTTGAAGCTTTCGTGACTGCAAGGATTCATACTCCTTGGTTTTTTCGGTAAAGTTACGTAGGTAAAAAATTAAATTAAAATTAATAAAAGTAATATTACTTTTATTAATTAAATAAAATTAATACAAGTAATATTACTTTTATTAATTATAATTTTATTTTTTACCTACGTGACTTTACCGACAAAACCTAGGAGTATGAATTCTTGCAGTCACGAAAGCTTCAAATCTAGAAGTTAATTAAATAAAATTAATACAAGTAATATTACTTTTATTAATTATAATTTTATTTTTTACCTACGTGACTTTACCGAAAAAACCTAAGAGTACCATTCACAACTAACGCAAGCCGTGGCCATGAATCGAGCTCAAATTGTAGGATTCGTAGCGCAGTGCCACCGTTTCACCCTCTTGCCGGCGATATCAAAGCGAAATCTGCGGACACGCTGTTGGGCTCAGGCCCTGCTCCCGTGGCTTGCGTTAGCGATGAGGCCACCCGGCTGTTGCGTGCGCTCCCACGGACGAATCCATGACACGGTGGGGTGAGCGAGAGGTTTCTTTAATGATGTATTGCAGCAGGCACGAGTCATCAGCGGTGCTTCCTCCCGAGACCGAACGACACGCTCGGAGGTCAGCCAATTATTCGCAAACATGAAACAATACACGGGCTAATTAACCCAAGATTTCATTCCTCGTTAATTATGCAAAGCAGCGTGCCTTGCAAAAAATATGCTCCTGCAAAGGGACTTAGCCACTGACGGATTTATGAAAACAGACGAAATGTCCGAAGCGCCTTGAGAAAATTGACTCTGATTATACCATGGGGGGGGGGGGCACAATGAGTGCAATTACATTAATTCACGCAATTAAACCGGAGGGAGGGGGGGGGGAAATGCACTGAAACGTATAAAGCTAACAGCCTGCAGGTATTGATCAATTAGGTTTGATAATTCAGGTCAACCTGAGAGATGCAATGTCTCGAGACATTTTTTTTTACAATGTTGCTCTGCTAGATTCACCTTCTCTTCGCCTTTCTCATGCTCCGCTGAAAAATGACTTAAGAATTTCTCCGCTGAATTTTTTTTTTTAGGAAGAAACCCCCCTCCCACCCCCCCCCCCCCCCACATATAATTGTAAGCTCGAAATTATGAACGCCTGCCCAAAAGCGTGATGTTTTTCCATGCAAAATGCACCGCGGTTTATTTATTTGTTCATGCTAATCCGTGGAAATGCCACGACTGAGACGCAGCGTTCACATTCACGGTGCGGTCCTGGAAAGCGTACGGGGAAGGGGGGGGGGATAGTCGTGGGCCGCAGCAAACGGGATGGATGGTGCACATTCAGAACGTGTTAGATCGAAAAAAAGAATAACCTCGCGTAGCGCGACAAATGATATCACATTAAGGGAAAATGAACCATTCCTGAAAAGAAAAGTACCTTTAAGGCTACGGCAACTACATTGTTACACTTGGGATGAACAGGGATCCTGACACACGGAGGCATTTTATAAATTACCTGGAAAGCTATTGGAGGCAAATAAATATAAACCAAACCGGTCCCCCCCATCCATACCAAGTGAAAGTTTTCCCGAACTATTTAAGGAAATGCAATGCGTGACATTGACAGATGGATATTTTAAAAACTAGTTTTCATTATCAGTTCCTCGAAAATAATTCACACACCTGTTCTACTTGGCTTTTTACCAAGCCTACCTGACATGGCAGCTTTGAAATTGTAATTTTATTTTTGTTATCTGATTTACCGTTTTATTTTATGTTTTGCATTGTAAAGTATGTTGCCATAAAACTATGGTTATTAAAATTTACGACCTGAGTGTTGTTCCTGAAACAACCACTTTCGCTCGAAGCGCACTCATTTAACGCCATGCACACTATAGCGCCTTTGTGAAAGCAATCACATGTTCTTCTATACACACACAAGAACACTCCTCGTGTGCATTTCCCATATTACTTAATAAGAATTTTTGAAATGTATATGTGTGAAAATTTACAAATCCAGCCCTTCAGTCGATCATTAATACCACAGAAGAGGGCCCCCAGCACGGTCGGCTACATACGGTGCAAAAGAAGTTCAGCATGCATACATATTAGTGATGGGCGTTGTTTCACCACACACCTCATCACGCTTTTCAATGCTGGTTGGTGGTGGTGGCAGCATGGCACATTTACAACAATGGGACGTGGTGGATAGTGACAGCCCTGTAAACATCCACCACGTATTCCCGCATCAGCCTTTACACCGCAACCGATGGTGGTCACTAACCAAAGGACTCATATTCTTAGGTTTTTTCGGTAAAGTCACATAGGTAAAAAATTAAAATTAATAAAAGTAAAATAAAAAAATAAAATAAAAATCACGACGTTTCGGAGGCAACACAAGCTTCCGTCTTCAGGTGGAACCGTCACAGCACGATAGCTGTATCAAGTGAGAGAGAAAAAACCTAAGAATATGAATCCTTGCACTCACGAAAGCTTCAAATCTAGAACCCAAGGACTGTTCAGGCTAAAATATGCTCAGCTTCCAAGATCTGAAGAGATCACGTTCGTGGCTGGTGATTTCATCATCGGCTCATATAACCCGATTCAAAAATGTTTATCACTTTGAATACAATTTGTGTATTATAATTGTTGCACTTAAGTTAACCTGCGTTTAAAATGCGAAATGAATACACCTACAAGGCTGTATTACATTTGACGTGATATATTTGGGTATTTTCCAATTTATTTTAAGTGAGCCTTCAACGTAATTTCATGAGATGAAGATTCTATTTGGAAACCTCATGAAGCCGCAGCTGCGACAGAACATCTTCATGGGATGTGGAAAATCACGTACAATTGGCATTTTTACCCATTACATAGTGGGGGGGGGGGTCACACTTTCCTACACATTCTGCTATATGTTTGTTTATCGTATGTCGGTTAAACCAATAGTTTTTACTTTCCAAGCTGGGGTTAAGAAATATTAAGCGCAAAACTAAAAAGAATGGGAAGAGTTTTTTTCTTCATAGTTTCCTGTGCACAACCATTGGTGGCCAGGCAGAGACGAAAAACTCGCTACCCTTGAGAACCCATTTTATTGACTGTTGCATGAAACCCGGGTTCGAATTCGGACTTTGGCAGTGTCAGCTCAGTGCTTTGATATCTCAACGTGCTTGGCCACCTTTTCATAGGGAGCTTTAAAACAACATAAAAAAAAACACACTGCACGTTTCATGTACAGCAGAAGGCTGCTCGTACATCAAGCAAAGTGGAAATTTTTGCTAGATTTGAAAATTCATCACGAGTAAAAATATAAAAGAGGAATCGGATAATCCACGTGAAAATTTTTATTTTTAGTGGCTCGTAAATATTGATGGGAGAGACCACCCTTCCACTTTGGAAGTGCATTGTGGATTCCAAGGAAACATTCCTTGCCACGGAGGAGACCGCCGCTTCACAGCCAATCCTGACCATAAAGGCGAGCACGACTTGAATAGACTCCCCCCGAATGACACGTTAAGGGGGGTGAGAGGCGGCCGCCGCGTTTGTGCGAGTGGAGCCCTCTGCAGTGGCACCAAATTGTCGAATGAGCATTGCGGGAGATGCCCGCTGAGCTGATCTGCTCTGGGGTCACCAGAACATCGGCGCCACTCCGGGTTCTCGGCAGCGCTCTCAGCTTTAACAAATATTTTCGTACGGAGTGGGCGCGATGGGAATTTTAATATTTTATTGCTGCAATTAGGAGCTGCCCGTTTTTTTTTTTCTCCTAAGCGCAAGCCAGAGAAGTCGGGGAGCGGATCTGTGTCAAAATAATGTGGTGTACCCAGGCAGATACAATCCCACACAGCACGTGGTTTTGTAGCGATGTGGCTCTTAAAATGTTGCCTATGTAGTGCTTTGGCGAGAGCTTGCAATAAATGTAATTGCGTGCACATGCCGCTGTTTTACGGTTCTAAAACAAATTAAAGGAACAATCGTGAAAATGAATACAAAATGCACACCTTTAAAACACATATAAACACGAGCATAACCCCAACAAACTCACTGGTGCGAATTAATAATCACCTGCAACACCGAAGGAATGAAACTAGGCTGTGGTAAAAATATTCATGTGGCTTAAATCTATGATATGGCCACCAAAACAACAGTTTTGCACCGAGTTCTTCTCCCCAGTAAAACCCCGCTCTCGTCTCGTGTGATCAACGAGCTTGGCGGCAGGTTAAGGGTTAAGGTTTATTAGGAGGTGGTAAAAGATTTCTTAATCCGAATCCTGGAACAATATCAGTGGGTGGAGCCAATTGATCATGCAATCCTTGCAGTCAATGGGATGCTCAAATAGAAAAATGGGATGGCGTTGAATCGGAACATTTGTCTTATAGGTTGACTTCAATAACGCGGCAAGTGCACCCTTTACACTCTGGCCCTTCTTCTTGGTTCTTTCGGTAAAGTCACGTAGAAGGGAGATAATAAAATAATAAAAATATAAAACGTAATAATATGATACAATTCTCACGACGTTTCGGCCACAACGCAAGCAGCCGTCCTCAGGTGAAGAACAGGTCTGTCGGAAACGTCGTGAGAATTGTATTATTTTATTATGTTTTATATTTTTATTATTTTATTATCTCCCTTCTACGTGACTTTGCTGAAAGAACCAAGAAGATGAATCCCTGCAGTCACGAAAGCTTTAAATCGAAACTCTGGCCCTTGCGCAACGTCGCCGTCAACCAGACGGAAGATTTAGACTTAAAATTTTCGTGACTGCAGGAATTCATATTCGTGGTTCTTTCGGTAAAGTCACGTAGGTAGAATACTAAAATCAAAATTAAAAGAAAAAAACCCACGACGTTTTGATCTCAACACAAGCGCTCTTCCACCTTGTGTTGCGATCGAAACGTCGTTGTTTCTTTGCTTTTAATTTCGATTTTTGTTTTCTACCCACGTGACTTTACCGAAAGAACCAAGAATACAGACAGAAGATCTCAGCGTGGGACATCTCTGCGACTATCCCCGACGTCTGCGGAGGGGATTCATTTGGACCTCATTACACGCCGGCACAAACGGCGCTGCGCGCAACACGACACGGGGAGGTGCGAGTCGGCTCCAAATTAGCGAGACGATTGCAACAAAAAAAACGTCCGATAGTTCCCTGCGACCCCCCCACCTCCCTCTCCCCCACCTCACCCCCACCCCAAAAAAGCATGGATGGGAAGACAAAAAAAATCCAGCGGCAGCAGCAGCAGCAGCAGCAAGCGGCAGAGCTCTGGGGTGCCGAGCGTGTGCTGGAGATAAGAGCAATGCTCATTCGAAAAGCCTGTTTGTTACGGGACGCAATTTATCAGGGCTGTGATTAACGGGAACGGCGAGTGCCATTCCTCTCCTGCGCTCAGGGTCTGTGCACGCATCGCGCTTCTCGCATCGTCGACAGCACAAGGCGGAAAGGCTGCTCAAGCTTTGCTGCAATTGAAAAATATATATTGACACGTGGATTTTTAATCAATGAGTTATTTATACATTGTATGGGGATGGGGGGGGGGATGTGGACCAATCAATTTCAAGGACAGTGCGTTTGCATTTCGACTGCTTGTGTTGTGGTTATTGCAAGCATGATTCGTTGTATAAAGGTGTCAGTTTTGGTGCCAGATAAAAGGGTAAAAACCTATTACTATATCTTGCTACTGGCAAAGGAGGTATCAATGTAAATGCTTACCCCGAGCTCTCAATACTTTGATAGTGCGCTGTTTTTGAGTTGTACGCCTTTTTGTGTCATCTGGTCCCACACCAGTGGAGACTAGGCTATAAGAAAAGCCGTCTCGAGTGCGGACCAATCAATTTCAAGGACAGTGCATATACTTATCAGAGTTGTCTCTTTTTTGTTTGCATTTTGACTGCTTGTATTGTGGTTATTGCAAACACGATCCCTTGTATAAAGGTGTCAGTTTTGGTGTCAGATAAAAGAGTAAAAACCTATTACTACTGATGGGGAAGGGGGGGGGGTATAGTGGTGGTACGGCGGTTTCGTGTGTTGCGCTGTAAATGTGGTCGATGGTTTTATTCTTGTCTCCGACTAACATCAGTGGCGAGTGACATCTGAACCGGTTCTGGGTCCTCACCATTTCACAAACCATCACTGGCCAGAGTGGTGAAGTATGGTCCAAACAACCCCCAAGACCAACATGGCGTGCGGAGGCATTTATTCAGCAATGAATTGACCACGGGCTGTGAATTATTGTTGTCATTATCATTATCACGTTGTTTCCTCAAGACAATATATGCAACGATTTCCACGTTGTGCTTCTTACCCTAAGACACACTAATAATTCACCGTGGTCAAATATGTCCTTTGTTTGATGTATTTTAGCAGTCGTCTCGAATACATAGCAACCAGTAGGGGGGAAGAAAAAAAAACCTCCTCATTATCATCAGCAACAACAACAACAATTGTAAGGTGTGGACTCTTTCCTAACACCCCAAGCAAACTGGGGGGGGGGGGGGAAGTCGCACTGAGCACAGACGCTGGGGCGGGTGGGAAGGGAGGAGGAGGACGCTCAGGAGCCAAGGCAGAAGGAGCCACAGCTTCCTCCGAAATGGCAGATAATGTAAGTAATTGCACAATCTGCGCCTCACCGTTATTTACACTTAGAGCGCACGCACGCACGCGCTATTAAAAAGGGGGGCCGGTGACGGGGGAGGTGGGGGAACAAGGACAGGTTGCGATGTGCGATGCTACCTTAGATCCACGGCTGGATTCGTTCCTGTGGCGCATTGTCAGCCACTCCGCTCCGATATTGCCCAAGGAAGCATTTCTGTTTGCTTCGCTGGGCTATTTTTTTTTTTAACGGGGGAGGGATGTGGGGGTGTGTGGGTAGGGGGCTTTAGAAAAAGGTTGCCTTTTTTCCAGGCAGCTCTCTGCCAGGGTCTCGTAGTGGAGGCAAGCTGTCGGGCAGCAGCAGCAGCAGCGGCACCCCTCGCTGTGCCCGCGCGCGAGCTCGCGGGCCCAATTTACGCGTTATCATTCGCATTGCTCGAGCGCTTGCTGCCTTCTAATCTCAGGCAACGCTCTGACGTAAAATCCCGTCGCCTGGCAACCCCATCGATCGCCTAGCAACCAGATCGATCCTCCCCGGGTCAATCCTGAACCGCTGTATTTATCCGATTCTATGAATCTACAGCAAATTTTTTTTTCGTTGTTGTTGGTCTTATTTTTCTGCCTCTTGTTTTCTTAGCATGTATATTTTAAACTATTTTTGGAAGAAACTGCGGCGGGTGCTTGGGGAAGGAACAGGCGGAGAGAGGATGGGGGAAGGGTGTGTCCATGGACTCGTGATGCTCTCAGAGTGCACACTGTCACTCCTTAATCCGGAAAATCCAGAACATTTCTGGCACGGGATAAATTGTCACACTTCGCATTAGCGGAGACCTTCCTGCTGAAGCCGATAACCGCACTGCACCACAGCAAAGTAAACTGGGACACCACAGAGCCCACTGCGAGGCATTAGCATTCACCCCGAGGCAATTAAGACAATTGGCCTTGAAAAACTACAGGCCAAGAGCAGAAGCTGAGCCCTCCTATCCCAATGCAGAATTTGGCAAATAACAATATAATACAGCAATAGCGCGAAGCAATACAACTAAAGTCTGTTCCTTATAACCATTAATAACACGCTTGGCTTACCACACAATGAGATGCCTTGTCAAGTATGTATGCGTCACAGAAGAGTATGCACAGTGCTGCAATGTATATGCCAAACATGACCATGCATATACCGTACGAGATGCTGCCATGGGGCAACTGCGAGCACCCTGGAGGTAGCCAGTGGATCTCCCGGCGTGGCAGTTGTAACAATGGGAAAGTTTCTTAAATCCCCGTTGTCCACCCAAGAGTATGACACGGGCACTCCACAGTTGTTTGATTGGCAGGTTGCGTGCCGGCGGGGATAAAGTGCGGGTACGCCCACCCCTTCCAAGACATCTCGTCAGCGTTGCAGAGTAGACCAAATGCCATCTAGAGCCTCTTCTAGTGGAGGCCCTTCTGCCAACAGTGACGAGTGAGCAAGCAATTGCAGGGCTGCACCTTTACATTCTTTATATTGTGCAAATGAGATTCATGCAGACTATGAAGTGTACGCTCGCGCGATATTTTCTTTGCATTCCAATTTTTGAGCAATTTCAGACTAGTTTGCTGACGAATTGTCACAGGTATATTCCCTATCACAAAAATACTGTGCGTAAAAATAGATGTGCAATGGCGACGCAGTGATTAGCGCACTGCACCACCAATCTGGTGATGTGAATTTGATTCTCGGCTAGCATCAGTGGCGAGTGATAACCGAGTCGATGCTAGCCATGCTCCGTCACCAAACCGCAGGTGACCTGCGCGATCAAACTGAAATGGCGCGAGGAGGCTTCGGCAGACCGACAACGCAACTGTGAAGAGCAACGATAAAAAAAAACTCGATTTAAAGCAGCCGTCTTCACCTGAAGACGGCTGCTTGCGTTGTGGCCGAAACGTCGTGAGAATTATTTTATTTTATTATGTTGCTTGCGTTGTGGCCGAAACGTCGTGAGAATTATTTCATTTCATTATGTTTTATTTTTATTATTTTATTACTTCCCTTCTACGTGACTTTACCGAAAGAACCTAGAAGAAAAAAAACTATTAAAAAAATCATACTTTTCACTTTTTCTTTTACATTTTGTTGTCAGGCTCACTGGTGATCGCCCCCAACAAAGAGGTCGCTGCATGCTACACTGAATCTGGCCGGCAAGGGTGTGCAAGCAACATTTTTTTGACACGTGTTGCATTGGATCAATATGCTTGGCGGAGTTACTAAATCAGCCTGCTGGTGTTAAGGGGTTAGTGATGACTGACCTAATGAAGTTGGTAACACTCTTAGAGCCACACACGCATCCATACCCCCAGCCTGTTGTTGCGAGGCAACTGGGAGCCAAACGAAATGGGTAGTGCATAATCACCAAGACTGTATTATCAGCAGCAGCATCATTATTGCCATCGCAATCACCACCATCACAATGATGAAAATCATAAAAATAATCACCATCGCCACGATGATTATCTGCGTCGTGACATGAACCAGCCGTAGCATTTTCGCCGCTTGATGCAGAGGTTCGCTGTTCGAACTCGGCAGGCCACCCTGGTTATTACTGCGGGTGCATTAACCATAAAACTCAAGCCATCTGCTTCACAGTGTATGTTAAAGACCCCACGATGTCATTGGGTAATATTAGACCAATGTATGTTGGGATCATGGTCATTATTTACCTACGAATGAATCAATTGGGATTCGGCATAACACCATTGCACACAATTGTAAAACTACTGCAGACTATGTCTGTGAAACATATGCCTTCACAGTGATCTTGCACGAGAAGAATTGCGTGAATACCAAATTTATTCAATGATTGTTTTCATTATCACCATCATTGTCACCTCCACTATGATAATAAAATCATCAGCTACTGTGCAATATTCTGAAATATTTGGTTCCTGTATATTCAAAGGCTACTGAATGTGAGAACCATGTATAGGGACCAATCAGAATTGGGCACAGTGGATCATCATTGTCATCATCAGCATCATCATGACCACCTTCATAATCTTCATCACCATTTTTATCATAACTTATCATATCTTTCTTGTACAGTGTCATTATTTTGTCATTTGATTGCCTGGTTGTGTGGGAGTGCGGTAAAATGTGGGTACTTCCATCTCTTGCAAGATGTCTGGCTTGAGAGGGGCCAAAAATACCTGCTAGAGCAGCTCTCTATAGCTCCATCTGGTGGAAAACCTTTCTCCATCAGTGGCACGGGCAAGAAATTTCAAGGTTGCACCTTTACCTGCAATGCATTGTTGTTTATCCAACCAGTTAAAAAACGACTCAATGCGAGGCAACAACAAACAGGGGCCAAATATGTCTCAGCGGCACCAGGCAACCCTAACGAGCCCAGCAGCCGAAGCGACATTGGCACAGGCTGGAGCGGACACTCAGCCGCTGCGTAGAAGGCCACAACACCAGGCTGTGGCAGTCCTTAGTTGAAGACGAGCCACCGCTTTGTTTTGCTGCTGACGTTGGAAGGTGGTCCCGGTGACTGCGAGTTCAGAGAAGGGGCAAACAAACAGCAGGCAAAGCCGCAGTTCATTGTGAAAACACTGCTCTCTCTCTCTCTCCTCCTCCGAGGTGTATTCCCTTGCCACCTCCTTTTAGGAGTAGGAAATGTGCCAGGTGGACATTTTGGCCCCTGATGTGTAGACAGCCGGCAGCTTTTTAAAAAAGATTTTTTTTTTCTAAATTCGTTGTCTCTAGGCTATACACATTGCTTGTTATTACTTAAATGTGTCTGCTAAACCCTCGAGAGGATGGCTTAGTCGTGCACAATTCAGAGTTGGAAAATAATAATGAACTTAGGTTTTGTTTGTTTGTTATTTCCTGTTCTCTTTCGGGTTAATATTTTACCAAAGATAAAAAGTAAAGTTGAAAAATCTTCTCTCAAACATTTTCTCACACTCCACCCTCGTTCTGCCACTCTCACGCTCTCTCGCCCACACTACCTGCTCCAATGGTCTCTCCCGAACAACTGAGAAGGGTTCATACCAGTGGCGGCTCCTGCAAAATCTCTCAGGGGGGGCAAATGTCTGGATGATTGATAAGGATAAGGTCCACCCATGCAATGGATAAATTAACAGCTTAAGCATATAAAGGCAACTTCACTTCTTTAATATTAATGAAAAATAAAGTGACTCTTACATTTCATCTTGTTTGTTTTTATACTCACTATTAAAACAAACCACTCAAGTTTCTTTTATTAAAGATTCCACTAGGTGGCGACAAATTATATTGTTGGATGAAACGTGCTTACGTATGATGACGTAAGCACGTATGATGACGTAAGCACGTTAGGGCGAGCCCTCCCGGAAGCCAGAGAATGCATTGCAGCGCCCCCGTTCGAAAAAAATCATCTTTGAATGTAAGTCTATGGGGCCACTCGGGGCGATTCTCAGCTGGAGGGAAATCGCCCAAAAAGAGGCGGTACTCCACAGAACGTAGCATGACGCTGATTGGACTATATCCAGAGGCACAGTGACGGCTAGCGTGACTCTGTGGTTGAATGACATTAGGTGGTGCGTCGCCCAATCGCCCTAATGAAGAAACCGCCCCTGGTTCATACTCTTAGGTTTTTTTCGGTAAAGTCACGTAGGTAAAAAATAAAATTAATAGAAACAAAATAAAATAATAAATCACGGACGTTTCGGAGGCAACACAAGTCTCCGTCATCAGGTGGGACCGTCACAGCCAAATTTACTGTATCAAGTGAGGTGGCATCCTCTTGAGGAAGGCCAGCGTCTCGAGAAGCTGTGACTTCTTGTCTCGTTGTCCGTTAAAAACTCTAACATATAGGTGGAATTCCTCCCCGTAGATGGTATTAATTCTAGATTTGAAACTTTCGTGACTATTCATTTTATTTGAAGCTTTCGTTTTTTTTTGGTGGTGGTGGTGTTAAAAAGCAATACAGCCTAATACAGTACACGAGGCCGAAAACATTATTCTCCCGGTCTAGATAGACCGGCGGCATTAACCTAATGTAGCAGAGGAAATGATCACCGCACAGGCAAAAATCGTGCAACGGGACCATTTTCGCCTCAACTTTATCACAGGGTCCTTCTATAAACGTTCTCATCAGAGAATAATTAAGCGGCAAATGAGGTACGACAGATACAAATGCGGTGCGAGGGTTCAATTAGCCACAGTGGGGGGTAAAGAAAAGAAAAAAACCCGTCTCGGACCAAAGCGCACGGACGCCTGAAGCTACTGTCACTGAGAGAGGGCCAATGAGCAAAGAGTCGTCGAAGGCCCGATAAATAATACAGCATCCCTTATTCGATATGTGCATACATCTCAAACTCAAAATATTGACCAATAAATAATATATTAACTTCTAAGGCAAAGCTTTAGGGAGGGGGGTGGTACATATTTAAAATATCGAGTTTAGGCTCAATTTATATCGCGACTAAACATTTTACCAATATACAATACCGCAAAGACGGGGTTTGTTTCAGAGTAAATTGATACGAATACAGGAATGTATATTTATCTTTACGATTCGCAATAATTGTGCAAATACAGCATGAATGGGGCTACTGGTGGAGTGGCTGTACAGTGGTTCGTGCACTGCGTTGCAAGCCAAGCGACCAGAGTTTGGTTCCTGACCACTGCTAAGGTCAGTGGCGAGAGATATCAGCGGCGAGAGATATCAGGACTGGTCCTGGGCCTCCAATTTCAATAACCCGCACTGATCAGCGTGGTCAGGTATGGTGGGAAAAAAAGAATCCCCATTAAGGACACGGTGTGGATGAAGCCTCTACCCAGGAGTGGATTGAAAAATTGCTTTATATGTTTTATTGTTCACTGTACATAGATAGGTTGTAGAAATGTATAGCATCATGTAAACCTCAAACTCGGAGTCTTAATAACCATCTTAAAGTGATATTGTTTTACACCATTGGAACCTCCTTTGCCAGTAGCAAAATATGATAATTGTTTTTTACCCTTTAATCTGGCAACAAAACTGACACCTTTTTTTTTACAAGGAGTCATGTTTGCATTGACCACAATACCTGTGGTCGGAATGCAAACAAAAAACACAACTCTGATAATGTATGCACTGTCCTTATTATCAGAGTTGTGTTTTTTGTTTGCATTCCGACCGCAGGTATTGTGGTCAATGCAAACATGACTCCTTGTAAAAAAGTTGTCAGTTTTGTTGCCAGATAAAAGGGTAAAAAAAAAACAATTATTATGATATTGTTTTGTGGACAAAATGATGACGGCGATAATAGTGGAATCTTAACATTCGAAAGAGCGCAAAACTACCGCCCATAAATAAAAAGTAATCGCCAATGTGGGAATGTGCGTTTGACAGAGATAGAGAAATGCATTCCTGCCAATTCTGCATTTTATCTCCTTTGCAATAAAGAGTCGTCTACATCTCAGGCGTGTACGCAGCAGTGCTTTAGAACATTTACTCATTGTAATTGCTGTGCAATAACAACCGTGGCATAAAAGGTAATGTAATAATGCTCCTCACCTACATAAGTACAATAAGCTGTTAAATGTAGTTCTTTTGCAGAATGTTAGCGAGACAGGTCAGCAGCCACAGCACGAGGAGTCGCTCGACCTCACTTCAGCCGAAATTGGCCCTTTGCCACATGCTCCAATTCATCAGGGGTTAAGCAGAGAGACTACATGCTACCACTGGTGAAATTGGTGAACGTGGCCAGGAATAGGGGATGGAGCTAGAGCAAAGCCACGCAACTGTGGAAAGTTTTCACCAATTGGCAGAATTAAATTCCAGAAGCAGAATTACATCCAGTGCCGGATTATCCTAGGAGCAAAAGTAGTTACATATGCTACGAGTCCCACACTTTCAAGGGGCCCGCTCTAAATGCTTTCAAGCTATCAATTCTGGTTCAATGATTCTGCACTTGCTCGATTACTATAGTACTATACTGCTTAAACTTTCATGAACGACTGGGTGTTTTCAGGTTAGGCACTGATTACGTCCATTAAAATTATGGGGGATGTGGCCACTGAAGGTAGTGGTCGAGAGGGCACACTGTTGCTCCAATCCACCGTATTCATGGTGGCCCTTTTTGATCGCCACTCTTTTGAAATTTTAGAGGATATTTCTGTGTTCCTGGAATGGGGTCAACGTGTGGAATCGGGCCTGAAAAATTCACGCGAGTTCATTCCTTGGACCTTTTGTCAGTCCCTCGTCTATGGGTAACCCCGTAGATTGACAAGGCGCAATCAACTTCGACGAAGGATGTGGATCATCCAGAGGCACTGAACCGCGACCTGCTTTTGCAATCAATTTCGGTTTCCTTGATTCAGCTTTAAAATGCATTAAAGATGCTTAACATTTCCAGATTTAAAAAAAAATGCGTGCTTGAGATTAGAACGGCTAAGCTTTTCTTTTAAAAACGAATCTCCGCGAGCATACCTGTGCCTCGAAGTGAGTCATCAGGGTGCAAAGTCGTTGGTGGGCCGTGAGCCTGCCTCTTTATCCCTTCATAGCTTTCGAAGGCCAACGTGATTAACACTGGCGAAACGTTATTAAGCCCCACAAATTATTATTGGAGGCGAAAAAAAATGATCACGTGGGGGTGATATAAAAAAAAAAGTAAATAAAATCGTCTCGAAAATAAATATATAATTAAAGGGATAAATAAAGAATGGATAAAAAGAATTGCACGCTGTGCGATGTCCTGAAATATCTTTGAGCAGCTGTCATCGATTTGCTGTTGATGTAAGAACGGTGGGAGGTTTATTGAGGCGCTAAACCCGGCAAGAGACGTCCTCCTTCCCACCAGGACCACATGCTTTTCCACGGACGGAGCGAAACAAAGGAGAGAGAGAGAGGAAAAAGTGGAGAGGCTATGGATGTAGTAGATGCTCAGTAGAGCTGATTTATTTAAATTGCTAAAATTCCATTTTTAAATTACACAAAATAATTAGACTTTCATTCACAATGAAACATCTAATTTTAGCAACAAGGCATGGTTGAATATTGTAAAGGAATTTTGTGGGTGTTCAAATGTAATTGTATTTGTATGCAACAATTTGACTTGTAATACGCCACGTTGATGATCACTTTGTTACAGCACCTTGTGTACCATACTGCAATACAGATACACTTCATCACGAAAGCTTTTCCAATATCGGGCAATTTGTTTATGCTTACAGTATATATTTATTGAATTTTAAAATCCATCTATCCACCTGCATAATTAGTTGACCCAATCGCACTTTCTCGAGGTTAATGCAACGGGATAAAATAACAAAGCCACACCAAAGATGAAACTGTTTAACGGGGACTCATTGAAATCTGCAGTAATGATGCTATCCGCAAGTTAGACAATATATACAGTATCTGAATGGTCATACCGTAGAAATGTTAACATGCAAGAATAATCTTCAACGAGCACGATGTGCAGCTCCGTAATTTAGACAAATGCCCAAAATCTGCAAGTATCTCACTGAAGGCATTTGTCAGCGTTTCAGCAAACGGCCTCCCATGATAGCACACGCTTGACACGCACAACATTAACATTGACAGAATAAATAACATGCGTCGGGGCCAACTCGTCCCTGAAATTTGGGGACATTTCATGCTTCTTACGGCAGCATATGAGGCAGAGCACGCTTGCTCATTACAACACTTTGAAGATTTATTTTAAATATACTTCAAAAAAACCTTATTTTGAGGTTATGATTTGATTTGCAAGTGGATTAGGAGAGTGTTTTTAAAGGGTTCCAAATATAAATCCATAGCAATGCATTTCAAAGGAGCCGATATGTAAATTATGTTTTTTTTTTCTATTAGAGCCAATGTTTTTTTTTAGCTCGGAGGCCACATTTTGCACGATCACAGACTTGCCTGCGTCAGCAGCGCATAAATTAGTCATCAGCAGCGAGCGCTCATTGCTCGGCAAGGAACGGGCGGCTCTCACACGAGGCGAGCGGGACTCCACCGCGGGTCAAAAGACGACATTAAATCCGAGCGATCAGTTCCACAACGGGGGACACACCAGAGCGAAACGTAACAGAGCGTGAAATAAGCGTCTGCGGTCGGATCACAGGATCCAGAGTCGAGCTGTGCGGCGGCGTGACAGCCAGAGAATGGCATGTAATTAACACAGATTGTCCCTTTGGCTGCAAAGAATGAGGGGGGGGGTGGGCAGGGTTGGAAAGCAATCACTGATTTGGATAAGCAATCCACAATATCCGCCCAGTGCTCTGAAAGGGTTGTTGCGAGTGGTTAAAATGCAAACTGGAGGGAGAAAAAAAAAACATTTGGGTGCGGACCGGGTCTTGGACTCAGCTAGGGTACTGAAACAAACGAGCGCGGGATCGGTGTAAGAAAATGCATCACGAAGACGAATGCTCCACAAATCAGAACTAATGGGGCAGTTTGCACACTGTAACTCTGGCCGGCCTGTAAAAGCCCAGCGGTAAATAAGGCCAATTATGTCCGCCTGCAGTGCAACCAATTGTCATAACTGTTATCATTTTTGGCGCATATGCAAACGGCCGCGTCCGGCAGACGAATTGGCCTCCGTGCGTGCGCACAAATTAATGAGTGGGTGCTGCAATGGTGAATACGCCTTACGCGGCGGCGGCAGAAAAATCATTACTTCAATTAAATTTCCAAACTATTTCCTCCCCCGGCTTGTGATGCAGCGATGGTGCTGGGTACGTATAAGGACCACCGGAACTCTGTTGCTGAAGGGCATTACAAAAAAAAATAATCTGTGCTCGCGATTGCGCACGGCGCAACTTAAGCGATCAGCTATAATTACTGTTGGAGGCTCGCAGGCGTTGTTCGGAGCCGCTGGACTTGGCAGCCATCTCTCCCGCGCATTATTAGAAAAATTAAATTGATCGTGCCCGAGAGAGCCTCCGGTGAACAAGGGGGGCCCTGCGAACGCGCGCTCTCTCGCACGTTCACGGGCCCGTTCGTAATGACACCCTCTCCAAAATGAATTTCATTGAAACACGTCACTGCATTCCTCCTCCTCCTCCGCTGCTGGCTTTTTTTTTTAAATGGGTTCTCATTCGATTGAGGTGCCTAGGGCCGAGTGCGCACACATTTGAGCACCGAGTGACGGAGACTTGATGCCACGTTTAGTTATCTCCGTCGACCAATACGATCACGTGAGCACAAATAACAATGCATTAAAATTACATGTGTTCCATTGGTGTTCACGTGATGGGTGGAACTCACGAGCACACATTATAAATACTTGAAAAGGAGCCCATCACGATAAATAGTTATCACCCAAAACGTTAACCCGATGCGGGTCGGCTGGTATACCATTATACTGGAATTGGGGCCACAAGTGACGCTCAAACAAGGTATTCATCCACTGGCGAGAGATGGTCTAGACATGCAAGCTTTGTCACCGTGGTCATCGTTGGTTTAGAAAAGGGGTGCAATCGGCCAAGAGGGCTCGCACCTCCACACAATTATACAGGCTCTCAACGCGAGCGAGACCAATCTGCGGGCTTTAGTGAAAATGGGTTTGCTCATAAAATCCCGTCGGCCCGTTTTTCCTGAAAATGGGGTTCTGTGGTGGACGCGGGGACCCCGTGTTTCGACGATGCCTGTACATTTTTGCCGAGGATAAAAAAAATATATAGGGTCGTTACACGTGATGGATGACCGGCTAGGGGGACAGGGGGTCGGAGGGTGGGAGGGCAAGGGGAGTACCGATGGTGATGGGGGGAGGACTTTTTCATCATGGGAATGTTTTAGTGCTCATCACGTGTGTACACAACAACAGAATGCTGCTGGTCGTACGAAAGTTCCATGTCCGCCATGTTCATTTCCAGAGATGGTTACATTTAGGTTTTATTTTCCCCCACCTTACAAATGTAACATAAAAATATTACTCGATCAAATTCCTCGGCAAATAAGATACATTTTAAAACGTGGCTACATTTATAAATGGGTATTAAGAAAGTCCAATATTACTCGAGCATATTTGTTGGAAAGCATGCTCCGAAATAATTTCTGTTCCTCGAAAACAAGATAAGCGAAAATGCAGAGTGAGGTTTAAAAATGCGTTTATCTGCTCACAGAACAAGGTTGTAAAGCAGCGGGATTCTCATCATACGGTGTGACCCCAGCAGTGACCTCCAAGAGTGGAATTTTCCACTGGGCAAAAAAGAAAAAGCCCCGACTACATTTTCAAGTCGACCGGTCCACTACCCATGTTATTATATCAGAGACGGGGCATTGCGTAAGAAAAAACACAGGCCAGGCCACAATAGGGGCGGCATTCATTTCATCCTTCCCTTTGTGTGTATCAATGCCGCTCTGCGCAACTGTGAAAGGTGCTTAAATGAAGGAAAATTACAATGATTTTCGTCGCCATCATCATTTTCATATTACGGCATTTTGTGTCATCTTTGCTCTCTGCACCAACATCCGTGTTAGGGGTGCTTAACAATACCACAAATTGCCACAGTTTCTTTCACACTGGACAACTCACTGCCACTACACGCTGCTGCATACAACAAGTGACATTTTCATAAACAATGCAAAAGAGTTACATTGAATTTCCCCTCCTCATATGTCACTCGGATGATATTTTGTCTGCGAGCATTTATTTTGCCTTAAACGAAGGGTCAAGTTATGTTAGGCTTTACTTTGTATTGGCATTATGAATATCAATGTAATGCAATCATTCTTTTTTTGTATTATCATGCACGCTCTTGCGTTTCCAAGTGAGAGAATAAACGAAAGTCTTTATTGCATATGCACTTGCAGAGGTCTAACTCAACTTATCAGCATTCTAGCGCTCTACATGCCCGAGATGTATTTACAATTCTACCTTCAGGATCATAATGCCCATTGTTATATAAAGTGCTCACACAGTGATGCTAATAATGCTCATGCCAGACATTTAAAAATGTAAACTATTTTTTATAGGTTTTTTTACATCAATTGATAGTTCTATAAAGCAAACACACATACAATGCACATATTATCATCATCACTTTAAATAAATGAATTTGTCCTGTAGTCCACCGTGGACAGAAAACATTGCAAAAGTGTGATGTATATTTTCAGGATGCGTTGAAAAGGCAGACCATTCTTAACGTTTTAATGCATGGCGTTATATTCTGAAATATAAAAATAGCCTCATGTCAATCATTTAAATCTAGTTTTGCATTAATAATAATTATTTGTACTCCAAATTACGCCATACTTTTTTTATATGTTTTATATACCTCAAACTGTTTGTGTCTGCCCATGTGTGGCTGGAGAAGTCGTGTAGTGGTTAGCGCACTGCACTCCGAACCCGGCAATCTGGGCTCGATTCTCGCTCACGAATATCTCAACCGATCCTGGGTCTCCCACCCCCCCCCCCCTAGGTTTACTCAGCCTTAAGCGAGTACCTGGTACAGCGTAAAAATGAGTACTAGGAGAACAAAAGCAGACAGGCAAAGTGCTGGCCAAACCTCCTTCTCGTGCGCCGTGCCGGCCTTAATACGTGCCCGCTAACAGACCTAGCCTCGACAGCCTGCGTCACTATCGGGGGTGGTGGAGGTGGAGGTGGTGGTGGTGGTGGTGGAGGTGGTGGTGGTGGTGGGGGTGGGTGGGGGACTATCTTTGTTTCCATGCCCACGCGCGGTTTGCCCCAAAAGATTACACGCGTGCAAATTAACCTCCCAAACTGGGCCAGCATTTCACCGGGGGCAGCCTTGCGGGGCACAAGCCACATGCACCTGTCACGTGGCTGCACTTGAAATGTCGCACAGCTCCATTGGCTGCTGCATCTCTATAGACGCGGCAGCAGAGTGGGGCGGGCATGGCATGGAGGGGGGGGCAGCGGGAATATCGAACGCACCGTGCGGCCGAATGACGGCCGAGGTCTGTGTCCTTGGCCCTTAACCCCCTGCTCTTAAAAGAAGTGGTCACGAGAGCGATGAGCAGTACAAAAACATGAGCTGCGCTCAAACGGTTGGCACAAACGCGGTGCGTAAATTATAACTGCACACGGTGTGCAGCCACACGCGCGTGTACGCCTGTGTAAATATTGAGCAAAGTGAAGCCATCTAAATGCGATGCAACTAAATTAACACGCGTGTTGTATTTACATTAGCAGTTGGAAGACGTTTAAAAAATGAAAAGCTGAGGGAATACATTCAAAAGCATATGCTCACTTAAATACATAGCAAATTGTTAGAACATTAAGAGTTGTTCTAGTTACTGCTAAACACCACATCTCTGAGTCGTCTCTTGCTGTGCGAGATCATTACGATGTAGTGGACCTCATTTGGCCCGAAAACGCACGCTATATTTTAACGTTACAACACCTAAATTACAGCGTTGCTTGCATCAACCAAATAAAGGTTTTTTTCCCCGAGTGTGGATCCACCCCCCCCCCTCAGATAAAAATGCTGATGTTATAACAAAAAAATATCAATTTCATGGTCCTCAAGTTCAGATTGCGTCTGCATCCTTGAAACACGGCCTTTGTGGTAATATAGTTACCAAATTAACCCTCGTAATGATTACGGCATGTTTAAGCGCCACTCTCGCCCCAACCCCACAACCACTGCCGTTTCCACCCCTCCAGCGTCCCCCCCCCCCAACCCGACGCACCCCAAGGAACCTCTCAGAGGCAATGGCAAATTTGACATGACCACAAGACAGCATTTCTTGCCAGGGCTCTCATTTCGCCGGGGTTAGCATCTGAGGTCAGCCCCCGTCTGATGAAAGTTACAGATCACTGCCAATCGCGACTGATTTAATAACCTCCCGAGACGGCGATGCTGAGATGCTTCGGCGCCGGTGGCACGAAAGCAGCCGGCGTTTGGGTGTTGCCGTGTACAGGAGGGGGAGGGGGGCAGTGCAGCGTCACTAAGCCTGGGCACAAGCTGGTTAGTTGGCGGGGGGGGGGGGTTCGCAAAAACAAAACCAGCAAAACCCACCTCTGGCTGTGCGCGTCATCCACTTGCCTCTGCGGGTCAGGAGTCAAACAGGGGTCATCCAGGGTTAAAAACCATCGGGCCATAAACCAATCAAAACGGCCTCCCACCAGGAGGCAGGGATGAGCGATAGGCATTTGTCTGGCCATCTTTCGGCAGAGCTTATCGAGTGATATTTGCATGCGCTCGCTCGGCCCAAGGTTTGGACTTGTAAATGGGAAAAAATCGAGCATCGCATTTGGTTTGCTGTTTGTGCTCAGATATCACAGCTTTATGCGCAATAACATGAAATGCCCGTGGATATTGTACGACACTCTGAAGGCATTCGATAAAATTGTAAAAATGTGGATAAAAAAATAATGTATAAACAAAATTTATAATCAACCCTCGGGATGCCATTAGCAGTAACTTTTTACGATGAAAGTGCACACATTATTTAAGCGTGTAATAATACCAACAGCAAAACGCATAATAGAAAATGTATATAGCTGCATAAATCACCATTACATTGTTCCAAACAAATGCTACATGACGCTACCAAGAGAACACCTGTCATCCACAGAATTATTCCCGGATACGTTATAGTGCCCCGTTTTATTTTAAGTAGCATGCATCTATGTTGGGGAAGGGAGAGTGGTCACTCAATGGTTAGAACCCTGCACAATGAACGCCCGTGACCTAAGTTCAATTCCTGGCAAGGGCGAAAACCGGTCCTGGGCCATCCATTTCAGCAACCAGAAAACATTCCCCCCTTCACCAGTTCGGTCTGGAGCAGCCTTCATCCAGCAGTGGATTGACAAATGGCTGTACATTATTTATAGAATGTGCATGTTGGGTGGCCATATGGATTTGCACTGAATTCAAAAGAGCTGAGCTTCGAAGGCTTTATCCAGTCGTGTGGCAGAATAAATAAACGACATTTGTGCAGGCAACTGGATATGGTCAAAGAGTTATTTGAAATTTGCCAAAGGCCTATGATGATGGGACTTCCAAGTTGTTCCTTAATATGACAAATGGCTCTGTGGTCATGGGAACTTCCAGAATGAAAATATTATTCGCGTTTGTGTTCGGGCCGTAACGATCCACACCTCCCCAGCGATTTGATTAACTATCGTGATTCAAGATTTTTTTTTTTAAACACTCCCACGAATGGTAGCAATCCTCTAGTTGCTGCAAGGGTCAAGTGAACCGCATTACATGAACATTAAAATCATCTTTTACATTCTTACGCATTCAAAGAAGCACGAAAAAGTGCTCGTTTGGAATTAGAGAACATATGCAAATTGGATTGACGCCGATTATGATAATTGTGTGCTCAAGAATGTATTTCCATTGATGAACTGATGCATCATTAACACCCCTGCAATGTATAGACGCTGATGAGGCTTCTATAATTGCATTCACAAAAAAAGATGAGCACGGTTTCAGAAATCAACTCACAATGCACCGCCTTTGACCAAATCAGCCGGAGTGTGAGCAAAAATGAAAGATTTCAGAAGCTAAGCGGGTTTGAGCATGGACATTGCTCGGATGGGAGGTCAGCACACGCCAAACGATTACTAAGGGCTGCTGTAGAATCGCATTGTCAGCAGAGGGCCGTGCAGTAAAATACAACGTTTGTACTCTTACCATGCTCGAACGTCTCTCCTCCGTGCCTTCACTTCACCACACTATCCAGCGTGGTGAAGTATAATCAAACAGCCCGCCGTGACCCCTCGTTGAGCAGTGGATTTAAACGCACTGCCACACGTAGGCATGCACAAATTCAATGTACTCTGTGTTACTCTGGGAATGCACAACGATTTTACACACACGGTGACTGCACCGCCCGGAAAACTCCGATTAGCATGGTTGGCCACGTACAGTGCGAAAGAAGTTCAACATACTGTACATATTTATATGTGCCACCCCAATGCCACCATATCACCCCCCAAGCTTGCATCCGTCGTGTGCCATCCCCGAATTTTACGCGCGCAGCAATCTCCACCGAATTGTGCTATGCTTGCAAAAGCATTTGATTATAGAGATTAACAGCGTTGAGAAGAAGAAAAAAAATACCCACGTCAACAAGAAGGCAAAAGCCCCATTATCATCCACCGCATGCAAAATTAATTCAGAGTTTCTCGAGCAATCTCATACACTGTCGTGGACTTGTGTTTTTTGTGAGCGAGGAGGATGCGATGGGTTTTTATCTAATGCCATGTCATCCCGAGGGCTTAGGCTGACTTGCAATGTTGACAAACCACTGAATTATTCATATATGCACAATTTCAATGCTATTCAGATGGCGCGTGTCACTCTGTTTACAGTGTGTCTACAGAGTTCATGTGTCACTGGCTTATCTACTATAGTCAATATTCCACAGTCATTAATGTACGAAGACGTGTAATTACGACGATGAAATAAAACTCGCAGCGCTCTGTCGATTTACTGCCGCATGAAGGCCTCTGCACAACGCTGTTGGTGGTCATGGTAGTTATTTGACCATACTTCACCGCACGGGTGTCAGTGTATAGAAAGTGAAGGCGCCAGAGATTGGGAACCGCACGAGTTCCAGATCTCACCTCGCCATTGATGTTAGCCATGGGTGGGTGCCAAACTAAAATCACTCGGTTTCTTGGTACACTCCGCTAACCACTGTGCTACCATGCCACCTGATATTAACAACAATACGTACATTATACTCTTAGGTTTTTTTTCGGTAAAGTCACGTAGGTAAAAATAAATAAAAATAAGCAATAAATAAGTAAATTTCATTAAATCACGACGTTTCGGAGGCAACACAAGTCTTCGTCTTCAGGTGGGACCGTCACAGCCAAATTTAAATCTAGAATTAATGCGTAAATCAGACGCATCTATTTATGCATCCCCACCCACCCACCCCCCACCTCCCACCCCCGCACCCATTGGAGCTCAAGTACTTCCTTTTTTCAAAGCCACTACGACTTTAAGAACGATCATTTGCTCAAATGAAAAAAAGTGACAGCAATAACGTTATCAGATTGGAATGCATTTGTGGTTATCAGCAAAGGTTCCTGCAATTAGCATGATTTACGGATGTAATTTTTACAGTGATTTTTTTTACTTTCTGCAATAATTTCCGTGATGTTAAAAATGAAAAAAAAATCCAAGATGCTGAGATTATATATTCACGCACGACAGAAACCGAAATATCCTCAACAAAAAACCAACCCCACGCCGTACCATTATTTGGTGCACTTTTTTTCCCTCGAGCCAGTGTTCCCTGGCTGATTGCTGATAGTGGCACTTCACGGCAAAAGGGTTGCAGCGTAATAATGTCCCATTGTGATGGTGATGCATCCTGCCTGCAAAGCGCGAAAGAAAATACAACGCTGCCTCACTAGTATTGACCAACAAAACTACTCCCCAATTCTAGATTTGAAGCTTTCGTGACTGCAAGGATTCGTATGCTTAGGTTTTTTCGGTAAAGTCACGTAGGTAAACATTTTTTTTTTATAAAAGTAAAATAAAAGTAAAAATCACGACGTTTCGGAGGCAACACAAGCTAAAAATATTAAAACTACTCCAATTCAAAACTACTCCCGCTCATATATTCCTGCTGTCATAGCAAACATTTAAATGTTTTCCTCCATCTCGTCCTTTGATTCGGGATATCAACGCTTTCCTGCCATGTTTCCGCACCTCCTATGAGCACGGTTGACTATGTAGAGTGCAAAAGAAGTTCAAGATACATGTTTCCCCAGTCACAAGCAAGCAGGCGCAGTGGGTCAGAAAGAGCCCTACGCTTATCCAGCATCAGTAGCATGGCTCTGCTCATTGTCCTCACACTTCATAAGCTGATCACACGTGATCTGTCCACTGTTTGACGAAGGCCTTCTCAAGCCGTCACACCATCTCTCAGAGTCCTGCGATTTCAAAATCCATCTATAGTTCCGTCTACAAGGTTGACATCCTCTCGCGTGTGTTCCCTCCTCTTCCTGGTACACTCTATCGCGAGTTTAGACCACGCGGGCCCTCACCGCTTCTAGCGATGTGTTCTTCCCAAGCCCACTCTGACGAACAGTGAATGTGAACTCACCAACTTTCATTTGTTTCCTAATCCATGTGTTTCCCCTTTTCCGGCTCTCAATGTAATTTCAAAGTACTTAGGGAAATAGGATTAAATCATGACCACTTTGAAGTCTCGTCATCATTCACGCGGTGGAGTTTTGCAGAAAACTGGACTCGAAACTGAACCACATACCAAGCAAATGCAATGTGTAACCTATATATATTTTCACACAGCCAGAACCATCGATACATCCTTCCTGCCGTTTGGCTGTTATCTTCGACTCTCTGAGTTGCATTGCCCTGTTGGGTGCCTCTGCATTAACGGGCTGGGGTCTCACTAACATGGCCACCTCTGCTCCCTTAGCCTCGATGTACCGATGGTTCTGGCTGTGTGATGGGCTGTGTCTCTCACTGGCGCGACCACAGTTGCGGTGGTTCTCTTGTGTTGACGCGCTTGCCTCTCACAGCGCAGTTGGCAGCGCTGCAGCTTGTGTTACACACAGACATGACATTAACTTGCTAATCCTCCATAATCTCTCTGCCTAATCTCTCCCATCAACATAGTGCTAATCTCCCATTAACACTTCTGTTGGGCGCATATACGGGGACGATACTCTTATGCGGCGTCGGAAGCTCATTTCATGCTAATCTCTCTCCCTCATCTCCCCCATTAACACAACTGACGTGCTTGCGTGCGGGGATGGAATTCCTTTCCAGCTCAGACCAGTGTAAGAAACTGGTGGAGTAGGCATTGTGAGCAGTAGAGGGCATTGCAGCAAAATCCACCGTTCCTTACTCCTATCCCCCACTCCCACCTTACCGGTCCTGATCAGCGTGGTGAAGTATGGTCAACTAACTCTTAGTGTCTACGTGGCATGGAGGGGGGAATCCTCATCCAGTAGTGGATTAACACATGGGTTGTACACGTGCCAAGTTTAAAATGGGTGTGCAAATAAATAAATTGGCAGTATTTATTTAATACTAGTCTACTAGGCTAGTCAAATGACGGGTATTTTCACGTCGTAAACGATCCAGTGTTTTTTGAAGATGTTGATTACACCATCCCTGCGGTTTTTGTTTAATCAACGTCTTCTTTTGTCTCCGGCCTTCTGGATTCATCCGAATGAAATCTCAATTACGAAATTTGACGTACTGAATGTAATTTACTGAGTTATTTATTACAAAGCTGTAAATTTATAATTACAATTTTAAATCACCTTTATCGTAGAGTTATAAGAGCCGTTTGAGTTACCTTTCTACAAGGGAGAAAGTAAACGAAATGTTTCAATCAAAATTGTATTTACCATACTTTAAATTTCCCTCGCCTGTGTTCTCCAATTATGTTTGTTGCAAATGTGCAATTGTTGTAGGAATTATTTAATTATCATAAGTATCGACTTCCTGGATTATGTGTTGATGTGAATACAAAAAAATAAACTTTATAAACTGGAAGGACAGGTCGGTGTTCACTAAGTTTCACAAATTGTCGCAAAACAATGTGAGCAGAAGGTCACTTTTACCAAAATTAATTTGCGCTCGGTTACAATAACTTATAATAACAATAACTTACTGGATTCTGAATTGATGTGAATTTCGGTGGAGGAGAGGTTGGTGTTTACTAATTTTCACAAACGTTCACTATAAGTAAGCAAAACTCAAAGTACTGCACTTAGTTAAAATTACAAGCGCATTCTGCTTCTTTATTTCAATGGATATTTGATCTCCAAAATTTTAAAATAAACTATAATCACACACGAAATAACTGAATAGATTATTTATTAATATTCTGTAACGGCGTGCAAAACTAAAATATAAAAATACTAAAGCAGGGGCGGCACTGGTATGTTTTTGGAGAAAATCTATTATCATTGTAACAAACTAATAATTCGTTACAATTTTAATAAGCTATTCATGGAAAAATAATATTTAAAATTGCATTAAAATCCACGTCGCCTACCCAGCGTCACGCAGCGTTAGGCACAGATCACCAAAACTTAATGTACAATTTAATTCCACTCATTTTAACAATGTCCCCTCGACCCGACAGCACTGTATGTGTTGTTGCACAATTATTAACCTTGTGGGGGGGAAGGTTTTATAGTTTCAAGGGAAGCAGACTTCTTTTTTCCGACACATCACAGCTGTACGAGGTGAGCTACCTTGTCGCCTAACGGAACTACTTCAAACTAATTGCCCTCATCACCCTTTTTTCTTCATTATCGCTGGGCAACTGTAAGACATCACAGGTGTGGGTAAATTAGCCGTGCAGTGTTTTGTTTGTCTGGAGGGGTGGGGAAGGATGTTCCTCCTCTCCAGTTATGGCTTCAAACAGCATCTGGGAAATTGCAAGATCATCTATCAAACAAGACAAAAGCATCTCGACTTATCTGAAATGCAGGCCCCATCAACGTTTTTTTTTTCAAGCAGATTAAAGCCGTACTCAGTTAGAAAAAACATAACCACTGAAAATGAGAGCATATATTCTCGTTTAATTGCACGAGCTTCTAAAGCACCAGTTAGGGTAATACTCCAATTCACGATTATTGAAGGTACACAGTGGTGCCATTTGCCAACGATAGCTTACGATTGGTTAAAATGGGATTTGATAACGCACACAAATACCACGCATAATTCTGCATCAAGTAGCTTAAGTGCACTTTGAGTTGACAACTGAGCATTCGGCGGTGCTACAATAAAGACTTAACTGCTGTTGAAAGCCTAAACGCCATTCCTGCACGAATGTGTTTCTTGTCTTCACTATTTGCATCACAAATTAATTTCATAGGTCAATTGTTTTTTTTGCTCCTGGTGTGAATGATAGAAAAACAATAGTCAAGTACAACAAGCTCGCGAAACGATCTTATCAGGAGGCACCAACCGGACAATGTTATTCCTCGCAGGCAGTCTCAAGGCAAGGGATGGCGCGTCACACGCTAATGTTGCACATCTTCCTTCTCATGCGTACTCACGTGCCATACACTGGCTTGCCAGGAGAAGGCAGTCCAGCAGGATTCTTTCCAACCTGCTACATCAGTACGTAATCGAGTGTTGCCCCCTCGCACGCGTGGGCCTCTTACGAGTGCAACGGATTTCCTCCCCCACGTAAACGCTCATCAATTGACCAATGACACCCGACTATGTAGAGGAACACAGAACTTGGCGGGGGGGGGGGGAATTGACACTGGGTTACCATGTGGCTACTTTATCTGCCAGTCTGTGGTTCCTATGGCATCTGAGTCATCCTCTCTCTGTTCAGGAGTGAGTGAATAAGGTGTGCATACCATTTCGAATGTATTATTAGTTACATATATAGTTGTATACATCGGCCGGTTGTTGAAGGCAGAATGGGATCCAAATGATAAAATAAAAATGCAGGCAGGAGCAGGTTGGAGTGCTTATAAAAAAAACGTAATTTGAGCATGAAAAGCCACGCATCGATGTGCGTAAATATGAACGTTTTTAATCGGCGAATCTTATCTGCTAAGACGCGAGTCAGGAACGTAATCGGTGACAATGAAGAGTGCACAAAAGGAAGAGGAATGTGTGCATCGCAAGCTAGATATTGCATATAGGAATAGTAAGTGGGGTTTGGCAGGACATGTAGTTGAAGTAGGAATTACGGTCAGAGGTTGGGGACCAGTCCAAGGAGACCGCAACCCTGGAGATGATGAAACCAGCTCGTGCGCAGGTACTCAGTGGCATGTTGCTTCGCAGGATCATGAGAAATACGAACAGCTTCAGGGGGTGGGAGGGGGTGCCTTCATCCAGCAATCGTAGATCACGGCTGATGATGGTGATATGAAGGACACTCACCATGTTGCCCAAGCATGGCAACGCTGTTTAAGGACGAATGGTAATGTAGGAAGCGTGTGAAGTGAGCCACAAAGTCGTGGAGAAACAATACTAAATTTCGATTTAAAGCTTTCGTGACTGCAGGGATTCATCTTCTTGGTTCTTTCGGTAAAGTCACGTAGAATGGAAGTAATAAAATAATAAAAATAACGGCCACAACGCAAGCAGCCGTCCTCAGGTGAAGAACAGGTCTGTCGAGAAGACAGACAGAGGACTGCTGCTTGCGTTGTGGCCGAAACGTCGTGAGAATTATTTTTATTATTTTATTACTTCCATTCTACGTGACTTTACCGAAAGAACCAAGAAGATGAAACAATACTAGTTGGCTTTGTTGAGGAACATCGCCTCGTGAAAGACATTTTTCTTCCTATGGTGCTTGTGGTTACTGAACTTAATTCCCTTTGCATGATGCCAACTGTCCCCCTGGAGAAATGTTCCCTTCAGCTGACTGTCGCAGAACACCACTCAACGCTCTGGGCTCTTATTTGCTAAAAACCCCAATTAGCTCATCGCGAGTAAAATGTAACCCATCGCCCGTGTACTAAATATGGTCATCACTCTAAACGCACGGAGCCGAAAAATCATTCCGAATAAATCCACCAGGAAAATGCAATCAGAGGGAAACCCTTTAACCCTGCTAACTTGCAAAGGAGCTGTTGCTAACACCCCTTTAATTAAGATGAATGAGTGGTCACCGTTAAAGTGATAGGCCATCGGAAAGCATCACGATTGGCTTTAAACAAAAATTGATTTACTGGAGGTGAGAAGAAGAAGAATGCAATTACGTGTATCTTTCTGTTTTACAATTGGGTAAGTCGTGCTCAGAAATGTTCCAAATGCAAGCCCAGTTTGAGATTGTACATCGCTCCTAACAAAATATAGGACCCAGTTAACGTGTTTACATTTCCGACAAAGTACGAGTAACACAATCGGTGCGCCAATTCAGACTTATCGCTTATTATAGTTTACTTTTTTTTTACAGATATAGGCATTTAATCTGTCGTGTATATGCTAAGTGTAATGTGTTCAGGTGAACCCCTCCAACCACTAGAGGCTGCTATATTCACGACAATGTTAAATATTAACAATCCGTTCTTGAATAGTAATTTTAAAAAAATGTTAAACTTAATTTGGCTATGGCTGCACGAGACTTCATCACCGGCTGTTGCTCGAGTTGTCCTCCTTCCAAACGGTCTCCGTCGAACACAAAGTTCAAGCAACGAATTAGGCGTTGAAATGTGATATCACGGTATATGTTTACCATTGAGCGCAGGCAGAGCTAGAAACCTTCCAACGGGATGGGTGGGTCATGCATCTCAAGCTTTTCAAATAGGAACCCACATTTATATATGGGACAGTCCTCGACTAACGAACGCATACTGTTCCCGAGACCCGTTCGTAAGTCGAATTGGTCGTAAGTCGGAGCACAATATTGAACTGTATTTAAATATACATTCGGTCAGCATTATAAAATGTGATACGGTTCAACAACAAAAAAGGAAAGCATTGTTAAAGTCATAAATAAGAAGACATTGTAAATTTGCATGTCAAACTGTAAATAGTTTCCGCGTTTCAGTTCGTACATGCGAGCTCATGTCCGCAAGTCAGATAGTTAGAAAATAAATACTTTACGGGAGCTCGTTCACAAGTGTGGATGTTCGTAAATCGGGCATTCGTAAGTCAGGGACTGGCTGTATATATATACACACACATTTAATACATATTCTTTGGTAAATATCAATAAGAAAAAAAACAGGGGTGGGGGGAGCCGGGGGCTGTTGTCCACATTGTCCCAGCCACTCACTGCCCGTGGCTCTCGATGTAATAACGCTCACAGAGTGGGACTCTGTCAGGGGACCGGGTGGGAAGGAGGGCGATTCGCTCAACAACCGCAGTTGAAGTCGCACGCGCGCAGTCGTTCCCGAGTAAAGTTTTGAAAGAACATTTTCATCACGGCCGCGGAAACCGCGAGCCTCAATTCTTGAATCGAACCTCACGACTCGGGCATCGTGGCAATCGGACGGGGTCGGGGGGGGGGGGCTAAAGAATTGGCCGAGTTAAAATAGGCAATGCTTTCTGAAAGAGGAATGTTTTTTAGGCTGCGCTTAAAGGTCCCAACCAAAGCAGGACTCCCCGACAGCCTTCGGCAGAGAGTTCCACAGTCCGCATGCCATGACAGCAAAGGTCTCTTTCATAGTGGACGCACAAAAGCCCTGCACATTTCGGAAAATGTGTTTCTTTAAGTGCCCTTAACAGTGAAAAGCACACTCGCAATTGCACTGTGTTTTGCCATACGAGGTCGTTTAAAGGTGCATTTTAGAGTGCTCGGACCGCCCCAGGACATTTAATAATCGGGTGTTGTAGTAATGAGTGTCCACAGCACATCTGAAGTGGTAGTTGGCTCATTAGGATTCATGTCGTACAGAACGGGCGACAGAAACATACAAAGGGAAAAGATGCAATTAACTGTAAATCCAGGCTGTAAACACGTCATGAGAGGGAGCATTAAAATTCATTTGTGCGTGCCTCCCAGTATGCATTACAAATACCTGCTCGGGCGGGAAGCTCAAAATGAGATCTCAGCAGGACGAATTGGGATGATAATACGCAGCGGTGCACCAGCTTTATAATGACACCCCCAGCCTCCGCTTTTAACTTTCGCTGATTGTCTTAAATATGCATGCCAGTTAATGGGCCTTATTACAGCATCTTCATTCCGCTCAATTTGAGCGGTGCGCTAGGTGTGTGTCCCGCACTTCCCATGGTCAGAGGGTACACGTCCGTTGTGTTCATGCATACGTAAACGATATTTCAACATCGTACCCCCAAAGATCATCCATGGAATCGGGCCAGGCTGCTCTTTTCATCTCACTCGACCTATTTCTCCTCCGCGCACTCCCTCAGATCCATCAACAAAGACTTTATATCCAAGCCGGCAGTCAACCTTCGCTCAGTGAAAGGTTGCTCGTTCATTGCTGCTGCCCCCCCCCCATCATAATCTGGCACTGCTTTTACCAAGGCCATCTGTGCCACCAACTTACTTACCCAGTCCAGACTCGGGACCTTTTTCCCCCACTGCCTATGATGGACTCTCCCTCTCTCTATATTCTATCAATATGCCCACTGTTTCTGTCCAATATGTGGTTGCATTTGGAAGCTATGTAAATCCAAATTCGATTGTAGGTCTTCCACGTAAAAAAAAAAACATCAAAAAATTAACCCGTAAAAACAAAGTTTTTCACTATAAATCCTTTATATGCGTGGCGGCTAGAGTCCTATCGTTCTCTGGCTTGAGATGGCTGCCACCTATGGGTCAGATGATTGCCTGCCACCATTAAGCAATTGGTAATTAAATATAAAAAAAAGAATCCTAAAATGTTGAAAATTTTGGAAAAATAATTTCACGAAAATAAATTGTCACGCACAACGAGTCTTTGTGCAAAATGTCAGCTCGATTGGATCACGGGAAGTGGGTTAAAAAACGACCGAAAGATTTGCACGGTCGTAAGCGCGCAAGCAAGCAAGTGAACTTAATATAAAGGATTTAAAAAGGAATCCCCACACGCTGTGTGCATGCCAAAGTGACAAATCCGGTCTCACAAAAATAATGCACGCAGCCTTGCAGTGACTACCAGCTCAAACAAGTTGAGATTGTGGCTTTTTAAAATTCAGGCAGCAGAGGGACAAGGCAACTGTACACTGGTTTGATCTTTATTGCGACTCTTGGCTCTTTTGAGCTTGTGGCCTGCATGTGCGCAGGAATTCCGATGTCATCTGAGCATGCCGAGCATACCGGGATTGCTGTTGTGTTTTTTGCTGTTGAATACGCTTTTTTTGTATAGCTATGAGATTATCCCATTTATAGATAGCCCACCAACGACTATTGACCCACCCTTATTTCTATTGAGCTCAGCTTACACATAATTGAATGTTGTCAGCTGATCCCATTAACTGTATTGTGACAAAGTGTATCAGGATATTGTTAAAATATTTAAGAACCGTATTGGGATTGGTGGGAGACAAGTAGAGGCTTTTAAATATAATGTTGTTTTCTCGATAAGTTTCTGAAATGATTTTAGTGGGGTAAACAGATCAATGGATGGCTCTGTTTTTATACCACTTGTTTCCAAACAAGCTCAACATGCGGAGGAAAAAACTTTGACGAGTTCAGAGCAGAAGCCGCATTTGCAAGCAACATTAGTATATTTGCCCTTTAATGTGCTGTTAAGTATTTCACGATCGCAGCACAATAAATTAGGGTGACATTCACAACGGCAAGACCAGCATGGCTACGCGCCTAATGGGATTTTTATGTCTCACCATAATCAGACGGTGACGCAAGCTCAGGCTGTAATACTGTACGTGGCTGCCACGATAGACTATTGTGGAGCACTGCGATTCAGCTTTTAAATGAGTGTTTTATGTTCGCCAAGAGTTTGCTCGTGCAGGGAACCACGTGCACATTCGCGACAAAAATCGAAGCACGAATGGACTCGCAGAACCTTCTTATACTACCGCCTGCCTTACTTAAAATGAAAACCATAGTGGGCTAAAGGGGTTTCGGTGTGAATGAGGCATCGTATCCGAGCCATGTCTCAGAGCTGAAGAATTGCCTTTAGGTAAAACCTCCATTTAATTATTCTCAAACTTACGGATAAAAACAAATGACACGATTTATCTTTTAGACAATTATACTGTCACCCCCCAAAGGAAAATATCTCCCGATAGTTTTTAATGTACAGGAGTAACAAAAGACACCACCAAACATGACCCTGTCTGAAGTACACCCCCCCCCCCCGCATTCCAGGTCAAACGCCCTTCGTGCCACCTTTCTCAGATGCCCCCTCCCCCCATGCCTTCACTCCCACCCGAAAATCTTGGCCACTTTCCAACTTGTTTGTAATTGGCTCCATACCCCCCTCCGTCCCTGGCGCCACCACCCACCACCACTTTTGGACCGCCGTAAGAGCCCCATGGCACACTCGAGGGTGAAGCAGAGCGTGGCGCATTCCTGTGCGGTGCCCAAAATGCGCGCGCGAATAAAATCGCCCAGAATCCCCAGCACAAAAGCGAGTCTATTGGACGCATTAGGGTGTTTAAAAGCAAGCCCCACATTTTTAATGCAAACAGCAGGAGGATGGAATAAACCGGAATGGCGTTTGACGATTTTCTCTCTCTCTCTCTCTGCGTTGAAGAAGGCGGGAGAGGCAAAAGCTTAACTTTCTATAAAGATTTTTCGATTTAAAGCTTTCGTGACTGCAGGGATTCATCTTCTTGGTTCTTTCGGTAAAGTCACATAGAAGGGAAATAATAAAATAAACATAATAAAATAATTCTTGCGTTGTGGCCGAAACGTCGTGATAATTAATTTTATGTTTTGTTTTTATTATTTTTTTATTTCCCTTCTACGTGACTTTACCGAAAGAACCAAGAAGATGTCTATAAAGCTGTCATCGTGAATGCGGGGCTGTGGCACGCAACGGCTCTGTGCGATGACGCACGCCGGCACGACTGTGGCGTGGGCGCTCCGCGGGGCCTACCTTCATTAGCACGGACTCGCTGAGCTTCTCGCGGTTCACGATCTTGATTGCCACTTTTCTTCCCGTCACACAGTGAACACCCAGCTTCACCAGTCCTGAGAGAGAAACACACGGGGGTGTTGGGAGGGAGGAGTGGGGGGGGGGGACAGAAAATGAGACCAAAATTAGAATTTCAAATTACATTGATTACAACGGTGGGCGAGGGGGCGAACAAAGCAAACATTTTCACCATCTATTACTACTATAATGAGACAAGAATGTATGTTTGTGTGTAACGCGTGTGACGTCACTCCACATGCCGCACCCCCCCCCCGTCATTAATATTCATGAGCGGGTGGATTTTTACACTCGCGCAGAAGGAGGTCGGCAGAAATAATTATTTTCCGCATATTCGCTTTAAGTTTGACGTTTCTTTATTGAAAGTGAATCTAATAAATAATTCTACGCAGCAACAAAGTGGATTTGGTGTCTTTATTTATTTCTTCAGCACTTGAGACGAAAGGTAAGTCTCATTTATGCTTCTACGTTATGGTAAAATGGACATTTCTCGGTGATTTTCCAGATATTTGATCGAATTCCAATTTATTTCAACGCCAGCGACCGAACGCAGAAGAGAATAAAGAATTAGAGCAGTGAATTTGAACAATTTGAAGGTCAGTTATATACAGTGCTACAGTGAACTGCAGTGAAGTGTTTGATGACGTACTTTCGTGCAAGATTCACTGCCATTATATTTCCACAAGATACTCTGCTAAATGTTTTCATAAATATTACAGCTTCCATCCGAGGATGGGCAAACAAGCTAGTGGTTAATATTCGTTCTGTTTCTGTGTTTTGAGAGCATTTCTTGTTCTCAGTGCCAGCATTTTCGGACCCTACTTTGAACACTCCCTTCTACTTGTGCTACATGTAAATGAAATAGTGCCTTATAGCAATGCACAAAAATATTAGGCACTCGAAAAAAACAGGCGGGATTCTCTAACCGTCACTGACTTCCACTTTTCTCCTGTATGCACCGAATTATACCTTTGTCCAAAGGCACAATTGCGGACGGGAAAGCTTCTCACGAATTATTTTAGAAAGAAAATCACTAGATCCTCTCGACGACAATGTTCTGAGCGGATCAGGCCATCTTACGTAGCCATGATTACCCCGTTTCTGTAAAAACAGGCATTTACCATGATCTGCATCCTCCTCAGAAACACATTGTATTCATATTCTTTGGTTCTTTCGGTAAAATCACGTAGATTGAAAAATAAAAGTAAATAAAATAAATTAAAACTACGACGTTTCGATCACAACGCGACGACTACACATCCATGCTAAATCCAACAAAACAATACAAAGTAAAATTTAGACTTAAAACTTTCGTGACTGCAGGAATTCGTATTCTTTGGTTCTTTCTGTAAAGTCACGTAGATAGAAAAAATAAAAGTAAATAAAATAAAAACTACGACGTTTAGATCACTTACACAAGCGATCGTCATCAGGAGGAAAAAGGGGGAAGGCCACTGAAGGCAAGCTGTTTTTAAAGGTAAAAAAAACAATGCAAAGTTATGCTTGGTTCTTTCAGTAAAGTCACGTAAAAGGAAAAAAGATAATAAAACAATAAAATTCTCACGACGTTTCGATTGCAACACAAGCAATCAGGTGTGATGATGATTGCTTCAGATGTGTTGATGATTCTTGTGTTTCAATCGAAACGTCGTGAGCATTTTATTGTTTAATTTTTATTCCCTTCTACGTGACTTTATCGAACGAACCAATAATATGAATCCCTGCAGTCACGAAAGCTTTAAATCGAAAAATACATAGTTCGTAACGGATGAGCATAAACATCTTATGCGAACATTATTGCGGTACTGTATTGCTATTTATATATACACAGTGCCTGGACAGTACTTCCACTATAATCCTTGCAGCTTTAGCAAATCTTTCAAAATAAATGTCCCTTTAACGCACCACCGATCAAAACCTTTAGAATGTAAAGAACTCCAAAGGGAAGAATTTGGTGACTTTAAAAGTAATAGGTATGGCTCTTTTAGCAAATACTTTCTTGTACTTCCCTTTAGTCTGCATTCCAAGCCTTTTCTTTTTTGAGACGCGAATGGTCGTTGCCACGCTGCTGGATTTACTTGTTCCAACAACATTCATGTTATTACTTCGCTGATGTCTGGAGGCGAAAACGGCTCGACTTAATTTCTCGAGGCTGCCAGACAGACGGGACCCGATCGTGGCTTTATGGAGAGAAGACTTAACAGAAACCGCTTCCACTCAAAAACACCGAAGGGCCTTTGGTTTATACTGCTCTGCACTTGGGCTATTCTGAAGTGTTAACATCAGAAGCAGCCGGCGTGCAGCTTGATATAACACAAGACAGCCACACACACTCGCTTGATTAGTGGCCGTATTCAGCGTGTGGTCTTGATTGTCAGGCTCCTTGCGAGCCGCGAAGCAGAGTTGACCCCGTTTGGCGCTCAGTGGAATTTGTCATTGCTCGGTAACATGCTCTGCTCCATCTACACATACTTGGGTATTTCTAGACAAAAAAATAAGAGCGGGTGTATTTTAATCCACTTAAGTGTATAAATGCTGCATTTTTTACATATATAATTAAAATATATATAAAACACGTACAAATGTATTTTTTCGCACAACGAACGGTGCGGCAATGCAAGCTTGAAAGCACGATTGCAAATACAAAACTTTATTTCATTTCTGCGTTTTAATTGGCCAATTAGAAAGCCTGGCCTTTGTGGGTTTACCGCTCATCCGCAGCGAGTGGCTGAATGCGGCGGCACAATTTTTTTTTAAACAGAAGAATCACAGCGACTGTGGACCAGCTTATTCCAAAAGCTGTAACCAGAGCTTCCAAAAAAAAAATACGAGGCCTTAAACATTGCCAAGGGGCAGTTGGCGATGCTGCAGATTCCCGATATTTGTGAGCCACAATGTCAGTGGCAATTGCCCAGCCCATTGGAGGTTCCAAGCAGAACATATTTCAGGTGCGTCATGTAACTACATAAATATGACGTTGGACAAGCTACATAAACTGTACTGGACATCTGTGAAAAAGAGAGAACATAGCCAATTATCATATTTTGCTACTGGCAAAGGAGGTTCCAATGGAGATCATAGCTCATCGGATTTCTCCGGTCTACATAAAGATTCTGATGCCGACTCACTTTCATCGCAGTTACGTGAGATTATTAAAATTATTATTATTTCATAAAAATCTGAGATCGAGCCCATATTTGGTGCGGCCCGAGAAATGTATAAATCCCGAAATATGTATTAATCCCGAAATATGTATTAATCCCGTGCGCCTTAATTTGCTTTGGGGCACTACACTTTTCTTGGTTTGCTTATGCGTAGCACCGCCACGACAACAACGCGGCCCAAACGCCTCGTCCTCAACTTGCCACGAGCCGCTCGTGAAATATTACAGTGCGTTGAGAACCATTTCCTCGGGGTACGTAATAATTTTCTGGCAGGAATAAACCAGGCAACGTGCGTTAGCCCACCGTGAGCCTTTGAAATGCCAGCCCTGTGGCATTCACTCTGAGAAAATTATCACAAACATGGAACTATCCAAAACATCCGACACCTGCGCAGCCGTGCCCTAAAAACAACAGAGCCATGTCCTATGGCTCATTGTACAATTTATACTGAGCATATCATTTCATACCCTGGTAGAGGTATTAATAGAACAGCGTTTATCTTGGCATGATTCAGGAGACAAAGGGAAAATAAGAACAGATTTGTATAAAAGGCCCACACACAAGGTATGGTTATGTTAAGCCCGACCCATAAAAAATGGGGTTTACTCCTAATAATATGTATGTGCAGTGCCTGTTTATAAAATGTGTATACATAATTGATGAAACTGACTGAACATAATCAACAATGTCATCGATGCTGTGATTGCTTTTCCATAAGAACAGTAATATGATACTGGAGAAAATATTAATGCTGCCTAAAGAACATAAAATATTCATGAATGATTGCCCCTTTAATACTAAGGCAGGGTAATGTATACGTTGCCATATATTCATAGATCACTCTGAAACACTATACAAAAATATTGTATATTCCACTGTACTGTAGTGACATTTTTGCTGCAAAGCCAAAATCTAAGCACATTTGAGACACATTAATCAAAAACCTGAGAATCGTTTCAGTCAGCTTAGATTAAAATAGAAACAGCTTCCAATTGTAATGCTGCGCGTCTAACTCCTGTGTTCTTTTCTAAACGTTCATTTTATGTTTAGCTACATTTCTGTTCAAAGGACTATGCGGAATAATGGAAAAACCTTGGAAAAAACCAAGCAAGTAAATAAAAATATAAAATTCACGAATAAGAACCTGCAGTAAATGAATCTGAAGTCTCCTGCCAATTCCTTTACCATACCGTGCTTTGCCAAAATCAACAATCGGGGCCCCCCATTCGTTTACAGTTCATGCACTGCAATGTATTGCCACTCTATTGCTACATCGGCAAAACAATATCGGCGGCGTCCTTCCCCGACCACCACTCCAACCGCGACCCCACATCTAATGTGCAGAAAATATCAACGCTGAGAGAGAGGTACGAAGAAGAAACAACAGAACGTGCTAGTTGGTGCTTGCTGGCAGCAAGATTGCAGTCCATAACCTTCCCTCCTCTCCTCCCAGCCTAATCCCCAATCCTCATGCTCTGAAACCGAATGCTAAAAGAGCCATGAAATGGAATTTTAGAAGCTGCCACTCAACTAGTTATTATTACTTTGGCTTGGCGCGCAAGAACTGCTTCAGCTTGCACAAACACACTTACAAGTGCCCTTCTGAGCTGTATTTTTATGCTCGCGATATTATACTTATATAAATAGGCATATCTTTTCTCATGCGCAAGCAAGATAGTTTCATTACTGTTGCCTCTTTTCTCTCATTATTTTTAATCTGTCTAGATCACAAGTGCCCCAATGAACAAAATGTGATGCTTCAAGTCCCAAGAAACCTGGCAAACCCAAAACGTAATCATCCGTCAAAGTACAATCCTTCGTATTAAAGCTGGGCATGGTAACGCACGCCGAAAATTCAGCGACTTTGAGGCATGGTGAGTGGATCTCTTGGAAAATGGATATTGTATAAGCCACGGATCTGTCGGACGATGTGGATTCTCTCAGAGGCAATACAACAAATAGGTTGACGATGTATTTGTGCAGATGTATCCCCGATAGAAGCATGCAAACAATACCAAATCTAGACTCTCCTGAAATACATTGATTTGACTTCAGTTTACTCCCACGCAGAATGATGTTGCCTTGAAATAAATTATTGTTCTATGGAAATGAAAAGGCTATTTTGTTATCATCATTACTATTAAATTATTCCCCAGAGTTAGAGATGCTCCAGAAAGTAAGACGCACTCCACATTTGTGACCAGTGTCAATAAAGTTTAACACGTAGGTGTTCGCGACCAATATCATCCATCAGACGTTTTTTGGGTTAAATCGCGTATTTACGCGATTCAGCCCAAAAACCTCTATTATGAGTGTCAATAAAGTTATACAGATTTGCTCAAAGGCAAAGATCCCCCTATAGCCTTAACAGACTGTAGGGGCAAGTGCTATCGGTGAGGATCTATGAAGGCCGGCACGGCACACGAGGGGGTCGGTAGCCAGCTACCACGCCTAACCGCCTTTGTCTCCCCAGTGGTGATGTTTACACACCGCACCAGGTACTAATTTGAGGCTGAGTCGACCTAGAGGAGGCCCAAGACCGGTTCAGATAATCGTCACTTGTGTTGGCCGTGAGCAGGAATCGAACTCAGGTCGCTGGGTCCGTATCGCAGCGTGCCAACCGCTACACTATGTGCATACGTGTGATATTTACTCACACGCGCGTATATACATACCTAATGAATTGTAAGATGCACGTCCCCCAACTCTTTTCTCTAAATTACTGCAGGAGGGTGGGGGTGAGTGTCTTATAATCATGAGAATACGGACTTTAAATGTCATGTAAATGTAATGCTAAAGAAGGAAGTCGATGTACCAGTTTAACCAAGTAAGCCACACAGAGTGTAAATAATTGTTTTATTTGCCTTGGGCTTTGCAACTCCCAAACCCATCTCGCCAAGGAATTGCGCTGATGGCTCAACGAGAAACCTTTCTCTATCATGTCACCCTAACCATCGGGTGAGACAGAGTTTGATCGTTACATGTCAGCCCTTGGCATCAACACTGCCAGCGGACATGGGAATTGAATGGCCGATGGAAATTGTACTTGTCTGTGCACATCATAAATGGGTGAGAGAGTGAAGATCAACAATTACCTTGAAAGCAATAAACACGTGATATTGCTGTCTGCTTCTTGGTTCGTTCGGTAAAGTAACGTAGAAGGGAAATAATAAAAGAATAAAAATAAACATAATAAAATACAATTATCACGACGTTTCGGCCACAACGCAAGCAGCCGTCCTCAGGTGAAGAACAGGTCTGTCGGAAAGACAGCGTCTGAATGAAACACCACCAAGCTTGGCAGCGTATATTTAAGCTGGGTTGGAGGAGGAAGGGCGCCTTGACAAATTAATTTGCATATCAAGAGGAATTTAGCATATTTATGGAAAATGTAGATATGGGATTAGTCACTACTTGTGGAATGCGTAGGAGGTGGGGGGGGGGTCTCAAAGTCATATTATGCCCGTGCATTATGTAGGATTAGCAGCAACAAAGGGAGGAAGTAGGGTTAGCAGTAATAAAGGGAAGGAACTTTAATAGTAAGGAGCTGCAGCAGCTAAACCACCACGTAAAAAACTAAAATATAAACTATATCAATATCATCAATATACAAAATATACTCTCCAATAAGCTGAGCTACTAACAGTAAGTCATACATTACAATTCTATGTCGTGAAAAAATATTATTTCCCTTCTACGTGACTTTACCGAAAGAACAAAGAAGATGAATCCTTGCAGTCACGAAAGCTTTAAATCGAAATTGATGTCTGCCTTTCCTGATTAGCTGACCAAATAAGATGTCCCTTTGATTTTGGGTTCAGGAAACATTTGGACAGCGATGATCATATACAGTCGTTTGTAAATCCACTGCTGGATGAAAGCCTCCCCATGCCATGATAGTCATGTGGGTTGTTTGACCACACATGTCAGTGCGGGTTGGTGATCTCGGATGGAGTGGGGGGGGGAGGGAAAGCGGACCCAGAACCGCTTCTGACATCACTCGCCAGCGATGTCAGTCGTGACCATGAATCAAAACGCACGTCGCCAGATTCATCGGCGTGCTGCACTAACCACTGCGCCGCCACTCGCATTAACACACCGATTGCTTTTTTAAACTGAAACCATCAAGCTGCTTGGTAAATACATTTTGGCTTTCGTTTTCCTTTAAAGCACGACATCTCTGCGACTCGAGAGCAGGAGCACAGGTCGGGCAGGAGACGTCCGTACACCTGCTTCCTGCGGCCGATGAGCGACGGACTGCCGCGCGGCGGGAACGCACCAAGGGCAATCGAAACACCCGAAGTCGTCAGAGCCCAAACTGAGGAGGAGCGTTACATCCACGGGGAGTCGCACGATCTCTGGGAGACTCAAGTGGCCTTTGCCAGATGATCTCAGGCCGTATAAAATCTCACTTGGAGGCAGGTCAGAGGCGGCCATTGTACGAGGTCACGACCACTTGCCCGATTTCTCTAAATCACTCTTTTTTTGTTACCCCCCTCGCGTAAATGTTGGGGTCTATTTCGGCCGCGATGTGGGAGTAATTGTTCGGCAGCACAAATATGCCCTTTACTGTTAACCGTTGTGCGTGGAGAGTATCAATGAGGTCAGTTTAATCAAAAGCAGGGTACGACAACAGCGGGGTGCGTTTTGAGATTTACTCTTGTTTATTCATTCCCGGCAATATTTCACGACGGATTGCCGACGGTTCAGTGGCAGTGTCCCCGTGGTTATTTGTGAATTAATGTATGTATGCTGTTCTCGTAATAAAAATATTGGGAACTGGAGGTAGCAGAAACACATATTTCATGCAATCCTATGGTTTTATTGCCTTCTTCCTATTAGGCTCACACGATAAGTCACCACACGTGAGCATGGGGCCAGAAAAAAACGATATTTCCTTAAAATATTCTATCAAATAAAACAAATAATACATAGCAAATATAAATACCTGGACATTTACTTTATTTCACAACAACAGCACACTATCTGGAAATGAAATAAGGGGCAAAAAATATTTCTAACATGTGCAAGATGCACAAAACTCTGTCCCCCACCACATAGACTGACCTTTATCATATTACGCTATGTGCCGGCAGTGCGAAAATACTACAAAGGTACCCAGAGGATGCTAATTCTTAAGAAAACTATATTACTCTGCGAGCATCAGCCATCTTGTTTAGGGATATTTGGGCCTGGGCCCTATACAGGAGCCATAGAATGAGTCGGCCCTGCACTGCGATTCGGCTGCTGTAGGGGTCATAGAATCAGCTATGAATTGTGAAGTCACAGTGGGGCGGTGGTGCAGCAATAAGCACACTGCACTACGAACTCGGATAACAGCAGTGGCCATGTGACATACGAACCTAGATCCCCCCCCCCGCTCCTCAATCAACCTGCATTGACCAACGTGGTGAAGTATGTTCAAATTATCTCCACAATTGACATGGCGTGGGGAGGCCTTCATCCTGCAACCGATCAATAAAGGACTATAAATTATAAATTATCATGGGTTTATGAAAGGTGCCGATATCTGGTGGTTACAGGATGGAGACGGATACTGTAGACAACTCCACGTGTGGTCCCACGCCAACTCCTTCCAGTAGCTACTCTCCATAAAAGTGAAAAACAACGGTGGCATTAAGCAAATCCCCATTAATCTCCACTGTTCGTCCCTCAATCAGCTCTCCCTCGCCAGCTGGCCACGGTAGCCAATCTTGCACGCAACACCAATTTCTGATGTACATCCATACCACCGCAGAACGCGCTGCAGGCCTGGAGCATGGAAAGCTGCGGCGAAATCCCATCGTTCTTGGCACGTAAATTAGCCAAAGATCGGATGAAATGGAAGTTATTTTGCACGCGGAAAACCCGTCAAGAACGTTCTTTGCTCGCTCGGCCATTTTATCTCGGTCCCAAAGTCCATTTAGCAATGCATGCGATGTGCCAAAGCAGCGAGCCGATGATGTTTTCATGAGAGACCGGTCCCCCAGTGCAAGCACGTTAAAACTCGTTAGGCTGCAACATTCCATCCACACACCTAAGCGTTCTCCAGTCTAAAACCTTGAATGCAATGCATGCTGTGTTAGCATACCTGGACCCGAGACCCTGAAGTTTCTAAAAGCACAGAGAAAATTATTTTTTGATGTGTGCACACCTGAACAGCGGCGATAAAGACGCAAACTGCACAATGCTATCGTTTCTCAAATCCCCCCCCACCCACCCACCCTTGCTTCTGTACACCCAGCAGTGTGAATGGGTATTCCATGGTTAGTCGGTTGGCAGATTGCGTGTGGGGTAAACTGTGGGTACTTCCACCTCTTCCAAGATGCCTGGCCATCATGAAAGAATAGTCCAAAGTACACTTCTGAAAAAGAGCAACATAGATCAGTGGGCCTTACCTAGTCAAATAAAAAGACACGTATCTTCTTGGTTCTTTCGGTAAAGTCACGTAGAAGGGAAATAATAAAAATAAAATATAATAAAATATTTCCCACGACGTTTCAGCCACAACGCAAGCAGCCGTCCTCTGACCTGGTCTTCACCTGAGGACGGCTACTTGCGTTGTGGCCGAAACGTCGTGAGAATTATTATATGATGTTTTATTTTAATTATTTTATTATTTCCCTTCTACGTGACTTTACCGAAAGAACCAAGAAGATGAATCCCTGTAGTCACGAAAGCTTTAAATCGAAATTAAAAAGACACGCAGTAACCCGATATGAAGATGTCGGTGCTGCAGTGACACAGTCACGCCACGACCGTTTGTTTTCTTCACCCACAATTCCCCACGCTCAAGCATTTGCATCAACCTCATGGGGCCAAGGATACGTCTGGCTTCCAGGCTTCCCATTTTAGGGATTCTTCTCACGGGAGGAAATTAACGCCGCTGATAACGTCAGAAAGTCACCCGTCCCCACTGATAGCATCAGCTAAGCTCTGCGGCACATCATCCTAATCCGTTCTAAACCACCTACACTCAACACCGTGGCTGGGGACACGCTATAACAATGGAATGATGGCAAAGCGAGTGCCGTTGCAATTCCATTCGGCAAAACTGCTAAACCGAAGTGCCTCAAATGACTTCTCCCAATACGTCCGCAGCGCCATTTGGTGAAATAGGTGGGACTTGTTTGCATATACAGCGGGAGCGGGAGCAGATTTAGAATTAACCACTTGGAGTGCCAGGTTCCAAATGACAGGAAAGTGCAAAAAATTGCACAGGCGAATCTTTGGCTTTAAATGCAGGTCGGGAAAAATGGCTTGAGATGGAGAAGTGACCTGGACTTAATCCCCGATACACTCTACACTGTAGAAATAACGTACACTGTGCAGCTTACTAACAACAAATCTATTTGTGGCATGCAGATATTGTTTTCTGTTCTAAAATGTATTTCTGCATGCATCTCTTTGTCCGCTCACTGCTGGCTGAAGGCTTAAACTACGCCATTACCAGTCATGAGCGTTGTTTAACCATACTTCACCACGTTAATTCTAGATTTGAAGCTTTCGTGACTGCAATGATTCATACTATTAGTTCTTTCGGTAAAGTCACGTAGGTAAAAAATGAAATAAAAAATAATAAAATAAAACAATGAAAATCACGACGTTTCGGAGGCAACACAAGTCTCCGTCATCAGGTGGGACCGTCACAGCCAGATTTGCTGCATCAAGTGAGGGAGGGATTCAGGATGTAGGCTCTTAAATACCTCCCTTAACTGGTACTTAAGAGCCTACATCTTGAATCCCTCCCTCACTTGATGCAGCTAATCCGGCTGTGACGGTCCCACCTGATGACGCAGACTTGTGTTGGCCTCCGAAACGTCGTGATTTTCATTGTTTTATTTTATTATTTTTTATTTCATTTTTTACCTACGTGACTTTACCGAAAGAACTAAGAGTATTCACCACGTTAGTCAGCACAAGTTTCTGAGGAGGGACGGGGTGGGGGGGTGGTTGTGTGCCAAGGATCAGTTCGGATATCCGCAGGAGGGAATCGAGCTCATGTCGCCAGCTTTATAGTTCCACCACAGCACCCTCCACTCTGCGTGCATCGCGTCATGCAGTACTCTTCATAGGAGTCGAGCTTGAAGAAAAAAAGTTGGAACACTTACAGGAAACAATTGTAACATACTGTGCATGTTCTAAAAATGGCATCGCTTCGTGACGAAGAGTGTTTATTGTATTTCATTCATTGTGATAAACGCACGGCACCATTCCCCACATGGCCCCCTCCCCCCATGGCAAGTCACTGTTCCAAGCTCAGTGTTCAGAGGGGCCTCGCTGCTCGCTTACCTGGCGCGAGGCGCAACTCGACATTAACGGAGTCAGCCGCCCAAAGCTGCCGGGCCTCTCTGACAGCGTGCCGAATGTTATTATTTTGTTCCCACTCACGTCGGAGCAGCAGGGGGGGGGGAGTGGGGGGGGCAGACAAAACGGGCAGCAGCAACGGTGGGGGAGGGGGGGTGCAGGGGGGGTGCAGAGGGGGGTGCAGAGGGGGGTGCAGGGAGGGGTGCAGGGAGGGGTGCAGAGGGGGGTGCAGAGGGGGGTGCAGAGGGGGGCGCAGAGGGGGGCGCAGAGGGGGGTGCAGGGGGGGTACAGAGGGGGGTGCAGAGGGGGGTGCAGGGGGGGGTGCAGAGGGGGGTGCAGAGGGGGGTGCAGGTGGGGGGTGCAGAGGGGGGTGCAGGGGGGGGTGCAGAGGGAGTGGTGCAGGGGGGTGCAGGGGGGGGTGCAGAGGGGGGTGCAGAGGGGGGTGCAGAGGGGGGTGCAGAGGGGGGTGCAGGGGGGGGTGCAGAGGGAGTGGTGCAGGGGGGGTGCAGGGGGGGGTGCAGGGGGGGTGCAGAGGGGGGTGCAGGGGGGGGGGTGCAGAGGGGGGTGCAGAGGGAGGTGCAGAGGGGGGTGCAGAGGGGGGGGCAGAGGGGGGTGCAGAGGGAGGTGCAGGTGGGGGGTGCAGAGGGGGGTGCAGAGGGGGGGGCAGAGGGGGGTGCAGGGGGGGGTGCAGGGAGGGGTGCAGGGGGGGGTGCTACCGGGGACCCGAGCCTGTTCATTCTCCAACGACCCTCGCCTACGTATCCCCCCCCCCCGTGGAATTGGCCCTGGCAAAGGGGCGGGGGCAACGTGCCGATGGAGCAAAGCCTTTGCCATGACACCATCAGATGGGCCCAATGGATATGGCGGCAGTTGGGGGGGGGCGAGGGGAAAGGTGGGGGTCACCACAAGATTACCTGGGAAAGAAATGCTGGGCTTTCCCTAAAAAAAGGCACTGTATGTCTATTCCAGTACTATAGTATACATCTCTTATAAATGGTAATAATAATATTTTGGAGGTCTTTGTCAGCCAACTGCTGCATGAAGCCTTCCTACGTTGCGTCAATCGTGGGGGGTTTGTTTTCACCATTCTACACCATGCTGCTTAGTGTGGCTTGGCGAAGCGGGATATGGGGGCAGGACAGATTAACATATTACTCACTACTCTCGTTAAGCATTGCCCAGGAGTTGAACTCAGGATGCAGGGTTCGTAACGCAATACGCCAATATGTTTCCAGGACTAATGTATAAAGGAATAACTGGCTTTTATATTATCAAACATCTATGCATCTTCATTCCGGGAAAGAATCAATATCACTTTTTGCAACTGTAAGTATACGCCATAAGCGCCGTTCGGAAAGTAACATTGGCATTTGGATGGACATGTTGCCTAAATCCCTACGAGCATTGCTATTAACATCCTTGTCATCATGGACAAGTTCCAAACAGTCGTTAAATGGCCACAGAATAGAGGAGACGCTCCCTACAATTACTCCAAAAAAGCCATTGCTCAAAAACCATTAATGTTTGTTGTATCGGTAAAAAAAACACTTCCTATGAGACAATTCTATTCCACGTTCACCCATTAGTCACACTGCAGTCACGCCGAGATTAGATTATCAGCTGCCCGGGGTCTCTATTGGAAGCCGAGGCAGGCACCTCTTCCATGCCATTTGAACCCGAGCAGGTTAAAGCGCCGTCCGAAGACACCTTTCTTCCCTGCGTATGAAAGATGCATGTCACGTGACACCTCCCCCGAGCCATTACAGTATCTTCCAAAAAAGATTTGCGCCTCAAAAGCTCTCGGCCCTCCGACTGGCCATGGGCCGCAGCACATCAAACAAGTTGGCTTCACCGGGTGGTGAAATAACAAGGGTGGTTTGACTCCCCGGTGGCCTGCTGTCTCGCGGAAGCACGTGTATTAGCTCGCGCGTGTTTGATGTGAGGCTCCCTCACCAGTCTCCATTCACCGCGCCGGCTCTGAATTTTTGCGTTGAACCGATCGCCAATGACAAAGCGTGGGCAGGATAACAAAAGCTCTTGTTTTTTTTTATCATAGCGAAGACTAAATTAAACTCTGTGAGCACTTAACGTAGGACTGAAATAATTTTCTCTAATCCATGTTTATCGGTGATGTGTTTTGAGCTTATCATAGGTAAGCTTTTTTCGCAAAAAAACAAGCACTCAAATGCACTATGATTTGCAATTAAGCTTTAATCAAAGCTCACCAGTTTTATACTTTTCCGGTTTATTATTTTAGAAGTTATTCCACATTGAATGGCACCAACAAAAATTAATTGGCCCAGGCTAGATAAAAATTAAATTATCCGCTTGCCTAACGGCTTAAATTTTCAAGTTTAAATTGTCTTGGAATACAATTTTTCTTTTGTTGTCAATGCCGGTGTGAAAACTAAACCGAACGCTAATCATCTCGCAGCTGCATGGAGGTGAACTAAATTAAATTTGACGTGTATGAGTCAGATTCTCGCAATTACAGTACAGAGGGCAACTGAAGATATTTTAAAGACGCAACGTTGCAGGCAGGTTTGTGGCCTCTTTCAATTTAAATCATCAAAATTGGCTCGCAATATACACTTCGCAAGTGAACATCTATAGCCGCGCTCAACATTAATGCAAATTCACAATCTAATTTCACGTGTGCTGCAGAGCAGCACTATATATATACACACAAAAGATGTTCCCCATTCAACCCCAAAAATGCAATTTACTACAACCTTATTTACAGCCCCCAAAGTGACAGGCGACAGATTTTCAATGGGAAACATCTAAAACTGTTCAGACTTCACGTGGAATAATCCCGGAAGTCCCCACGATCACTGTGATTAATGCACGAGGCCATTCTCACCGTGCACGATAGAGAGATGCGTGCACCAAGTCAGGCGAGTAAATAACAATAATAAAAAAACATATTAAACACATTGTCCTGCTGCGGAGGGAGCTGGTAGGAACGTTGGGTTGCTCGGTCAATGGCCAGGGTCAACGGCGGCGTGGTGTATTCCGCAAATATGCCCGACTGTGAGGGCGGGCACAAGCCGGCGTGAGTAGGTTAAACGTTGAGTTTAATAAGGGCACCACGGGGTGACCAACCCCTCCCCACCCAGCCCCACCCCTCCCGCCCTCCCCACCCAGCCCCTCCCCACCCTCCCCACCCAGCCCCTCCCCACCCTCCCCTCCCTCCCCACCCAGCCCCTACCTGCACGACGGACGGACACAATAATCCCCTGTGGGCTGGTGTAACCAGGAGGTTCCGACCAGTATAAATTGCAGCAAATCTCAATCCACCACGGGATGAAGGCCTGCCCATACCACCCTAGCCCGTGCGGGTTGGTGAAGGGGGTGGGCGGGCATGGCTGTTTTAGACAACCACTTGTCACCGATGTTAGCCATGACTCTGAATCTAACTCTGGTTGCAGGGTTCGTAGTGATGAAGCTCGCTTAACCGCTGTGCCGCTACGCTACCCAATGATACAACAAATAACAAATAGCCTCACAGATGCATGCAGCCAACGGGGCAGTGGAGAGATGCAGCAGATGCCAATCTCCTTCCAGAGCCAATCTCCTTCCAGCTGGCACCGTTGCTTAATTATCAACGTCGCCTCGCCATGTGGACAAGGCGTCACGACTGCTGGACCACCTCGGTTGGCTGTGCCAGGCATCGCCATGCTCCCCCCCCCCCTCGCCGCCACAGCATCCCACATCTAACCACTCCCAACCGCCGCACGACGTCAATCATCACCAACGTCGCGTTCATTTCCCCGGTCATGTCCGTGATCTGCTGTACGCAGAACTTCTTTGGCACCGTACCGAAGAAGTTACTAGCATCTTCTTGGTTCTTTCGGTAAAGTCACGTAGAATGGAAATAATAAAATAATAATAAAACATAATAAAATAATTCTCACGACGATTCGGCCACAACGCAAGCAGCCGTCCTCAGGTGAAGACCAGGTCTGTCGAGGAGACAGCTGTGAAGACCTGTTCTTCACCTGAGGACGGCTGCTTGCGTTGTGGCCGAAACGTCGTGAGAATTATTTGATCATGTTTTATTTTTATTATTTTATTATTTCCATTCTACGTGACTTTACCGAAAGAACCAAGAAGATGAATCCCTGCAGTCACGAAAGCTTTAAATCCAAATATTACTCTTTGGTTCTTTCGGTAAAGTCACGTAGGTATAAAATAAAATAAATTAAATCACGACGTTTCGACTGCAACACAAGCAATAATCATCATCTGATGATGATCGACTGCAACACAAGCGTCGATTATCATCAGATGATGATGATTGCTTGTGTTGCAGTCGAAACGTCGTGATTTAATTCATTTTATACCTACGTGACTTTACCGAAAGAACCAAGAAGATGAATCCCTGCAGTCACGAAAGCTTTACATCGAAAGTTACTAGCACTAAAGGTTGCACTCGGGAGGCGAACGCTGCGGCGAAGCGTCGAGAACACGCCGGGCGACACCGATCTCCGCCGCGCTGCACTCCGCCTGCACCACTCGGGCGCTCACGCCAAACAAGCCGACGTCTCTGCGAGAGAGACGGCGCAGAGGAGGGGGCGCGCGCGCGCACAAAACTCACGCGACCGGCTCCCCCCTCCTGACCCACGCGCGCCTGACAGCGACGACGATTCACTCGTCCCACGCGCAATCGGTTGGCCGATGGAATTTGCGACGACGCGACACGCCTTTGCGTTGTGACACCCGCGTTCAATTACGCAATGGTTTTTTTTTTATTTTCCCCCGGCCACTGCCACCATCACCATTGATATTCCAGTGTGTGTGCGATATTGAGTGAATTTGTCTTACTTGAATGGAAGCGTAGTGCACGCACGCACGCACGGCACCTCCCCTCGATATCACGGGTAATAACGCACACCTTTTCCGCATGGGAGAACTAATAAATCCTCTCTCAAACAGCGTCCATGGACTTCAAGTTAACTCGGACCGACAGGACTTGAAAGCGACATCGGAGACGCATCGTGCATCACCATGGCACGACCAACACGGCAGCGGTTTCAATTTATAGAGCATCTGCAGGCAACCGCTCTCAAGGCGCTTGAAAATATAATAAATAAAAAGTGAGGTGGGAAAGTGACTGAGGAAGGGGAGGTTCAGGGGCAGGGAAATATAGAAGAGAGGAGACAGCACAACGCTGCAACACAGCCAGGGATGAAGCAGCCTGGGCACTGACAATGACAACAACAATAACGATGACCACGACCCCTCAAGCCAGCCGGAGCAGCCCCAACAAATCCGAAGGTAGCCTTGGAAGGAGGACAATCAGGTGGGTAGTAGGCAGGGCCCATCACCAACGAATGCCAGGGCAGTCCCCTTAGAGGCTAGGGCAGTGAGCTCCGTAGAAACATGTTGGTATGTTCACCAGGTTTCCCTTGGAACACAGATATATATTGTCCGAATGAGTTCACACGCGATTATATATGAAGACATCTCTATCCGCACACATTGTTACCACAAGCAACGCATTTTGAAAGAGTAATGTTAAGACAAAAAAAAGCTGTGTAAAATCGTTTAAAACAACCTCGCACACGAAAACAGCAGAGAGCCCACGCAACACAGCTGAGTAACACAGTTAAGCCGATATTCAGATTTGTCAAGGTGAGGGTATAAATTACTTCTCAGATGCGGCATAACCTTCCAATTCTGAAATGGAAATGTATTTTTAAACATTTGCATCTCGGGACATAATCTTATCACCGATACACCAAGATGCCATTCGAGACGGCTCAGATAGAATCTGCTCCGTACTGCTCGAACGAAAGCAAGTGCATGCTCACCTCCGCAATCAAGAGATAAAGATCGCTCGCGTCGAATTGGAGACTGGTGGAGCAAGTGTTTTTGTCCGCGAGTACCGGGGTGAGGCTGCCTCGGTGCACGATGGGCGAGTGCTGCCAAATGCCACGCGTGGCCACCTTTGTCTCTCCAGTGCTCGTGTGCCACACGCCAAACTACTTATTTAAGGCCGAGTTGACCCAGGGGAGGCCTAGAATGAGTTAATGTACGACTCACCGCCGACGTGAGATTATTCTTGTTGTGGGTTTGCTCTCCAACACCCCGTGTGCTGAAGTAGTAACTAATTCTAGATTTGAAGTTGTCGTGGCTGCAAGGGTCCATTTTCTTTTGTTTTTTCGGTAAGGTCACGTAGGTGAAAAATAAAAGAAAAATAAATTAAATCACGACGTTTCGGAGGCAACACAAGGTTCCCGTCTTCAGGTGGCACCGTACAGTAATTTTGACTTTACCGAAAAAACCAAAGAGTATAGTAACTAATTGGCACGTTTTTTTTATGTGACAAACCTTACTAATTGGCTGTGTAGGGTGGTGACGGGTTTAACGACACATTTATATGTACGCGATCTAACCCAAAACACCTTTATTATGGATGATATTAGTCGCAAAAGCCTGCGTGTTAAACATGATTAGTGTTTCGATTTAAAGCTTTCGTGACTGCAGGGATTCATCTTCTTGGTTCTTTCGGTAAAGTCACGTAGAAGGGAAATAATAAAATAATAAAAATATAATGTTGCATTTATTTTATTTTATTATTTCCCTTCTACGTGACTTTACCGAAAGAACCAAGAAGATGATTAGTGTTGTTGAATTAATGGTTTGTCCATTGCTGAACCCCTGGTGGGTTTAGGCATCCATCCGTGCACGGAACTCTAAGAGTGGGCACTCTTCCTGGACAAATTGCTACAAAGTAATACCACTTTGGATCACTACAAACCCATTTATTAAACAACACTGTAATGGAAGTTGTCTCATTAAAACTGCCTGTGGTCAGGATAAATAGTCGAAATTTGATGAAAATTAAGTATACTGTATATACAAAATGTGACTCTCAGTGGCAGAAAGTTTTGCCAACAATCAAGCCCCCCTCCCCCCCCCCACTAAATGCAGCTGGGAGTCGAAGTGGTATCAGGTTCATCTCAGAGGAAACGAGGGCATTCTTATCAAGTGTACGGCTCGAGAACTGGGCATGCGTGAGACTATGAGTGCAGCGGTGGTGTTTGTATTCCCCAAGATGTTGTGCTTGACAGGAGAAGTGTTGTGATCAGTCAACCGATGAGAGAAAAAAACAAACCTACAGAGCCACGTTTCGACAAATACCCAGTAATCCCCTCCCCCCCCCCACATTCCGAACACAAGAGCTGACAATGTGTTTCTAAAAAATCCATTACAATAAAATGGTGATATAATTATTGACATGGGGATGGCATCGCAATCCACAGTGCCACTGACCTCAACAGTTAAATTATTGTCCGGCGGAAACGCACATTGAGAAAACCAGACGTGTACTCTCGTGCACGCTGCATACACGCAACGGAAAAAATGGCATTAATTTCACATCGGGCAGGGCCCTCTAGGGATTATGTTCTCAAACAGAATTCATAATACCGGGGAGTGAAAATAACGCCCGCGTTCGCTGCGCACGGATAAATCGGGCTGCTAATCCCAGCGTTCGTGGCACAAACACGTTATACCAGACACACAAGACCTATTTTTTGGTGCATGTAGATGAAAAGCAACAGCAAAAAAACACCACCCGATTCGTTTGATGCTGCTGCTGCAACAGATGCAGTTGTAAATGTCGCGAGAATATTTATTAGACGCTACCGTGTGGCTAATGTGGTCAATGCCATTTTCTGTGTGCCCGTCATGTGTTCTTGCCGAGATACATCTGTCAACATGTCCATCATCTAAGTAGATAGACAATGTGGTCACATTTTATAATAATAATAATATTATTAGCAGAAGACATTCTATAATTTCGTATAGTCTTGCAGACGAATGTGCCCAAATAATGAGTTTTTTTATGACCAGGGTTCAATTTCTCACCAAATATTTTCTGGGTCATTGTGAAATCTAGAGACAAAACGTTAGCAGGACATGACTAAGTATCCACCGCCATAGCGACAGGTAGGCTGGATGTGGTGTTACGGGTGCGAGTTCGTTTTACTGGTCATCAACAGACAGACAGACCTGGTGTAAATGAAGGCCTGGTGATGACATGGATCAGAAATATGGATGCTGACAAATCAAGTGGAACCACAGCTTCAAAGTGCACAACGAAGCATTGGGAGATGCATGCCTGAAAATGACGCCGAGACAGAATGAGAAACACATTCGAACAGGCGACAATTGAAAATCGGCAGCCCCACACGTTGACCGTTCAAGGAAAGTAAGAGGGCTTTGCCCATCAACCATCTCACCCCTTTAAATTTCGATTTAAAGCTTTCGTGACTGCAGGGATTCATACTCTTAGGTTTTTTCGGTAAAGTCACGTAGGTAAAAAATAAAATTAAAAGTTAATAACGGAAATAAAATAAAATAATAAATCACGACGTTTCGGAGGCCACACAAGTCTCCGTCATCAGGTGGGACCGTCACAGCTAAAATTACTGCATCAAGTGGCTGTGACGGTCCCACCTGATGACGGAGACTTGTGTTGCCTCCAAAACGTTGTGATTTATTATTTTATTTCCATTATTAAATTTTAATTTTATTTTTTACCTACGTGACTTTACCGAAAAAACCTAAGAGTATGAATCCTTGCAGTCACGAAATCTTCAAATCTAGAATGCAGGGATTCATCTTCTTGGTTCTTTCGGTAAAGTCACGTAGAAGGGAAATAATAAAAGAATAAAAATAAAACATAATAAAACAATTCTCATGACGTTTCGGCCACAACGCAAGCAGCCGTCCTCAGGTGAAGACCAGGTCTGTCGGGGAGACGCTGTCTCTGAGGACGTGACTGTCTCCCCGACAGACCTGGTCTTCACCTGAGGGCGGCTGCTTGCGTTGTGGCCGAAACGTCGTGAGAATTATTTTATTATGTTTCATTTCATTATTTTATTATTTCCCTTCTACGTGACTTTACCGAAAGAACCAAGAAGATGAATTATTTTATAATGTTTTATTTGATTATTTTATTATTTCCCTTCTACGTGACTTTACCGAAAGAACCAAGAAGACATCTCACCCCTCTCCTCAATCATGGTCGATGGACAAGCGCAGCGACAGAAGGCCAGGCAACAGGAGAGAGTGTGCTGCAGATGACGACGGCGGAGATTGATCGATGCGATCAGTTGACGAGCAGGATTGAGGTGGACTGTGGCATAGCTAGGGCTGTGAGAGATGCTGATGGTACAGAGAGGAATCTGTGATGATGCATTGTTAGTTGGCATGTGCGCCCACGCGATTATCTACTCTTTTGGTTCTTTCAGAAAAGTCACGTGGGTATAAAATAAAATAAAAATCACGACGTTTCGGGCGCAACACAAGCGTCAGTCATCAAATTCTCGTTTACAGAGCTTCTTTAAATCAAATCTAAACAGTGCATTACGTAGCTTCTGGTATGCATAAGCTGGGGTTTAAGCTACTTATATTTGTTTTAAAAGCAGAAATATAAAACAATAAAATTCTCACGATTTTCAAATTTTCTTGCTGTGAATTTCGCACCTGATGATGATTGCTTGTGTTGCAATCGAAGCGTCTTGATAATTTTATTGTTTCATATATTTTTTATTTTATTGTTTCCCTTCTACGTGACTTTACCGAAAGAACCAAGAATATAGATTGATAAGCATGGAGAAGCACACATCCAAAGAGATGGAAACACAGATATGGCCCACAATGTGGACAGACATTGACACCGATTATATTCTACATCCGTTTTTAAACCACTGGCGGAATGAAGGCATTCCTACGCCCGGTTATCGGTTACGGGAGTTTGTTCAACCATACTTCGCCATATTGGTCAGCACGGTTTGCTGCCCCAGACATCATTCTGCGGGGATGTTAACTGTGGCCAGAAATTTAACTCGGGTCTCCAGGTTCATAGCTCAGTGCGATAACCGCTGCACCAACACCAATATCCCGGTGAAAAAAATAACACCAATATCCAGAGACACAACCAAAGACAGCCAGCCAAAAACAAAGACAAAGATCCCCCCTGTAGCCTTAACAGACGGTTGGGGCAAGTACTGTTTGCGAGTAGCAGCTATTAAGGCCGACACGGCACACGAGGGGGTGGGTGGCCAGCATCACGCCCGACCGCCTTTGTCTCCCCAGTGACGATGTTTACACGCCGCACCAGCTACTCCATTGAGGCCGAGTCGACTTAGAGGAAGCCCAGGACCGGTTCAGATCATTGTCATTCGTAGCACAGCGTGTTAACCGCGCTACACTGCAGCCAGAAAAACACACACGTCACGCAATACAGATGGCACTGCAGACAGAGACGCACACGAACGGTCGAGAGTGAACATTAAAACAGTCCAGCCGTTCGGCGAACCGGGCTTCGTGAGCGAAGCCGATTGCAAGTGACACGTATGAAGCGGCGCGATCAATGGAGAAGGAGGATGAGGAGGAGGAGGAGGCGATGGCCACACAATGGAGGTGGCAGTCACCCAAGGGGCAGCTCAGATCCCGCGCGCGTGCGCTCAGGGTGAGCTGATGCGGCTGTGCGCCACGGCAAAGCGCACTGAACCTGCCAACACGCGATCCCAACACGCCATCCCGTAGCCTCGGAGCGGCTGGAGAAATCGGGGGGGAGGGGGTACGGAGGGAGGGTTCCAGAGCCCCGCCGGCTGAAGGCTCAGCCCATAGCCACCCTTTATTTTAATTTACAAGCTTAATTTGGGATGCAAATGCTCTCGCTAATAGCTGGAGGCGGCATTGCACAAAATGCAAAAAAAATAAAAGTACAGCATGCTTCAAAAATATGTTAACACTTACACGGGACTATCGTTTTTTAATGGCAACAGAAACGGATAATACGTTGTAACGTGATAACAAAATGTTAATAGATTTAAAAAGTCGAAGAGTTTCCACTTGTTCGCCATCATTGTCAACACGTGCCTGGAGTCTCTTCTCCAGATGGTCTCCAGAGCCCGGGAGGAAGCACATTTATTGTGGTGTTGTTGCAAATTCTCGGAAGTGTTCACATTTTTTTGAAGCACCCTGCATTTCGAAGAAGTGACAGGCCTCGCAGCCCCCTCTCCTCGTGGTGCGCGGGGAGCCGTTTTGGGGATCGCGAAGCAGAGTGCACGAAAGACAAAAGCACCTCGTGCCATTTCTCATTTTTTTGTTTTGTTTAGCTCTTAACCACTCGTTCAAGGTGGGTCTCGCGTTGCACGTGTTGTGCAGCCAAAGTCCGGTGACACCAAGGTAATGGAAAGCCAAGAGCACGCGCACGTTGAACACCTTTCGCGACGTACGTGACCGACCGTGCTAATCGGAGGTGCGGGGGGTAAGGACGACAAACTCAACGCAAAAAGCGGTTCTAAAGAAATGAGTTTCCGATCTAGATGATATAAAAGTGCACAGCTCCGGTGGCTTCGTTATATCGAAAGGAAGAGCGTTCCAAATGGCCGCAGAAACGCATTTGTATTCCCCCCCCACCCACCACCCCCCTCCCACCACCGCCCCCCTCCACCGCCCCCCCACGCCCAGTGCCGGATTATCCAAGGAGCAAAGGTAGCTCCATATGTAGTAGCTACATATGTAGTAGCTAGTAGTAGCTACTACATATGTAGCTACTTTTGCACGGGGAGCCGTTTTGGGCATCTACTACATATGTAGTAGCTACATATGTAGTAGCTACGGACCCCGCACTTTCAAGGCCCCCACGCTAAATGCTTTCAAGCTATCAATTCCGGTTCAGTGATTCTGCACTTGCTCTATTACTATAGTACTATACCGCCTTCAACTTTTATGAACGACTGAGTGTTTAAGGGTAGCGATTTGCCGCTATAGGGGCGATCTTTGTCTTTGTTTTTGGCCGTCTGTCTTTGGTTGTCTTTGGCTCTTGTTTTTCACCTGAACATAGGTGTTGGTGCGCTAGCTGCGGCGGCGGCAAGCGCAGCGGTGTCACAGTGGGGCCAACTAGGTGCTTGGCATACGGCTCGCGGACGCATTTGCATTTCACGCCGATTACCGCCGCTGTATAATGATGTTTGGGAACGAATCAACAACAACAAACAAACAAAACATTTGCTCAACAACATCAATAACCTGGCAGATTTCCTGGAATTATTATAATTTTTTACAAGTGTAGCGCTCACATTTGATTTATTATTTTGTGCGGTTGGAGCGCTAAACAACGTGAATATTAAAATGGACTGGATGTCATTGTTCAATGTAACCTTAATCTGGTCATCATCAGCCATGATCTTTCCACTATGGATCATAAAAGTAAACCATTTGAGTCTTCAACGGAGGAGTAGCAAACAAGTATAACCCGTAAAAAAAAGTTTTTCACTATAAATCCTTTATATGCGTGGCGGCTAGAGTCCTCTCGTCCTCTGGCTTGAGATGGCTGCCACCTATGGGTCAGATGATTGCATGGCACCATTAAGCAATTGGTAATTAAATATAATATTTTTGTCCTAAAAAGTGTAAAATTTTGGAAGTTTTTTTTCACGAAAATACATTGTCACGCACAACGAGTCTGTGTGCAAAATGTCAGCTCGATTGGATCACGGGAAGTGGGTTAAAAAACGACCGAAAGATTTGCACAGTCCTAAGCAAGCAAGCAAGCGAACTTAATATAAAGGATTTAAAAACTACACAGACTCTCTCCTAAAAACCCCTCGTGGCTAGCAGTCCTGGACATTGGCATGTATTGACGAATGTTAGGATCAATATAAATATGGGTAAAATAAAAAGCGTGCACAGTGAGTTCCCTAAACAAGACAACCTTAAAACGCATCAATGGAATGCATTCCGAAGGCAATTACTGAAGGCGAACCAGAATAAACGTGATGAAATTAAGAAAAGAAGCTTGATAATGAAGAGCAATATGTCAATATGCCGAAATGAGAACATTGTTTATTGCAGCATATCGCTGCCTGCTTCGAATGGATCTCTACATATACGACTGAATAATAATACAATATCATCCATTTATCAATCCACTGTCGAAAGAGGGCCTCTCCCCTCATTCCACGTTGGTCATGGCGGTGGTTTGACCATACTTCACCACGCTGGTCAGTGTGGGTTGGAGACGGGGCACTCCAGGACAGGCTCAGATGTCTGGCTTCACAATGCAACGATTATTATGTGACAATGATGCTGCTCATCACAGCGGACCACTCGCCCGCTTTTTACTTTGGTTAATACAAACAAAAATCAGGCTGTCAAGTTCATAGCAGAACACGCGAATGGCTGCGGTGCTGCTTCAACCGTCTCGATAATGGCAAAGAAATCTGACGCCCTACAGAATGTCTTTATGGATTCCCTCACAGCTGTGTTTACAGTGTCACCAAGCAATTGCATCCTTTGAGAGGTAAACAAAAAAAAAAGCCTAGCTGCAGATTTGAATATTTTTTTTTATAATTCTTGTGTTGAAAGCCAATTTCGTAAAATAGAAATTCTCACAACTTGACATTACTATAGCATGCGTGCTAAATATATATTTTTTAAATATATTTCTTGGCTCCGTCTTACCCCATCAATAATTTGCAATCGAGTTACTTGTTTTTCTCTCTCTCTCTCTTTGGTGGAATTGTGACAGCAACCCACTGGGGCTCTCACAAGTCCATTACATGCAGAGGATGGATTCTGCAAAATGGAACATTGCTTTCCCAGTTGCTGCCAGGCTGAGGGGTTTTCGAATTCAATTAGGGGCACTCACTGTCCGTCCACGTCCAGAAGAAGGACACGAAAAGAATGAGAAGAGCCAAAAAAAAACACTGGACATCAATAACGCCCGGCAACATTAACTCCATTACCACAGGGACGGACAGCTGCGGGAGTTTACATGAATGTTTAAAAAAGAAATTTCAGTGGAGAAAGGGGGGCAGTGCCAGGGCACAGAAACCAAAACTTGACAGGATGCATCTTTAATGCATCACCCACTGCGGACGTTAAGAGCAAGGAAGCCAGCCTGACAGATAACGCTTCCCAAGCGGAGCCACGATGGCTGAAATACATTTTTATTGAACTCGGGGGCAAGTGAATAATAACTTGCTTGTAGAAGCTGTCACATTAAAAAACACAACACAGCCCTATCTTTTTTGAAGTGCACACATTATCTGGAGAGAGATTTTTTTTTTCACCGGTTTGCATAAGGGAATACATGTTTTGGCGTATGTACGTACACATGTGCTGTATGGCTTGTTGTCCTGAACCGCACCTCCGATTAGCACAGCTGGTTACGCGCGCTGCGAAAGCAGAGAAGTTCAACATGCGAGAGCGCTCGCAGTGGGCACCTGTAAAGCTGACCAAGGGTTGTTTGTCTCGCATAAAAGACAAACTACCGCAGTAGAAATGCCCTTATATTTTGACTGCGATACAAAAAATTTTTTTAAAGCAGCCTGCGCTCGTGTTGTGTCCGGCAGTCAGAGCTTGTCGCCTCCAGATTAATGGATGGAGGAAGATTAACTTGAAGCCGAAATCGATGGCATCAGGGTTTTGGCTCTGTTTTCTTCTGTTATTCACGGAGTTCTGCCCATTGCATTTGCTACGTATCGTGGTTAACAAAAAAGAGGATGCAGTGAAAGCTGGACTATTGCGGAGGCTAAATGGAAAGCAGGAATTTTCAAGCTTACAAAAACATGAGCACGCAATCACGTGGGTTCTGTCACAGGTGAATTCAGAATCAGAATATGTGTTTATACTGGAGGAATCCGATGACCTGTAAAGCTCTTTTTATCCACAGATGTCCAAATATCTGTCGTGTTACAATTACCAAGTGAACGCAATGTAAAGTGGTACGAGTAATGGCCCTTTTGTCAAGCTCTTCTGCACAAGGGTCTCCACACACCATTTGACCGTACGTTGCTACGTTGGTCAGTGTGGGTTGGTGAAGGTGGGGGGGGGGGAAATACTGAACTGCAATCGAATCTGTTACAATGTCCTCTGCTGTCCACAACACCCGTCTCTCAGAGGTGGCAAACGGGTTTTGATTCCTTACCCGTACCCGTACCCGGCCGCACCAGGGTCGCAAACGGGTACCCGTACCCGGGTATCGGGTTACCTGATTGCGACCTCTGGGATGAAGCCATGTTGCAGGCGCGGGTGGGTTGATTCTAGGAACTTGAATTGTGAGAAGAGACAAGACGTTGGGAAATGATTGACAAACGGTTACTCACCAGTGACTCACGGTCTACCCGTACCCGGCCGCACCAGGGTCGCAAACGGGTACCCGTACCCGACCGGGTATGGGTAGCCGGGTATCGGGTAGGGTAAGGGTATCGGGTACCCGGTTGTGGGCTCTGCCGTCTCTTTGTGCGTCGTAGTTGCCCATCCAAGCACCGTCCAGGCTGAAACCTGCTCAAGCTTCCGTGGCCTGACAAGATCTGGCGCGCTCCGGATGAATTTGGTGAATGGCAAAGCAAATTTAAAAAAGAAATGCACCAAATAAAACGTGCATTCCACTCGTAGCTTTTGTGCACTAACGGTAAAATAAATACCGAACGATATGTAGACGCTTCAACCTACATTATGCAAAGTGCCAGCTCCTAATTATGCGGTTACGAGCGCGTGTACATACACACACGGAAGTGCAAGCCGCGCAGAACTTTAATACACGAAGACACCTGCGGATATGCGAGCATTAAAAATGCCTGCCACCGAATCATTTGGCACCTCAAAAGGAAAGGGCGGTTTGTGAGAAGAGAGAGAGAGGCAGAGGGGGGTGAATTAAACATTAATTTCCTGCACTACACGGGGCTGCACAAGTATGAGGATTAGTTGTTCCCCAAACTTCCCTGGATTGGCCTGGGGGGGGGGGGAGCTAAGGACAGCAAGTTGTGCATGCCCTGTCGGCTGAGAGCTCTGAGCGATTTGCAGATTTGTTCCAAGCCGTGCAGATTAATCTCCCACTTTGGTGCATCCAACCTTATCCAAGCTGCCCAAATATTGCATCTACTCTGGTTTTCTCTGCGGTTGCCTCCATCCTGCATCGCCGCACTCTCCACAAACCCCCACCCCCCGGCTGCGGCATTCCCATTAAAAAGGAAAATATCTGCCGTGGTGTTACAATGCCACTCCACACCGCTCTATAGTTGCACGTGCATGCTTCTGCGGACTCGAACATTTAATTAAGTCTCGCAACAATGCATACGAATGCTTGCTATTCCTTTAGCGTGGCGCCGTAATGAATTAAGAGGCACTCGAGGAGAGATTTAAATGAGGACACCAAAGATTGGAATATCATTGGCAAGATTAGAACAGGAAATGGCTTTTCGTAGACTCCAGTGGGTACTGCCCATTTGCTGTGTTGTTTTCTCCAAAGTGGAATTAAGTCGATGATGCCAGCAGTTAGCGATGGGAAGGCGAAATAAGCGTATTTTCTTAGTTCACAGGCTGATCTATATCCGTTATCCCACCTACAGTCTTCTAACGTCTAACCCCCTCCCCCACCCCACCATTTACCCAACGCGTTACTCTGCAAGGATTGCTCGTTTTAAAAAGGGGCTCTTCACATTAATGCTCTCTTGCACCAAAGGTCACCCCCTATTGTGCTAAGCATGAATATATAAAATGTCGTACAAATTACTTGATCGCGCCATCGCTAAATATTACAGTTGTTGAGATTCGCGTTTGCCAAAGCAGAGTGTGAACGTATTCTTAGGTTGTTTCGGTAAAGTCACGTAGGTAAAAAATTTAAATTAATAAAAGTAAAATAAAAATCACGACGTTTCGGAGGCAACACAAGCCTCTGTCTTCAGGTGGAACCGTCACAGCACGATAGCTGTATCAAGTGAGAGAAATTCCAAGAACACAGTATTTGTATATATACTGGTTGAGGGTGGGGAGGAGCCAAGGTAGGCCCTGAATATTATTTTTGTGAGGTTCGGTGCGGCTGAAACACGCTGTTAGGAATGAGCCTTTGTTGTGTAAACTAGAGTGTGAACACTTCAGCAGCTCTTCGTGATGTGGCTAACAGTGAATCTGGCCACGAGACTATCCCCCCCCCCCCGCGCGCCTCTGATTAGTACGGTTGGCTACATGCGGTGCGCAAGAAGTTCATTTGTTGTGAAAATTCCGTCACAGTTCCTATGATTGCTTTTTCATTGCTTTCGTGGCTTTATTTTGGTGATTTCGAAAAGTGTATTGGTTTAGCCATGTTTGTTTGTTGTAGTACAGAGTTAGACTGATGGCCTTAATCTAAGTTATCTTATGGTTGTTGTTGTTGTTTGACTTGCATCCCACTGGGATTTTTGCACACAGCGTTGGTGTACGGTGTTTTTTTCTGCAATATTTTGCTGTCTTTTCTTGGATTTTCTGTTTACACTTAGTCACATATTCACTTTAAGATGTTTTTTTGTTCATGTTTTTGTTTGTTGCGGTTGCACCCGATTCAAGAGCCGAATGGCTCACAGGGCTATACCTAATAAATAAATGAACTTGAACATACATACAGAGATGTCCTGCTGGTCTTTGCCGCTGACTATACATGACAAACTTCGGAGCCTAATGTGCTCACCCTGGACTTATTCGCCACCCCCCCCCCCCCCTCCAGCAGTTTGACGTGAACATACACGCTGGGGTTTAATTTGAACGTAGCAGAATTAAATTCATCCAAATCATCATCATCATCATCATCTTCGGCCACTGCTGCAAGAAGACCTATCCAGGCCATCTCTCGTGGTCTGGCTATGTTGAAAAAGTCTCTGAATTTGAAATGTTGCATAAACCATTGAGCTAACGCATCTACAAATGTATTTACAATTCACTGTTAATTTTTGACAAAAAAGTTTTTTGGGCAAAACTAAATTATAATACTCGCATTAAAACGTTCCGCTTGGCATCGTGTGTGCATTATCAATCTGTGCATTCCTCCGCCTCTGTCCAGGCATCTGCATTGGTAGCTGCTTTGTGCACGCGGGAATGTGTATGTGTGTGGGAAGCGGTAGTGTTCTTAGGTTTTATCGGTAAAGTCACGTAGGTAAAAAAATTTAATTAATAAAAGTAAAATCTAAATAAAAAAGTGTAGTGGTTAGCACGCTGTGCTACGAACCCAGCGACCCAAGTTAGATTCCCGCTCATGGTCAACACCAGTAACGATTATCTGAACCGGTCCTCGGTCTCCCTTAGGTAGACTCAGTCTCAAACGAATCCCTGGTGCAGTGTTTAAACATCGCCACTCGGTAGACAAAAGGCTGCCCGGACTTGGTGCTGGCCACCCCACCCCACCGCGTGCCATGCCGACCTTCACAAGTGCTACTCGCTAACAGCACTTGCCCCAATAATCTGTCTGTCGCCTGCACACGAGCTGATTTTACGAATGTCCTTTTCTGCATATTTCCTTCCTTAGCCTGCCACTCGATCGCCAGTGTCAACCACTGGCCATCATTCCTTCTCGTGATCAGCCAGGCTTTTTTCGCTGTCCATGTTTCTGATCCACATCGCGTTAAAAGTGTGTTCGTACAAGTTGAGTAACTTTACGTTATCCAGAACTGAACTACTCTATATTGCCTTCATGTACATGTGGTGTTTACAGTTTATTCTTAATTGGAACTGCTTGTGTGGCAGGATGGAATCTGTCACGTGCAGCTTATGTCAACGAAACGCAATTACTTGGCAAAATTCAAGACCTGCTCTTATTTCGTTGCCGAGTAGCATCCGCTCCTTTAGAAAGCTGTATACATTTTTTGCATTCATCCTAGTAATTTTTACAAATCAAAGAAACAGCAGACCATTTTAAACAAGTGAATGGGACGCCAATGTAAGTCACAATCATGGATAATTGATCCATTGTCACGGGCAAGTATCTTCATACCTCAATTGCCCCATTTACAGCAGAAATGGCTTGGTGGTGATTATTGCGGTCGTGGTCGTGGTGGCGGATCGCGGTTGTAGCAGATTGTGTCGATGATGGTGGGGGGTGAGGACGATGACGACTGCAATGGATAAATCTGTGCTAAGTGCATATTTATCAGTTTTAAAGCCACTGGTAAGTGCCATGCAAAGCAGTGCTAAAAGCTCATTTTAAGGCCAAAATAAAACGTGCTTCTGGACCAGTGTGAATTGAAAATAAAAAAAATGCTGTGACCCTGGCACACAATGGTCTTTTGTTGCTAAGGGTGCCATTAAAAGCTTAATGTCTGCTGAACCTTGGAATTGGTGGCATGTTAGTACCTTTCTTCCAGCCAGCGCCAAATGTGCAGCTCACACATTCACAAAATCGTATCCAGATGTGGGCCTTCTCGAAGGCAGCTGGGCTATCCGACTGTATGAATAATTAATTACCCAACCAATGATTGCTTTGATTGCTCACATAAATTCGGACAACACAACAAAAGTAGCCATAACAGAGGTTTTGGATAATATTGGTCGCGAAAGCCTCCATGTCCAACTGACGAACCTCTATGGGGAGGATACTTTTCTTCAAACCAGAACATTTGAGAAACTCCGAATCAAGCGGATGAAGCCGATGTCTTCGCTCTAACGCGATCTAAACGGAACACCTCTATTATGGACAATATTGGTCGCGAAAGCCTTCGTGTTAAACTGACAACAAAAGTAGTTTGGGGGGAGGGTGGTGGTGGTGGGGGTTTAAAGGTCTCACCATAGGTCTCGACATGGTGTGCCGCCGGACGGAGAGCGGTAGGCATTGGATGGTAAGTTGGGTGGCGTCGTTAGTTGCATTTTTGTAACACAATTGCGGAGGCCCAAAACGGTCAAGCGGCCAGAAACAAGCGGCACTATCACAAAGTGTGAACACGCAACACGTTTCACGAATTGCGTGCAAGGTTATAATAAAGGAGCTTGTGAATAGAGACAACGGGGGGGTGGGGGGGGGGTTGCTGGCTCGACGTGGTGGGATACCTTGGCAGCTGCCGATTTTAAATGGGTCTGAGTGAATGACCACCAAAAAAAGAGAGAATGAGTCGGTTAAAACATTTCCATTCGACTCGTCAAAGCTTTCGGTGAATCTTCCCAACTCAACTCTGGGGTGCGCGAGTGCAAATCGAGGCGTCAGCAAACTCAAGCCCCCCCCCCCGTCTCGAATGATACGAATCGTGTCGACCCACTGGGGAGGCGATGCATTTTAATAGGGGGAGGATTTCCAGAGTTCAAATGCGAACATGCAAACCCAAGTGTGCGGGCTCGACAGGTGGACACAGCGTGATTTGGTGGCAGTGCCAAGAGTACACAGACGCTAGCAGCGTCGTGCAACTTGGGCTGGGAAAAAAAAAGCCTCACCTGCTGCGCGAAGACTTATAATGCGCATAATAGATGACACTCTTTGTTTTCCTTATTACTGTTTATTGTATGTTTCCAAAGGAGAAATCTGAGTCACTAAGTACCTTTTTTAAGTGGTTTACGCGGAACATCACTTCCATCTCATTGCTGAAATCAGCAACTTTGCTGTAAAATTAATTCATTTTTATTTGCCTGTGGAATATAGCATAGCGCACTGCAATTGAAAATTTAAATTAAATACTACGCCTGAATTATGCTGAAGCATTGTGTTGCACGCAATCAATATGGAATTTGTGGCACTACTGTGAATTTGTAACCATATAGACTAGGCGGAAAAACCATAAGTCATAGCCACACACCGTACACAATTTAATTACATGCCATATGACAACACATAACGCCATCTGTCTTCGCTATGTATCGCAGGATTGCTGCAGCATTTGCCAAAAAATATCCGTAGAACTGCAGACTCTGTGCACAACATTTTTTTTTTAACATTACGCGAGATAAGTGCCTTCAGTTATTCTATTTTTTATTGACCACAAACAGCCAGAAGACCTCATTCACATCCAACGTTTTGATTCAATTTGCCAGTAGCCCGCATCATAACTGCCTGCCGAGCATTCGTTGGCAGCGCAGGGGAAGTACACACAGCCCCTTTAAAAAATGATTTAGCGAAATATTCGCCCGGGTTTACTTTTCCTCTGGCTACCGTCCAAAATTAACGAGCACACAATTATGAAATGTACTGGCCCAATGCTGGAAAAGGCCATTATTTATTGTTGTCTGGCCAATCACACTGGCACAAAGACTGCTGCGGGGAGCCTCAGGCAGTTATATCAAACACTTTTAGCAGCTTATTTGAATTTGCTTAAATAACGACCGTCTATGTTTTCATCTATGTTCATCTACATTTTTCAAACGATTAAACTTCGTCACCTTTTGCTGTACCAGGGGCCTAGGAGAGAGGGGGAACGATCACAGCACCACTATCTCCACAGCAGGCGCTGCTCCTCGATAGAGGCTGCTCGCGCAAATGCGCGCTCCCCCTCCGGCGAGCGAGAGCCTCCTCCACCGTCGCTAAGGCCTCCAAAAAAAGATGCAATTTGCACCTCAAGCAGCTCAGCCTCGTATGCCACGCCCGTCACGAGGCTGTCAAGCGGCCGCCCCGGCACAAAAAAAAAATAAGCACTGCTTAACGAGAATTATAAATGTGACGCGTTGCACTTGGTGGTATATATTCTTTTTTTTGTGTTCCAGATAAATATAGCTAGTTTGTGGCTATGTAACCGTTCACCATTTTTCCACGAAAGTGATTTCCTTTTTTGAGGTTTCCTCAAGGCAGAGTAAATTCATCATTATTATTGTTGTATCAGTATTATATTAAATAGGGCGGCAGTGCAGGGGTTGGCATGCGAATTTGGCAAACGGAGTGACTCCTGGCCACAGCTTACACCAGTTGTGCAATTAATGGTATTAATCGCATTCAATTGTGTTAATAATGATGATGCATGGCAGCTGGCTCACCTGCACACATACCGCTGCATGTTAGCCTCCACCATCGCAAGTTCGCAACAGCCTGCTGGTCATCATCCCACCCAAATTCAATTACCTTGGTGGGCCAGGGAAATAAAGTGGAAAAACTCCCAGATGGCCAGTTGGGCTGGCAAAGATGAGGTGACATGTGGACTGAAAGGTCATGGGGTCGCGAGGGAGTGAGGAAACTTGGGGACAGAGACCGAGTGGGTGTGTAAAGTGCAGCGACATCCTCCAGCAGTGCCGTGCCATTGGTCAGCATCGCTTGGGAGCAGACGGACAAATCGTTTAGGTGGCACCCTCCCCCAACCCCCGTTGCAAGCCAGCACTCTGGACCTCGGAGCAATCTGTCACCTCGGACATTACAGCCGTGGCTTGTTCTCTCACTTGCACAGGATTTCCATTTACACGTTTCCCAAATAAACACACCACCTCAGCATGGATCTCCCGGAGGCAACGCAGACGCACACACACGTGCACACACACGGATGCACGTGTGTGCGCACACACACGCCGGCATCGGTAGCACACACTATGCCCAACCGAACTTTTTAACATTAATGTAGGAATTTAGCTTTACACATTTTTTTAAATGTAAATCATTTACAGTAAATTCTAAATGCAGTTGTAGGTGTATTGGCTCAAGGGTTTATGCAACGTTTTAAATTGAGAACCATTTGAGCGCTGCAAGTAATGGCTTCAAAATTCCAAACCCGTACACGAAGGTTGTGTTGAAAAAGCAAGCATCCGAGTTCGTATTGCACCTATATTCAACATACCTGGGGAGGATGCTACTGTCGAAATGTATTTTTTTGGGTCCAGATCTCAAAAGAGCAGCTGGTACTGGAAGCCAGCAATATGGTGATGTGAAAACAAATCGTAGGTGATGTCTTAGATCTTGCACAAAACGTGGAACTTTGTCAAAGGCCATTTAATTGGGCGCTTGGAAACAAATCTGCTTCCAAAATTCGTCAAGTCGGCGGTGTCGCTTATTAACGATAGTTGAAAAAAAAAATCTCCCCATCTAGGAGGCAGCAATTACACATTAATCAAGTGCACTAATGAGCGTAACGGCGTTAACAACATACAAAGTCTGCAACGGACGCGTCAATGAAGCTGTGTTCTAGACCGCAACGCACTGCGACTGCTCTAAGTGCAGCGGCGTTGACGCGAGGCTCGATCCAAACGGTGCCCGATAGCGGCCTCGAACCGCAAAGGCCTCACACAGCGGGGCGTAATGCGCATAACAGCCGACATTAACAGCAGCGAATACTGCCGCTATAATCCTCGAGATGTACGGTCACAACTGGAAGAACCGGGGGGTGGCGGGGGAGTCGAGAGGGAGGACCGACGGTGATGCGGCCGATGTTTACACAGCCGGAATTATTAGATGCAAGGGTTAACAGTTGCACCCGGTTACCAGAGATGATTCAGTTACGGGGTCTCATCGCTCTGCCAGTCAATAGTCTGCTGGGCTGATAAACACGAGACAGTGCTATGATGTTTACCACATCCACCTAATTAAGCCAACTGGTTTTTTTCCCCCTTCTCCATCCTATCAGTGCGGTTGCATTAAATGGCTTGTTATTTGTTTTAGCTTTACTTTTTCTGTGTTTGCCTGTGGTATTACATGCTGCTAAAGAACACTCAAGGTCCCCCCCCCCCCCCATTTAGGATCAATACCAGGAAAAGCAGCACCAGACTTGAGTTATTAATCAATAGCAACCTTCAAATCACCAAGTCTTTAACAGAGCCAGGCGGCAAGACAAGAGGCTTTATGGAAATACTTTGGTCTGTGCTAACGCCTCTCATAAATCAGCCGATGGGTTTGTAATAAAAACAGAAGTCATTTTTCCTCCCCCTCTGCTTAAATAAAAACATCACTCCCCTACGCTGGGGGTTGCTCATTGGCACTCCAAATGAGGTTGTTCAGATCATTTTGCTTGACAAAGCATCTTCTGGATGCCTAGAGTCAGACCACATCATCGTGATGTGACCGGAATAATCTGCAGCTCTCTCCGTGTGATCTTGCATTAGGTAGAATTGGACTGCCCGAAAATTCACACCCAAATTGCACGGGCAATGCGTCATGGGGGATTCAAGGCCGAGTACGTTAACTTCAGAATGAACGCGTGGATATTTATACCCACGGCGTGCATAACCTTCACTCGCGTCTGGGTACGTGTGGTCTTCGAAGAAAAGGCCATTGCCCTCAGCGTTAGCCTACCGCTTCCTATGCAATTATATTATTAGGTAGCTTTGAAGATGCAGGTGTTGAGGTTTATGTTCTGCTTGCTCTAGCACAGTACGTACGTACTTGCGCTTGTACAGCCATTTTGTCAATCCACTGCTGGATGAGTGCCTTCCCTGCATTGTACGGGTCACGGGGGTTATTTGATTATACTTCACCACGCTGGTCAGGGTGCGTTGGTGAAGGTGAGAAGCGCAAATCTGGTGCACAGGAGTGCAATACAACAATGGATCGCCCCCCCCCCGCTACTCACACAGCTGCCCAGGAAGCAACTTACGCATTTAGACCAAGAACACCTGAAATGGATGTACGTACATAGAGAACGATCAGAGACAAAGACATTAAAGAGCTGCTCCCCCACAGAACATCCCAGTTCACGGACCTTTCTTTATAATCTTGTCATGAAATAGAACAGGCGTTCGGGGCCATTACATTGAAACTTAAACACAGGGCTATTCAATGAGAACCTGTGCATTTTGTGCATGCATAGATTCGAAGGAACTGTGTTTCAAGCTTTCTTTGCGCTCACGTAAACATCAGTAAAATCATTACACCTTTTACAAAACATCAAACAGGGGATTTATTTACGCATTTGAAAGGAAACAGTTTGTGAAGGTGAGGCTGCCACATCTGCCACGTGGCAATGCAGATAATTCCTTAAGCAAGCCGTCTCCTGTACACATGAACATCAAAGACCCAGTGACACGATCCATTGTAGAAAATATAGGTCATTATGTGTGTGCCGTTAGCGTCTGTAAAAAAACTATTATTCCCTTATGTAACTACGGTTGTGCAGGTGTCGTTTGCAAGGGACACATCCAAGGCTACCGCCTGGTTAAATCATATTTTGGCCACAGCAGTGCAAAGGCAATAAAATAATTCGTTTTTGCAGCAGCTTAAAACAAAATTGCAGACGAATTTTGTAATTAATAGAAAGTATTTGACGAATTATTGATGTAAAATTATTTGTAATGACGTTATCAGTTTGGTTTCAATAATTCCAGCGCATCCACCGCTTAATATGGCGGCATTCATTGGCATGTCATCAAGCGAGAAAAGAGCACCACAATTACGACACAAAGACAAAGATGTCCCCTATAGCCTGAACAGGCGGTTGGGACAAGTGCTGTTCGCGAGCACCTACGAAGGCCGGCACGGCGCACGAGATGGTGGGTGTCCAGCACCACGCCCGGCCGCCTTTGCCTCCATTATAGCGATGTTTACACACTGCACCAGGTACTCATTTGAGGCCGAGTAGACCTAGGGGAGGTTGACGAGTACAGATATTCGCCACTGTTTTTGACCGTGAGTGGGAATCTGACTCGGGTCACCGGGTTTGTAGCACCGCACGCTAACCGCAAACCCTACCGTTCCCCACAATAACGACACATTACAGTGTTGGACAGCTCCATTCAACCGCGTGGATTGATATAAACCCTCATTAATCTCTACTGATACATGCCAGAGCAACAGCAAGGCCAAATGTAGGATTAGCAATAGGTTTTAATTTTTTCTATTAAATCACAGAGAACATATCAGATTAACCCAGCCAGACTGGCATTTTCCAGTTCACTAAAACTCATGGGCATGTGGCTATTAACATTGGTGTGAGGTGCAGTAGAAAGCCCATTGTGCCAGTAGTTGGCAACACATAGCAATAACAGCTGGAGAAGGTGGTGTAATTATTGTTCTTGCATTGGCAGAACTCAAAAGATTAACATCTTTCTTAAAAACAAGTGAAATAATATTGAAACGGTGAAAGCCATATTCATCTGGGTTTCACAAAGGAAGGGCTTCTTGGCTGTGATTTTCACAGTATTTTGGTGGAATATCTGATAATTTTTCTGAAAATTTGAAATAAAAAAAATCTAAACGTGCAAATCGCTGTGGGTTTTCTCTGCATTCCCGCCGTGCCTCAAGTCCACATGGTGGATTGCAGCAAAGTGCGTGCGGAACCGGGATATTGCCGATGGAGTAGGTAGCTGGAAGTGCATTTGGCGCAATAGCAAAAGGAGACTTACTTTCATGACCGTGGCGACAATTCGGCCAGATAAAAAAATCTCTCTGCCTGATCCTTTGTGGCAGAGTAAAGGCACCTCCGCCATTTATGGGATCGTCCACCCATTGGCGGTTCTATCCTGCATGGCTCACAAGGATGTGCGAGGACACACTTCACCGAAACCTATTTAACTTGAACAGGTAAGGCCCACTGAGCTATATAGCGCTTTTTCAGAAGCGACCTGGCCACAAATGATAGCTCAACCAAGTGGTTTATCACGTGGACATTTATAGCAGCCAAATATTCGATTCTAAATGTGAAGGGAAAAAGCAGAGGACCCGAAGTCAAATCCACGCAACCACAGGGAGAGAGACACGCAAACTGCACACGCTCGTGCTCATGTACAAAGTTGGAATAGCACACGTAAAAAAAAAAACACATAAAAACAGACTTAATGCATTCATATTTATTTTGACGCACATACTAAGTAGATGCTTGGGGAAGCGAGAGGAACCCTTCAACCAACAGCAGTTGGATCGTGGATGACGATAACGTTGTTGCACACAAAGATACGTGCAAACAAACACACACACACAGATTCACAAAAACACACACACACACATCAGATGCACTGCAGGTGCCGTCATTGAGTATGTTTTATTATTATTTTGTATTATTTATTATTTCCTCTCCAAATACATTCCCGTTTGCGCCCTCGGTGCCGTGTTGCCACGAGACAAAGAAATTTCCACGTGGCACTTTCACACCGAGTAAGAGCATCACCTTGTGTCAGAGAATGGCCTCAGAAGACGTCACAAACATTGGCGACCGGGCTGAAACAACGCGTTGTTGTTGTTTTTGGTATCACGAGTGGCCATCCACGCCTTCGAACCCACGATCTCAACGGCGCAAAGCTCGGCGCTCCGACCCCTGAGTCCCCAAGCTACCTCCAAATGAGCCCCTATTACGGCCGACGTGGCACCAGTAGAATGATGCAATGCATTATGGAGCTTCCTGCCGCTGCCCACGTCACGGCACTGCGGTTTTCTGGCTGTGCAACAGCTGCGGAGGAGGCTGTTGGGGAGCCAGCTGTGCAACTCTGGCAGGGGCGGTGCTGAGGTTACACGACTCAACCCAACACTCCCCCCGTGGGGAGTAAGCGCTAACCCGAGTTGGAGGTTGACAGAGTTGACTCAACCTTCATCATTGCCTTGGTCGTCTCGCAAGGTTCCATACATTTGTGTTACTATCTTATGGGACGTCAACATTGGTTTATGTGTCAGTTTAAACACGTCGGCTTTCGCGAACAATATAATTTGTAATGCAGGTTTTTTTGGGTTTGATCGCGTAAATATATAAACAAGACACACCTTACTAAATTGTCTTTGACGACATATTTATTTACGCGATCTAACCCCCCAAAACCTGTATTATGCAGTGGTTTATATATTTAAATTCTACATTGAAAGATAATTTCTTAAGAACTGCTTTTTGTGTTTAGTTTGTTGTCCTTCCACCGCACCTCCGATTAGCACGGCTGGCTACATACAGTAGAAATTCACACGTATATAAAATAAGACATGTACATGCAAAAGCCTTATGTCAATCCACTGCTGGATATGAGGGCAAATTCATGCTGTGAGGGTCGTCTGAGTGAATTCACCATTGCTTCAACACGCTGGTCAGTGTGTGTAGGTGCAGGTGGGGGAGCAAAATGCAATGCAACAATGAATGTTGCTGCACTGCCCACAAGGTCGCCCTTGTAGACCATATGAACGTGGAATTTCCTCGACTGGCTTCGGGCAAGACGGTTCCATTTTTTGCGAATCAAATCCACTGAGTGCACGTGTGCACAGACACGTGTGTACAGACACGTGTGCACGTGGTTGCAACGGACGAAATGTAACGCGATTTAACAACTCTGCCCTATATGCGTGGCTTGAACTACGATGCCATATTGCCGTGGCAAAAATCCCTCTGCCCTGTCCATAGATTTGGATTGGCTCGTGATCGCAGAGCGCACTTGCACACCGCCCATTTATTTTTAGTTAAGAGATAGCATTCTAGATAGCGCACAAATAAATAAAGTTAGAAAGGCAAAACATTTCTAAACGGCTCAAAACTTTCTTCACAGCAAAATCATCCACCGCTCTCCTCTCAAGCTGCATCGCCGAATTCTCAGCATTCACCCCGGGCAGAATGCCTCGCATGACGCCGACTTTTGCCGACATGCCAAGACCGCCTTAAAAAGGACATTGCCCAAAAGCACTTATCGTACCGTGTGCTGTCCGCTACGTGAGCAGGGGATGCCATGGTGTTTGTTAATGCACCCCTTTTTTCCTTTCTGGCTTCCTCCTCTCTCTCTCACACACACACATGCTCTCCCCCACCGTGCGGACAAGGCGCGTGCGAGCTGGTGTATATAATGACATGCCTTTAAGCGGTGGTACAAGCTTACAGTAGCCCGGCTCCCACATGCTTAACGCTGCACGTTGCGCACTGCATACAAATGCGCACACGAGGACGGGTTAATGCTCCCGGCTGCATATCGGCCGCATACAAAGCAATACACTGTAATACTTGTACAATCTGTCAATACCTCTCCATGCGAAGTAATGCTGAGCGTGCTTTAATGCAATTATAATCTCAAGTTGGTTTTAATTTGCGCAGACATTAATTGCAAGGGTATTTTCAGTCACGGTGCAAACCGGTGATTGGTAAGCAAGGGTAGTGTTTAATAAAGGTTTATTGTAACATTGATTTTGACAGTAAATGCGCCGGCAGTACCGAATTGTAATCAATGGGGGAGATTATAAGCTGTGCATATAAAAGAAAATCCAACAGGGCTTCGTATACATTCTAAATAGGGTATGTAACTGCAGGAGAACCATTCATCACCTAACAAGCATGTATACAATGCTTAGGAAAATTACAAAAGGTTAAATTTATTATTATTAATATTTTGATGTGAATTTAACCGGTTGCACAGTTAGAAATTCGCAACGCGAACGGTGAAATTTGTGATGCGTCTGCCACTCAAGATGGACACGATGCAGCGGAGGAGATGTAGCAGAGGAGATGCAGTGGAGGAGATGCTGGGGAAGGAATTTCGAGCTCAACGTTCCCGCAATGAGCCGACTCCGGGCTCATTATCCTCGTTAACGATCACTGGGCCTGCTTGCACAGCAAACGGTCATAAGACCAAGGGCTCTAAGAAGGCGTTGATTGCTGCTGCTGCTACTACATAATAGGTCAATCGATAAAATGCTTTGTTTATGACCAGGTGAGAATCAATTGAGTCAAAGAGCCTCTTTTGCTCAGGGCACCTTGCAAAAGTGATGCAACGATGTGCATGACTTCACATGCAGATATAAAGTACGGTGCATGTCTACATGACAATGTCGCGTGGCATTTTGCCACGCGTATTTTCATTGTCATGTTGAGATTCGTTGGCTACAAGTTATTGCACCCCAATTATACAATGATCAGATTCTTAAATCCTGACTCCGAATTGTCGCAATTCATCGGCTCATGAGGGTGTGGTGAATTGCTCATGACCGAGTGCTCATGCTGGCCACATCTTTCATTGAGTTTTACAGGTGCAGAACTGCAGTCATGCGTGCAACATAATTTTCAAGACTTAAACTTAGGAATACTAAACTTTTTCGATGTAATGCCATCTCTAATTATCCGTCGTATACTTCTTGGGGTAGAGTCGTAGCGCAGTGGCTAGCACATTGCGTTTTGAACCTGGTGGCTCAAGTTCAATTTCCCGGTCACAGCTAACATCGTTGGCGTGCAATTTCCCAACTTGCCCCGCCCTTCTGCTCATACCTCTCACCAACATTGCACCGAAAAGCACCGCGGTGAAGAATGGTCAAACGATCCTCCACAATTGAACAGGGGCGTGGGCAGACCGATATCCCCTTGGCAGATGGACGAAGGACTGCAAAAATGAACGTCCAGTTATGCAGCCCCCCCCCCCCCCCATTGTTATACCCTCACCGGGGAACCCTTCTGCAGCGCCACCACCCACATCTCTGAGCGGAGCGGGCAAATCGATTAATGAGGGAAAAACTCACTCCCTTCGGCGAGCCGGGAGAAAAAGGCACCAACCCCGTAATGGATGAGGCCTTCAGCGCTCGCCGCTGGGGCCGTACATCACGAGGCTTGAGCAAAGCTCTTGGGCGCCGCCACCTCCTCCTCGATCGCGCGCCACAGGCACACGCACGCGCACGCACGGGCACGCGCATGGGCACGTGCACGGGCACGGGCACGCGCGCGCGCACGCCCCGCGACGTTGGGGGTGGGGAACGCGGGCGCGGTGAGAGTGAAGTGCAGGCCAAAAAAACGCAAATACAATTCACGGTGGCTCCCAAGAGATTTTAACACGGCAAACAGTTTTTTTACTTGGGTCCAAAAAAATAATTTGAGATTTCAGTTTTGAGCGACTGCAGAGATGACTGTCAGCACTGGGAAGCTTATTCTCGGCAATGTGGGGAATACAATTTGCAGACGTTTGAAGACTCGGAAAGAAAATAATGTTATTTTATATACTGCATCTCAACACAATGTCTACCGATCCACTGCTGGATGAACACATACCCCAGGCTGCTGCCATTTTTCACAACCCGACGATGTGAGATTCGACCTCGCTCCTGCAAACGAGCTGATTTCAACTATGTCTATAAGTCCATTGTTTTACAATTTATGGAGTCAACAATAAGAATCAATGGGTGTTACAATGAAAATTTTTATTGACATAACGATTACAAATATATTGGCGTTACTCAAAACTCCACAAACGAAAGCCTGAATAGCAAATGCACACTAAGAAATAGCACTAATAGGGTTTTCCCCTTTTTCTTGTAACAAAACTGACACCTTTTGCAAGTAATCATGTTAACATTGGTGTGGACCAATGCGCTTCAAGGACAATGCATACATTATGAGAGTATTGTTTGTGTTTGCATTTGACTGCAAGTATTGTGGTTAATGTTAACATGATTCCTTGCAAAAGGTGTCAGTTTTGTTGCCAGAAAAAAGGGGAAAAACCCTATTAGTATATTTTTGTACTCGCAAAGGAGGCCTAAAGAAATAGCATCTAACAAAATTACTATTCATCAGCAATGTTGTGCATCGTTAAACCCTAACCAACACGTGGCATGCTACAGAAAAGTATCAAAGCCATGCAACGGAGGCTGAACCGCTAAACGCGCTGAGATGCAGGGATGACGATTTTTGCAAATCCAGAAATATGTAGCGAGCCATTGGGGGTAAATCAACCTTTTGTTTATAAAAATCCATCTCCCTGTGTCTATCGCCTGCAGAGGACACAGGTGCTGTCGATGACCTCATCCTGTGACTTGTGTGCCTTCACATGGGAGACGCGCCCTTGCCTACGCAAGCGTAATCTGAAGAGACTCCGGTTTCAAGAAACCGGGAACATGCAATACGTCCTTTGCGCGTCCCATTGACCACCAAACGCATTGCGCCATACGCATTTTTTTCCTTTTCATTTTAGAAATACCTCGTGCACAGCATTTTGTAATACCCTCTGCATGTACCTGTGATACAAACCTTGCATTTAAAATCTCATATCGATTGGAGTTAATTTTCAAATTGCCATTGTAAGAATGATTTTGAGCCATCAGCGGTAGTTCATAACTGGTTATTGATTTTTTTAAAATGCTATCCCGTCACTATGACTCCAAAAAAACCACAATTTTCTCAAATAAATCTAAATATGTTACGATTGACAGTGTACTCCACTGTATGTTCTTGTCATTGTTCGTCTTTTTCCCCAAATTTTATTCCAATTGTACTATCAGTGTCACGTGCTGAGATTGAAGTCCTCTTTCTGAACTCCAGCAGAGTGGTTTATCATCATGATTGTAACAGTTTTAAGTTTATTTTGTTTTATTTTATCAAGAGACCAGGATAGTCTAATTTGCAACAATAACCTAGGGCACCGAAATGATAAATGCAAAACAAATAATAAAAGAGAATGGTCTGTTAAAAGAGTTATTATGGAACTCCTTCCAAGATCCCATCATAGACCTTTCTTTTAAAGCCACAAACTAGGGGACACACTTTCTCACATGTCCTGGTTCAGAGGAACATTCATAACATGGCAGTCAAACCAATATTTTGATTTCACAGAGTTGGAATTTAGCCATCTTTAGAAAAAAAATATTCCCTTGTGAGTGTTTTATTTTTTCGTTATTGGTGACTAGGCGAAGGCCAGGACAGATGGCCAGATTCCAACCCAGAATATGAGCAGTGCCGGCTCAATTCTCTGATCCCTGAGTCACCCAGCCACGTCCGATCACATCCCTATTGCTCCAACAAATATACAGTCGTAATGTTCGCGTGGATACATTCTTGCTTTCAAAGACAAGATGCACAGAAAATTAATTGTAGACATCAGATTTGTTTTCTTGGTTTACACATTAATTCTGTCCGAGGAAATTTAATTGTAGGATATTAGCATATATTTTTTTATTAATTTACCTTGAATGCCATTTTGCAATCATATCAGAGGGTTTTAAATAAAACTCTGTCTGCATTTCGACCGCAGAACCCAGAGTTTTTGGTTCAACTTCTGGTCTTCTTTAGTTCTCAACTCAATGGCAGATCTTTGGATGAAAGTTCCACCCCTACCTGCCCAACATTGAGCTTTCCTCTTCATTTCACTGAACAGCCCTCTTTCCCTCGAGTTGTCAAAAATATTTTTTCTAATTCCACCAACTTCGAGTGCACGATCACAGTCCGTTGGCAGAGACCAAAATTGCATTTCAGTGACAGCTAATTTGTTCTCACTCCAAGCAGCGAGGCACCGCCGTTTGCTGGTCCAATCTAGATTTCTCTAATGTCCCCTTGCTGCTTGCTTGTGACCACTTGGAGCTGAACGTGACCAAAGTGCAAACGAAACTTCTTCTTGGTTCTTTCGGTAAAGTCACGTAGAAGGGAAGTAATAAAATAAGAAAAATAAAACATAATAATTATTTTATTATTTTATGACTTCCCTTCTACGTGACTTTACCGAAAGAACCAAGAAGATGAATCCCTGCAGTCACGAAAGCTTTAAATCGAAATGCAAACGAAACTCTTTCAGGACTCCTAGACGATGCACGTACCAACGAGCTGCATGAAGAGACAAACAATTCCAGATGAAGGGGCGAACATTTACGTCGTACCAAACTGCCGCAAGGTTTGAGCTCAGCATCTCAGATTGATCAAGTCTTGGACGTAAATATGAGATGTGTAATGATGCACCGTTGACATCGATTCGTGTGAATTGTTAAGCTCATGATACCAAGCATCGAATCGCATGCATGAGAATAAATCATAGATTCTTGAATCGAAACGCGACCCATGAATTACGACAGGTCATCGAACCTCTTCGCTTGAGGGGAGGTGGATCCACACACTTCAGGTTAATATTAGAAAAACACAAGGCGCACCCGTTATACTTCATTGAATACATAAGAGTTTACACTTTTCTTAAGTATATGAACATTTCAGTAACGTTGCAAAGAACTTGGAAAATCAAACTCACGAGCACAAACACACACGCACGCACGCATGCACACGCACAAAGTAAGTCCACGTTGGCCCCAGAAATAGAGGCTTTGAAAATGAAATAAAAAACGAATACCAAACCATTTTAAATCTCGAGCAGTCCACGATTGCCTGCAGCACGAGGGCATTGCCATGGAAGGACTCTGAATAAGCCACTGTTCTGCCTATGTGGCGTGAGAGCAATGGGGGCCCTTCTTCTCTCGTCCGTGCACGAAGCCCAAATGCTGGCCAGATATAGACATATTACACACATCATAGCACAGTGTGTGCGTTTTTAAAAGCAAAACATTAAGCCCGTAAGCTCATTCCATTATGGGGCTTCGGTGCCTTACGTAACTTTTTTTGTGTGTTTGTGTTCGTGCATTGTTGTTGCTTTTTCTGCTCAAACTTTGACAGCTCTTATACAATAACTTCAGACGGAGATAAAAAAAAAGGCTCCAGTGATAATGGCACATGCTTTCTGAACGGCATCCGTTGCTTTTGTTGCACCACAAGCCTTTGAAGGACTGCATATTACATAAGTGTTTCCACTTCTGACAAAATAAAAAAAGCGATAATCATAACAGTGGTTCTCACTCCACGTTTAGCTATTTACTAGCCGCTAATGATGATCGCATCTGCAATCAAAATCTAAAATGATCTGTTTAATTACAGCAATTTTCTTGAAAGTGACTGCGATCATCAGTTTACTTTAGTCACTTTCTCCGATCAATGAAGTATTCCACATTAAATTTCGATTTAAAGCTTTCGTGACTGCAGGGATTCATCTTCTTGGTTCTTTCGGTAAAGTCACGTAGAAGGAAAATAATAAAATAATACAAATAAAATAAATAATAAAATAACTCTCACGACGTTTCGGCCACAACGCAAGCAGCCGTCTTCAGGTGGAGAACAGGTCTGTCGAGAAGGCAGTCTGACTCTGCCTTCTCGACAGACGGCTGCTTGCGTTGTGGCCGAAACGTCGTGAGAATTATTTTATTATGTTTTATTTTAATTATTTTCCTTCTACGTGACTTTACCGAAAGAACCAAGAAGATGTATTCCACATTATTGTGGCCTTATCATCGGCAAGGATGAGGCTTGGGTTCGGGTTTCTGGAAGAGATAACGCAGCGCTGGCTTTAAAAATACTACACTGGATCACCCGACCCGTGGCAACGTTTTTCAATGGCCAGTTTTATATTCCTTTGTGTTGTTATTTGCAGCTGCTCTATAGAGCTTTGGAGAGGCTGGGTGCTAACACATTGAGGTCATGCCTTTCATGATCAGCAGGCAAACGGGATTCAAGCGTGGACGAACAACAACGCTTGAACACCGACTCAAGTTCGTATTTGAGAGTCACCTGTCGACATATGGCACAACAAAAAATAATCCACGCCAGTTATTTACTCTAAAAAAATGTAATGCAAACAAGACTGAAATGCACAAATGCTTGCCACAGGTCTGGTTATGCTCCAACGCACAAAATGCGATGATGGTTTTAAATATGAATAAAAATGTTTCCTCAATTCACCACCGCCCATGTTTTAAATATGATGGAGCCCATGCTGTTTACCAGTGCGGATAATGATGGAATTGTTATGCCTCTTGTAAAGGGCACATACTCTACGGCAGAACCATTTTATTTTAGGCCTCACATTAGCAAGAGAGAGATTTTTTTCGCGTGCAAAATCCACCATTATGCCAGATTTAACTCCACAAATTCGCTGGAGCAACGAATGCAAGGTTAATGCGGCAACGGTGCAGGACAACCTAATGCCAAATTCCACGACAAAAATGCACCGGCGGGCCACTAACACCACCCCGGGGCACTTGTCCACGGGACCTCCTGTCCACGTCGCGCGAATGACGCAAAATCAATGCTCAACAGCAAAACTGTTTTGCTTGGCGTGTGCGCCCCCCATAACCCTTGCCACTCCACAACAACGTGCCCGCTATATTGCCCCCCCCCCCGCTGCACCGAGCTTGCATCCAATAAATGCAACGTGTACAACGTAAACACAGGGAAATTGTAGCAATTAATCGGAAAATAAATATGTTTGTCCATTTGAAGAGGTTGAATGGTATCGGGTGTTAATCTGCTGTTTTACGAATATTAATTCAACCCCCTTTTTCTACAGTGCTCAGTTTCACATTAACGTCTTGCGAATCTGTGCTTTCTTTTATTATAAAAAAAGACGTAAATAATTTATACATTTGGGAGCACCAGCGCAGTGGTTCGCGCACTGCACCACGAACACGGCACCCCCCCAATTATATTTCTGGCCACGGCTAACATCAGTGCCGAGCGAAAATGTGAACCGTTCCTGGGTGACCCCCCATTCACCGATCCGCACTGAACAGAATGGTCAAACAACCCCCGTGGCTTACGTGGTGTGAAGTCGCCTTCATTCTGTCGTAGAATGTCGAAGGGTTTTTGTGTCATTATTATTATTATTAAAAGCTGGTCCCATATATGCAGCCTAGGACAACTTGTCTACCCTCATCTCCAAGCACCCAAACGCGGTCGCATGGCAAGCCCCAGGACAAGGGCATCCTGAGGAACCAGAGATCCACTTACCCAGAACGCACTGTACCAGGGGCATGTGGTGGTCATCGCATTGACTCGGAAAAAAAATCGTTATTCTGCTTCGATTTTTCAGGGGGTGAAAAAGAGACGCACAAATACACGCGCCGCGCAAGCGTACACACCGCCGTGTAATTGACGGCGTACATTGGGAGCATTAAATACCCACTGCATACGCGTATACTATACAATACCAACGTGGCAGGAGCAGTGTGTCGCAGTGATCAGCGCGCTGCATTACAAAACCTGGCTGTTGTAGTTCGATTCGTGACGGCGGCTAAGATTTGGCCAAACAACCCCCGTGACTGACGCCGCCTTTGAAAAGCCGTCGATTGACAACAGTCTTAAAGTTATTATTCATCATAACGACCGTGACAGTGTTGAAGTATCACAATTACAACGCAGTTTGGGGGGAATGAAGAGGCACGAGGATACAACTGCATCTCGAGATGCTGTATTAAGAAGATGAAGAACAATAACAAAAAAAAAGAGCTTAATCTTTTTTTTCTTTTTACAAAACTGGGCAAATGAAAAATAACTGCCCGGGTAACTTAACCGTTGCCGCTCAGTTCCAACAATCTGCGGCCAGGCGACCCGCGTGCTGGTGGTGCTGCACCTGGAGGTCTGTGTGCAGCGCTGAGAGCCGTGCTTGAGTGCCGTGGTGGGTAAGGGGCCATCCGTTGAGTAGGTACGCAAAAGTCTGTCAAAACTTGACCCCTGCCCCCCTCCCTGTACGCACGCGGACTTTTTACATCCCAACCCTCACCTGTGTACGTACCCTTGACGCACACTCCCCCCCCCCCCCGAATCCTAATGAACGGCCGATATTTAATCCACGCAGAAACGATCAAGGATTAATCATATTAACGTGTTTAAGCAAATAGATAGTCCACCACCGGCTGCATTAAAGAATTACGTTGCGTACCTTGGCCACTTATTTTGCCGAGCTGCGTGATGGCTGCAGTCAAGAGTACGGTAGCACACAAGTGACACCTCTCCCACAGTCCCACTTCTCCCGGTAGCACTTGTCTGACAGCTGAAGACACTGAACTGTTTCGATTTAAATATTTCGTGACTGAAGGGATTCATCTTTTTGGTTCTTTCGGTAAAGTCACGTAGATGAGAAATAACAAAAGAATAAAAATAAAACATAATAAAATACAATTCTCACGACGTTTCGGCCACAACGCAAGCAGCCGTCCTCAGGTGAAGAACAGGTCTGTCGGAAAGACAGCGTCTGAATTTTTCCGACAGACCTGTTCTTCACCTGAGGACGGCTGCTTGCGTTGTGGCCGAAACGTCGTGAGAATTGTATTTTATTATGTTTTATTTTTATTATTTTATCATTTCCCTTCTACGTGACCTTACCGAAAGAACCAAGAAGATGAAACTGAACTGTGGCTCATTTGACGGCCAATGTAGACGAATTATTATCGAGACATCACCCCCCCCCCCCCGCGTACTATGCGTACGTACATTGTCAGTAGACCCCCCCATCCGCAAGCGTACGCATTAGGGTTAACCTCCCCTCCCCCCTCCCCCATGCGTACGTACTAGATGGATGGGCCCCTAACAAAGCGAGGAGGAGCAGGCTCCACGTGCTGCCCACGGCGCTTGTGAACGGACGTCAGCTGCAGAACATTGGCGGCGTAACACGCGGTCACGTGTTCTTGGTTCTTTCGGTAAAGTCACGTAGAAGGGAAGTAATAAAATAATAAAAATAAAACATAATAAAATAATTCTCACGACGTTTCGGCCACAACGCAAGCAGCCGTCCTCAGGTGAAGACCAGGTCTGTCGGGGAGACGCTGTCTCTGAGGATGTGACTGTCGCCTCGACAGACCTGTGGGTGGTGGTGATGATGATGATCGTGACAGCGTCGCCTCGACAGACCTGGTTTTCACCTGAGGACGGCCGCTTGCGTTGTGGCCGAAACGTCGTGAGAATGATTTTATTATGTTTTATTTTTTATTATTTTACTACTTCCCTTCTACGTGACTTCACCGAAAGGACCAAGAAGATGAATTCCTGCAGTCACGAAAGCTTTAAAACGCGGTCACGTGTTGCCTTTGCGAGGGCTCGCGTACAATGCCGCTTCGAACTCGTGTAACAGGAACAATGATTATTGTTGTTGCGCATAATGATTAGTATTATTATTGTAATTCAAAGAGCGGCTTGTTTATAATAATAGTACGGCAAAACCCCCGGTTTACGTCCGGGGATGCGTTCCCGAAAGGTGCGACGAATTTCGAAAACGACGTTAATCAAAAGCGCTTTTTCCAAATCACCAAAATACTGTACTGTATTACATATTGCACTCTACAGCACGATACATTTATCCGTGCGCAATTCAACATAGTTCGTGTACAGAGTAGGTGGAGGCGACGGACACGAGACAAGATGGATGATGCTGTCCGCGACGTAAGTGTGGTGGATAAGGCGACGCAAATCGGGTTAGGGGTGTCACCAAAGTGACGACGTATTTGGAAAACGACTTATAAAGGGGGAGACGCAGATCGAGGTATTACTGCGCACCACCCATTTGTCAGTCCACTCCTGGATCAAGGGCACGCTCCTCACGCCGCCGTGTCGGCCATACGAGTCATTTGACCTCACTTCACCCACGTCAGTTGTTGGCGGCTGACGAACAGCTCAGATATCGCTCGTCGCCGGTTAGCCATGAGTGGGAATCGAACTTGAATGCGGCTGGAAGCATGGCCACAGCGTGCTGGCCACGATGCTGAGGTCGTGCGTAAATGCGCAGGGTTCCAAAGCACATTTCGACCAAACCAAACTGATAGATATTAATTTTGAAAAGGACGGATGAAAATGTTGTATTGCATGTCTGAATTGCAGTATAAACCCTTCTCCTACATCATCCCATTTGGATGCACTGCTTGGACATAAAAAAAGTGTTGCAATTAGGGTGGTGGTGATGATGATGATGATCGTGATGATAATGATCATTACGATGATGGTAACGTTTGGCGTTCCTCCCCATATGCAGCTTTGCAAATCACAATGTGTTCCCTTTCCTGGGATGTTAAAATAAACACATTGCGATTACACCAGCCCATTACGGTGGCTCGCTCAGTATTTTTTTTCTACAAACTGGAAATTAACCACGACAATCGAAGGCATCTTTCTAAATTGAACCAAAATGCATTCCACGCCCATGAAAAATGTTTTCATTGAATTCTATCGTTGTGCCTTCTCTTCCCTGATGGCCTAGTGTCACAATACAAATGCAGTCCGCTTATCCCCAGTGATGTAGGTGACCAATATCGCAGCCGATGCTGTGGGGTTTGTCTGCGATTGTATTCCTCTTATCTGGGTAAAAAAACACAATCTGAAACCCTTCTGGAATGAACTATGGAGAGAGAAAAAAAACGTGGAAAATTTAAACAATAGTGCCACCCATACACGGAGTTTATGCGGACCCAACAGCTCCCACAGCGCATAAGAATCGCGGGTAATAGGATGATGGGTAAGAGGAGTCCGCCGGCACGAGACAGACTTGCAGGATTTAACCTCAACTGGAAAGGAAATCTCAATTTGGAAGAAAATCTCTCTTGCACAGGGTTAACTGGAAATCTCCACATACTCCGTCCGCTCCCCCCCCACCCCATCGCTGGCTCCCCCCTCCTACTCCACCACCGCACAAATCAATTGCGGTGAAATTGCGCGTCCGCACGTCATCTCTGCACGCCCTGTCCCGCTCGCTCGCTCGCTTCTCTCCGCTCGCTTCTCTGTAAAACGACGGCGCGCGTCCTCCCCGCGATTCTGCAAAAAAAACGCGCCCCAATGCAATTAATTTGCCGGACCACTTCGCATTCATTCGCACAAAGGAGGAGCTCTGAGCTGGTCGACAATGTGAGCGCAAGGCTGCCCCCCACCCCCCTCCTCCTCACCCTCCTCCTCACCCTCCTCCTCACCCCACCACCACTTATTGTGCTCTGTCGTTTTCGACGCCCAGCAACAATTCGCAATCGGATGGCACCGTGGGGCGCACGGCGGAAATGAAAGTGCACTCATTTATTACACAAGCGAAGGAAAGCCAATGGGTTTTAATTAGGACGGGAGGCCCTGTGCCAATGTGCTCACATTTAAGAATCGTTGGGCGGTCTTTGTTTTTGTCGATCCATTTTCCGGATGAGGGCCTCTCCGTAGCATGCGGAGTGGGTGAAATTTGATCATACTTCACCGCGCTCGTCAGTTCAGGGTTAGCGAATGTGCGAAGCGTCGTGATTGCTGGCACACGGTACTGCAATGCCCACTGCTGCCCACAAGGAGGCCCCGCGATAACCTATAACACCTGTGTTTTGCAGCATTTTATACGTACATTTGAAGCACGGACACCTCATAATAATTGTCATAAATATTTAATTTATCCCTTATATAATTATTGTACAGCGTTGTTAATCGCAATTAGCATGGATGACGCTATATACAATGAAATAATTACGTGGATAAATAAATTCATATATTTATGATAACATCAAGAGCAGCATATTTTTCCAAAGTGCAAAGGCATTAACCCATTAGGATGTTTTATTTACAATATTCCATGTGAATGTGCATCCAACGGAACACCATTCAATCCAGTAGACTTTATTTTATAATGGGGCCATATCACGATTATAATCATCTGGAAAACGCTTTACAAGGTGACACCACAATCCAAGAGCAAGGTTGCGATGGGGGAAAAAAAAAACATTATGCTGTACAAGCACGCGATACATATATATAAAAAAAAATCGGGCACGAGCCCCGGCTTGAGCCACAGGGGATGGATGTGGTGGGGAGGGAGGGAGGGAGGGAAGGAGATGGCCAAGGGGAGGGAAATTCGCACTGACGTCAGCACTGCGGAAAAGCACTCTACGCAATACGCATTAAATATCGTTGCACCAGGGAGCCCCCACCCCCAAGCCACCCCCCCCGTCTTACACAATCACCATACGTGCTGTGCCCCTCGCTGTGCCGCGGGTTAAAGCCCTCGCTCAAAGTGCTCGGATCCCCCCCCCCCCCCCACACTTCTATTTACGTGTCGCCGAAAATGAGAAGAAGTCTACGGATATCAAAAGCGAGCGTTTTAATTTCAACGGCACCATTATCGTTGAACACGAAACATCATTAGCCACTTTAGCACCCTTCACCGCTTCTTCAGCGGCCATACATATGTATGGCAAAGGCAGCAACACAACGGTACAAGATGTTTTTTTTCCCCCCATTAAAAAAAAATTTGAGCAGCCTGTCCATCTGTAAATGGCAGATAATATATCAATGTTTTAATGTGACAATGCGTCGTCGCCCTCATCAAGGCTTCGACTTGTTGTGTGTTGGAAATGTTTTTCTTGCAGGTGGTCCAATGACAGGGAGGACTTCCCTTGCTAAAACTGATGTGCGTCATTTGCTTAATGCCCGGGCATCTCGAGTTGAACTTTGTCGGCCGAGACAAATCTTTTACGATACAAATAATAAGATAGTACCATACTCCTAGTTCTTTTGGTAAAGTCACGTAGGTAAAAAATGAAATTAAAATTAATAAAAAAATATTTTTTATAAATTTTTATTTCATTTTTTATTAATTTCATTTTTTATCTACGTGATTTTACCGAAAGAACTAAGAGTATTAATCCTTGCAGTCACGAAAGCTTCAAGACAGTACCAGCTGGATATTGACACACCTGATATCAACACAGTATGACATAAACAATGCACACTTACAGTACACTGGTGGGGAATTTCAGATACAAGGACACTTCAGATAAACTGTGTATAAATGCTCTTGGCCTTGCTCCCAAGGGATGTGCTTATATTCAGCCTTTTGCTGTAATAAAAATAATATAATGCACAGCCAATTGTCAAAAACAGTGCTGGGTGAAACACTCCCCACGCCGCGTCTCTCACAGGTTTATCTGTGAGCATATGTCACCACGCAGGCTGAGTCCAGGTTTGCGAACGGGTATCCCAGCCCGGTTCTGATTTCGCTTACCGTGGAGGAAGGCCTTGAATGGGAATCTAATTCAGGTCATAGGGTTCATAACACAATGGCATAAATACGCAACATACTACCAAGCAAGGCCGTAATTATAATATATATTGGGGGGGACACATCCCCCCCCCCCAATATTCAAATATGCTCCCCCAATATATTGCAAAAAAATTGCTATGCTATGTAAATAAAAACAACATTTTGCTAAACCTTGGCCACAATATCTGGACTTGTCTTCATATAAATCAATGCATAGATTTCTGTTGATATGATTGTGGTTATGGTTGTACTTCATTCATCCCTAATCTCTGCCATTACATACAATGAAACAAGAAATGGTAAAAAAAAAGTAAAAACAGAGCAATGTAATACAAAACACTATTAGACATTATTGTAAACAAAAAAAAAGTCCATACCATGCGTTAGTGCATTTTTTTCTATTTTAGGCAGGAAATTCGTTTTAAAATGTTGATGTTTTTCTGGGTTGGGACCCCCAGACACTGGAAGATTATGTCCCCCCAATGTTGACTCCATGGCTACGGCCTTGTTACCAAGTGTGTCACCCCCACCCCCTAGTTTTATTGGTTTCTACGAATTTAAACCCAAAAAAACTTCTCACGAGAAAGATGATAATGTTCTTAAATTTACAGTGTTCTGCTTGCTAGCGAAATCACCACTTAATTGCACATTAACACAGCTCCCTAAGAATTCTGATAAAATATATTACACGGGTTTTTTTACCGAAATAACAGCTGGAACAAATGCTCTAATTGAACTGAAAGCCTCCTCTCAATTACAGAACACAAAGTATAAAAATCAGACAAGCCCATCCGCTGCAACAGAACATTTAAGGTAATTATGTATGCAGGGAATAACCCCTGAGAAACAAGCTTGTTGTTTCCTTTTGTTAATACTAAAAACACGAAAAAGAAAGCGTTCAAAGGATAGCTCAGGATTGTAATAATGTCGGGACAAATCGCCGTGCCACCTTTCCTACATCGCACCATTGTACGGATAATTAACCTTGCTCAGCCGATGAGATTGATCTTAACAGCTGGGCTCCGGAGGACGCTGTAGCCTCCAACACATTCACTCTTTAAAGCAGGAGGTGGTGCACAGTTGGATGAAGTCCTCCAATCAATCAGCCGTAGGCACCCAGAGAGCCTTGCCAAAAGTTATGCTTGCTCCCTCACATTCTCTTCCAGACTTCCCGAGGCAGCTCCAACATCATTAACTGGCAGAGCAACTTCTGGGCACACCAAGACCTTTTCTCCCATGGCCTAACATTGCAACAACAACAAAAAAATGTATATCCCTTTTTACGTGTTACCACCCAGATGCCGATGGAGTACCCCAATGGAAAAATGAAAGCCAGGACTCCTGACCCTTAGGGCTGGAATTGTCAGGTGATTGGCCACATGTGGCAGCTGAAACAAATAGGATGGCCTCCGAATGTATGCGACAGATGGACAATGTATGAATTTGGGGGTTTTCATCCCTTCCGTTTAATTTTCCTTTTGTTATTGCAGGTCCAAGCCAGTACAAGCTTGGATAAATAGCTTCGTGGGCAAGCCAACTGCTTAATGGATGGGATCTTCAGCTCCATCATAAAAAAAGCACACACACACTTGAGTTTTCGAGCATCCAATAGCAATAAAAACATTTTGGATCGTAGTTTTTTTTTTCTTTAAAATTTACCCCAACTGTGCTATTAGCATCATGACTGTGTGTTCATTTGGATCTCTTCCAGCGCATTGCAACGCTTAGTGTTAGAGAACGGCACACAAAAGTGGCTATCCCAGAGTCACCTCTGGGATTCCACCAAGTGACCTCCGTCCCACGCCAGAGGGGACAGCACTTTCCCTTCCACCCTCGCCACGGAGTTGTAATGTTCGTTGCGTGACAGTCGAACCAATATGTTTTGCCATATTAAGTGTAGCAGCAAGTTTAATGTGATGTGCTTTTGTGTGTGTGTAGTCATTGGTTGCCATACTGAGACTCCATAATAGAGCTTTTTTTGGGTGAGATCGCGTAAATATATAAATGTGTCGTTAAAACCCGCCACCACCCGACACAGCCAACTAGTAAGGGTTGTCAAGTAAACAGAACGTGGCCAATTCGTCACTAGTACAGCACTAGTGTATAGTAGTATAGTGTAGTGTATAGTGTAGTGTATAGTAGTATAGTTTATAGTGTATAGTGTAATATACTAGTACAGCACTAACCGGTGTGTTGGAGAGCCAAGCCACAACATTTACAATCTGAGTGTGACGTTTCGCCAATAATTACAACTAGCTTCATCAGGCGACAGCCAAATTTGTGGAGAAGTCCACCTGTTTCGTTCCTTATATAGAGGCGTAGATGCGGTGACCACGCTTCTGCAGTCTTGCGCGACGTTGAGGGAGTGGGGGGGGTTGGATTTACACGATCTAACCCAAAAAAAACTCTTATGGATGATATTGGTCGCGAAAGCCAGCGTGTTAAACTCACCCTGAGACTATTTATTTGGTGCATTTGATCACCCAGTTTAATCACAAGGAGCTGGATAGATTCAAACACAGGATTTCAGTGGTTTCAGCTCAGTACTACGACCTCTGAGTGACCTGGCCAACTCAAAAGAAGCAGGCCCTTAAATTGATTAAATATTCCACGATTCAGCTGACAAATTACGTCAACCTCGCTTGCAGCTATTAATAGTAACATTCCATTTGTAAAAAAAAAAAACTTTAACTGCACAAGTCCTACGAGATCTTGCAGTCTTTTTAGGATTCCATTTTACCAAACTGTCATTATAATTCTCCAATGTAACTGACAATGGCTTGAGGCAAATCAGCAGCACTGCCACGTTTGGTGCTGAAAGGCAACGCTGAATTCAGTATACCTCTCACTTTAAGGCTTTTAATCCATTTGAAATTATTGTTATTTATAAACTAGACTATAAAATACCACCTGCAGCCAAAAGCATCCCGTTACGGTAAACTAATTGAAACCAAATAAGTCCGAAATGGAATTGTGATATTGTTTGTATAGGATAAACATGTATAAATACACACACACGTCAAGCTGAAATGTTAAGCAATGTCAAACCGAACACACTGAAATGTAGGTAAACGTGGGTTGAATATTTGCTCAATTTTGGACGTAGCGCAAATCAACACAGTACGAGTGCAATTTCAATTTCAAGAGTAAGGCATACAAAAAAGGGTCTGAAAAATCGTGTTGCAAAAGGTCCAGTATCATGCAGGTGAGCAGGACAGCTACTTCAAGGAGGCGTGCAATACGTAGCGCAATGCCATTTACATTGATAAAAGGGAAATGTTGAAAGGGTTTTAAAAGCGAAAGCTTTAATCCTAATCCCTCGGTCGGTTTCACCGTAGTGACATACATTAATCTGTCATTCATATACGACATATCTCTGCAATAGGCAACCGTCGCCGGATTAGAATATGAAAGATGCATTAAGTCCTGACGAAGACTGCTGTGCCCGCGTGCGCATCACACGCACCGTTTGTAAACAGTTACCCCCTTGACGACACTGTTTTTCAAAGTCAAATTCAAATTTCCTAACTCCCACTGAGCCCAAGGTGATCTTAAAAAGTCCTCGGAACCAACATATGTTTTTTTCTGGGGGGGGGGGGGGTGGAGGGGGGGGGGAATCTACAGAGCACAAGGAAAAGTGAGAAAACCCAGCTCATTTGGGCATGAATGATGGATTATATCCCGAATCTATTTATTCACGTCAGCCGAGATTTCTTTTCTCTCTCCTCTTTTTTTTCCCCTTTCAAAAAAAAAATATCCTCTTCCTGCTGCCCGGGCGCGATAATCAACAAAGCTCAGCACATCACGTGGCCCACGCGGTGATTCATCGCAGGGCCGCTGGAGCCCGCTGACATTTTACAGCCACGGCAGCGGTGCGTGGCAGCCAAGCGCTCATCGAGTACGAGCCCCGCGTTCACCAGTCGATGGGGCTAGCCTCTCCGCAAACGAGACTCGGCCCCCTCACCACCTCACCCCCCTTTGTACCCCCCCCCCCCTTATTACACCCACCCCCCTCCTTGTTTACCCCCTCCCCCTTCTCACGCCCCGCCTCCTTGTTTTACCCCCACACCCCCCTCCACCTTCCAGACCAAGTCATGTCAATTGCAGAGGCATGCAAATGTAACTGCCCTCCCTTGTTTAACAAGGCCGAGCTTTTGTCCTCCCGCCCCCCTCTCATCCTTTCATCCGAGCACGATCACTTGATGATCACGACATGCCAGCGTGAACGAAAGAAATGTCACGAGCAGCAGGAGGTGGCGCAGAAGGATGAGACGATTGATTATGAGCCCCGGTGCTCGACAGCTAGGTGGAGAGTCACACTGATATTAGGATTACACTAAGACCAAAGCCGATAGCAACATTTTTTTTTTAAAGAAGTGAATTAAAAAGCGGGACCCTCAAGCTGCAGAGCTGCTGGAAGCTGGAGGTCTCTCACTGCCTCCTTATCTGCAATTTTTTTGCTGTGACATTCATTACTGGGAAACACATCCGCTCTTGCCTAACAACACAGCGGCAACAGCGACACAACAAACCGTGTTTACATTTCCGCGTTTGCGGTGCAATTTTTGGTGATAATTGAGCAAAAGCATACAAGCAGCTTCATTGTGAGCTAACCCCCCCCCCCTTGAAACGTAGCGCAGATACGCACGAACGTAAATATCGACAACATGAAATATACACTGCCCTAGTTTTAATTAAAACAAAAAAAACGTTCCCGTTATTATATTGTAAAATCCATAGTCGTTATACCAAGGCCTCGCTCATATTACATTGCGTGTGGATGTACGAGGGAACCGGTGTTAAAAATAAAGCGATCGGGCGATTGTAAACACGAAGCGCACACTTGACCAACACGTTGAAATTAATGATTATAACACAAGCTTTACACCGCTGCCAGCACACCCACAGCACATCTATTTAAATTTTACCATGATTAAGCAGCTCCCCATTCGCTCTGCCTGCCTGCCTGCCTACCGATGCTGGATGTCCAACGTACACGGGCCATTGTTACTTTGGTATTTACAGCTTCTTGCTCCAAACGCTCGGCAGACACTTTTGTCTGTTTGGGCGACAAAAAAAACCCAAATTGTGTTGCGTTGCATTGTGCTCGGCGCGGAGCGCATCGCAGCGTGCTTCTCCCCGGAGCCCGTCCTCTCACCCTCCCCCACACATCTATTCCTGCTTGGCACAGAGACCTTTATCTGCAAGGAGCATTCATCGAGAGACGCTCTTTTGTTGCGTGGGTAATTTTCCAAATTTAGCTGTCATACTCACCCACAAATGCTCCCCCCTCTCCCCCCTCCTTTTGTGAGACTAGTCACTTTTTTTCTTTACACCCAAAGACATTAGCAAATGGGTGAGCCGGGCCTCATTATTTATCTCCAAAGAGCATTGTCAGGGACAGAGGTTGGTCGGATATAAGGAGAACTTGCTGAACCTTTCAGAGGCAAGCGTGCAAAGCACTACAGCTGCCGTTACCAACTCTCCGGCCTCACCGAACCAACAAACTAAACAAATAAATCAGCAAGAAGCAGCAGCAGCACAAAACCTGGACAGAAGGAGGCAGCAGCTTGCAAGGTCATCTACCCGAGATGGCTCCCCACTAGTACGGTCAAGCACGCTGGCCACGCCGGCCCCAAGGGTACGCCCCGGCCTCGCAAAACAACATCGCAAACGAGGCCCTCCCAACCGGAGCAGAACCAAATGGCCTCCGAGGAATTCCCTCCCCGTGTTCGGGGTCCATGGGCAGAAACACAGGCACGGCGGTCACCCCGAAACCCCCTTCCCCAACACCGTGCCCCTTTGACGGGTCCCCCCCCACACCCTGTGAAGCGATCGAAGCACTCGGTTCATGCTCAGGCTCAGGGCGTCGCGGCCGGAGGCGCTGTTGGGGTTACAGCGCCGTTGAATTCGCGCTCGCCGCGGACGATGGGCACGGCATTTCCAGCGACGGCTCTCGCTTCCTCGTTGCTTTTTGCCAGGGAAGACGCCTCTTATTAAGTTGCCGGGATCCCCAGCGCGCACCGGCTCGTGAAGCGTGGATAATAGCCCTCCCGTAATCGACGTCATTCTCGTCGATCACGTTTATGCCGCACCTTTCAATTCCCTGCGAGTCTCGAGGTACGCACCAGCATATCGGGGCGATGGGGGGTCGGAGGGGGGGGGATCATGTGGATCGCCAGCAGTCATTGTGCAGAGGTCTCTGGCTTGCCAAACAAATTTACTCGCATGCCATTTATTTACAATTTTATAAGATTTCTGGCAACAGTGTCAGGCTCTTGTTTTGGCTTCCACTTTCGCAGCAGACGGCACAGTGTGATAAAAAATATATACTGCGCAGCATTATTGGATGGTTGTTGGGATTTCAATCCATTAAAGCCTGGGCTATCTAGCTGTCGATCTAACATCAAAATGTTCGATTTCTGTTACATTTGTCGCGCAAATTAATGGGACAAGACGTCTTCTGTTGAGCGCAGCTCCACTCCGCCTTTCCCCCACCTCACCCGCAGAACACACCCGCCACTTTCAAATTAAACGTTTTGATTTGTAATTTATCAGCTCAGCAGCAGCAGCACTCAAATAAAGCAGTACAATAGCCTCCCACCTTCTAAATCACGCCGTTCCCAATCGCCTTAAAGCGTCAAGGAGAGGACGGAGAAGAAGAATAAGAATACGAGGGAGTGGTTTACCGAAGAGCGCGTCGAACCCTCGTCCATAAATAATGCAGTGTGGTGAAGATAGTCGGTGGGGCCGCCGTTCCATTACTCTAAATCTATGACCATCATTGACTTCCCGTAACCCGGTGGCCCTGTCCCCATCCTTCCGCGCACCACGGCACCTCCCCGGCGTTCCGAGAGCCACGGAACGACTCACGCCGCGCAGGTGACAACGTCGACCCTTTCCTTGCTGGACGGCGATTACACTCCTCCCCCCACCCCCTCCACCGCCCTCCCCTCCACCGCCACCCCCACCGCCACCCCCACCATCAGTGCCCCCACACAATAGAGGCAGATGGCGAGGGCGAGGTGCACGGTTGGTTCATAACGCGCTGTCGGCTTCCCTACCGCGGCACTGCTGAGAGCCTTCTTGTTCAGCAGGCAAGTGAAGCCAAGCCGAGCACCACCAAATTAACCCACATTGACGGAGACGGACTGCTTGTTGGGATTGTGCGTGTGACTGTTGTGAGGGCTGTTGGTCTGAAAATGTCAATATTATTTGCCTTCAGAAATACACTCTTGGATGAGCAGAAAGGAAAACAAATATATTCATCACATTTTTTCCAATTAGATATTACAGTGTAGAATAATAACTATTTAAGAGGGGGGGGGGGATAATAAAAACAATTACATTGGTTTAGATTAGATTTAAATGGCATGGGTCAGCCAGCCATGTACTCCCGTAAAATGGAACAATGAGGCAGGTAATTTAACATGGTAGTTGTTGCACCACTATACAACGCAAGGGATTCGCTGGCTGTTAGTGGAAATTGAAAATGCACAAGGTTCGCGAGGCTTGTACGACAAAAATTAAAATGCAAATCCCGACTCCTGCAGATCTTTGTTCACATCCGCATGAGCCCGACCGTAAAACAAGAAACACCACGTCGAGCAGCAGAGGCCACGTGTCGTTACGACAAGACACAATTCCAAGACGATTAAAACTGCCATTGGTATTATCAACTCCAAAGTAATAAACGTAACGTGCAATCATTCCAGAGTCTTTATATTTTCACCGTGTTGGCAGGGAATCCTCATCGGCGAAACACAGTGCCCAAAACCTCTTGAGTGAAATTGAATTTGTTACATTTTATTTATATTGATTTTGTTGCAAAGTAACATGACACGATCTGCCTTCCAATGAACGGTTTAATTTCCACATCGTCACAACACGGCCTCTAAACACAATTTAAAAGGCTAATGTTAATGTTGCCCGCAATAAAAGTCATAGGAAAAATATGTACGGCTCATAAGCTTTCAGCCAGACTGCCAAACCAAACGACCTTTTCACTCACAAGCCAAAGAATACGTATTACTGTATTGCAATAAATATTGATTAAACACGACTGCGCATAAAGCAATCGTCGACATAAACGGATACATGATATTCCTTTTGGCAAAAACCCACGCTGAAAACACACCGGCTTCTGCATGGTATTTTATGTTATTTTTCTCAGAAGAGCGGTTAAATGTGCATAACCTGGTCGATAGAAGCCATGAGATGCCACCCTTTTCATTGCTAAGTAAATTAGGAGCCCCATTCTGGATTTCTACCACGACCATTGAGGTTTTTTCTTCCTTAATTCGTGCCCTTGGCAAAACAAAAGTTACTGCTGTGCTGAACCAGCCGCGTGTACATTTATATGTGTGGTGGGGTGGTGTGGAAATTTCTCAAAATGTAGCAGCAGCAGCAGTCAGGTTTTAGATGAAAAAGGAATAAAACCTTGCTGCTACTGCTAGCTGCTGCCCTCCATTGCCACCATCATCGGTTACCCCACCACCCCCCACTGCCTCTCCACCCCCTGCCATCAACCCTGGAGACGCAGCAGATGGGAAGCGGGGATTTCTTTTTCACCCCATCCCTTGACAATCCCCTTCATCCTCCGCCCTGCTAACTCAAAACTGAATCAGTGCCTGAGCTCTATGCAACTACACACACATCCGCACACATGCATGTGCACACACACACATACAATGACAAAGATCCCAGTATCGCCTATATGGGCTGTTGGGGGCAAGCGCTGTTCGTGAGCACCGAAAACGGTCGTCAAACATACAAAGACAAAGATCCCCAGCATGGCATTTACTGCACTGTTTGCGCGAATGCGGTTAGCGAGCGCCTACGAAGGCCGGCACGGCACACGAGAGGGTGGGTGACCAGCACCACGCCCGGCCGCCTTTGTCTCTATAGTGGCGATGTTTACACATCACACTAGGTGAGGCCCAGGAACGGTTCCAATAATCGTCACTTGCGTTTGCCGTGGGGCCGGAATCGAACTCGGGTCGCTGGGTTCGTAGCGCAGCGCGCTAACCGCTACACTAATACACGTACAAAGACGAACACCTCCCGTACAGCCTTTAACAGACCGTCAGGGGCATGTTCTGTTAGGCAGCACCTCTTAAGGCCGGCACAGCGCACATGGGAATGGTGAAACCGGCACCACGCCCGGTCTAGGTCTCGGGGAGCCAGGACCGATACAGATATCACCTGCCACCGACGTTAACTATGGCCGGGAATCGAACTCAGGTGGCCGAATTCGAAGCGTTGTTCCATAACCACTGCTCGACCACGCGCGCACACACACACACACACAGCTCCATCACAACATGTTCAATGGGTTGTTTGAATGTAGACGGGCTGACCGTCCGTAGTAGTCGTGCTGCACACGTGTGCAGGTGTTATGGAGACTGCATTCGAAGGCTGCACAGGGGCACGCAGGGCTGTAGCGCCGCACGCGTACTGCACGTAACCTCAATGAGATTTCGCCGCACTTTTCATTTGCATACAAGCCACCACCATCACGAACCGACAGCGGCATTCGTAAAAACACACACACACACGCAACCATACACACACAGTGCGTGACCTAGCCAAATTGAAGAGCCGATATTCCTCCTTGTGTTAGGCAGTCTTTGTGCGTATTAACAAATGCTGTGTCATGCCTGCTGATATTTACCGCTGGATAATACATCGTCATGTAAGCTCGACTCCGTCGCGTTTCGGCAACGCAGACCGAAGCGTTCACACGCTGCGACTCAAGTTGCGATACGCCGTGCTGCAGATGACGGGGCTGCACTACACGAGCAAACTGCGGCGGCACCACCACGCAAGCCGTGCGGCAGGAAGGTAGCCCCGCGTCTCCCGGAGTCTCCCGGCGTTTCCCGCCCCGCGTCTCCCGGAGTCTCCCGGCGTCTCCCACCCGGCGTCTCCCCGCGTCTCCCGGCGTCTCCCGGCGTCTCCAACCTCCCCCCCCCCCGTGTCACGTTAGGCAGCGCGCCGCCCGCCCGCCCGCCGCCGCCGCGTGTGTTTGTGCGTGCGAACAGAAAGAGACTGGAGCACACCAACCTGTCTGTCCCTTCCCCAACGTCTTCTCCAGTCTGTAAGGCCCTACGTACTGGGCATGCTGCGCTCCTCCGCCCGCATCCTTAGCCGAGGACATCTTTCTCCTTCGCTCCTCCTTCTTGCCCCTTCCTTTAGGCTCTCCTAGGTCCCGTCGGTGGGGGGGGGAGGATAAAAAAATAAAACGAAACACAGACGCACAAGCGAGCGCAAGGATCCCCGGGGCTGAGTCGCAAAAAAGGTTACAACTCTGCCTCGCTTCCTCTCCCCTTCATTTTGCTGCCCGCTTAAGGACAGCAGCCATCCGCAGCGCCGAATCCGGGTCTCCAGCCACAGCCCCCTCGCTCCCTGCCTCGCCGTATCTCATTAAAAAAGAGCTCGGCTGTGGCTCGCTGGCTCCGCTGCCGGCTCTGCATGCTACATACGTGATGACAAGCGAGCGAGAGAGATGGGGAGGGGGTGTAGGGAGGGGGTGGAGGGAAGGGGTGGAGAGGGGGGGAGAGAGCGAGAGCGCCTCCCTGTTCCCTACGTGGTCACTTATGCAGCAATGGGAATTCTTACGGCATAGCGCCACAACGTTCGACCCAATCGTCCGAGGGTGTTTGTTGTTGTTGTTGTTGAGTGTGTCCTCATAGGGCGCAGCCTTTCTTTGCGCGCCTATCTGTTTGCATGCGCGCCTGTACGTGCGCAGTTCTTCTATTTCAATTGTGCTTGTTGATATTCTACGTGCGATGCCGTGCGTAGGTCGTTAGCCGGGTGATTCATTCGCCCGCGTTCGCGAGCGGCGGAGGTAGTAGCCGTGGTGGTAAGTGCGCAGTACTACAACACGGCCTGCTATCATTACACGGGCCCCGTATTCAGCACCACGGAGAGCGCTCTTGATCATCTGCGGCAGCGATGCCCTCTGCAGAGAATCGCGGGCAGCTGCGCGCCTTACGTAACGAGCTTGCCAATTGCTTGCAGCTGTATCGCCTTGGCACCTCTCCCTATTCGCATTTCGTATGAGGCGCACACGCGCACGCAATCAGGTGCGGGCTGTGATGTGTCCGAGAATCCGAAGACGTCTGTCGTTCTAGAATGTATTATTGCGCGCATCCGTCCCTTGAAAGTTAAATGTGCGCGTGCTACAAATGTTGTTGATGAATGAAGACGTGTCCTCTCGTTGCTGCCAACGACCGTTTACATTGAACAAAACAAGGATGGAGAGGTCGCCTTTGACACCGAAGTGCCGCTATGAGTATTCATCGGATGCAAGTTTTGTTTGACACTACAAAAATATTGTTATATATTGCTCAGCAACAAACAAAAAAACATAACCCCTTGTATTGAGTGGTTGCGCAGATACGTGGTGTTTCGAGATAGGGCTTATTTAAGCATTCCGTGTGCAATCTTACAAACCGTTGACCGAATGTTTACAACAACAACAAACAACATACAAGCAAACAATAAGCCACGGCATGTGTGTATGACAGTATCATGAATCGTCACTTGCTGAACCAGTTTGGGTGATCCAAGGGTTTCATTTCAAGTCCCCTCCCCCCATCGCCCACCAACAGCATCGGAGGGGCGAAGAAATATTTTTTTTCAGAGTTCAGTACCCGGACAGCACTCACTGAAGATCAAACCCGAGCCCAATGGTTCTAAACCTGGGGTGCATATACCCCCAAGGGGCCAGCTTTTTTCGAAGGTAAATAATCGAAAAGACAAATTAAGCAAGGGCATGTAAGCTCAACTACTTTGTTTCATCAAACCGATGTATTTACATACCTGTCAACCCATACATTTTACCCGTATTCTTGTAGAAGGAAATTGAGTTTTCAGGTCCATACGGCGTATAGCCGTTTCAATACGGGCAAAAAAGTGTGTGTCTATTTGTTTGTGTTTCTCCCTTGTGATGGGACTTTGTAGGATGAACTTTGATAAGGGGTTGACAGTTATGTATTTATTAACGTACTTTTTTTTTACGATTGAGAACCAAAGGGGTGCAAAGGCTGCAGTAAAGGTTAAGAAGCACTGCCATAGCCGTTCCCAAATAAGAACTGCATGACGATGTCTACGCTCTTGAAAAAAGAACAAATGGACGTGATACATCCTCCATTCCAAACTGAAGAGCAATTGCTTCATCACACCTTAACTTTCCGTGAAGCACACGGATGAGTAAAGCGACTTGTGGGGTCTCAAATTCAAACCCAAAGGGACGCTGCTGCTGCTGCTGCTGCTGCTGCTGCGATCATACACTGTGTGTCCCTGTGTTTAAATCCTTCACACAGATAAAGCTTAAACGCCCACGGCTGACTGATGATTATCAACCTCCACGTGTACGGGCTGTACGCGAAGTCCTGACGGACAACACACGTGTATATTACAATATCTTGTTATCGGCACTGCACTCAAGTGACACGTACTGAGTTAAACTGCAGGCTATTGCTGGTGAAATTACCCGATGTTAAAATACAGATTGAACCCTTTTTTTACATGAAGCAGTCCCTTATAGTTGTCAAAGTGTTAGGAAAACCGGTGTAAACCTCGTTCTTTGAAAACAATTTAATACAGTCTGTAAAACTAAAACACCTTGCCCTGAGTGTCACTTTGCAATATTAATTGACGCCTACAGTCGCCTACACATTAACTACACTTCCCCATATATCGTGAAATACGTTGTATGTATGTTGGACTTCTTTCTCACCGTACGTAGCCAACTGTGTTACTCGGAGGTGCGGCAAGCGTGCACTTTTATAACACGAGTAACACATTCTTGCGGAGGGAGCTGGTAGGAACGTTGGTTTGCTCGGTCAATGGCCAGGATCAACGGCGGCGTGGTGTATTCCGCAAATATGCCCGACTGTGAGGGCGGGCACAAGCCGGCGTGAGTAGGTTAAACGTTGAGTTTTATAAGGGCACCACGGGGTGACCAGCCCCTCCCCACCCAGCCCCACCCCTCCCACCCCCACCCAGCCCCTCCCCACCCAGCCCCACCCCTCCCACCCCCACCCAGCCCCTCCCCACCCTCCCCACCCAGACCCTACCCACCCTCCCCTCCCCACCCAGCCCCACTCTCCCCACCCAGCACCTCCCCACCCTCCCCTCCCCACCCAGCCGCTACCTCCCCACCCAGCCCCTCCCTGCACAACGGACACAATAATCCCCTGTGGGCTGGTGTAACCAGGAGGTTCCTACCAGTATAACTACAACGCGCTAGTGCTCATTCAACAACAGGCGCGTACAATTGGCAACATTCTCCACTTAATTCAATTATATGAAATATTAACTCGCCGTAATGCTGGGTAGCCGCCTACGAGAAGCCCTCGCTGAGCCGCCACTCGTGGGTGCCTACGACGCTTAATTTGTGCTGTTCCAGCGCGCGAGAGATGCCAGCTTACTCGCCCATGATAAAGTCCCCTTTGAGAAATGTAAACAGCGAAATGCATTTTAATTTTTTTGTTCCGTTTGGCGTCTTGTGGGGTGAGTTATGTGCGCCCGTTAGCGCTGCCTCACTTTAAAGTTACAAATGTGTTTTTTTGTATTGTGATTATTATTGACAATTTATGGAATGGAATTGAGTTAAAAGACTCACACTACGACACCACAGGCCATGTAATGGGAAAAAAATAATAATAAGAAGAATTGTTGCTGCTACTGCTTCAGTGATCCTACTAACTTTAAGAAAAATAATGCAAAATCGATTAATAGTTTCCCCAAAAAAATTGTCTCTCTCGAAGAAGGGTTCCTCCTTGAGATACAATTATTATTGAAACCTCACCGAATGTTAGAGTTGAGCACTCGGTCATACATGAAATAAATCTGTTTCTGTCACCAAGCCGCGTAAATATGAGATAAAAAATTGTATTCCATCAGCCTATTGGGCAAATTCTGTTAGCGCGCACCTGTGAAGGGCGGACCGGCACACGAGGTGGTGGGTGGCCAACACCACCACGCCCGACCGACCGCCTTTGCCTACCAGTGGCGATGTTTACACACCGCACCAGGTACTCATTTGAGGCTGAGCCGAGCTAGGGGAAGGGCCCCAGGACCGGTACAAATATTCGTTACTGGTGTTGGCCGTGAGTGGCAATCGAACTAGGGTCGCATTTGTTTGTAGCGCAGCGCACTAACCACTACACCACCGCTCCCCACACAGCACCGCTCCACGTAGAGAGAGAGCACTTACCAACAAACATCTGGTAAACACGATCTGTTGAGACTCTGTTGATGAGCCCCAGAAGGGAGGACCCGATCCATAGCTTGGGGTGTTTAAACAAATACCGCTAACACATGCCTGGAAGGCCAATAGGCCGACATACTACAATATATTGTACATTACGTGGATATAAAGACAGGTGCTTACATTTGGCATTATAGTAATCATTAGTTCAAGCGCATTGTATGTACAAAATAAACACAGAGGGTGCAGAGGACACGCCTAACTCGGGTTAATGTTGGTAAAACTGGTTATGTTTGTGAATCGATGTTTGTGTAAATTACCACGAAAGTGGTTACAGCCACCAGATAATCCTCATGATCTCTGTCGTGTTCGTTCCACTCGATTGCTTTTCTCATCAGGGCACCGACGGCACGTGGTCGCGTCAGAGGCCGCCCTGTGCCGTGATGCGATTCATGCCAGAAGGCCACGCATCACCCACATAAAGCCAGATTAAGAAAACAATCCGGATTAAAGCATTCTCACACACGCAATTCCACGCACGTATCATGAGCTCTAGAATCAATATTACCTGATTCCTGCAGTCACGAAAGCTTCCAATCAAGATTGCCTGATTAATTGATGCGTCATTATATCCCGACCAAATATCTCTTTGCTTACACACTTCACTGTCCACGTAGATAAGCAAAGGTGAGTGTACTGTGCTCTTTACCTGGCCATTCAGGTCATGGCTCACATCAGCAGCCAAGCGACAGCTGAATCAGTCCTGGGCCACCCATTTTCATTAACTCACACTGATCAGGGTGGTGAAGTATGGTCAATAAACTGCCATGACCAATGTGACATGGGGAGACCCTCATCCAGCAGTGGATTGACAAAAGGAAATGTGTTGTTAGTGCACACAGCCTCTTGAAAACGTGGATATAGGACTAATTTAGCAAACCTTGGATAGTACAATCTTGATTTGAAGCTTTCGTGACTGAAGGAATCCATACACAATCGGTCGGCATCAGGCCTGATGACGACCGCTTGTGTTGCGATCGAAACGTCGTGATTTGTTTAATTTTAATTTATTTCTAACTACGTGACTTTACCGAAAAAACCAAAGAGCTTGGATAGTACATTAGCGGTTGTTGACAATGGGTGACAAGATACACAGGATGCATGTCAATGCGAGCGTAAGGCTTGCGTGTATCTGCGAGGCTCTACCGGGATGTAGGGTGAACTGGCAGCACCTTTCTCGGTCAACCGTGCCCACTTTGAACATCGCCACACCCACAGAATCACTATCCCTTCTAGATTTGAAGTTTTCGTGACTGCAAGGATTCATACTCTTAGTTTTTGTGACTTTACCGAAAAAACTAAGAGTATGAATCCCTATCCCCTCCAGTAGAGCGGCCTTGCTCTTTCTGACATTGGCCCCAGCTACCGCTCGCATGCACCGCCTCATTCCTCTGCCAACCAAACCCCACTATTCGGAAAGCCCCACTCCTTTTGCCCCATATTAATGAGTCGAGCGGAGGCCAGAAACGTTAGAAAACCGAAACAAAATCCCAGATTTTCACAAATACTTTGGGATGCCGGGGCTTTAACTAAGCAAGTGGGCACAAGTTACGTCAACTTGACTGCAAAATGAAGAGGCGCCACCCTCCCATAAGGTGTTTGGTTACTTCCTCCATGGCCTCGATTCGTGAGATTCGCAACACCAACAAAAAAAGCCACCGGGTCAAAAAAGCGTCCCAACGTCAACATGAACATCCCCAAGTCCCGACCGCTCGTAAAACTTTCCCAAAACAAGACATTCGAATTACACTCATTTAAATAAATAGCGTGCATATTACTTTCACGGTCGCATTAGTTCAGGCCCCCGATTTAATTAATAGGGATGGGCTGGGCCATCTATCACGTTACTAGACCGCCTCGGGAAAGAGAAATAATGCATTAGCTGGAGAGAGGACACATTCCTCTTTGGAAGATCCAATGTACGCATGGCTTCCAACGACAAATAATTCCGCGGTGCATTGGGCATTCCGTATTGGAACTAAACAAATGTATTAATTCTGCCTCAGTGGGTTATGTTATTAATAACGTACATACTCTTGTGGACGGCATATATGTTTTATTGTGCGTACATAATATACAGTGATTTCATTATTAGACATTACGGTATATCCATTACATTTTACTGCTCATCCAGAATTACATAAAGTAACACACATACGGGCGCACATTAAAGAGATGCAGATTCGGACAGTAAAACGAGCTCATGAAGGCTAATGTAGCAAAAAAAAACATCGTGGCATAAACCGGTACAATTTCACAGGCCCTCCTTATCCCAGTCGCGCTCACTTGATTCGCTACATTCACTCACCCCTGCATAAAATGGCACACTCCAAAATACACGTGACCAACGCATGCCTGCTCATTCCTATGGCAAGGAAGAGTGTGGCTTCACAGTCGTGGGATGCACGACTCGAGAGCGTTCTACGTGACGCAGGGGTGATAAGGAGGGGTGGGGGGGGGGAAGCCCCTTATCTCCCCCATACCTACAAATGTCCTCATTCCATTTGGCACATGATCGCGCAACATGTTTGGGTGACCACTTAACTGAATGCAACGCAAACAAGTAAGGCAGCTTTGGTACGTGGTTAAAACGCGTCGTGAATGGCACATAGCATGGGCACAACAGCATGGGTTTCGCGCAAGGAGATGGTCTGCTGGCATGTGCCACCCCCCATCCCACGTTAAATGGAATGATCCAAACGTGCTCCTGCACCAGCACGAGACCTCGTGTGACCTCGAGAGGCGCCGCACTTTTAGAGAATTCCAGTGTTCGTGGCGGGGGATGATAGAATGATGAGTTTGGACCTCCTCCACGCACACCTCACTGGCTTGTGAGATCCCAAGTTTAGACCACAAACATCACACATGGACTCAGTGGAACAAAAGACATCAACTACGTTCAACCGAATGCACCGTTCCATCACAACGCAAACGTCGCCGTGAGCTGGCTTTCAGGCGTGGTGGCTAAAGTCAACCACCACACGGGTTTCTACTTTTTATTCCGATGACGAATCAGCGCACGTAAATCACACATTATGTGTCAGGAAGTGTGTTCCTCGTATTGCCTATGAAATATGGCTAAAGACATTTTGCACAAACTACATCGGTGACTCTCGAAACAAACGACACGATCACGAGAACAGTCACAGAAAGGACAGAATACTGCAAGCAGATACGTTTAGGAGGAACGTTAACACTATTCGAACATCAGCGGATCGCAGCACAATCCCAGAATGCACGCTCACAGATATGCAACTCGGCACATTCAATACCAGTAGCAGCATTACAAGAACGTGACACACACACACGGCAGACACTACTACCAGTAGGAGATCCTGGCACCAAGGCAACCTATTATATAGAGCTGCTGCCAGTAAGTTGACTCACTCTTAGCAATATCACATGCTATTTGCGGGGATTGTACAAGAGATATCTTTTTGCATGAGCAGTAAGCCTGGAATCGGGCAAATTATTTTTACTGGCAGCAGCTGTTTGCAGGCTCACACCGTTCTAATATTGTCTACTGGATCTACACACACACACAATGAACAGTCGGACACACACCGTATATATTGCCATACATCTGTGACCCATTAGTAAAGTATACAAGTGCGTGGGTTAAACGATGATGTAACGAGAGAACATTTAGTACAATCCCAAATGACCCTGTTTAATGCCTCTCCATTAAGCATTGTAATATTACCTTGCCTTTTTGTGGGATGGCCTTATCTGTACAGGTATCGTCACGATATCCAAATGTTTTGCATCTGCACACTTTGCTCCTGCTATGAGGACACGTGTTCCCCCACTTTGGCAATGATACGTGGGGAACCTTCATTTGAAATGACCCAAGTAAAGATTTCAATTATTTATAAATGTCTTATAAATGTGTAACAACTATTTTTACAGCCGTGACCCACTTCTATTACTTATTCATTCGCTATTCACGTGTAATTATCGACTGCTTTTCTTTCAATCTGTCACACCTGTTACACTCTGCGTGAATAGACAATGAGACTTAACACCCTGGTTGAAGTAGAGTTGTGAACTCCACAAGAAAGCAAAGGACACCGTGATTGAACAACCCGTGTTCTCAATTAAGTAATATGGAATAAATAACCCAATAAATGAGCACAAACCTGTCTAACATAAATATAGGAATGGATGAGCAACGTATGACTTTTTTTTGGTATAGCACTTTTCACATAATTCCGTGGAATAAAACAAATGACAATTGCAAGAACATTATAAGACACTCTCCATGATGGGATAAATGCGGGTCTATTCTGAAGCATAACTTGGGTTGGCATTAATGACACGTGTGCCATCGCCACAGGCTACAATTCCCCAGTCGATAATTTAATGCATTCATTGGCCAGCTTCTTCTGCAATGTCGCAAAAAAATGGACATCCGTGATTATCAGAGAGAGAGAGAGTAATGCTTATATAACTAAACGGCGAAAATGGATTCCTGCGTTAGGAAGAGTGGCGTGGCTGTCAAGTGTGCAGGCGGTGCAACTGCGTCGGGGTCCCACTGGATGGGATGAAAGGCCAGGTGTCAGGCCATGAAGAGACGGGGGACGTTGGACCAGGAGGCCCCATTTCATTTCTTGCGCAGGGGCCCGTGCGAACCGCGCTACGCCACACAGGACTCCGAGGTAGCTAGCGTGCGCCCTCTGCGTGAGAAATCGCCACGTGGGGCACGGCTAGACGTGCGATTCGTGCAGGTCCAGGTCAGTCTCTTCGGCTTCCACCATCAGCTCCCGGCAAGGTGGCGGTGGCGCCAGGAAAGAGGAGCTCGCAGGAGGGGGGCCGCCGCCCTTCTCCGGCGTGGTCGGGGTGGCGAGCAGGGACGGCGGGAGGAGGCACGTCGTCTCGACCGGGCCTCTGCGGCCATCCTCATCGTCGCCGCCGCCACCGGCCCCGAGGCTCCCTCTGGAGTCGAAGAGCCCCCGGTGACGCGCCAGCCCATAGGCCAGCAAGCCCCGGTTAAACTCCTCCTCCATCTCGGCCGCCAGATCCATCTGCTAGGACGAGCAGAGGTTACTACCGTGACTGGGGAGAACTGGCAAGTGAGAGAGTGTTGCCCATGTCGTCGTGTGTTTAGTATTATTTTGGCCCGGGTCTGGTTTATACGATAGGAAACAACGCGGGTTTAATGTAGCGTCTATATGCGACCACATCTCAAGAGAGTGTACGGAAACAATGGGCGTATTTGTTTTGTAGACCACGGTCAGCAGAGGAGAATGAGCGACCTCCCACAATATGTCAAGTTTAAAGCGGGCATGACAAACACAACCAAGTCACTGCATCATTAAATCGTGGCATTAAAACTGCAGAACTTGGACCACATTTGGCAGTGCAAATGTGATTTTTTTTCTATCTCCAAATACTTAAATAATCTCGTTTGTAAGTTACTCGACGTAGTTTCAACGGGCTCACGATTGTTGAAAATAACTCGCTCACAGAATGCAAAAGCTTGCGCCGCGCCGAATGTCACATCCCTGCCGCAATCCACGCACACTCATTTAATAAACTAAACTTTAAACTATAAATTATTTTATCAGGCAAGGGCCCACTGAGCTATGTAGCTCTTTTTCAGAAGCGACCTGGCCACAAATGATAACTCAACAAAGTGTCTTATCATGTGGAAATTGATAGCAGCCGAATACCCTAAACGCGTGTTTCAAAATGCGGAGGGTAAAACCGGAGGACCCGGGGAAAATCCACGAGAGAGAGAAACGTGCAAACTCGAAATATACAGCCGTTGGCGGTCGGCATCGAATCCACGGCCTTCCGAATACCAAGCGAGGTAGTTAACATCTCGCCACCGTGCGCCGCCGCCGCCACCGCCACCACGACGGGACTGAGCGAACAACAAAAACCCCTCGTGCGGTACCTGCTCCGAGAGCTCGTCGTGCTCCAGCGTGGAGAGGTCGGTGACGGTGACGGTGACCTCGGCCAGGCTGGAGCTCCTGCCGCCGCCCTGCGGTGGCGCCCGGCGTGGCACCTCGCCGGGCGGGTACGGTGGCTTGGGGGCCGCCTCGGCTGCGGCCGCCGTCGCTTCCTCGCCCGGCGGTAGGGCCGGTGGTGGTGCGGCGGCGGCGTCGTCCCCTCCACCGTCTCCTGGGGCCACGGCCGAAGCTCCCGCCTCCTCTGTAAACGTCACAGACCGCTTCTGCTCTGCTGGCACAGAGAAAGCACAATAGTTCTGATGCCTAAAGGGCAACGGTAAATGTGCAGCCCCGCATTTGCCTGCTTGCGCCGCTGCTGCTGCTGGCGATAAGGGCCTCTGCCAGGGCGAGCTCGAGAGAGAGGGTAAAGGGTATTTGGCCTACTCTTCCATGCTGCCCAGACATGTTGGAAGAGGTGGGAGTACTGATACTTCTTACGCCACCGTACGCGGCCTGCCGATCGACTGCAATGTGCCCATTTATACTGCTGTATGGGCAGAGGTGGCAGAGATTAAATAAACTCGTTCATTGTTTCAACCGTAACGCAGGCAACCTCTAAATTTAAATATTCTTAGGTTTTTTCGGTAAAGTCACGTAGGTAAAAAATTAATATTAATAAAAGTAAAATTTAAATAGAATAAAAATCACGACGTTTCGGAGGCAACACAAGCTTCCGTCTTCAGGTGGAACCGTCACAGCACGATAGCTGTAGCCACTTGATACAGCTATCGTGCTGTGACGGTTCCACCTGAAGACGGAAGCTTGTGTTGCCTCCGAAACGTCGTGATTTTTATTTTATTTTTATTTAACTTTTATTAATTAAATGTTTTTACCTACGTGACTTTACCGAAAAAACCTAAGAATATGAATCCTTGCAGTCACGAAAGCTTCAAATCTAGAATCAAAATTTAAAGTCCAGCGTGCGAACCATTGCACAGGCGGCAGCATCCTCTAGTGCCTAAACGGTGATTAAACTCCACAATGCTTCGTTTAAGACGCTTCAGAGCACGTGAGACTGTGCAGGGATGCCGCTGCACGATACCCACCATGCCTCGTTTTCTGGAGATGCAGTGTTTACTGTTTCATGACTGCTAGCTTGAGATCAACAGCACCGAGTTAAAACTCCGGAGCCATTTCCACTTTGCTCACAATACAGACATATATCCGCTTCAAGTTCTCGTGAGTGCAGATGGAACTGTTGGCACGTTCAGTCTCAGACGACTGTGTCATTGCACGCAGCATTAAGATGGAGCTTAGCACAGCACGCAATGAAGACTACGCCAAGTGATTAAGTGCGGATATCCCTACTCTTCCATCTCGTGTTGAAGATGAAGACCCTCCATCTGCGGTGTCATGAGGCATATGCCCGTTATTCAGTGGTGGTGGTGGTGGTGGTGCTAGCCCACTGGGGGCTCACGGGAGAAATAATTTTAGGGAAGCCCTCCTTTCAATTTAGAATATGTTAGAAGGATGGCAGATGAGATTCGAGATTAAACTGGCTTTTTCATGTTAATTAATTGTTTTTGTTTATTAGCTTTGGAATTTGGCCTGGTATTTGATGCACCCTTGTGTTCTTTTTCATGAATCCAGGGCCTCTTGAGGTTTTGGGGCCACAAGATTTTACAGCTTAGTTCACATTTGCATAGTGCCTCTATCAATGGTTCCATGAGGCACACATCAGCAGCGAGGAAGACCTCAACCATTCCCTATAAACTAAACGATACAAATATTTTTTATTTTACCAGGTAAGGCCCACTGAGCTATGCAGCTCTTTTTCAGAAGCGACCTGGCCACAAATGATAGCCCAACCAAGTGGCTTATCACGTGGAAATGTATAGCAGCCGAATACTCTGAGCGCGTGACGTTGATTCTAAATGTGGAGGGAAAAACCAGAGGACCCCAATAAAAATCCACGTGACCACGTGGAGATGGACATTCAACCTCCAAATATACGGCCACCAGGGGTCGGGATCGAACCCACGAGCCTGCTGCATTACCAGGCGAGGTAGTTATCATCACGCCACCGCAGAGCCCCTCTTTCATTGTAGAGCCGAGGGCGGCCCCGGTGAGCGTGTGGCTGCGTACCCAGAGGCCGGGACTTTGGCTGGATGCTGCGGCGCGTGGTGGAGAGGCGTGCCGCGTGCCGGGGCCGTGGGTCGTGCTGCGTCTTCTCCCGCGACAGGAGAAGGCGACGCGGCTTTAGAGCCCCCGCGTCCGCCAGCGCGCGAGCCCCACGTGGTGCGCGAGCGCGTGGGAGAAGACGAGAATTAGACTCGAGCACGAGCTGGCCCACACACACGCCTGAACTGCGGTGGTTTAAAGCCGTTGAACTTCCACCGGCCTTTCGTCAAAATCAGCCGGAATGCACCCAATCTTGTGCCATCTAGGAAGCTAAGCAAGTGTTGAGCCTGGATAGTGCTTGGATGGGCACACCAGGCTGCAGGGTCACAGGGCTGCATTGCGCTGTACTTTTGTGCAGTCCTCGGTTCTCAACAACGCACGTTAAGTTTGTCTGCAATATTGATGTTTGCACCGTCGTTTAGGTGGAGTGTTTTTTTACCAATAACACCTGGCAACCCAGCAGTATTTATTTAAGAAGCCTGACTCTGTTCATCCGATGGGGACCCATAAGGTCTAAACCGGACCACAGTTTTCTTGCTTAAACAAACACTGATGTATAATACTCATGTGCAAAACCAATCCCAGCTGAGAAAAAAAAATATGAAATGCGAAAACACAAACACGGTTGTGCTCCATCTGTCGTGCGGTTATAAACCGCCAAGGTGGAATCCCAACTGCAGGCTTCAGAGGAGTGCGAATAATGTGGGTACCACTCGTACCCTTGGAGAACACTCGCAGCGAACAACAAGAGATTCACCGTTTGTCGTGAATGAGCAGCAGTTGCATTTTCGGAAATTATTTTATTTTCCGTTGGTGGAACGCTTTGCATTAGCGGAGTTTGACTTTGATGGCCTCGACGCTTGGGAAGAGTCCCTCTACGCGTCGTACGTATGTATGTACGTATGTTAAACTTCTATTAGTTCAAGTTCAAGTTCATTTATTAGGTATAGCCCTGTGAGCCATTCGGCTCTTGAATCGGGAGCAACCGCAACAAACAAAAAACATGAACAAAAAACATCTTAAAGTGAATATGTGACTAAGTGCAAACAGAAAATCCAAGAAAAGACAGCAAAATATTGCACCAAAAAAAAATCACTGTACACTAACGCTGTGTGCAAAAATCCCAGTGGGATGCAAGTCAAACAACCAACAACAACCACAAGACAACTTAGATTAAGGCCATACCATATTACGCGTACGTAGCCAACCATGCTAATCGGAGGTGCCAGTGAAGGACAAAAAACTAAACACAAAAAGCAGTTATGAAAAATGAATCTAGATTTAAAAGTGCATAACTCCAGTGGCTTCCCAATATTGGAAGGAAAGAGCCCCTACCTGCTTGAGGCCTCTTTTGCGTCCCAGCGGCTGCTGCGTCAGCAGGTTCTGTCTCCCCGGCTCACTCTGCACGCTCGCCACCCTAAGGCACAATCGTGCTCCATGTCAATGCCCTCCTTGCGAGAACAACTCCCGTGGGGCTCCGGCAGAGTTTGTTCTCGCGCTCCAGGGCGTACAAACAAACCGTGGGCTGCCGCCGGTCGTTTGTACATCTACTCGATTGTTGCAACAGCAACAAAATAAAAATCGACTGAATAAATGCGCACAGTGACAAGATGGAGTCATGAACAAAACGGGGAGAGAGAATGCCTGCGTGGATTTTCTGTTTCATAGGAGGGGTTTTTTTTTGGTGAAGTTTAGAGACAAAAGGGGCCGTCCATAAATGACGTCACGCGATTTTGGACGATTTTTGACCCCCCCCCTCGTCACGTCACAAAGCTCTGCCCCCCCCCCAAAATAAAACATGCTTCAAATCGCTGTAAACTATTGTCATTGTAGTGCGTATTTATTGTGGTGCTGTACTCTGATGTTGTAGGAGAAAACATTTATTAAAAAGTCAATTTAATTAAGTAGAACGTGTTGTCTATATTTAAAGTTGCGCATTTTGATGTGACGTCACATTTCTCACCCCCCCCCCTCCTCGTCACACATCGTCACAAATGTCTGACCCCCCCCCCCCTAGATGCGTGACATCATTTATGGACGGCCCCAAAGCGCTACTCTTGCAGGGACAAATTGTATAAATAATCGCATAAGCAAGTTGTCTGGCAGCTAAGGACTGTGAAAGGCATGAGGAATCCAATGGGGGGGGGGGCGGGGGCAGTAAAGTTTCATAGCATTACTTCTGCATAATGAGTGTGGCTGGCTCCACATCCCACAAGAATGCACATTCCATTTCTCTGCAAAACTGATAAGAAGCAGGAACGTTCCCTGGAAATTTGAAAAAAAAAATATTGCACGCGGTCAAAATCCTACAATCCATTTAATTATTGCAATAACCGTGACTTGGGGACTCGGCAGAATTGCGATAAAAACATGTTGATTTTGTTAAAGCTTAATTTAACGGCTTTTTAAATCCTGTGTTCTGGTTAATGAACTGTGGGGGAAAATGCTAACATCAACAGATACATATGGCGTGTTCCCAAGAGTCTGTGCGCAGCAGAAAAACGAGTTAATAAAACAAAACTCTGAAGAAAAGATGTCTACCGATGAGAAGCGATAGATGACCTGCGGCAGATCGGAAAGTCACAAGGTCAAGACAGTTGTATGTATCGCCGTCACAAGTCCACCTATTGCAGCAATGCTCCTCTGGCTTGTGCACTCTGCATCAGCGCACACATTACGCGATTCCCATCGAACAGAAACAACGTGTTCGCGTGGTGCCGAACCATTAAAGACAAGCACAGCACAATGGACATACAGTTGATGAATATTACCACCAATTATTGTTTTTTTGACACGATCAACACACACAAGAACAGATGCTATCCTTAAACAAGCTTCAGCAAATCGGTGGAAGAAACTCGAAGCTGGAAGAATTTCCGGCTTTTCCCCCCCCGCACACAAAAGTGGCACCCACACGAGCCGCAAATTGAATGCGCCTGACTGCACGTGACGTGGCCGTGAGGTGTAAAACTCCACGAACGCTACTTCAAAACATGGGCAAGGGCAATTATCCCTTCACATGACTGTCACATCACATTGGATCACGGGAGCCTTTATATATATAACCCTACCGACGAAATACGGGCAACGGATAAATATTTGAAATTGCACGGCACCCTGTGACAGTGCAGTCGGGAGCATCTGGGGCCCGCGGCTACGATATCCCCAAATAAAACATTAAAGAGGGAGTCACAAATGGAGAGGACAGGACCCACGAATAACAGCGACCACACGCACACAACTGGGATGAAGGTTGGCATGGGGACTGTACCTAGAGAGGTTAGCCGCCAAGCTCTGGATGTCCTCCAGGACATTAGGTTCACTGCAGGGGGAGGGGGGTGGGTAGGGGGTGCGGGGGCAGGGGTGGATCACGGAGGTGAGGACGGGGCAAGGGGGTAAGTGGGAGGAGGCAGGTGGGTGCAGGGTTAAAGTGCGAGGTGAAATTCAAGCAGGGGCCAAGGCCACAAAAAGAAGTGAGAAGGAAAAAGTTGATCGGTCTGCAGCGCCATTAATTCCCCTCGTCGAAAAATGCGCAACAGCGAGAGTCGTTTTGGGTGCGAGAAGCAGTTTACCTTTCGGTGAAAATTCGGGGTGGAATGATTGACCCAGCCACCATTCCACCCGGAGATTGGATGCATCATCGCGATTCAGGGTTGCGGTGTGATTAAAGAATCGATTCTTTTTTTTCATAGAACATAAACTTATGAATAAAACAAAAATAGATTCTTACACATGCAATTTGACGCGTGTGCCGTAACGGTGAGGATCAATATTATTTTTAGGTTTTTTCCGTAAAGTCACATAGGTAAAAAATTAAAATTTATAAAAGTAAAAAAAAATGAATCCTTGTAGTCACGAAAGCTTCAAATCTAGGATCAATATTAATCGACAAATATGTCCACCCCGAGTGTAAACGTACACTAGAGGGCTCACCCAAGGAAGTTATTGCTTCAGCTATCTTAAAAATTATTGGTCAATCCGGCTGGGCATTAATAAAGCCAATCACCTCGGTTAAAAAAGTGGCATGCCCCATTCTGGCAAAGGAAGTTGGCAATGAGCGCGTACAACTCTCACGAGCCGCCGCAGCGGCAAAGGGGCGTGCTTGATATTCGCGGACACTTTGATTTTTTGCTGCCTTTTCAAGAAAGAAAATAAATATATATATACCTTTTAAACATTTCACGGTGGGATCTGCCTTCGGGGGCAGTGCAGAGTGTACAGGCAAATGTAGCGATGGGAAAGATGGGTGGTGGGCCCCGCGTGGTAGCCCCGGATGCATTCAGCTGCTGCGGAGTAAGAAACGTCGTTTTTTTCGTTCTCTTGTGACACCGTCACTTGACGTGTATGATTTTCTGGTTGCATTGGCCTTCGAGCTCATTAGGCGAGTGAGAGGACAAGGCTTTACCACAAAGACTTCAGCTCGCTTCGTTTGAGCCAAAGTTGAACGCGCGTTTTTTAATCTTTTTTGGGTGCTGCAACAAAATCCCGTTTCTCTTTTTTTAGATTTTTGCTCGCACGAGCATTGCGTGAGAAACTTTTGTCACGAGAAGCTGCGCTTAAAAAGATAATTGGAGTCGACGGTTTAGCGCGGGTGTGACAACTCGACTCCCCCTTCCCCACCCCTGAGGCAATCCCACAAATTTCGCGTTTTGTGATCGCTATTCAGTTGAAGTAAAATTGTCAACATTGGGAGGGGGAATGCAGCAGTCACCGATGGCTGCAGGGGGTCAAGTGATACCATTACACAAAACATATCCAATGAGAAAAAAAAAACATTTGATTCTTACACATGCAATTTGACGCACTAATCATGAGGTTACTAATCGATGCGAGTCGACGATTCGTCGCACCCCTGTTGTTCGATCACGTGCTTAACCTTTGCAGCTTGAGAGCCGCTGGCCCACCACCTGTCTTCCCCAGAAGGACAGAGTCAAAGGAAAACGCTCCCGAACGAAACCGCTGTGCCCTGTGCAGTCTGGCTCAGCAGGAATGGATCGTGGGGCGGCAGGGCCCCGTGCTACGCAGGAGCAGGTCGCCCCGTGGCAAGGGGTCAGTCGATGTTAGCCATGTGTTTAACAAAGACGGAAAAGGCTCACCTGAAACAACAAGCGATAGTATTCGTGGATGCGGAATGTAGCGCCGATGTATTAAACAACGCGGTCGTATTTTTGTAAAAAAATTTTTTTAACAACATTGAATAATAATTGAGTATATTTGATATTCGCGCCATTGTTAATGTGCAGGGCTATCACAAAGGTGCTGCGTTTCACAGACGAGTGTAGTCTGTCATGTTGCCATGTGGATTTACCCAATTGCAAGTCATTTATCAAATTTGGACCTTGACGCCAGCACTCATTGGCCAACTCTTCTTGAAATAATGTCACGGGATCTTTACAGTATTAACCAGGGTAGCCGCGGGGCTCGAACAAGCAAACCGGGTTCGATTCCCGGTCAGGTTCATCACCAATGACGATTATCTGAACTGGTCCTGAGCCTTTCCTAGGTCGACTAACGTCTCAAATGTGTACCTGGTGCACTGTGTAAACATCGACACTGGGGAGACAAATGTGGTCGGGCGTGGTGTTGGCCACCCACCACCTTGTGCCGTACCGGCCTTCAAAGGTGCTCGCCAACAGCACAGGCTATATAGGGGGATCTTTGTCTCTTCTTTGTTATACATGGGGACTGGAGTCATGGTGGTTTGCCTTCTATTGCTACCTTTCCAAGACCATTGGAAAGGGGGCTCAATGGCCCAGGATAGCCCAGAAATGGCCAAGGTTAAACAACATGGCAGGTATTTTGTGTTTCAGTTGCTGCATGACTCACATGCTTCTCTGCAGGTGGCTTCTCCCCAATCTCTACCCTCTGTGATCACAAAACACAGTTATGCTTAAGAAGAGACTTAGGTTAGTCTGTTCTAAGTCAAGATCTTTTTTGGATTTTAACAAAATTACACCCTGAAGTTTTAATTTTACATGAGAAACACTATTGAAGGAATTGCATCCGCGATGTCACGACCGATTCTGAGAATGTCTCAGCGAAATCACGTGTATGGATGTTGAACTTCTTCTTTCGCACCGCACATAGCCAACCGTGCGAATCGCAGCGACTTGGCCGGCCCATCCCCAGAGCCCGCTTGGTATGAGCCCCCCCCCCCCACACACACACACATCCGTAGCTGGAGTGCCGATTCGAAACGCACCAGAGGTACGCACGTGTGCGCGCGAGTGCGCGAGTACGTGCGATCAAACGAGCAGTGTCACCTCTGGCTGGGCAGCATGCTGCAGATGTGCGTGCTGGTCTGGGGCGCCGACATGCAGGACACGTGGCTGGACAGACGCCTGCGTCCTCGCGCCGTGCCGCTCGCCAAGAACGCCTCGTCTCGCTCGCTCATCACGCTCGGCATGCTCACCGACTGGTCTGCGGGCACAGGGGTGGATTACCGCTGCGCGGGGTTTCGCGGTCGTGCTGTAAAAGCGCTCCGGTGGGTTTTCTTGGTTTGTCCCGTGTGTCGTGTGCGGCATTACGTCTGATGTTTTGCCCGACGTGCCGAGAGCTCCTTCGGCACTTGAATTAAATTCAGGTCCCGAACTGAAAAAGGTCGGACATCGTGCCAATAATACTCGGTACGACACAGAAACAATAATCAGATCTATACAGGCACGTACGTGGGCACGAGCAACACGTTGGTTCGCGTATGTGCACATGCCTTGAATGCCATAAGAGCTACTGATAAATGCCTTAAAAAGCAAGTACGGTAATTACAAGCTACAGTGGGTGTTATTCACAAGTTTCCAGAGTGCTGCTTAACGTTGGTGAAATCATCTATGTTACAACAGCTAATATAACAACAGAGGCATAACCATGGCATGCATTCATTATTAAAAGTAAAACCAAAATGTTTTTTTTCGAGAAGTCAGTCAGAGGAACCCCCTCAAATACGTAGATGTTTTTTTCATATAATCTATTCACGGCAGTGGACATGATGAGGTTCCACCAGCTGCTACTGCCTTCTTGAATGCCCAGCTCCTGCTTAACCCATCGTCTCCGCAGCAGTCGTCATCATGTCCCACCACCTGTGTAGGCCACACTGAATAAGATGACGTACCGAGGAGAGGATTTTCACGAAGCAAACGTTTTAAAGCATTTGGCACCGTGGCTCAAATGCCAACGAATCACAGCAGCCCACCCCTGTGGACACGTGATTCACGCGAGGGTTAAATGGACCTCAGCCAAATATGTGAATCTTCCCAAGTATTTCTCTCACGTACAGAATGAGAAAGAACCGTTGACTAGAGATGCAACTGCACCGTGGTCCCTGCGCCGGAGGCGTCCATAGGCCATGCTACAAAGAGGATTTGGGGACATCTGTGACAAAGAGCTTCGCAGCTCATCAGATTTCTCCAGGGTAAATAAACATTCTGAAAGATGCTGAATTGGACAGGAGGCCCCATTACATTCCTTGCGCAAGGCCCCACACCAACGACGCTACCCCACTGCACGCAAGAGAGCCGCTGCTGCTGCTGTGCTGCAGGCTCTGACGCGGCAGCTAGAGGAGGTGGAGGTGGTGGTGGGGGCATTGGTGGTGGTGGAGGCGGCGGTGGCGGTCCACCTGCCCTTACGAAACAGCGCCCGTGCCAACCGCGCCACGCCGCCGCTATCGGGGCACGATCGCGGGACAGGCAGCTCACTCTCGGCGTCCTCCTCGTCGGTGCGGTTGATGGTGTCCTGCGAGGCCTGGTGGGACGGCTGGCTCTCCTGCTCCCACACGGTGCCCGTGCCCGTGTTGGAGCGCGACATGGTGGCCAGGCTCATGCGGTACGCCGACGTGTTGGTGCCCAGCGTGCTGATCGAGGTCTTGCCCTGGTAGGCTGCACACAACACGCGGGAATCGTGAGGGTAAGGCGATTATAAAGCAGTATAAGAAAGACAAAGATCCCCCATATAGCCTTAACAGACTGTTGGGGCAAGTGCTGTTAGCGAGCGCCTATGCAGGGCAGCATAGCACACGAGGGGGTGGGTGGCCAACGCCACGCCCGGCCGCCTTTGTCTCCCAAGTGGTGATGTTTACACACCGTACCAAGTACTCATTTGAGGCTGAGTCGACCTAGGGGAGGCCCAGGACCGGTTCAGATAATCGTCACTGTCAATAACACTGGTCAAAAAAAAAACATTTTTTTCTGGCCTGGACTTTTGCAGCTGTTTTAGACTAATTTCAGGGTGCTGATTCCAAATCTGATCTCAGATTTGCTCTCTCACATCTAATTTTTATGCTATCGGCATACCCCATTTTCATTGATTTTGCCCGAAATTAACTCTGTCACTTATGATTGCAAGTTGTTACGAGTCAGTGACTGCTTTAGTGTTAAAATATGGTGCTATATTTTTAGGATAGTGTGTTTATAATATAATTGTATGTAGATATCCACATTTATTTAATATTTTTCTTCTGCAGTTTTGATTGAAAATGCAATATTTGATATCTCAAAAACCTGATGTGATAGACAAAAACTGATGCCAGATTTAGAATCAGCACCCCAAAATTACCTTAAAACCGTTGGAATACCTTATGCCAGAAAAAGTGTATTGACCAGTGTAATCAATTATAATAATCATCGGTATTAGTGTCATCAGCATTATCCTCAACGATGTCATCAGCATTGTCATCATCAAAAATGTAATGATCTTAACTGTCGATTTTCATTAATTGTCATCGATAATCAACCAAACGCATCGCTAGCATCATCTTAAGCAGCATCAGCCCATCACCAGCCACTGTCTATCCACTGCTAGATGAAGGCCTTCCCACACTGTTGCTACTAATAAAAGACCAAAGAGCAAACTGCAATTTATAAATCAATAACTAGAATATCTATTTTTTACACAACATGTGAAACACAAACCATTACGTTTATTTGGAGGGAATACAAGCTTCAGCAACGTCAACATGTCCTTTGCCGTCACCGCACAATGAAACCATGGGGCTTTGACCAATGCGGTCGTTTGCGTGGGTGGGGGGGGATGAAACACGGGGAGGTGAGGCCCGCGACGAGGGGACAGGGTGACTCCGCAGATGCCAGCGCAGCTGCTGATCTGGCGGTGGCCACCTGGCGTGCTCTCGGGGTCACCACCTGTCGTCATATTCCCAGGATCACACGCTAGTTGAGACGGCCATCCTGGGAAATCTGGAAGTCCTCCCGGTACATAAAACAAAACCCACAGTTTTTGTTTTTTACGGTCAGCTGCATGATAACGAAACACTCAAGGCAATGCATTTGCATGCAGTTCCCATCTTCCCTGCATTGTGACAAGACAATTCTTCTTCCCATGATATGCTATGTCCCGGTTTGGACCCTGGGGCCTGCAAACCGCACCAGTGCCGCTGTGCACGGCCTCCTTGAGGATCTTGAGCTCGTTGTTGAACTCGGCGACGAGCGAGCTTTTGGAGAGGGGCCGCGGGATGAAGCGACGCTCCAGCTGCTCGGAGATTCGTCTCTGCGCCGCCTCCTCCTCCGCCGTCTCGGGATGGACGTGCAGCAGCTGCATGCCACCGAAAAAGCATCGCGAAGACGACAACTCTTGCGATTTAAACGAAACAGTTTTCATTTGACCAGGTAAGGCCCACGAAGCGAGCCTAGCCACAAACGATAGCTCAACGAGGTGGCTTATCATCACGTGGAAATGTATAGCAGCCGAATACTCACAACGCAAGGTTGACGCTAAATGTGGGGGGGGGAAATCGGAGAACCCGGAGAAAATTCCCCGCGACCACAGTGAAAGAGACATGCAAACTCCAAATATACAGCAGGCATCGGGGTCGGGATCGAACCCACGAGCTCCTGTATACCAGGCGAGGTAGTTAAACAAGTGCCCTCGCACGGAGGTGGCTTGGTGGTTGTGGAGGATAGAGTGTGGAGCTGGCATCCACGGAGAGAGCCTCGTATATTATACAGATTTTTATAGCGCCTTATTCCACAGTGCTTTACAGCAATTATAAAATTGAATATGAGATGATATTAGTTGAAATAAAGAGGGGGGGGGGGAGTTATTAAAAGTGGTGGTGGAGTTATGGTTACAGGAGAACAAAACCAGGCTCTAACTTCAAGATATCTCAGAAGTATTTCTTTATAGATTTTAAGCTTTCGTGACTGCAAGGATTCATATTCTTAGGTTTTTTTCGGTAAAGTCACGTAGGTAAAAAATAAAAATTAATAAAAGTAAAATAAAAAATAAAATAAAAATCAAGACGTTTCGGAGGCAACACAAGCTTCCGTCTTCAGGTGGAAAAAACCTAAGAATATGTTGAACTTACTTCGCACCGTACGTAGCCAACCCTGCTAATCGGAGGTGCGGGGGAAGAACAACAAACTAACCAACGATGATTGCTCTCACTTGGCCAGACACGCTTTGCTCACCTTGCACTGGATGAACGGACGCAGCAGCACGAAGAGCGGTATGCGCGTGCGCACGATGAAGTCCATGAAGTCCCACAGGGCCACAACGCCCACCTTGCGGAAGGCCATCTCCATCACCTGCAGGCTCAGCTTGTACCAGTAGGGCCCCAGCTGACGCTCGAAGCACACCAACAGCACCTTCAGAGCTGCAACGCAACGACGCGCTTTCTTGTTTCGCCGAAACGTGACGACAACGAGGAATATGAGCGCAGCGCGAGCCATTGGGCGTATATAAACCTTGCAGGGCTATGGAAGGAGCCAGTGGCCAAATGAAGCAGCACGTGCGACAGGAAGACCACCACAGAGATGGAACGATGAAATCAGCTCGGCTATGGATTGTCGCAACGCAAAGGCTGAGAGAGGTGGCAGCGTCTTGGGGGAGGTCTTCATCTAGCAGTAGATGATGATGATGATGATGTTGATGAAAGTATATCGACATGACTACGTCTCAGGACACCGTACAAAAAGCAACACGTAGGCATGAATAGATCAATGAGAATAAGTAAAGGGAACGTAGGAAAGAGGAGGGTGCTGTCCCGAAAAATACAGTTGGATGGATGGAAATGGGCAGTCGTAGGTAGAGAAGAAGAGGCAGGTCTTAAGGCTCGACTTGAAAAAAGATAGATGGAGTCAGCTAAGCAGATAGCCAGAGTTCCAGCAGCAGAGAAGGAGCAACCACCCATAGAACTGTAGTTAAACCAGGGTTTTTGACAAGAGGCTTTGTTAATTCGAGGAGGTGCATGTGGAGGTAGGAGAGTGAGAAGAATCAGAAGAGGTAGGCGGGAGTAAATCTATTGAGGATACCGAAGATGTCGATGATCATATAGTTGATTGATGTGAGATGGGATTTGGGGAGCCAGTGGACGGAATCTGAGAACTGGCGTTTCTGGTTTGGCTGCACGCTCCAGAGACGGAGCCAATGACGATGGCTTAGCAAGCCATCAGCGCTCGAAGATGAGCAAGTGGACGCATCCCAATGCTAAACGAGCAGAGCATGCTGCTCTTTATAGGCTCCTATTAAGTACTCGAGAGAGGAACCTGAATCAAATTTGGATTTCGATATCATCTAAATGCACGAGCGTCCTAACGCAGGACGACTACTGAAAACAAGTTTTATAAGTGAAATCAAGCGAGCAAAAGGGAAATGAAATATGTGCACATTTTAGCTGTGTGTTTTTCGTTGCCGTTATTGGTATTGGGAGTTGTGAGAGAAAAATACACACCACGAAAAACAATCTAATATCTCTCGTGTCTTTTATATATATGTGTACCAATGCTGCGTATTTCAGACTGTCCAACACAAGTTTTGAAGCTTTGTTAATGAGAGAAAATACTTTAAAGCTACAGGCAAAGCCTATTATCCCTGGCAAGCCCTGGTGGAGTTCACCCATGCGAGTGATAAGTAGACTCAACTCGATATCCAAAGAGGTGAGGATCATTTATGGTTACATGGTTGTGATTAGCCCTCCAATGTTTGGCATGATGTCCAACGTTTGCCTCTGTGTACTTGGACCTTTTTCAGCACAATGAATGAAACGTCGGACAGTGCCGATCAACACCCGAAATAAACCAAAAAATACATTGGAGAGCTATACGGCACAACCGCAAAACAACCTACGCGGTTGTGAGTTAGTGTTTGTTGCAATGCAAAATTTTCGACACTCTCTCAGACCAGGCAATGGAAATAATATTCAGCATTAAACAAACCCCCCAAAGTGTGGGCATGACTCTGAAGATGATGATTGATCGATGATGATGACGACCATGGAGAAGCGTCGTGAACCACCGGTCCCAAGATCCCCAGAACTAGTACCGCACCGGTTGAGCGGCTTTTCTCGACGGCAGCTCCCGTCACTGGGAAATCTCCCTCGCTGCACATGCGAAGCAATGAAACTCCCCTCGACCTTCAGGAGTCAACTGAAGGCACTGGGCTTGCTCAGGCTGGCGAACGAGAAGCCCGTGAGACTGTGCTCTGTGCCTCTGAGTTCCCTAACGAATAACGATCTGTCCATTTTGCGATGCATTGTCATGATGATACGTGAATATATGTACGCATGTTGAACTTCTTTCGCACCGTATGTAGCCAACTCATCGGCGGTGCAGGGAAAGGACAACAAACTAAACACAAAACATATATCAGGTCTGTCGAAAAGACAGAGTCTGTCTTCTCGACAGACCTGTTCTCCACCTGAGGACGGCTGCTTGCGTTGTGGCCGAAACGTCGTGAGAATTATTTTATTATGTTTTATTTTATTATTTTATTATTTCCATTCTACGTGACTTTACCGAAAGAACCAAGAAGATGAATCCCTGCAGTCACGAAAGCTTTAATTCGAAAGATAATGTATTTATAGATCTTATATAAATCCACATTGTTGCTGTATGCAAAGCCAAATGGTATTTTATTTTTCATGAATGCGCAATGTCCCATCTCGTGTCTGGATAACATTTTTGTTCTTTTTTTTAGACGTTATTTTTGGCTCGTTCCTCCTCCCCCTCATCAGAGATTCAGTGACCTTTTCACGATTCGTTGCTATGATTTAAGTAAAAGATATTTCTTCAATATTTGATTTTAACCGAAGCATTTCATTGAAACAAAACATAGAATACGTGATGATAAAGATGGTGATCCACGATCATTCTGATGACCATCATCGTCACGACGACGACGACGACGACGATGATGACGGTCAAACGCTCTCGCCGGTGGCCTCACCGAGGAAGGCGGCCTGACTGGTTGACTCGGCGAGGCCGTCCTTGCGCGAGTCGCGGCCCAGCTCCCCGGCGGTGTTGGGGCAGTGCGCCGGCGAGCCCTCGAGCAGAAAGTTCTTGCTGCGCGACGTGCTGATGACACGTGGTGGCAGCAGCACGTGTAGCACCGTCTGCAGCAGGAAGAGCACCTCCGACTGCTGCAGCCGTGGAGCATCTGCAAGTGCCAGAGCAAACCGCACGCTCTGCGATGTCCGCAAAAAAGTGTACCGTGCATTTTAGACGTACCCCAGGTGTACACCGACGTGAGAAAATTCGATTGAGGGTGATTCGTTCCTACGTTCGTCATAAGTTGACACGCATTTTTTAAAATCCTTTATATTAAGTTCGCTTGCTTGCTTGCTTGCGCGCTTACGACCGTGCAAATCTTTCGGTCGTTTTTTAACCCACTTCCCGTGATCCAATCGAGCTGACACTTTGCACACAGACTCGTTGTGCGTGACAATTTATTTTCGTGAATATTTTTTTCCTACATTTTACACTTTTTAGGAAAAAATAAATTATATTTAATTACCAATTGCTTAATGGTGGCAAGCAATCATTTGACCCATAGGTGGCAGCCATCTCAAGCCAGAGGACGAGAGGACTCTAGCCGCCACGCATATAAAGGATTTATAGTGAAAAACATAGTTTTTTCAAAGCAGTATATTTCACAATGGCAACATGTTACAATTACACAAAAAGTTTCAAACGGTTTAATGAGTTATCAAGTTTTACTAACCATTTTATAAATGCCCTATGTGCCCTCCACCTGCTGTACGGACAACATCGAGACGATAGGTGAATTCGTCCCAAACACCTCTCTTCTCACGTTTTCCTCCGAGGTGCGTGGTCGCCCTGTGCTCTTCCCCTTACAAAAACAGCAGCCCGCTTCCTCAAATTGTCGGTACCAACGACGAATGGTCTTTGACATTGGCGGATCAATGCCAAAACGCCGTTAAAACGCACGCTGCACCGCAATTACGGATTCAGTCTTGCTGAACTGCAGAACGCAAAACGCCCCTTGTGTTTGCGGGGTCACCGTCTTGCGAACGACTGAGGCGAGGGGCTGTTTGTGCGCTGGGAGAGGCATCTCGCGGTCATCATTTGAAATTCTATGCCCCGCCCTCTCTATGCCCCGCCCTCTCTATGCCCCGCCCTCTCTATGCCCCGCCCTCTCTATGCCCCGCCCTCTCTATGCCCCGCCTTCTCTATGCCCCGCCCTTTCAAGTGGTAAGCGTTTCATTCATGGGCGGTTCGTGGTTGCAGAGATCTAGCGATTTCAAATCGGGTCCATCTTTTTAAACATTTTACGTTCAGGTTTTCAAGAACGCAACCCGGATGTATATCGAGGCATGCGCTTTCAGTAAACTCTCGAAAATGTGAATGCAACCGTTGAACTTTGCGTGGAGCTAGTTTCACGACAGGGTGGATGCCGAGACAATGAGAATGTGCAGCACCTCGGTTGCCGGAGCCCACGGCCAGCACAAAGGGGATGAAAAGGTTAAGAAGCATCCCTTCCCTCCTCTCTTGGTTGGTGAATGGAGAAATCACCAGGTGCAGCGGAAAGTCTTCTTTCAGGGCCTGAATGGTGTGTCAAATGTCACGCACAACGAAACAGGTTTAGTATAAATAATAACAGGGGTTTGGTTTTTATTTATGTTACCAAGAGGAAAGGATGATTTTGACACTCTGGCTGAATGGCCTCCTTCATGTGGGTGGAGTTTGGTGGTCATGGCAAGTTGGGGTGACAGAAACTATGTTTGCATTACACCAGAGTGTGATCATACTTCACCACGCTGGTTAGTGCTGGTTAGTAAAGGTGGTGCTTAAGATCGGTTCAGATATCAGTCGTCACTGTTAGCCATGGCCAGGAATCGAACTGAAATCCGCCGGGTTTTTGTATGTATGTTGAACTTCTTTCGCACCAGACGTAGGCAACCATACTATTTGGAGGTGCGGTGGAAGGATAACAAACTAAACACAAAAAATACTGAAAAAGAAATGAGTTTTCAATCTAAATTTAAAAGTGCATCGCTCCAGTGGCTTCCTAATATCAGAAGGAAGAGCGTTCCAGACGGCCGCAGAAGCGCGTCTGAAAGCGCCACGCGATGCAGTGACCGTCTTTGTTCGATGGCCGCCCAAAAGCCGCTGCTTGGATGACCGGAGTTCGCCGTGTTGATGGTTTATGCTCAGCGCCGCGTTAACTCGATGCGCCCACCGTTCCACCCCCTCAACTGAACCTCACCTAGCGGATGTGTGTTTTTATCGAGCACCTGGATCTGCAAAGCCACGAGCTTTACGACGGCCGTGCTGAAGGGCAGCGGTGGAGACAGGTAGGGGCTCAGGTGGAGCAGGGGGAGCCCGTCAGCCACGCTGGAGGGCCCCACCACACCCATCACCTGAGCACAGCCGCGTGAAATCGCAGTGTCAGCAGCGTTCGTCGTCCGACGTTGCATGCTGAGCAACACTGACAACGTTGAGAGAGAGAGAGCTCTCTAGTGTCAACAACACTCATGCTCGACAAGACTCTTTTGTTAATAACTGTCCACTGCCCGGACGGTTCAGAATCACACTATTTATTTATACCGGAGGAATCCGATGAGCTACAAAGCTCCGTTTTGAAGATTTACAGTCGGGGCGGGTAAGAACGTTGCAACAACAAACAGTACAACAACACGATAGTAGTGCAAAGTACAAGAAAGGTAAACAAATCACCAAAACACACACAAATACAACACTAAACCATCCCAATCCTACCAGGCAAAAATGAAGCTATGAATATAAGTGTTTTTCAAATGTTTTCTCGTTACTATTTGTTTCACGTTGTTATATATTTCGTTCCTGTTCTGCATCGTGAAACATTTCGTGAGCAAGCCTGTTGTTGGATCTGTTTTTTGCCATTAGATGCATTTATATTGACCCAAGTCTCCATTGATAAAAGCGCCTCTTTCCTCTCATTTGGCGAATAACCGCTTTAAATAACGGTGATCAATCAACGAATAAAATTACGACATGGAAAATAAACGCCGCATTATAACAACAGGAAACCTGACAGGCGGAGGCTGTGGCATTTCAACAACAAGCCGCACACCTTTGCTTTAACACGACACTGGGGAGGGGAGCTGTGATAGCAGGATGGAGCGTCGATGCTCCGTGTCAAACAGGCATTTTTAAATTATGTTTTCCTCTCCCACTCTTAGGGCTCCTGGGAAGCTCGCCGCTGCTCCGCTCTTTATTCAGCGAGGCAGAAGCGCCGGGTGTCGGCAATAACGGAGCTGACGCACAGCAGGGAATCCATCAATGCCGAGCGGTGAGCTGAGCAAGGGCACAGCAGCTCAACTTTTTGATTGGCGTAAAAACAACAACAAAACATTTGCGTGATAGGATTTGACGGGCCGGGGGTGGGATGAGGTTTTTGGACCAGTGCCGCGGCTGTCTTGCACATGCGTCTAAATTAATTTCAAAGGGAATTCAATTAGGCCGTTTCCTCTCTGGAAGGGTCGATGAAGGTCACCGTTACAGGCTGGCTGGGGGCACGTGAGAAACCCTCCCCAAGCTGGGCCACAGGTGAATTGGCCAAGGCCTCTTTAGCTGAGCAGCATCAAGTTGAGCAAAAAGTCTGTCTGGACATTTCGCTGTTGTAAGACTGACTCGGGTATGAAGGTACAAATCCAGGATTTATAGCCCACCTGACCCTGGCATTGCAGGATTATTATACTGGGATGAGCAACATGGGTTGGTGCTGTTTGATTTGGATGAGAGACACTCGAATTTTAATGCGTGGAAATTAAAGAATCCGTGCCCTTACAACCGAGTAGATGTCAATGAGATGCCATATATTTAATGCAAGGAAGAGTTCTCTTTATACCAAACGTTAGTTCTTTATTGAGGATAAGATCGGAGCCTGTAGAGATTTTTTTTTCCATGAAGTAGTAAAATAAAAAAATATGTAACACAATAATATTAATATACCTACAGTTTAAAAAAGTGACCGGTTAACCACACTCCCAGTCCTACGTAAATCTTACATATAAGCAGAACTCCATTCCGTATCTTCGCACATTAAAAAATATATATATTATTTGGGCTTTCCAGACCAATATTATCCAGTGCCATTTGTTTTAAGCAAACAAACTCTGGTGGACCGGAGTCAACATTCTGGGCCTCATCACCGGAAGTCAGGCTTTGTTAAGCAAATTCTGCTGGGTAACCAGATGCTATTGCCGAAAACACTCCTGGCTCTATCCCTACGACATCGTGGTTGAAAAGGCACCGCAGGTGTGGGTCGGTCACACCGAGCCCAGTCTCGGTCCCGGCCAGGTTCCCGGTCCCTCACCAGATTGACGCAGATGTTGATGAGGGAGCGGACGTGCGGCAGGAAGGAGATGATTGGCTGCTTCTGAAGGGTGATGCACACTCCCTGAATGAGGCTGCTCGCGCCCTCCCACTCAATCTGCCGCCTGCGCACAACGTGTGAACCAGGGGAACACACGCACATCAGCAGCAACAAGCCTTCACGCAAATCTTAAGGCAGCTGTTAACTGGTAATCAGGTGATTATATATATATATTTTTTTTCTTTCCCCTCTGTCTTTGTAATTTCCATGTACTCTTAAGGGAGGCCGAGGACACGTGCACATTTTTGTTTTAAATGGATGTCCAACGTCTCTCGAGCGTTTTGATAAAAACGTAATCCGACAGCTTGGAACAAAATAAAATAAAACTAATTGCCATAACTGTTTTTTTTCTATTTAATTTCACCACCCACCACAATCACTGCAATATTACCGCAATCAGCCACGCTGCAATGTTAAAGGGGACGCATGCTAATAAGCAGAAGTTTTTGGCACTGGCGGTACGCTCTTGCCAAAAAGGCACAGAGACCTTGATTCATGTAAATATCCTTTCATCCGACTATACTGGATGAATGAAGGGCTGCTCCCTACATTCATGACCTCCTTCAGCCCACATATATTCTATCAAGATCATTAAGATCCTCAGATTGCGCACTGCTCACTGTCACCACGGTCTCGAAACTGACGGCGCTTTTGCAATTGCGGCACCTCGACTCTGAAACTCGTTGCCCTTTGAGGTCAGGACTTGGGAAACACTTTACGAATCTTAAAATCTTGACGAAAAACGCATCTGTTTAAAATGGCTTTCTCTCCTTCGTTATTATCAAAACGTCCTTCTCACTTCTTTCCATGCATATCGCCCTCAGAACGATTGTTTAAGGGTACTTTATAAATTCAAATAATTATTTATCGCAAGACAACCGCGCGCACCCGCGTTGCTGAAACTTTTGGAATTCCGCAATGGTGCAGAAGATAACAAGCAACAACAAAGTGGAAGGAATAAAGCGAATCTCCGCGCGCTCTACCGGACAATGGGCCTGGCCAGCGCTCATTTGCGTCCGCGGCTCGGAGCCAGCGGCAGTAATTTCAGCACTGGCTGAGATCCCTACAGCAATAGATCAAGAGGCAATTGCTCCTATCCGTAGCTAATTCACAATTATAAACACCAGGCAATTGCACAGGGGCGGTTGAATGGAGTGTTGAAACGTGTTTTCTTTAATGCGCGTGTCTCGGTACGCGCTTAGGCTAGGGTTGCCACTCGTTCTGGGGTTTTTTTCTTCCTGAACCATCATCTCTTTAAAGAAATCTGTTCTGGGGAATTCTGCAAGTCTAAGAGTCCTCGTGTTTTTTTTTGTTGCCGCTGCATGACAACTATAATAATACACTACTCCAGACACGTGTTTATATATTGTTCTCCCCTCTTCCAATCTGGCAAGATACTCTTCTTCCCAATGAAATAAATCGGATTATTGTAGCTCAGTGGCGGCAGACCCAAGCTTGGGCAGCATGGGTTTCTACCCCCGACCGCTGACCCGCTCGCCGTTGTTACCGCAGCGTGGGCATCTTGTGGATCTTGTTAAACATGCGGTCCAGGCGCTTGATGATGAGGATCAGGGCAGGACGCACGGCCTCGCTCGACCAGTCCGTGATGGGCAGCATCTCGGTCATGTAGCGGCGCAGGCCCCGGCTCTCCATCGTCGCCCCGTCGTACGGAGCCAGCTTGAGCAGCGAGTGCGCGATCTCGGCCAGCCTGCGTCACCCGCCCGTGCGATCACGGACAGGCAACACGCAAACAAGGACCACCGTTAATCCAGCGACCGGATTATTGGTCACCAGTTCCAGAACTTAGGAATCAGAAACTATTTCCTGTGCAACGTGGAATGATGAATGCACCAACGTACAAGTGGCACTGCGCAGGTGACTCTGATTGACCAGCGGCGGCCATCTTACAGCACCCATGGCTACAGCAACCTAGTTATATCCCTGCGTGGGATAAGCAGATAAAAGGTGCAGCCCTGCAATTGCTTGCTGAAGCCACTATTGAAGAAAAGGCCTCTACTAGAGGGCACTGTCGAGGGTGTCTGTTCTACTCTTCCACACTGACCAGATGTGTGGGAAAAGGTGGCTGTACCCACACTTTGCCTCACCGCACACGTGACCTTCCAATCAACGGACTGGGGTCCCCATTGTGTTGGGGGTGAGATTCCTCCGGTTTCACCGCGTTGAATACAAGCGACGGGGCTTCGATGCACACGTTTTCAGTTTCATTTCATTTATGAGTTATAACCCTGTGAACCATGCGGCTCTTGACTCGGGTGCAACCGCAACAAAACAAAAACATGAACAAGAAACATCTTAAAGTGACTACATGCAACAGAAAAATCCAGGAAAAAACAGCAAAGTCTTACAAAAAGAAACACCGTATTTCAACGCTAAGTGATGACACTAATAGATAACAACGGTCTGCACCGAACATCAGTTCCTAAGGAAGCTACCAGCACGTGGAGCGAAACTTCGGCCGTCATGCCAAACAACTCAAAAGGCACCATGGAGAGCCAAAGCCAGAATCAATGGAAGCGCCGGCGAGCTGTCGTTCAAAATGAAGCTCTCTCTGTTAGTAAGAAGCTTAAAAAAATAGACATCAATGACGCGACCTCGTGAAGGGACGGACGATATTAATCACGGGGGAGCGGGTTGCACTGCATCTGCAATTGGAGAAAAAAAGTTGTTTGGATTCATTGGCCAAAGGCCATAAAATCTATCCAAGTGAATATACGGTCCGATTCAGAAAAGACAGAGAAAAGCTTTGAATGCAAATTTGACTCTGCCAAAAATTAAAATAAATATTAACGTTAACAAAGTTAATATTTTATTTTCTGCACGCCCGTTTGAGACGTAATTATTATGCACGCTGCCCTTAAAACAATTTTAAGATTTATTAGAGTGTGACATTAAACAGCACTTATCTGTTTGTTTGCCTAATCGAAAATTAAATATCTTCTCACTCGAACATTTTAATTAGTTGCTGTAATAATGTAGCACTTTACAGTGTTTTATCAGTTCATAACATTCAAATCCAGAAAAACTCAATTCGGTCATGGAATATTAAGGAGTGTAGAATTATTAATTAACAGCAAGTCTTTACGATGTCATCTACAGCCAATGATTTCGCCTGCCAATGATCATCGTGATGTTAATATGATGGAATGCGCGATGCTTGCCGTCGCATATTTTTTTTTGGCATGCCTACAAGGGAACATTGCAGTACTCACATCATGCACTGCAATATTTTTTAAATTCAAGAATGCAAAGAAAGGTGCATTTAAGTAAGCGCACTTCACAAAGGGCACAGTTTGTGATATAAGCAACACAGCCTTACATCAGACTGGTGATGGGGAAGGCGGACTTGTGATACAAGAACACTACTCTGGATATTATCACAGCTGGCCTTGTTCCACAGTGGTCACCTCTCATACCCAGTCTGGGTTGCATATATATACAAACACATTAGTCCATAATACAGGTTTTGTTGTCACGAAAACAGAACATGCCAATTCGTCACTAATACAGCTCACCGGTGTGTTTGAGAGACAAGTCACAACACTTACAATCCAAGTACGACGTTACTGCCCACCTTTAATGTAAATACAGTACTCTTACGTATTCAGAATTGATTTCATTAGATGTCAGCTCTTTGTCAGTCTACTGCATGATGAAGGCCTATGCAGACTATGTCAATCATGGAAGTTGTCTTGACTATAATTTATCTCGACTGGTGAGTGTGGGATGTTGAGGAGAGGCCCAGGACCAGTTGTAGGTATGTACGTTGAACTTCTTTCGCACCGACCGTAGCCAACCATGCATGCTAATCGGACGTGCGGCGGCAGGACAACAGTTCAAATATCACTCGCCACTGCTGTCAGCCCTGAACCAGACTCAAACTCAGGTTTCCAGGTGCAGAAGGTAAGAAGCGCTTTACCACTATGCCAACCATCACTATGAATGAACGTCTCTTTTCTAAATTCAATGTTCGATACACGCCACATTTTCACCCACCCCCGGCCTTTTGCTGTACAATTCCACTGTTTTGTACAGGCTCTTGAGATGCAGTTACATTCAAATGCTCTACAAGCAGTGATGAGAAGGAAAATGGTACTAATTGGACACATACGTAGGATCGACAACAACAGGAAGATTTAAAGAGTGTTCTTCATAAAAATGAAAGGAACAAGAAAGAGAGGAAGACCTCACAGAGAATGGTGCCAGAAAGATGTGGCCACTACTTGAGCATATTGGCACAAGACAGCGAAAAGTGGAAACAATTGACGAAATGTGCAGTGGAGAACTACAGGTTATCTGCCCATGGATCGTGATGATGAAGACGATACATGCAAAAATGTTGCCCCTCTGCTGCACAATCCCACCTTTACATCATGGGACCTCCTTTGCCAGTACCAAAATATACTAATAGGGTTTTTCCCCTTTTTTCTGGCAACAAAAATCATGCTTACATTGAACATTGAAACAATCAGTTTCAAAGACAATGCATACATTATCAGAGTATTGTTTTTTGTTTGCATTTGACTGCAAGTATTGTGGTTAATGTAAGCATGATTCCTTGCAAAAGGTGTCAGTTTTTGTTGCCAGAATAAAGGGGAAAAACCCTATCAGTATAATCCCACCGTTTTTAACGGGGTCTTGAGATAGTCACATTCGGACGCTCCACAGACCCTAATTTGCATTGCACTGCATTGCGTGACGACAGCACAAAATGTACTTACTGGGTTGGCCGCGGACTAACTGCAACACACGTGTCGCGAGTCGCTCACCGGATGTGCGACTTAACGTCGAGCAGCTCCGGCACGGCGGCGCGGGGTTCCCCGGCCATGCTCTGCAGGATCTTGAGCCGGGGGCCGCTGTGCTTGAAGAAGTCGGTGCAGATGTTGAGCAGCGATTCGCGTGGCCTCCGGAACTCCTCCTTGGCCAGGCGTTCATCCAACTCCTCGGGGCCCAATCCCTGGCCCTCCTCAAGCAGCCGCAACTCATCCCTGAGTCGTGGCCCAACGCACGCCACAAAAAAGACAAAATCCCCCCCCGGTGTAGCCTCAACAGACCGCTGGGGCATGTGCTGTTAAGTGAGCACCTACTATATGAAGGCCGGCACAGCGCACGATAGGGTGGGTGGCCAACATCATGCCCAACCGCCTTTGTCTCCCCAGTGATGATGTTTACACACCACAACAGGTACTAATTTTAGGCTGAGTCGACCTAAGGGAGGCCCAGGAGCAGTTTAGATATTCGTCACTGAGGTTGGCTTTAAGTCATAACTTGTTGTATGTTTCCATGTAATCTTCCGTACTTCACCTTCACCTCTGACCCCAGGGCACATATGCCCCGCCCACTTCGTTCTGACACCAGGACGCTTGTGCCACGCCCTTTTTTAAACCTTTAAAAACAGTTGCCTTCAGTGACCTTACCCCCTTTTTCCTCCTGATGACGATCGCTTGTGTTGTGATCGAAACGTCGTAGTTTTGATTTTATTACTTTTATTTTTCTATCTACGTGACTTTACCGAAAGAACCAAAAAATATAACACTTAAAACTTGTAACTATTTTGAGACATCCAAAATGTGATGTGTGTTTGTTTAATCTTGGCATTATCAATTTAAACAGATTTTTAACACCCCAATTAGATGTTTCGCTGATGCCATGCCAAAATTAGGCAATTGCCTGCAATTGCCAAATTAGGAAATTGCTCCTTCCTGAATATTCTTCTGGGGTTAATTTCCCACTGCTAAACTGGGATGGATCCCAAATGCACTAATCTACACTATCTAAGTAAATGTATACAGTTGAGTAAAATTAGAGTACGCATTCAATGAAAAATAAAACGCTGGTAATTTCTTACCTATATCTATTCTTACAAAATTAAATCTATAAATGCAAGCCAAACAACTTAACTGGCACATTGTACCAAGCACACAGTGACCATCGGACTAATTTGTGGCAAATTATTCATTACACAAACAGATCTTAAATAATAAAGCACAATTACAATTCCATAAAGAAAACTACTCCATTTACTCCTTTCGCTCATCTAACAAGTGTTGGTGGATGAGCCGTGCTGGAGAGATTAGCACAGTGTGCGCTCCGAACCTTGCAACCTGAGCTCAATTCCCGGCCATGATCAACATCAGTGACGAGTGATATTTAAACAGGTTCTGAGTGATCCCCCCCCCCCATCACCCTCTAGCATGGTGAAGTATCATCAAAACAACCTCCACGACCGGCACAGCATGGGGAGGCCTTTATCCAGCAGCGAATGGAAAAAGGTCTGAATATTCTAGTATGCCTTTGTGCGTCATCTGGTCCAACACCAACGGAGACTAGGCTCTATGAAAAGCTGTCTCGGGTGTGGACCAATCAACTTCAAGGACAGTGCATATCATTATCATCATCAGAGTTGTTTCTTTTTGTTTGCATTTTGACTGCATGTGTTGTGGTTATTGCAAACATGATGCCTTGTATAAAGGTGTCAGTTTTTGTACCAGTTGAAAGGGTAAAAACCTATTACTACAGGTCTGAATATTATCAATGGTTTACAATTATTTTTCGTAAGTATTTAGTTTTTAAAAGGGGGTCACTGATTGCATGACTCCTTTCGAGCATTCAACACTCCAGAGACATCGCATTCTATAAACATTATAATGCCTTCATTCTTATGTACGATGAATGTCCCCAAGATTGCGATGACAATGATTTCCATGCCGTGGCAAATATTCCCTGAGAAAATATCCCCAATAGAGGGCAGTCCTGGGCCACTCTGTCACCAGGCCGCAAGAACGGTCACGGAGCTATGACTCTTGAACTACAATTTATTATTCACACCGGCAAAGTATTCTTGGCTCTTTCGGTAAAATCACGAGAGATAGAAAACAAAAATCTAAATTAAAAGCAGAAAAACCCACGACGTTTCGATCACAACACAAGCGTTCTTCATCTTTTCTCTACACCTGAAGAAGAGCGCTTGTGTGGCGATCGAAACGTCGTGAGTTTTTCTGCTTTTAATTTAGATTTTTGCTTTCTATCTACGTGACTTTACCGAAAGAACCAAGAATATGAATTCCTGCAGTCACGAAAGTATTAAGTCTAAATTCACACCAGCAAGTGTTAGAGCGTTTGTATGACATTCCCGAGCGCTCACCACTGATACATCTTAATATACATGAATAACAATTGCCTCATTTATTCTCCGCACCGTTGGGAAGGAAATCTATTTAGCAACAGGCTTCCACCTGGAATAATACAAACATTCCATATGCGTGCCCCGCACAATACCTGCGTAATATACGTGTAATCTACATGCCCCATACTGAACAAATGTGGATGCATTCATAACTTGTCAAAGCACAATTAGGTCAGAGGAGACAGACACGTTCAGATGGGTATTGGACACATTCTGCTTGTGCGCTCTGCGAGATAACCCTGCTGCACGAGGTTCGATAGCAATGTGTGTGGATGTCTTGGCCATTTACACTCGTGCGTTGGATGGAATTCTGAATGTTGTGGGGATATAGTGTTGTTGTATTCGACCTGTTCTTAAACATTTCGCATGGCGTTTTTCTTCTCCTTCTCATAACTCAGTTATGTTGAACGTTCTCTCCCCTCTCTATTCCTTCCGCGTTCCCCTTTAAAAAAACACAGCTCAGACATGATTTTCAACAACAACAATAAAAAACACTTGCTGTTATTTGTTGTTGAGAAATTACTTGGCGATGCACACTTTAGTCAGATGTAATGGTAAATGTTTTGGAGGCGATTAATATTTGTAATATTACAAATGTAATAATGTAATATTACAAATGTCCATGTAATATTTGAGTTCGTAAAGTTTACAAACACACACACACAAACTATTGCGGGTGGGCAAGGCAGACCCCTGCACGCTGACCTGAGGCTGGCTCCTCCTGACGTCGTGTGGTTCGCCGCGGCCGCTCCCTTGTAGGTCTGGTCCGAGCGGCTCACCTGCGGAGCCGTCATGGGCCTGTACATCCCACGCACACAAAGCCAAAGATCCACCACCCGCACGCACCGCCGTGTTGCCCTCAACAGAATGTTGGGGACAAGCGCCGTTAGCGAGCAGCAGAGGTCGCAAACGGGTTTTGATTCCTTACCCGTACCCTACCCGATACCCGGCTAACCCGTACCCGGCCGGGTATTGGGTAGGGTACGGGTACCCGATTGCGACCTCTGGGATGAAGCCATGTTGCAGGCGCGGGTGGGTTGATTTCTAGGAATTTGAATTGTGAGAAGAGACAAGACGTTGGGCAAATGAGTGACAAACGGTTACTCACCAGTGACTCACGGCCTACCCGTACCCGTACCCGTACCCGGTCGGGTACGGATAGCCGGGTATCGGGTAGGGTACGGGTATCGGGTACCCGATTGCGACCTCTGGCGAGCAGCACTTATTAAGGCCGGCACGGTGCACCAGGCGCTGGCGGGGCCGGCAAAGTGTCCGGCCGCATTTTCTTCCCCCGCGCCGGCGCTTACACATCGCACCAAGATACTCGTTTGAAGCGGAGTTGACCTGGGCGGATTCCCCACACACATAAACGACCGCAACCGCATCCAACAGTCGCTGACAGCGCCCAGTTGACGGCCAATTCGTTCAGAATACGAGTTCACTTCTGTGGTAGGGAACGTGGTTATACCCGCGTCCCCATATGTTGCGAAATAACAGAGCGTTCAATTTACTCCATTAAAGCTTATTTTTTTTTCCCCTGCAGCAAATGTGTTCATTCTTATCTGCTGTGCTATCATTAGCGATCTTAGATTCTTGCTTTGGGACTCCCTCCCATCGTCCCTCTTTCTCCGAGTTTCTATAACCTCGCTCAGGTCAAGCAATAAATTAGTTCTTATCTGATGTTCTATCACGAGTGCTCCGAGTTGCTGGCTGATTTGTGTTATAGACCTTTCAGACCTGTGCTAAGTAATTACAATATATATTCACTCATACATATTCAGCCTATGTGGAATATAACTGATTACATTTTCGGCTATGCCCTTGCTGGAACAGAAGAGCTATGTGAATGATGTTCAACGGTTTAAAGATTTAAGAATGCACTCCATATATTATTATAGAGTTATGCAAATTTATGATGTCAGTAGTAATAAAACAATTATGACATATATATTGCATGGTATATTGTAAAACTTGAAAAGTGAATGTTTAATAATGGACACATTAACTAGATTTAGAATACAATTGGCCCTATTTTAAAATTCCCAACAGCGTAACGTTATGATACGATGATTCAGGTGCATACGAGCAGGACTGCAATGCATAAAACGTAAGTTTATTAGAACCGACAACTATGGTCGCACTGCACGTGGTACAGCCCCAAAAATACATCAGAAAGCTATGCAGCAAAATTGACTGAAGCAAGATAATTTCTCCACGACTATGGCTGTCCGCCTGATGATGCTAGTTGTGATTACTGACAAAATGTCGCACTCGAATTGGACATGTTGTGGGTTAACTCTGCCCACGAGTATCGGGATGAACGGTCCTTTCGCGAGCTGGGGGAGGTGGTAACCCCTTGAGCCATTGGGCCCAAAAATCGTTTATCGGTACCACCCGAGGTGGCAAATGCTCACAATGAAAAAAAAAATTTCGAGCATTGCATCTCTAGATCACGCATGTGCCAGATAGCAAGGTCATGGTAATAGCTATTTTACGGGGAACGGTCATGAAAAAAAGGTTTATTTGACAGAGAATATGATTTTAGAAGGGGAAAAAATATCCGAATTAGATTTTTTTTTTAAATATCTACGAAATAAAAGAACCAATATGAAGAGTGTCTATAAACGATCCGGTATGTACAGCTTTCTGTCATTGGCGGACACTCTCCATGATGGTCACTATCCATGATGGACACTGCTCATGGTCGACACTGTCCATGATGGACACTGCTCATGGTCGACACTGCCCACTGTGGACCCTGGTAGCATTCGCCACCTCGACCGGTACCGACCAAAGCCCCTTCACCCCTGGGCTGAGCGGCTCGGGGCGGGGGAATCACCGAGTGAGAGGCTCGGCGCTGTAGAGGAGCGCCTGCACGCAGGTTGCCAGGTTCGCGATGGCGGTGATCTCCTCCCGGGCGGCCGCTGGCGTCTCCAGCTGCACCGTGAGCGTCTTAAGTCGCTGCAGGTAGCAGGGCACCAGCGCCTCTACCACGCTCAGCATCTGCAAGCTGGCACGAGCGGCGTTGGGGTGAGGGGTGTGCGAGGGAGGTCAAGGCAAGAGTCGGGCAAGGCTCTCGTGAACTTCTGAGCTGCAATTGTACGTGATTTTTTTTATTGTTAATTTCAAATTTTCGTCCCTTTTGTCAATTCACTGCTTGGGTGAAGGCCTTCCGTCATATTGTGTCAGTCATGAGAATTGTTCGACCATACTTCACCAAGCTTGTTATTAAGTGGGGGAGTGGGGGAGGTCTGCACAACCGGTTCAGATGTTCGACGCCACTGAGTGTAGCCATGGTCAGGAATCGAAGCTCACCGGGTTCACAACATGGTGCGTCACTGCTTCTCCCTTCAACATAGTTTTAGAGTCATTAATCTTTTAACAATAAATTATTTGAAAAAAAAACAAGTCCACACTGCGGACCTTTAATCCCAGTGGGACAATGCCTGTCAGACATGCCTGAGTTTTGTAGCACGTGCGCGTGTGCGCGTGTGTGTGTGTGCACCGAGGAATTGTGCGCAGTGCCAAATCGGTACGTGCGGAGCTGGCCACGCGAGGCAACGCTCTGTGACACCCGCTGACGTGATGGACGTCTGGAGCTGAGGCGTAATTCACAGTTGAGGTGTAATTACAAAATAAATTACATACCCCCTTGCCTTTCCCCGCAACAGACATCTCTGACGGTCAGCCCGAAGAGAAGATGCGGTTTTCCGGATTAAAATCGCCTATAAATTTCCCACGTTGTTTTGACTCGGCAGAGGCCTTCCACCTCCTCCCGACGATAAATAAACGTTGCGACATCGCGTGGACGATCTTCTTGGTTCTTTCGGTAAAGTCACGTGACTTTACCGAAAGAACCAAGAAGTCACGAAAGCTTTAAATCGAAAATTAATCGCGTGGACGAGTTTGCATTCACCGTCTGTTCGCACGTTCGAGAACTCGGTGTGGTTGGCCACAAAACGCCGTGCTCCCTTGAAAAATAAATGTTGTGTTATCAGGACCAGCGCACAATTTCTCCAGCCGAGTTAAAGACGGCTGCCCGGCATCGCGTGGCGCTTTCACACGCGCTTCTGTGGCCGTCTGGAACGCTCTTCCTTCCGATATTAGGAAGCCGCTAGAGCTACGCACTTTAAATCATCTAGATTGAAAACTCATTTCTTTAAAACTGCTCTTTGTGTTTGGTCTGTTGCCCTTCCCCCGCACCTCCTATTAGCACGGTTGGCTACGTACGGTGCAAAAGAAGTTCAATATACACACTGCACTTTACACTACCCTTACTACACTGTACAATACGCTGTAAACTGCACTATCATACACTACACTATACATTACTATACACTACACTAAACCCTACTATACACGACACTATACACTACACTACTATACACTACACATTACTATACAGTATACACTACACTATACTGTACACTACACCACTATACTACATTGAAACTCATTTCTTTAGAACTGCTTTTTGTGTGTTTAGTTTGTTGTCCATTCCCCCCCCACCCCGCAGACCTCCGATTCGCACGGTTGGCTATGTACGGCGCGAAATAAGTTCAAGGTACGTACATACATATACGTACGATGGGCAAAGGGACTCAAAAGTCAAACTCCACGATTGCAAAACGTTCCGCAAACTGAAAACAAAATAATTTCCCAGATGCAACTGCGGCGCTCCGCGCAAACGGTGAACTCTTGTCGTCCGCTGTGTTTTCAGAATTGTCGGGTTCACGCAGAGGGGAGCAGTTTAGGCTTGCGTTTATTTATTATTATACGTATATATTTGTTTTCCCCAACGCCGATTGTGCATCGCACTCGCTCCGGTGCCACCACCCAAGCGGCTCGATAGCCAAGCAGCAGGAACATTAAGTGCCATACTTATTATGCGGCTGTCAGTTAAGTCGATACAACATCAGCATCCCTTACCGCTTTCATTAACTCTGAGTCGTCTGAAAGGTCGATACACCGCCGGTGGAGGCGGTCTCGCTGTTTAGAAGAAAAAAAAAACAAATCTCCATGCCTGCCAAGTGAGGGGTGAGGGGTGGACATTGAAACGACTGCCATCGTGGGGTACCTTCTAAAGGACTCGGGGGCGTAAGCGACCACCGTCACGCACAGCTTGATGGCCTCGGCCATCGAGAATGCGAGGTCTTCATTTCCGTAGCAGAAATCTGCGGAGACAGCGGGCGGGGACACGGGGGGGGGGGGGGGCGCGTGGGTCACTCGCGTTGTTCATTAGCGCCGCTCGCCACGGCCTCATTTGCACGTGCACTCTGGTATATTAAATCGTTCAACTGGAATGGAAGTGCCTCTCTGCGCGCGTGTGTGTTTTATGCGGCAACTATGTAAATTATCGACATTTTCATATAACAGGATTAGTCTACTTCGCTTTGTCAATCCACTGCTGGATGAAGGCGTAAATTTTATTCAGAGAGGCGTAGCGTCGTTGATTTTAAAGACATTGCTGCTCACCGCATAGAACTTAAGCGGCATGATCGCACTCTACGATAGCTGACGCCAAACTGTGCCACACGCCCTCATGCATGGCCTTGTGGGAGCCTCGGTACCGATAAAGTTAATTTGCGTTCATGTTTCTTCCGATTCAGTTCCGATGACGTACATCGGAATGAGAAACGGTGAAGTACAATCCACCAGTTCGTGTCCTCAGGTGTCCCCTCCTTCCTCATCTCCTCTCTTGTCCAAGATTTGAAACTACGTTCGGTTTCTTATGCTTTAGTTGCGATAGATTTTGAAACGGAGGGTGTGCGAACAAAACAACGCGACGTTCAACGCACGTTTCATTTTCATCTTCCAAAAAAAAAAATCTTTATTTATTTTCAACAAGCCCCGCGTTCATGAGCAGCAGCGGTGTGCACACGGTTAGCAGCGGTGAGAAGGTCAAGAGGTTGGGCAGTGAAGCGTGTGGTGGTGGTGGGGGGGGTGGAGGCGGGGGAGCAAAGGCAGCAGCGAGCAGAGCGGGGAAGAGAGAGAGAGAGAGACGACGGAGCGCTCACCCAGGGACTTGAGGGGCTTCTCGGCCTTCACGAGCTCCAGCACGTCGAGGGTGTCTTTAGAGTCCCTCTCGAGCGAGATGAGCAGGTCGAAGAGGCACTGCGGGGACACCTCCCCTGACGCCCCGCTGCCCGGGGAATCCTGGGGGGGGGGGGGGGTCCGGCCGCCCAAATAAAAAGGGGGGGCGCGGTCAAAACAAACGACTGAATAAACCGAGGCATCAGCGCATGCAATATGCAGCACTGTGAAATGTGCATTCATATGTCGCGCGCATTTCAAATACCACGCGCGCGTGAAGTGCACGTATGCTACGAGAGGGGGTCAAAACGTTTTTTTGAGGACAGGATATTAAACACGTCCGCAGATGCCCTCTTGTTTGTATTTTTCAGTGTCGTATGTATTCTGCATGGTATACACATCTGCAGCCGTTTATTGGCAATCCATTGCTTACTAGACGAGGGCTTCCCTATGCCGTGCAGCTTCGACCATACTTCGCCATGCTGGTCAGTGCGAGTTGATGAAGGCAGGGAGCATAGACCTGGGAGCAATATAGTCGTGTATAAACAATTGGTTTTGCTCCGCTGCCCTCTCCTGCCCACACCAATTGTGCATGGAGGTCACCCATTCGAGCACTTATCCAGACTTTAACCCTTATTAGCCTCTGATTTCTGACGTTAAGTTGGTGAAGTTGACTTCACAGCGGCAACTGTCTGCCCAGCTAACAAAATGTAAAACAATTGATTCTCATGCGCACATTGCAGGTGGCAACAACGACGCCAAAATTAGAAACACGCACGGAGATTTCCAGCAGCGGAGCGACGCTCGCAAACAGCTGCAGCAGGAAGGGCTTGCGATGCAGGATGTAGAACTGCCGACAGGCGAACTCGATCATTTCTCGCAGCAGAGGGTTGCTCTTGTAGCTTGTGAACACCTGCAGCGAGCGGACGTGAACGTGTCTGAGGACCGCGTTAGCAGCGATGCTCAATTACAAGTTACAAAAAAAATCACGCGGACGCATTAATCAATTAACACTGCCACAGCGAGAAAAACAACTGTTCCTGGGGGCGACGTTCCAGGCAATGACCCTTCCTCAGAGCCGAGATATGGGAGAAGGGCCTTCGCCTGTGACGTGACTGATTGCAGCCGAGCACGATTTGAACGCGGCGAGATTATGACCCCGATCGCGCATTGCCAATGAGGTGTGAACACGAGACATCCAACCACGATCCGATCTGAACGTACGAACATGCAGATGTATAGCAGGGCGGTTGGATTTTTTTCACAAGGTGAACCTCCTCGGGTTGGTCTGTCTTTGTGAATAAAAAATAGAAATTGGAATATATTTAAAGAATGTTTATGATATTTTGTTCAGTTTGACGCGTATTCAAGCTGACATGTCTACGCGATAGCCGCACACATTTTGTGGCGCCCGGGGGCCGAACGATATGTCAGATTTTATCAGCTGAGTATTCCCAGGAAATATACAGGCAGGGCAAGCATAATTATCAAACCACCATTTCCAATTTTTATTCTGATTCTGGAATGGATATCAAATCTGTCGGGGGGGTTTTAACATGAGGAGGAGGGGTAAGGGGGTGGGGGGGGCAGCGAATCCCTGGAGTAAATCGACTTCCCCAGAAAGAAAAAAAACATCTCATGCGTAACATTAATCTCCACGCGCAAAGCCGACACCGACAACATCGTCGTGGATTATTTATCATCGGATGTCGCACTCGGTGCACAGGAGCTGGGGGAAACAGATGGCTGAACCAGTCTCGGGACACCACGTCATTGCAGGCCACCTATTACATAAATGGCCCTAAAGAGGAGTCAGGGAGACGTATTCATCAAACGGCGCCATCTTGAAGTGGGACAGGAGAAGCATCATTAAGCGCCAATAATAAACGCAGATCCTTAAATATAACCCACGTCTTGCATACGTACGACGCGTGGATGTACGCGTGTTGAACTTCTCTCGCACCGTATGTAGCCAGCCGTGCTAAGAAAACGTTGGAAGCTACAAACGTTATGACAGCAGTTTAGCCTCATTTTTTTGTTTCGTCAATTAATTAGTAAATTAAACTATTTTCTTTGTTTTGGAAGAAATACAATTTTCATTCAAGGGTTTACATTCCTCTTAAAAAGGCTGCTGCTGCCGTGCCGCGTAAGCAGAAGCAGCGATCACAGACAAGAGATTTCTCCCGGCATTTTTTTGTCCTGCCTGTGCTTCAACACAGCCTCTGCAGTCCTCAGAGGTTCCTACTCGACACACCGACTGCCATTTTAAAGGTGCTGGTGGCCAATCGCAGGACGCCACAAGCATCATGTGACTAGACAGAGCTTCCAGTCATTTGAGGGTGAGAGGCCAAATAGATCCAATGCCACATTTTAATGTCCATCAAACTTTGTGGCTTCGAAAATAAAAAAAAAGTCATCAACGACACACCAATGTTATGATTTACAGCAGGTAAATGGAACAAATGGCCCATGGCTTCATGGTGATACGGTGGAAACCAACCTACAAACGATATGCATCCATAACCGCAAGCATCTTGGCCACACTAATCGGGTACTTGAGGGGAATCATATGAACTGGTTACACTGTCGTGTCTTGATTTAATGCTCTCAGTATCCTCCGGCACTGCTAGAGCCCTCTTGCAGTGGCAGAAGTGACCGCGTTGTAAGTGAATGTGTGGCCAGCCAGAGGCATTCCAAAAATTATATTCTGTCTCTAGGAGTGAAATAGCTCTCCAACCATGATTTATAGAAAAAAATAAAAAATAAAAATTGTATACAGGGACCAATAATCCAAGAGAGAGAGAGAGAGACAGAGAGCACGTGCAGCCTACCTGCAATATGGTGGGCAGGATCCACTGGTAGCCGTTGAGCGAGAAGAGATGATTAAAGTGGAGCGCTGTGTTGATGGTGGTAGCGAGGAACTGGCGCAGCAGGGAGCTGTCCTCGCAGTGCAGTAGCAGGGCGCCGTTGAAGACGTTGAGGAAGAGCATGACCTCGTCGCCCCACGGGAACTCGCTGGGCATGCCCAGGAACATCTCTTCCAAGAAGCGGATCCACAGCAGCTTCTGGAGGCAGTCCACGGCGAACAGCTCCTTGCCTGCGCAAAAACGGCGGAGCATGAGTCGATGTATACATGTACGGCCCTTTTGTCAATCCACTGCTGGATGAGCGGCTTCCCCAAGGGCTCGCGGGCTGTGCGGGTTTATTTGACCATACTTTGGCCACGCTGGGTCTATGTATGCTGAACTTCTTTCGCACCCGCGGTTATCGGAGGTGCGGGGAAAGGACAACAAATGATACACAAAAAGCAGTTCGAAAGAAATGAGTTTTCAATCTCGATTTAAAAGTGCATTGCTCCAGTGGCTTCCTTACATCGGAAGGGAGAGCGTTTCTGACGGGCCCGCAGAAGTGCGCATGAAAAGCGCGCGATGAAGTGACCGTCGTCAAAGGCAAGGGAAGGCGAGGGAGAACGTTATGATCACGGCGATGGATTGTGCTGCACTGTCCCCTACAGCCCGCAGCGGCGTACGACCTTTGTCTTATAGCATGGCAGCTGCCCATCCAAGCAACAGCTAAGCACAAAACCTGCTTAGCTTTCAAGGTCTGACAAGATCTTGCACATCCGGGTGACTTTGTCATAGATTGTGGCCCTGTTAATAAAGGCATACAATGCAACACAGTTTGGATATCTCGTGTGACCACATGCCTGAGACTCTGTACAAATAGAGCGCGCATTTGCTTTATTTTAAGAGGAGGGTAGGACACTGTAGAGCAAAGAAGACTGATGACTATATGGTAAGGTGCAATTGAAGAGATTTCATATGGAACAGGCATTCATAGAAAATAATCACATAAAGATTGAGATGGCGTGGACCGCTCCAATTACACTGTGCCCTCACGCAGTACAATGAGTGAATTTTGATCGATATGTCAAGAAGACACGTGTTATCACGTCATATTCAGGTGTTCTCCAGGCACTCCAGGTTTTTTTAAACAAAATAAATACAACAAACATGGTTACCCGACCATCCCTAAGCAAGAGCCAGAAGCGCTGAAGTGAGGCTATACTGCTATGGTTAGAAAAAAGTCTGGAGGTGATCAGGTGGACTCGATCATTAGAGCACTGAGCCGGCACGGCTGAGATTCGGAGTTCAGATCTGGCAAGCCCGCCTGTGATGCAACACAGATCTCAAGTGTAAAACACTCATGGCCTCAGTGCGGTCACCAATAACTTGACAAAGAAAACAAATTTAGATGTTTTTTTGCACTAAAATTGGCAAAATTCCAGCTCTGAGAAATGTCAAATCTCAAACTACCAAATGATACAGCGACCCCTTGGTGTGTGGATAAAAAGGTGATATTTTAAGGAGCTTAGAGACAGTTTAACACGTCAGCTTTCGCGACCAATATTATTCAAAATAAACGTTTTTGGGTTAGATCGCGTTACCATTCTGGCGAATTGCCCGATGATGCTGGATGTAATTACCAGCGAAACGTCGTACTAAAAAAAACTGTAAATGTTGTGGATTCACTCTTCAATACATCGGTGGGCTAAAGTAGTGAACTATTTGTCTTTTGTCAACGTGACACTTTTTTGCTGATTGGCCGTGTCGGGTGGTGGAGGGTTACGACACATTTATAAATAACGCGATCTAAACCCAAAAACGTTTATTATTAATCTTAGAGACAGTTCTGTGATATTACCTTCATTTGGAGATTCGCCAGCGCACAGGGTAATCCACTGCACTGCGAGGGTTCCAAACAGATACTCCGTCTCCTAGCTTTACGGGGACAGCGCAATCGGACTCAAAGTGCCGTCGTCACCTTGTGGGTCGGTGAAGAGCGAGAATTCGGCCTCAATGGCCTTGCGGGGGAAGGACGGCAGGCGGAGGAGGTCCTCCTGCAGCACGGAGACGTGGGACTGCAGGTGGCTGTGCGGCATGTGCTGCGTGAGAGCCTTGGCGAAGAGCAGGCGACCCACCTCCTCCAGCTTCCGCGTCAGAACCTACGCAGCGCAGCAGCGGGCAGCATGTGGCTTTTACACGCGGTGTAGGGCAGCGACGGCGGTTCGCTGCGCGCAGTGGTGGTGGTGGTTAGAAAGGGCCCTGGTTAGAAAGCAAGGAAATGGGGGATCCTATTCACCTTGTCCAAAAAATATATATTCAGGGCCTGCCTTGGCTCCTCCCACCCTCAACCAGTATATATACAAGGACTGTTTTCTTGGAATTTGTGTTGCCTCCGAAACGTCGTGATTTTTATTTTATTTTTTATTTTACTTTTATTAATTTAATTTTTTTACCTACGTGACTTTACCGAATACCTTAGAATATATTGTCCAAACACGCCGTTGCACTCTGTGGGAGTCGTTTAACATCTGACACTTTTCAACTTGCAGACGTCAGCGATGCATTGCTGCTGAGCAAGTAGTTCACTGGATTACCTTCCGCTGATTTTTGCCACATTAATCCCCGTTGTATCTCGCGTTGTGGACGAAATGAAGAATGCTACGTGTGTATGTTGAACTTATTTCGCATCGCATGCAGCCAACCGTGCTAATCGTGCTAAACACGCCAACATCTTTCCAAGAAATCAACAATAGTACGATCATGATGACGACGATATGAAGAATGCCGCAATAACCTGTTTTTGGATTAATGTCGCCCCTTTCTCCGGGTCCATCTTGACGAGGATGAGCTGGGGCGAGACGGATCGGCGGAACGGGTAGATGTCCCGCACGTACGTCTAGGGGTCACGGTGGGACAGCGACACCGCAGGCAACACCGAACTCACAGGTCGTAAAGTGAAACTGTTGCTTTGACTATAAAACAATTGCAGAAGCAAACGCGTAATCATTGAAATACAAGAGGTCTGCAGAGGTTGGTGCGAGGCATCACCTTGCTGTAATGGATGATGTTCCTCCGCCTGTCCATCAGAAAACAGTTTTCAGACTGCGCCTCAGGGATATTGAAGAACTCTAAACTCTCCTAAGGGATGATAAGCGGCAACAAAAAGCAACACAATGAAGTATTATAGCATACAGCGGCGGTTTCCAATCTCCGCTCGCTTGCGTAGTACAAATTTTAAAAAAGTATGATCCAGTGCACCACCGGCAACTTTTCCATATAACCTCGACAAAAGGATTCATACTGAACAATATCAAACATTCTATGCATACAATCTATACTGTTACAATCATTACAATTATTTACTGATGCATCCAATGTACACACATACACACAACTGATGCCAGTCTGAATAAGAGGTATATGCATAAATATACACATACATATACAAAGAAAAATATCCTCTGTATAAATAAGTAGCCTTAGTATACTTTTTGGGCAAGTGCTGTTAGCGAGCATCTATGAAGGCCGGCACGGCACACGAGGGAGTGGGTGGCCAGCACCACGCCCGGCCGTCTTTGTCTCCCTAGTGGCGATGTTTACACACCGCACCAGGTACTCATTTGAGGCTGAGTCGACCTAGGGGAGGCCCAGAACCGGTTCATATAATCGTCACCGGTGTTGGCCGTGAGCAGAAATCAAACTCGGGTTGCCGGGTTCGTAGCGCTGCGCGCTAACCGCTACACTACCGCTCCCCATATACACACATTTATGCATACATACAGTCAGGGCCTCCAGAGATTAAGTGAAAAGTTATTAAATTTGTGAATGCTGAATTGTATTTGTTGTTGGCCTTGTAAAAATAAATTAGATTTTTCTTTAACTTTGTTTTCCTTGAGAAAATATTACTGGGGGCCTCACAGTACCTGCAGCCCAGGGGCCTACACAATCTTAATCCGGCCCTGCATACAGTACACACATACATATACACATCCAAGACGCATCACCTTTAACACGGCTTCAAAGAGTGTGTCCTCGTGCACGGGAAGCTGTGTTGGAATGTCACATTCGTTTGGACCATGGACCACCAATGTTTTAGTGCCTGCATCACGGAAAAGGCACAAACACATAACCACACCGATACACGCAGACCATGTATAAGAGATGAATCCCCACTACCCACCCCCCAGTGATTCTATTGTGACGATTCAGGATCAGGGTCACAATTGCACGCGCAATTGTTGTTTTTTCATCGTTATATTATTGTTTGTACTTCTCTTGTATCATGACTTTAAGGAGTAAAGTCAATAAAATAGAATTCATACTAAATTGCATGTAGCCTGGATTGAACAGTCTAACGGTGGGCCCCACTGATGGATGATAAAGTTACAAGCCAGTCATACTTGGAAGGGCTCTTAGAATGATCTCTGTGATATCTGCTTCCATTCTCTAACACGGGGAGGGGGTGGGTGCCCACCTCTGCAAGAGTTCCACATGGATTCTCTGTCTCGCCACAAGATGCCGGATGACACAATCGGCACACGAATTCGGTAACCGCTTAATTTACATTTCTGAACAGAGAAGCTTGGTAAATATGCAAAGCCGGATTGTGGTGGGTCACGAGCAGAGGTCGCAAACGGGTTTTGATTCCTTACCCGTACCCGTACCCGGTCGCACCAAGGTCGCAAACGGGTACCCGTACCTGGCCGTACCCGTACCCTACCCATACCCGGCCGAGTACGGGTAGGGTACGGGTATCGGGTACCTGATTGCGACCTCTGGGATGAAGCCATGTTGCAGGCGCGGGTGGGTTGATTCTAGGAACTTGAATTGTGAGAAGAGACAAGACGTTGGGAAATGAGTGACAAACAGTTACTCACCAGTGACTCACGGTCTACCCGTACCCATACCCGGCCGCACCAGGGTCGCAAACGGCTACCCGTACCCGGCCGGGTACGGGTAGCCGGGTATTGGGTAGGGTACGGGTATCGGGTACCCGGTTGCGACCTCTGGTCACGAGCACTCGCGTCTGAGAAACCTTCCAGAGCTGTAGCTCGACATCCCCGCCCTTCCCTCTAAAACGTCTCAGTCGCCAGGCGCCACCCGCTTGCTTTGGTTCCTTGACAAGGACTATCCGTGTCGCGCAGCGCTGCCCTCGGCACGGACGCCCAACCCTCCTCTCGCTAAGGCAGCGATCGCTTCGAGTCCCCCCTCCCTGCTACCGGGCATGGCGGCGGTGACGAGCAACTTGAGGTCACACTGCTCCTTCTTGAGCGTTTGTTTGAGGTCCTTGATGAAGAGGCCCTCGACGAAGCTGACCACCTGCCACAGGAACGTGAGCGTGGCGGCCACCGCCTCCTCCCCGCAGTCGCACGGCGTGCGCACAAAGTACATGATCAGCCCGATCTGTAAGAGGAAAATACACGGTGAAATATTCGTATTTGCGGGGCGATAAAATGCCCCGGCATAAACCCATCGCGCAAACTCCTGGTCATCCTCGTATTAGCGGCTTTTGGCCAACCATCGAACAAAGACGGGCACTGCATCGTGCGCTTTCAGACGCGCTTCTGCGGCCGTCTGGAACGCTCTTCCTTTCGATAGAGTAAGCACTGGAGCTATGCACTTTAAATAACAATTTAAAACGTATTTATTTAAAACTGCTTTTTGTGTTTCGTTTGTTGTCCTTCCCCCACACCTACGATTAGCAAGGTTTGGCTACGTACGGTGTGAAAGAAGTTCTTCATACACACGTGTCACACTTCATTGGAACCATTCCCTATTCCTGCTGCAGTCTAGCCGAGGAGATCGACCCCCTCCAGTGAGACTGAGAGCTGTCCCTGTGGAGCATAAAGTCTATGCCAGCCTCTAAATGAGCATGCGTCATATGGGCATTTCCCAATAAAGTAATTAGCCTACTCGTTTTCGAATGACGTCACAGAATCATTCACGCCCACTGCGAAGCAGACGAAGGTCGTATTTATGGTAAATTCATCCGCAGTATGAACCACGGACAGCTGCTAGACTCGAATTACAAACCTCCACAGGGGAATTAACGAGCTACCACTCAGCCATGTCACCGCCCCGATAAACACACCTGTCGGATCAAACATCAACTCTACGACAGAAAATTAAAAAAATCTAATTTAAGCCTAACTATTAAACAGTTTTGGTTTCAATGACACGCAACAAATACTGTTTTTAGGGCATGTAAAAGATGTCCCCCCCCCCTTGTGATGATAGTTAATGGGACGTCCAGAAGCAGTTTTACGTCATCCTGAGGGGCCATTCTATGACACAAACAATGTGGTGCACTGGAATCGTCTTCATATTGTGACAAGATTACACCGATCTAACCAAGGGTAGAAAAAAAATGTGGATGAACAAAGCAAAACACGCGAGATAAAATAAAATAAACCGAACACAAACAATAACACATATGTAGCTGTCTGATGTGCTTTCAGGACATCGTGCCGAACAAACACTTGGTAACAAGACGAAAACACCTGCAGAGCTGTACAGCACAGGCTCGAACACCGATGCAGTAATAAGAAAACGTGTTGTTGAAAGTTCTGAGGGACCAACGGAACTCAGATTTCTATTCTGGCACATAAGGGAGGTTTCCTGAAAAACCATCAATGCTTCCTTCCACATCCTCATTCACAGAAACGAAGACTCATTTTAATTCCAGATGGACTCACTCGTAGGGGTGGCCCTCAATGAAGTAATAATTTAACGCTTGAGCCGAACCAGCAAAGGTCTGAACACAATTCCCATTGCTGGCTTGGAATGTGGCTGACTGCTAAAGGAGGCAATCCATCATCCGTTAGCCTAGCACAGGGAATAATATCTGCAAAATCATTTCCTCCGATAATTACCCCTGTGTATTTGCTTTTATTGCAGCATATCACAGTCGAATACATTATTTTTGTTTCAATAAAATATCATTCCGGTCCTCTGGGTAAAAAGGGAAGCACTTTTGCAGGCCGCTTGACAACATTCTCCGAGCAGCGCATCAACACGCTTTTGCTTTGCTACAACGAGTGCAGCAGGCCCGACTGATGCGCGCTCCCAAATGGAGAAACGGGCCCGCTTGCCGATTTCCCCCCTGATAATTGTTTTTTTACTCTTTTATCTGACAACAAAACTGACACCTTTTTTACGAGGAGTCATTTTTGCATAGACCACAATACCTGCAGTCATAATGCAAACAAAAAACACAACTCTGATAATGTATGCACTGTCCTTGAAGTTGATTGGTCCACACCCGAAAGACAGCTTTCCTTAGAGCCTAGTCTCACATGGTGTTGGTATTGTGGTCCATGCAAACATGACTCCTCGTAAAAAAGGTGTCAGTTTTGTTGCCAGATAAAAGGGTAAAAACCAATTATCATATTTTTTACTGGCAAATGAGGTACCAATGGTGATTTCCCCCCCTGTTCGACAAGAGGCCTCACCAGGTAATTGAAAAGGATGTGCGAGGTCTGAGGCGGCAACTCCCCAACGTTTATGAGAAGCTTCCGCAGCATAAATATCAGCTCCTCCTGCCGGGGAAGAGAGGTGACAACGTGAAATCAATCCACATGGGACGCTTGCATTAGCATTGTCCTCTGCAGAGTTGCAGATCAGCGGGGGGTGAAGCAATACAAACTAATTTTAGCCCTCACATCGCACTTGAACACCGCCATATTATCAAGATGCTACATGCTGCAGACAGGGGGTTTGCTGGGCATATGATGGATCGATTTTTTTTCATTCAGACTGTCTACTCGACAGACCTACTCTCCACCTGAACACGGCTGCTTGCGTTGTGGCCGAAACGTCGTGAGAATTATTTTATTATGTTTTATTTTTATTATTTTATTATTTCCATTCTACGTGACTTTACCGAAAGAACCAAGAAGATGGATCGATTAAGAATAGACGTTTACACCCATGATGTCCATGCACGTTGTGTGCAAATCACAGTGATCGTGAATGTGGTTAATATTCCTTTGTCAATTTACTTCTGGACGAAGGCCTCCCCATGCTGTGTCAGTCACGGGGGTTATTTAAGAATACTTCACCATTCTGGTCTAGGCGTGTTGTTGATGAGAGAGAGAGGTTTAAGAGTGATGGTGCACAAAAATAGGGCATCTCGTGTTTTTTTTTTTACTGGAAGCCGGATTGAGGAGGAAGAGTGCTGGCAGACCCACAATGCCCTGCAGGAGAATTAACGAGGAAGATCGTCAGCCACTTGGTTGTGCGGCGGCTACGAGAAGAGGACTGATCGAGCAGGGGTAGACACCCTGCAGCGATTAATGTGTCACTCGGCACAGGGGCACTGAGCATGTGTTTTCCAAATGTTCAGACACTGTGTCAGTTTAGAGGATGAAGTGCTTACCTGCTTGTTTGTTTGTTAGATGGAATGATGAATCAGATCACGTGCATTACAAGAGCATGAGGAGGCATGGCGATGGTTTGGGGGAGAACTTCATCCAGCATTGGATTGATCATGACTGGCGATGATGATGATGATGAATACGATGCGTGCATCATGAGCTTCTGAATCGAGATTAATTACACCCCACAATGTATCGAGGGACATACTAAAAAATGCACACTCTCTGGTAAAAGTCTTTGACAAATTGTGCTTGACCTTGAGTGACTAGGCTCGAGGCAGCTCCTCCGTGCGTTATTAAGAGACCACCTGACGTCACACTCGAATATGATCTCAGAATTAGTTCCGTGGTATCCGATGATGACATTACGCCGGTGACTAAGGGCGCCCTCGCCAATGAAATTGCACGCTGCCCTACCGAGTTCTTATCTGGTTCAACGAAATCAACTTGATGATGATGATGATGATTCATTCTTTGGTTCTTTCGGTAAAGTCACGTATAAAGATAAAATAATAAATTAAATAATAGCATACTACGACGTTTCGATTGCAACACAAGCAATCATCGTCAGGTATAAAAGAAATAGCAACAAAAATCTAACCAGAAAACTATAGACAGACATATAAGCAGACAGACATCATAAAGATACACAGAGAACACGTATCGGCACAAAGAGAGAGGTCGTCTCTGTGACGAGGCCTTAAATATAGAGAGGGGGCGGGGGCGCCGTCACAGAGACGACCTCTCTCTTTGTGCCGATACGTGTTCTCTCTCTGTGTATCTTTATGATGTCTGTCTATAGTTTTCTGGTTAGATTTTTTGTTGCCATTTCTTTTTATACCTGATGATGACGATTGCTTGTGTTGCAATCGAAACGTCGTAGTATGCTATTATTTAATTTTTTACTTTATCTTTATACGTGACTTTACCGAAAGAACCAAAGAATAATTCCTGCAGTCACGAAAGCTCCAAAATTAAAATTAGGATGATGCCGATGCCGCTTGGGTCTCCGCGAGGGACAAGCACCTGCCGGTTGCTGACCGTGAACCTCTCCAGGAAGTGGCGCAGCACGAGGGCAGGGTCCTCGATCAGGCAGTTCCACAGCACTTGCTGCGCCACCGCGCACACTGGCCACACACACAAAGACAAAGATCCCCCGGAAAGCCTTAACAGACCGTAGGGGCAAGTGCAGTTTAGCGAGCACCTATGAAGACCGGAACGGTACACGAGGGGGTGGGTGACTAGCACCACGCCCGACCGCCTTTGTCTCCCCAGTGGCGATGTTTACACACCACGTACTCATTTCAGGCTGAGTCGACCTAGGGGAGGCCCAGGACCGGTTCAGATAATCGTCACTGGTGTTGGCCGTGAGCGGGAATCGAACCCGGGTCGCTAGGTTCATAGCGCAGCGCGCTAACCGCTACACTACCGCTCCCCACACTGGCTACATACACACATACACACGCACATACACACACACATACACACGCACACATACACACACACACACGCACACATACACACGCACGCACACACGCACACACACACGCACATACATACACACGCACGCACACACATACATACATACACACGCACGCACATCCACACATACATACACACGCACGCACGCACACACATACACACACGCACATACACACATACATACACACGCACGCACGCACATACATACACACACACGCACACACACATACACACGCACACACATACACACGTACATACACACATACATACACACGCACGCACACACATACACACACGCACATACACACATACATACACACGCACGCACGCACACACATACATACATACACGCACACACATACACACGCACACACATACACACGTACATACACACACATACACACGCACACACATACACACGTACATACACACACATACACACGCACACACATACACACGCACACACACGCACATCCACACATACATACGCACGCACACACATACACACACGCACATACACACATACATACACACGCACGCACGCACACACATACACACACGCACATACACACACACACACATACGCACGCACGCACACACATACACACACGCACATACATACACTCGCACGCACGCACACACATACATACACACATACACACACGCACATCCACACATACATACACACGCACGCACACACATACACACACGCACATACACACATACATACACACGCACGCACGCACACACATACACACACGCACATACACACATACACACGCACGCACGCACACACATACACACACGCACATACACACATACACACGCACACACATACACACACGCACATACACACACACACACGCACGCACACACATACACACACGCACATACACACATACACACGCACGCACGCACACACATACACACACGCACACACGCACATACACACATACACACGCACGCACGCACACACATACACACACGCACATACACACATACACACGTACATACACACACACATACACACGCGAGGCGCTGCTGCTCAGTACTGTCCGCCTCAACGCACGGGGCAAGTTAGACCACACAGATGGCGGTCTCGTCATTACCGGGGCTTGGCGACCCACTGCGGGGCCATTGCCAGGATTCTTGAATTGGTTATCTGCAAAAAGCTGCACCTCCATTTAGCACGGTTGGCTACGTACGGTGCGAAAGAAGTTCAACAAACGTACGCGCAATACACCTATGCGATGATGATGGTTAGCGGCGGTGGTCAAGTGATTTTGGTATTTTACGTATATGCCGAGTCAACGATTATTCTTACGTGTGCTTTAACAATTTAAAAGTTGACGGCCCTTTTGTCCATCCACTGCTGGATGAATGCCTCGCCACGTCGTGTGGGTCAAGGGAGCTTGTTGGACCACACTTCAACCACGTTGGTGAGTGCGGTTTGAAGAAAGGGAGATGAATGCAGCACCGGTTCAGATTATCGGTCGATTCTAGCCGTGGTTGGAAATCAAACACGGGTTGACGGGTTAATGGCGTAGCGTGCGAACCGCTGCACCAAGCGTTCACGCAGATTGTCAAGGCTTAGATAAATCAATTGTCCCGCAATGCACGTGCGCAGTGATAGAAGCGGGCAAGAGTTTTGGTTCTGAATTTTAATTCTGGCTCGCATAGCCGTATTGTGGTTTTAGAGATAACTTTTTAAAATCCCCACGTCTTAATCACAACTCGACATACTTTAAAAATGTTTTATCCTTTCTATATTTTCATTAATTTCAACCAAGTAATAAGGATTACAACTGTGATACGATCATACTTTTTAATCGTCCAACATTTACAATCAAATGTTTGAATAAGTTGCGTAGCTCTGGGAGTTATATTTTGTTTAGCTCTTCTTTGCAATAAAAGGTCACGACCTTGAGCACACTCTGCCTGGGATTATGCGTGTGTCTGTATCTGTGTACACGGACGCACAGCGGGGAGCGGTAGTGTAGCGGTTAGCGCTACGCTGCGCTACGAACCCGGCGACGCAGGTTCGATTCCCGCTCACGGCCAACACCAGTGACGATTATCTGAACCGGTCCTGGGCCTTCCCTAGCTCGACTGAGCCTCAAATTTGTATTTGGTGTGGTGTGTAAACATCGCCACAAGGAAGACAAAGGCGGTTGGGAGTGTTGCTGACCACCCATCTCCTCGTGTACTATCCCAGCCTTCATAGGTGCTCGCTAACAGCACTTTCCCCAAAAGTAAATTAAGGCTATACGGGGGATCTTTGTCTTTTTATTTGTGCATGTCTACGTTTGTCTGTGTGCATATTATTGTCCATGCGTGTCTGTGCGTCGGTGATGAGCGGTGGCGTAGCGGTTAGCGCGCTGCACTACGAACCCGGCGACCCGAGTTTGATTCCTGCAAACAGTCAACATGAGTGACAGCTATTTCAACCGGTCCTGGGTCTCATCTAGATCACCTCAGCCTTAAATGAGTACATCAGCGCTGGGGAGACAAAGGTGGCCGGGCGTGGTGCTGGCCACCTTCCTTCCTGTGCCGTGCCGGCCTTCACAGGTGCTCACTAACAGCACTTGCCCCAACAGCCTGGCAAAGGCTCCATGGGGGTTCTTTGTCTGTGTGTTACCGCAATGTGTTTATATATCTGCACGTGTTTGTGTGTGCACATGCGTGTTGCTGCACGCGTGCTTGTGCTCGTGTTCACGTGCGTGCGTACACTTCTAAACTATTTTTATTTTATCAGTTAAGGCGCGCCGAGCTAAATCGCTCTTTTTCAGAAGTGACCTGGCCACAAATGATAGCTCAACAAAGTGGTAAGGGGCCGTCCATAAATGACGTCACGCGATTTTGGACGATTTTTGACCCCATCGTCACACAGCGTTACAAAAAGTCAGCCCCCCCCTCAAATATGACGTCACAAAGCTCTGCCCCCCCCCCCCCCCTAAAAAAAAAGTAAAACATGCTTCAAATCACGTTAAACTATTGTCATTGTAGTGCGTATTTAATGTGGCGCTGCACTCTGATGTTGTAGAAGAAAACATTTATTAAAAATTCTATTTAATTAAGTAGAACGTGTTGTCCTTATTTATTTAAAGTTGCCGAATTTTGATGTGACATCACATTTCACAACCCCCCCCCCTCGTCACACATCGTCACAAATGTCTGACCCCCCCCCCAACCCCCCGAGGTGCGTGACGTCATTTATGGACGGCCCCTAATGTATAGCAACCAAATACTCCAAACGCGCGTTCATTCTAAATGTGGAGAGACAACCCGGGTTGGACGGGGGGGGGGGAGGGGGGGCCCGGAGTAAAAGAAATCCACACGACCACGGGGAGAACACGCGGACCTCCAAACAGACCAGCAGGCGTCAGGGTCGTGATCGAACCGACGTCGTGCTCCTGCACACCAGGCGACGGAGTTAACATCGGGCCGCCATAGTGCCCGCGACGCGTTTCGCGCGCGCTTTTCCCCCACGACGATCACCTGTCACGCCGTCTTCCCGCACCTCCCCGTCCTCCATGAGGTCGATGACGGCCAGCACGCACGCGCAGATGCACGCGGGAAAGATGGCCTGCGGCGGCTGCAGGGCGAAGTGGGTCGGCGTGTGCTCCGTGCCGTGCTCCTCTAGCAGGAGCACACGGAATCGAGTCACCCTGGGAGCGCAGAGCTACTCCGGGACGGCGGTGTGAAATTGTGGAAGTGGTCCCCTAAGTACGCGGCGGTGGTATTACATCTGCCATGACCCCCACCACCCCACCCACCCTTCCCGCTTTCCCCTTTCGCGCACCGCAATGTGTCACCGAACATCGGACGGGCAAGGCCAATAGGAGTGCATGGAGGGACAAAGGGAGCCTTGGGTTGAAATTGTTCGGGAAGGTGCCATCCTTCTCTTGCAAACGCGTCTCGCTCGCAATGGAGAACAAAGGTGGCAGGGTCTCGTCCGACGCCAACATCTCAAGCGGACTCAATGCAAGAGTAAGATGAGATGTTCGCAAAGTCAGGAACAACATCAACAAAGCTTACACCTCATTGGCCCATTTACATAAATAATTATCCATATTTTTGTTGGTCAATATAGTAAAATACGTCATTTACGTTGAAACAGCGTCTCCACATGTATTCCTATTCGCCTTGCAAGAGGGTAACAAGGATGGGTAAGGGCATGCCTTCAGCGCTGGCTGCAGAGCGCACAGACCACTGCGAACCCCGCCGGAAGGAGTAGTTACGGTGGGAGGCACTAGACGTACAGGACGGACTCATGGAGAGGCGACGGGACACCAGGTTGCCCGCCTCGTCTGGGGGCACACACACACACGCGCACACACACACACGCACGCACACGCGCACACACACGCACACACACACACGTGCATGCCCGCATGCACACAAATGACGCACGCACAGACACACAAAACCACATGTACGCTCGCGCACACAGAGAAACGCGCGTACGCACGCACGCACGCACACAGAGACACACGCACAAGCAAAGACATGCGCATTCTGACAGCCCCAATATAGAGCTGAGGCAGGCGGGGGGATTGCCTGTGTTGTTACCTCGGCCCTGAAGGCGTTAGAATGCACATCCATGCACGTGCGCACAAACAAGGGCACGACGTCTGCCTCACAACACCAACACGCAACACGGTGAGACACATTGTAGCCAGAGTTGTCTGGGCGGAACAATTTACGGGGGGGGGGGGGGGAGGTCGGGGAATTCAGAAAAACAAAAATACGGCCGCACAAAAAATTCGTGATAGGAGACTTTAGGAAACACGCGGATCGGGCTCCTGAGCAGCACGGGCAAAATTGTCGAGGGTTGCTTTTAAAAAAAAATAAAAATGGTAAAAGTGCAGGAAACCGGGACAGTAGCAAACTCCACCGCAGGTTGAATGATACGAAGGGAACAAAAACCGCCAGCCCACTCCGACTGCGGCAACCTCCGCAAGTGAGCGACCCACAGCCCCCGTGAACAAACGCGAACGTCGGGGGACGATCCTGGAAGGCGCTATTCCTCAGAGAGGCTGCCTCCTCCACCTGCCGCTCACCCTCCTCCCAAACCTTTACCTCGGCGACGCGAGCGTACCGGAGCGCTGCGGACACAACGGCGCGGTCCCCCTCACCAACCCCCAACCCCCCGAGAGACGGCAGAGAAGCGAAAACTTTTGACGCGACGGCCCAAGTGGGGGGGGGGGGGGGGGGGTTTGGGGGCGGCCTCGGCGGGCGGTCCCCCACCTTCCTCCTGCTCGGCCGGCGTGCCCGCGGCGGCCGACGGCTCGAAGCCGGCCTTCTGCGTGAGCGGCACGGTGGTGATGAGGCTGGCCTCACGGCCCAACCGGCGCCGCTCCTCCTCGTGCTGGAGGCTCTTGAGGATGTGCTCGGCGCGCTGGTGGGAGCGGGACACCGCCTTGGCCGAGAACGATTTCTGGGGATGGGAAATGCCCCGGGGGAGGGAATTCAGAGAAACAGTCAACATCTCGCCACGGTGGCGGGATGCTGACTACGTCGCCTGGTACGCAAGAGGTCGTGGGTTTATAGCGGCCAAATGTAGAAGCCCCCAGTTGAGTTAACTGAAGCCATCCCCGCCCGCATTGCAATGCCCTATGCTCTCACCGAGGCGTCCTCGCTGATGGCGTCTTGCACGCTGTCCGTCGACTGGGGCACCCACGGGGGATCGAACACGGGGAGCGACTGCACCCCCAGGATGGGCGATGGCAGCGTGAAGTTAATGCTCGGCGGGGGGACCTGCAGAAAGGGAGACGAAGCGTTGCACTCTTTTTCTTTCCTTCAAATCTTCGTTTTAAACTATCTCCAGCTTAATTCCGAAAGCGTTGACGCGTTTGACCTGTCCGCCCGTTGTTCCGTCCGTAACGGCGAGGAGCGCGGAAACAACTCAAATACGAGGCGACACGAAGTGCACAATTACGTTGCCGTTAGCGACCCGCCCTCTTGAAAACCAACCGAATCGATGATCGCGTCTGCCCACAACTATTTGCAAACGGGCAAATTTGCAAGGCGGCCGCTGTTTTTTTGAGCCGCGAACCTCCGCAACGAGCAGCCAACGCGCCGCCGCTACGCGATGTCACCGCGGGCTCTCTCTCCCCGGAGATCCGCGTTCGCCGGTACCTTGAAGGTCTGTGGTGCGCCCTCCTCCATCCGAGGCCAGACCTGGTAGCGGAATCGCCACAACGCCCCGAAGCGCAGGATGGAGTTGATTCGCTGGGTCGCGTCCTGGTGGTGGAACTCGGACATGATCATGTCCGTCACATGCTCGGGGACTTTCACCGCGCACAGCAGGAACATTGCGGCTGTTCCACACGAGCACAGGAAGTCAACCGCGTGTGAACGTTGTTGCGCTGAGAGATATAGGGTTGTGTGTTGACAGCAGGTGCAATCTTGTCATGCGATATTGGATGAGACTTTGCCATGCCTGGAGGCTCTGGGGGTGGGGGGAGATCATTCTGTGCCTAGTGCTAAGCTTGCCTCTGGATTTTCATCAGCGTTTCATGTGATTCATGTAAATTTGTGCACTATTTGTGGTGCATGCTTAATTGACTGCTCTCCGAAGACGTACTTGTCTCAACAGAGTACATCATGGCAAGAATGGACAGTGACCAGCGGTCAAAACTAACGACAGAGAGGCAGCCCAAGGAGGAAAGAGGCCCGAGATTATGTCCACCAGGGAAAATGAATGATGAGACACGCTCGTGTGCGGGGTCAACACGCATCTTTGTTGTAGCGCGTAAACCGTGGAAGATAGCGACGGCTCGCGGAAGCCCTTTAGTAAAACAAATATAAAACAATCAGGGGGTCGCCAGTTCGATATGATCTTCCAGCATGGCAGTTTAATTCATTGACATGTTTCTTAAACCACCACCACTCCCAGCCCCCCCCCAACTCTGTCCACATGGCACTATAAATAGATACACGACAGTTGGGGGGGGGGGGGGGCTCTCTGGAGCTCCTTGCAGTGATGGCCCTTCCACCAGCTGCGGGGTCGATTATGAGACTGGGATGCCCTCGCTGTTCTACGATCGTGCACACCATCGTGCTGCAGCGCTGACAAGAGGGTGCGTTCGGTCGGACCTTTAGCCCGATAACTAAATTACGCATCGGGCCTTGCAAGCAAGTAACTGCAGGGGCTGCGTCTTTACTTTATGTTTTTTTCACACGCCAACGAACCTGCAGTGGCGGCCATGTGCTCGTCCACGCTGAGCAGCAGCTCCCATGCTGCAGGCTGCACGTCGCTGTACATGTCCTCCGTCATGATGGTGGCAGCCTTGATGAGCAGCGACAGGGGAGCCGGGGCCAGGCTCATCACCTCGTTACGACCAGAGAGCACGAGGCGAGGTCAGAGCGGGAGCCCAGGGACGATGAGAGAAGTGGAGCATGGCACCGTTGCTCCAGCACAAGACGTGCTCTCATCGGCATGAATTGTTAATTGCAGTTTGAATGTAATCAAGATTGTCGGGAAATTGTTAATTAGGCTTAAATAACATTGTGTTTATTGTCCGAACGTGCACGGTCCCTTGTTTGTGCCACTGCCTGTTCGGAGCTATGGAATGTGTACAATGAGAATTGTTTAATGCTTCGAAATAATATAAGGTATTTATCAGAGGTGTGGACTCGAGTCATGTGACTTGGACTCGAGTCAGACTCGAGTCATGAATTTGATGACTTGCGACTCGACTTGGACTTGCATAACAATGACTTTGTCCCACCTATGAGATGTGGACTCGAGTCATGTGACTTGGACTCGAGTCAGACTCGAGTCATGAATTTGATGACTTGCGACTCGACTTGGACTTGCATAACAATGACTTTGTCCCACCTATGAGATGTGGACTCGAGTCATGTGACTTGGACTCGAGTCAGACTCGAGTCATGAATTTGATGACTTGCGACTCGACTTGGACTTGCATAACAATGACTTTGTCCCACCTCTGGTATTTATTCATAAAAGCTTCTCCGAGTCTCAAGACTGATTATCAAGAGCGTTCTGAATTGTAACGTTTGGCCGATCCTTTTCATGCTTTTTTGGCACTGTCGCTCCAAATTCATCTCAAATCTGCCTCAAGACACGAAGTAGCCTTGTGTCTATGAACATCAACGTTAAGGTGAACTACAGTATAAAAAAGTTTGAAGTTTGAATGTCTCTTACAAGGCCCTGTAGAGTTACATTTAAAATGTTTTTTCAATGAATACCCACGATCCTGACCTGAAACTGATCTCTTCTCACTCTAAGATTTGGCATCCGAGGGGTTTGTTTCAAACCCGAATTAACTTGCACCATTCTTACCTGATTGCGAATGTACTTGAGCATGCCAGGGTCTTTCTTGCCATCCACAATCACCTCGGATGTCCTCTTCTTCAGCGAGGGAGGCCGCAGCGACGATTTGTCCGACTTATGGAATTTAAACTTCGGAAGAGGCAATGGAAAGTAAGGATAATGGAAGGTAAATGTTACAACTCTTCAGAGATGATAAACCCCTTAAATATACTTATTTATTATGCTTGTTGACCTAGGAGAGTCTCACGGAGTCTTATGGTTCTTGTTCAAGAGCGTCCTGTCAGGTTTTCACAGTGAGGAGCTTATGATTGCCACGTATCATCCCACCGAGTAAGTTGGGAGTAAATTCGATCGTGACGCCGGCACACAATGGCCTACTTTTGCGAACGACATCGCGGGATCTTTCATGTCCACTAGGAAGTTGACGGTGCGTCTACTTCCTAGTGGACATATTCACTTTAAGATGTTTTTTTGTTCATGTTTTTGTTTTGTGTTTGTTGCGGTTGCACCCGATTCAAGAGCTGAATGTGTTGCATTACATAACATTTCGATATTTTGCTAGGTTATTTAATTTAGTGTGTTCTTTCTCCCTCTCTCCTAATGTTCAAGCCTGCGTACTTTACTACGCGTCTCTTCGTACTCATTGACATGTACATTTTTTCTCTAACCCCTCCCTCTCTCTGCCTCCGCCCCCCTCTGTCTATTTAAGGCCACCCCACAGAGACGACCTCCCTCTCTGTACCTGTGTTGCTCTCTCTATGTATCTTGGTGATATGTCTGCTTATATGTCTGTCTATAGTTTTCTGGTTAGATTTTTTGTTGCTATTTCATTTATACCTGATGATGATTGCTTGTGTTGCAATCGAAACGTCGTATGCTATTATTTAATTTATTATTTTATCTTTATACGTGACTTTACCGAAAGAACCAAAGAATAATAGCCGAATGGCTCACAGGGCTATACCTAGTAAGTTAACTTGAAACTTGAATTATTACAAGTTCAATGCACGCCATGCTGTTCATCAAGGCAGCTGTCGCGTTCCAACAGTGACACCTCTGCAACCAGCAGCGAATGTGTGACCCATTTACCACGTTACCATCCCGTAATCTACCTAAGAACAATTTATGTTTATATATAATAGCTCGCAGCTCTATCTCAATCCACTGCTGGATGAAGGCCTTCCCAAGCCAAGCCAGTCATGGCGGGTTGCTTGACCTCACTTCAAAATGCTGGTCGGTCGGTGGAGGCTGGTGAAGGAGGGTGGACCGGTTCAAATAAAACTCACATATGATGTCAGTCGTGACCGGGAATTGAATTCAAGCCAACGAGTTTACAGAGTAGTGCGCTAACCACTATGCCTCCGCTCCACCCCTGTTGCAGCTATATAACAATTTTTAATAATGACACTCGTAATATATAATAGCCACAAAAACAGTATTCAAAGAACCTGCTGCCCTATGCGCATTCGTTTAATGTATAATTGGCTTTCACTGTTGGATTCGTTGTGACCATGCTTACGATCAATGCTTCCATCAATACCATAACGTCAAAGCACGCGTTCTTCGTGTGGAATAAATATTAACTGCAGCTTTCGGCAGGAGTGAAAAAAGTTACCGTTACCCTTAGAACCTGCGCTAGATAACATCCGCAGGGAAATAGTTTAACATTCCAGGGATGTGTCTGCCTGGGTGATAGTTTCGCCTGGAGGCTGTTCCCTGCGTGTTCCTATCTTTTTTGTTTTAACCTCATTAATTTAAATTACTTTGTGATAAAAAGCCGCGGTTTTGTGCTGCCGCAAGGACATCAGAGAAAGTGGGACTTGTGTAGCGTGCAAATGCTTGGGTTCTTTTTTTCCTCCCGGTCCTCATTTGAAGAATTTCAACAATAAGCTTAAACGTACGTTCTGTACGCCGAGTTCATATCGCAGGAAAAGTAAGATCAGGCAGTTGTAGCCACACTTTGCCCCACAGCAAGTGATCTACTAATCAGTCAAGTGGACGCAAATAGTTTTCTCACCTGGAGGATGACGAACGCATGAATAAGGGACAAGCAAATATGCCTCGGTTCGGCGATTAAAATCTATTCTATGTTGCCTGCAGTACACCCCGCTGAATTGTGCGAGCGAGAATCAATCAGGTATGATGAATCCACATTCTACGTCAATGGAATGCTTCGGTTAAAAACAAATATTGAAGAAATATATTTTACTTAAATCATAGCAACGAATCGTGAAAGGTCACTGAATCTCTGATGAGAGGGAGGGGGAACGAGCCAAAAATAACATGTCTAAAAAAAAGAACAAAAATGTTATCCAGACACGAGATGGGACATTGCGCATTCGTGAATAATACAATACCATTTGGCTTTGCGTACAGCAACAATGTGGATTTATGTAAGATCTATAAATACATTATCTTTATTGGTCATTTTAAATTTGCATTATGTGCCTATCTCATCGAATAATGCAGAACGTCGAATGCATCGAGAATAACATCTAAACACGATTGCGAGATCCTCTGCAGCACCAGCGGCATAATCATTTAATAGCGAGAATAAAAGCGGAGGAGAAAAATCTAAAAGGTCTTGAGCCTGGACTTGAACAGTGGCGTGAAAAGCTCCGCAGCGACTCCATGGGAGGCAGCGTCGGAGTAGAACGAGCAAGCGGCCCTCAACGATTCACCGTCACAATTGCCGGCGTGTCGGCAGCGCGGCTATGGGGGTGGCGGGGACCACCAACGCACCTCCTTGGTCTTCTTGTTGCCGATGTTGGCGCGGCCAGGGAGGCCCTCGTCCTTGACGGGGTCGGCCGAGTCTCCGTAGACCAGCTTGAGCGCCCGTACGAGGCGCGCGCAGGCACGGCCATGCCTCTGGTAGCAGCCCGGGTGGCAGAAGTCCGCGTGCTGGCAGATGAAGTTCTGCTGGTTGCACAGCAGGATCATCACCTGCACCGGGCACGCAATCACCGGGGGGATTAGCACGGTGCAGAGAGAGTGAGGGGGGTGGGAAGGAGGTGATTTGGGTGGTGTTCAGACAGTGGGCTAACAGTGGAGAGAGCCTGCAGCAGATCGAAGGCGACGAAGATAAATCATCAAAACTTTTTCCCGTTAATTTTCCAAACCTTTTTCGGGGTTATCAAGCGTCGATAATAGTTCTAGATTTGAAGCTTTCGTGACTGCAAGGATTCATATTCTTGGGTTTTGTCGGTAAAGTCACGTAGGTAATTTTTTTTTAATTTAAATTAATAAAAGTAAAATAAAAATAAAATAAAAATCACGATGTATCGGAGGCAACACAAGCTTCAGTCTTCAGGTGGAACCGTCACAGCACGATACAGCTATTTTATTTTTATTTTAACTTTTATAAATTTTATTTTTTTACCTACGTGATTTTACTGAAAAAAACCTAAGTCGATAATAGTGTTTTGCGTGTACAACCACACTTACATGATCTCATCATTGAAAGGTCTCACATTTCATGTTTCACATTAATATTTACCTAATTATGTAAGAGTAATTTATATGTATTTGTTACAAAAAATGTACTTATTAATATAAATGAACAGATGTGATAAAATAATATTGTATACATTAATTTATAAGTAGATTTGAAGTGATGCAAGCCGTACGATAATTCAGCCATCATACACAAGGAGTGATAGTCACTATAAAACACGAATTATTAGTATTATGTTTGAAGACACTTTTTTGTTTCTTAAAGTGGGGAGCTGGTCAGCAGCATTTATACATTCGTGTGGAGGTTGCTGAGCTGAGACAGTAGATAGCTTTAGGAGTGACCTGGTGAACATCTGAAATGCTGCTGGTGAACGATCGAACCACGCAGATGGAAGCTCACTTACGTAGAGATCCGTAAACTCGCGTAGACACTCATAGACTCGCATAGAGAAAGCCACGGATCCACCGAACCTCACAGATTCAATAGTATACACTTCCTCTTTCATATTTTGATTCAGGAGTAGCCGGGTGGACATTTGCAACGTTGCATGTGAATGAAAAAGGTGGGCATCGGGCGTTACGTTGTGGTCCACAGTTTGAGATCGGTCACCGAAGTCACAGTGGCCTTTTCGTGATTGCGCCGATGCGGCAGCAGCACACGGAGTGCTGTGCCTTCGTACCTCGAGCCAGGGCATGTTCTTGTGGTAGTTATCATCAGCCCCGTGGCCTCCCACATTGTCAGGCTCAATGCTGGGGTCACTGGTGCTCTGCGTGCTTCCTGCAGGCGCAAACAAAGCAGCATCAATCAGCACTGGGGCATGAACGCGAAGCCCAAATCAGTCACACAATCCACTCAATGCTGGATCAAACGAGCCACTCGGTGCCTTCGGGGCCCAAAAAAAAAACCCCCACTGTGGTTATAGACATTTTCTCCGCGATAACAAAAAACGTGATTCGCTCTTCAATCCCTGCCCTCAATTCACGACTTCTGCACCAATCCCCGGTCACGGTAAGCTGCTCATTCAGACACGTGGCACAATACAGATTTAAAGGCAGGCAGGCATTCAACGATTCGCTCCCTCTCACAATACAAAGATTTTGGGGTCACTCGTGGATTCAATCATTTATTATTTTTTGCACATTGTCGATCAACGCCTTCAATGGCTGCAAGGGAGCATGTGAAAAAGTCCAATGCAACGCGTACAAAATAAACAATTCTGAAGCACGCATATTTGGTGCACATGCTGTGAGCATAAGAATCAATGTTTAAATCGATAAATTGTTATTCGCCAAATTTAAATGAGTCAAGGGCGGCTTGTACATAATCGCAAGTGTGGGTAAGAAGCGGTGACAGGCTGCCTGCACTGTGTGACCTGCGTTCGATTCCCGGCCATGGTAAATAACAGTGGAGAGTGATATATGAATTTGTTCTGGGCCTCTCCTAGGTTAACTCAGCCTGATGCTATGTGTAAACATCAGTACTGGGGAGACAAAGGTGACCGGGCATGATACTAACCACACCGCCACTTTGTGCTCCTTCCTAGCATTAACCCTTTCCCATTCAGAGACGTCTTCAAGTTGCAGGGTAGTTCCCGTTCACCGCTAAATCTCTGAACGCGCAAGCGTTAATTTTATTTAGCGCTGTTGGTTTTAAAGACATTATACTGTACTCACCGCAGAGAACTGTAGCGACACGACCGCAATCTATGATAGCTGGGGACAAACTGTCACACGCCCTCATGGCCTTTTAACTTCCGATTCGTTCAGAATTAGATTCGATTCCGTTTAGAATCGATTCCGTTCCAATGACGTAACCGTACATAATCGGTACGGAATCGGGAGAAAAACTGATGACGTCCAGGCAGATCCGGCCCAGCCACTAAGCGACCCTTGCAATTGCAAAGGGCCCCGTGGCCAGCAGAGGGCCCCCTAGAGTCACTGCTAGCTAGTGGGTGAAAAAAATCATACATCAAAGGGGCCTCCAACCAAATTTTGCTTAGGGCCCCCAAAGGTCTAGGGCCGGTTCTGCATCCAGGTACGTCACCGCAACGACGAAAGGTGGGTGCTCGCCATCAGCACTTGCTCCAACGGGTCTATAAATAAAGCCTTCACGGGGGATCTTCATTATTTATATATATTTTAAAAATGCAGCCAGGCTGAGCATACCGATGTCAGTGACCGTGTCGTGGCTCTGCGAGAGGAGCAGCTCCTCGTTCTCGGACTCGGAGTCCTGCCGCGACAGCTTGCCGCCCTTCAGGCTGCCCGCGCGCCAGATGCTGGAGAGCGAGCCGCCCTTCTTCACGCGGAAGCTGCGCGTCCCCTTGATCTGCAGCAGCCGCGAAGCACCCTGACGCACGCGGCGCGGCACTGCAAGGCACGACGCGAGCAGCCACGGAGCCGCGGGGTTGAATGCTGTTAGCAGGAAGTGTGACCATTCACCCTACCCCCCCTCCCCCCACCAAGCCTACCGCCAGCGAATACCGAATTGTCACGATTCTTGGTCACGATCTGATCTGTTTTTTTTTCTATAATCTCGTTTGCGTTTCGGTTGAACGGTTTTCTAGGCTCCGTTAGCCTAAATGTAATTGTATTCATCTTCTTGGTTCTTTCGGTAAAGTCACGTAGAATGGAAATAATAATAAAAATAAAAATAAAACATAATAAAATAATTCTCACGACGTTTCGGCCACAACGCAAGCAGCCGTCCTCAGGTGGAGCACAGGTCTGTCGAGAAGACAGAGTCTGAATGACACACCCCAGGCTTCAGACTCTGTCTTCTCGACAGACCTGTTCTCCACCTGAGGACGGTTGCTTGCGTTGTGGCCGAAACGTCGTGAGAATTATTTTATTATGTTTTATTTTTATTATTTTATTATTTCCATTCTACGTGACTTTACCGAAAGAACCAAGAAGATGAATCCCTGAAGTCACGAAAGCTTTAAATCGAAATGTAACTGTATTGGCATGTAATTTGTGTAATGGAAACGATGTAAACACTGTCTTGAATGTAGCATCGCAAGTGGATGCAGGGGTGGCGTGAACCAAATAATACATTTTCACACACACACTTCCATGCATACACCATGGGCATAAAAAAAATTTCATCAATAATTCACGCATCACTAAATGCATGTTTGCAACACAAATTGTTCCTTTGTTCCATAGACCAATGTTCCGGAAAGTTGTTGTGTATTCAGTGGCCTTTGTCGCCACGATAAACAAAAACATAATCCTACTCTGACGTCTTCTCAAAGCTGTCCTGATATCGTAACTTTTTTAGGCCGTGTAATAAAACGCGGCGCACAGAAACATTTACTAAACCCTTTATCCTCTCGGGGCATGTACAGCACGTACCGCCTGCTGATTTGTTGAACGTGAAGGGCTCCCCTGATATTATCACAAAAGAACACACAATTACATTTCCATATCAGAGCCGAAATATCTCATCAAAGTGTTCTGGATTATTCTATGAGAGAGGGCATGTGAATAGAATTGAAAGAGCGACCTTTAAACAAGATCGTGTTCAAGGGGGCAGTGGAAAGACGCGGTTGTGTGTGCGCGCCCTTCACGGTGTGGTCTGCTCACTGCGTCTCTCCTCCCAGGTGGTCTCCGACTTGAGCGTGTGGCTGCTGCTGTGGAGGGACTCGTGCGACTCGGGTTCAGGGTCGTCCAGGACGCCTGCGAAGCTGATCTTCCGCTCGTAGCGGTGCCGGTCCATCTCCGGGTCCAGCCGGTGGCGGCCTCCGTCAAACTCCTGCCGAGTGCGCAGAAGGTCAACGCAATGAGGCCGTCGCTCCCTGCCGCGGTCTGATGGGGTTTTGTAAGAATTGTATTTATACACTTTTGGTTAACCGTCGAACAAAGGCGGTAATTGTGTCGTGCGCTTTCAGATGCGCCTCTGTGGCCGTCTGGAACGCTCTTCCTTTCGATATGCACTTTTAAATCTAAATTGTAAAACGCATTTCTTTAGAACTGCTTTTTGTGTTTAGTTTGTTGTCCTTCCCCCGCACTTCCAATTAGCATGGTTGGCTACGTACGGTGCGAAAGAAGTCCAACATACATACACGTTCTCTGTTTCCGCCCAAAAGTTTTTTGGTTCATCATCCAATAGGCATTCGAGATCACCAGTATTCATCAGCATTTTTTTAAGTAAACAAACTCTGGACCAGTTTTTGCCCTTCTGGGTCTCATCAGCAGAGTCAAGCTTGTTGAACAATTGCTGCTGGGTTGCCAGATTTTATTGGTAAGAACAGTGGTCAGAATGGGCCAGTATACGAGAGCACGCCATGCCGGCATTGCTCAGACCACCAAACATGTTTAATTCACTTATACGTCGCTTTAACCGAAGTCAACCCACACGCGAGTATTTTTGAGGGGAGATGGCAGTGCACGGGACGAATTGATGCATTTCCATTTCGACCACCGGCTGAGCAAAAGCACACCACCCAGACAACTGTTTCACGAGGTAGTGGTGCAAGATCTGACCGCGGCCGGCTCAGTCCGAGGCTTGGGCAGCAGGGGGAAGGTCTCCCTCAGGAAGGTGGTGATCTCCATCAGCAGCTGGCAGGCGGCCATCTTGAGAGGAAAGGGGCAGCCGCACTTGGAAGGGTTCACGCTGCCTGTTGGAGATCGACACGCCGCCGTTACCGGGACACCACACGAGATTTAGCTCGTCGTCAAAAAATCGGCCATGATCAAATCCACTGCTTGACGAAGGCCTGGGCAGGACGCTGTGCTACGAACTCGGCGACCTGGGTTCGATACCCGGCCGTTGCCAGCATTAGTGGCGTGCGATATTTAAAACGGTCCTGGCGCAACACGCTCCTCCGCGCTCACCAACTCACACTGACCAAGCGTGGTGAAGTATGGTCATACAACCTCCACAACTTACAGTGGTGGGCGGGGAGGGGGGGGCCTTCGCACAGCAGTGGATAGATAAAGGATGCGTCATTAGGACCCTCCTCACTGTCATCGAGGAAGTCCTCCTCCTCGTCCTCCATCTTGAGCTGCTTCTTCATCTCGTCGTCATGGATCAGGCCCAGGAGGCCGACGGGCGTTTCGCTCTCCGTGCGGCTCAGCTCGTCCAGACGCACTCCGATCGCCTGGCGCAGCGCACGCGACGCGACGTGACATCGCTGCGGCAACTCACGACACCGAGTGTGAGGGCACAGAAATGCCGCTTCTGAAGTCCTCTCAAAAGACCTCTCGATCCGGAGCAGGAGCACGAGGTTAATATGCCACTGCAAAGAGTGCTGGGCCCGTGTCGGTCTGGTCATTAAGTATAGTTTTCGATTTAAAGCTTTCGTGACTGCAGGGATTCATCTTCTTGGTTCTTTCGGTAAAGTCACGTAGAATGGAAATAATAAAATAATACAAATAAAACCTAATAATAAAAATAAAACATTATATTATGTAATATTTTTATTATTTTATTATTTCCATTCTACGTGACTTTACCGAACCAAGAAGATTAAGTATAGTCATTGGTCAATAAACGCATTTCAAATACATGCGCTTAGTATTTTGGCCGCTATACATTTCTGTGTGATAAGCCACTTCGTTTAGCTATCATTTGTGGCCAGGTCACTTCTGAAGAGGAACTGTATAGCGCAGTGGTTCCCAATGGTGCAAATACAACTTGTGCAACACAGCAAACGAGAGTGTTTTCTGGGAGAAAGCGCGGACCTCCCCCCACTGGAAGAACAGCTTCGACGCGTTCCACTGCAGCCGCTGGTTGCGCTTGCTGCCCGCCACCGGCGAGCGGCCACGTGACAGCCCGCGCCGCGACATGGTCACGTGGTGGCCCTTCATCCACTCGGGCCAGTTGCCGCGGTTGCAGCGGTGAACGAAGCGCGCGCACTCGAGGAAGAGGGCGGCACGTGCCACCACGGGGGCCTCCTGAGGGATGGGACGGACCGGGGGGGGGCGGGGGGGGTGGGGAGAGACGGGGCGCAGGGCAGCGCACGGCAGTCACGACGGCGGTCTGCCAACGCTCCGTCGCCCGGTGGTAGGGGGCCGTGCATAAATGACGTCACGCGATTTTGGACGATTTTTGACCCCCCCCCCCACCTCTTCGTCACACGGCGTCACAAAAAGTCAGACCAACCCCTCTCAAATATGACGTCACAAAGCTCTGCCCCCCCCTCCCCAAAAAAAGATAAAACATTCAAGTTCAAGTTCATTTATTAGGTATAGCCCTGCTTTAATATGCTTTAAATCGCTTTAAACTATTGCCGTTGTAGTGCGTATTTAATGTGGCGCTGCACTCTGATGTTGTAGGAGAAATCATTTATTAAAACGTCTATTTAATTAAGTAGTACGTGTTGTCTATATTTATTTAAAAGTTGTGCATTTTAATGTGACGTCACATTTCTCAACCCCCCCCCCCATCGTCACACATCGTCACAAATGTCTGACCCCGCCCCCCCCCCTTAAGTGCGTGACGTCATTTATGGACGGCCCCTAGCGCTGTCCAGCAGTGCCGAGTCCTTCAAGCGGACGATCGCCAAACGGACCTTTGCCAAGGTTTCCAGATTCGTCACAAGGTAGACCCTTCCGAAGCTGTCCGCAAAGGTTTCACTGGACAATGAATTCAACATCGATTTAAAGCTTTCGTGACTGCAGGGATTCATCTTCTTGGTTCTTTCGGTAAAGCCACGTAGAATGGAAATAATAAAATAATAAAAATAAAACATTATAAAATTATTCTCACGACGTTTCGGCCACAACGCAAGCAGCCGTCCTCAGGTGAAGATCAGGTCTGTCGGAAAGACACCTGAGGACGGCTGCTTGCGTTGTGGCCGAAACGTCGTGAGAATTATATTTTTTATGTTTTATTTTTATTATTTTATTATTTCCCTTCTACGTGACTTTACCGAAAGAACCAAGAAGATGAATTCAACATCCTCGACACGCCACCTGGATGCATGCCGCTGGACAATTTCACACGCGCGACACGTGCCAAACTGACGCAGCCTCCGTAATGGGCGCCTGGGAGCCGTTCCTAAATCCGCATCTTGTTCTCAGACCCAGAAAGTCGCTAGATCAGTCGCCAGTAGCTTTCACAAAATATCATCGCCAAGGAAATCCAATAATTCGGCTTAGGTCATGTGATACATTTGCTGAGTCGTCAATAAAGCTGATATGAACAAGTCGGCAACGAAGCTGATATCACACGGGGCTGTATCTTGGTCCTTTAGAACCTTGAAGGAGAACCGATTGCTTCTCATTGCTATGCTCTAGAAATGTGTTGTCCATCTGCCCCGCGCAAGGACATTTTTTTCTCTCCAAAAACTGCCAATTCCCTAAACCGATGGGTATGGAACTTATCACAGCTTCCTAGCACCGATGCCGAGATTTGTATAGCTTCAGGGCAAGATTGGCAAAGGAATGCGTTTTTTTTGTCCAAGTTATTATTTCGCAAAATGTTTCACGTTGCTTAACCAGCAACATTAGTTCACGTGCAAGAATTACAGTTATTTTATTTCTATTCTTATTATTATTTTACCTACGTGACTTTACCGACAAAAACCTAAGAGTATGAATCATTGCAGTCACGAAAGCTTCAAATCTAGCAAGAATTACAGTGTTTATGTGCGAGTGCAAGCGCACGCGCTTCACGTGTGCACACGGTCGTATTTTGGGCATTTGCGTATTTCCGTGCTCAAACTTCTCCGTAGAGCTGGCCTGCCTGGGCTGGCAGGCCAGCTTATTGTAAATTGCAGTACCACGAATATATATACCCTGTATTTGGCAACAAGCCACTGTGCTCGACATGCACTACAGTTTAATGTGCTTCTTCTTAGGTTTTTTCGGTAAAGTCACGTAGAAAGTAAAATAAAATAAAAACAAAAATCACGACGTTTCGGAGGCAACACAAGTCTCCGTCATCAGGTGGGACCGTCACAGCCAGATTAGCTGTATCTGTGTTGTCGGGTCGGGGCGGAGCAGTGGCGCTCACATTCTTCTTGGCATACATCGTATTTATCCTGTGCTTATCGATCAGACTGATATTGCAAGCAGTGTCTTTATTTGAAACTTGATCTTGACTACCACAGTGTAGGGATTTATTTCATCGCTCCAACTTGCTGTCCTTCCCCGCACCGCCGATTAGCACGGTTGGCTCCGTAAGGTGCGAAATAAATTCAACATGCATTCATACGTGCTCGCAAATATTGTCTGCCGGGTAAAGATAGTAATATCGTACACTCCTCCTGTTTACTGATAAGGAGAGACCATTTACAGGGTTGCCACGATGGAATCTTTTTCACGATACGACATTGAATTTTGTCAACGACCGTTATCGCAGCATCGGTTTCCCGAGACTTTTGATAAACCCGATTTGACGAAACCATTTGTATTGTAAAGGCAGACGACAAAATTATAATTTACGATTTATTTTTCGGCGAGACCCCAGGCAATGATCTGGCCAAATGTTGTAACACCCTCCACACCATGCACCATGCAAGCAATTAAATGCACACATTATTATTGTTGTTGTTGTTTCAGCTCACCGGTAAGTGAAGAGCAATAAAAGATCCTTAACATACAATTACAGTATAGTGGACCCAATGTCGTACGACGTAGCGTGATATCGTCGAAAAATTGGAAACACGAGGAATTTACAGCGGAGAAGGTGCTACCCCTTCTGGAGATGTATACGACAAGCTGTGGCAAGGGAAGCCGACAGCTGTTTACCTGTTCTGTTCAGCGAGAGCTCTGTGGCGGCCGAACAGCAACAGGGCTGCAGGGTCAGAGGTGAGGCCACCCACCACAACAAAGCACCCCCACAGCGCTTTGTGTGAGTGTGGCACAGAGGCACCAACAAAAAGACAAAGACACAGATACCCCCCCCCCCGTATAACCTTAACAGGCTGCTGGGGCAAATGCTGTGAGCGAGTGGTACCTATGAAAGCCGGAACGGCACACGAGGGGGTGGGTGGCCAGCACCACGCCCGGCCACCTTTGTCTCCCCAGTTGCGATGTTTACACACTGCACCAGGTACTCATTTGAGTACGTCACTGGCGTTGGCCGTGAGCGGAAAGCGAACTCAGGACGCTGGGTTCATAGCGCAGCGCGCTAACCGCTACACTACCACTCCCCACAAACAGTAAACACACACAATGGCATGTACGGACACGTACACACGTGTGCGCGCACGACACAGATGCGCACGCGGAGACATAGACACACGCTGGCACACGGACACACAGTTACGCAAATACACCACACGCACAAGTACGCACACACATAGACATGCGCATGTATGCACGCACACAAACAGCGCAGTTGAGGTGGGGACATTTTTTAAAACAAGCATGCCAGTGACTGTGCAGAGAGAGATGAGGCAAGAGACACGTGGGACAGGATACGCTGCAGCGGAAAGGCTGACATGATGACGGCCCATTCAGCAGAGCTTGTATATCTTCCGTAACGGGAATGGACCCAAACTTTGAGTGCAAGACTCCTCTTGGACCACAGATCCCATTTCGGATAAACGTTGGTTCAATCACTCGTAAAAAGCTTGGCCAAGGTGGGCGCCTGTGAGATAAACACTGAAAGTGTACAAGGTCATCTACGAAACAGGGGCCAATTAATGTGCAGAATCATAAGGCAGAGTCGCGAACAGTTTGCGATGGAATCAGCGGTGTACACCGGTCAAGTCAAGGGGTCTGTGTGACCAAGGTAACTGATGCCACAGCGACTTACTGTCGCCCATTCCGCTGCTGCCGTGCGTGTCATGAGACAGAGGGAGGATGCGATGGGTATGGACGTGTGGGGGATTGAGGTACATCGAGTAAATTTCGATTGAAAGCTTTCGTGACTGCAGGGATTCATCTTTCACACGCTGTCTTTCCGACAGACCTGTTCTTCACCTGAGGACGGCTGCTTGCGTTGTGGCCGAAACGTCGTGAGAATTATGTTTTATTTTTATTATTTTATTATTTCCCTTCTACGTGACTTTACCGAAAGAACCAAGAAGGTGCATCGACTACTTGCGCAAGGGAGACACCAAAAACGTAAGACCCCAAAAAACCTTCGCTCCTCTACCCTCAGAGTCTGGAACTCGTTTCCAACAGCTGCCCATGCTGTTGAATGTATGTCGTGGCTGTGAGTGTTCCTGTCCAGGCTCGACACCTTTCCCTTGTTGAATGTGACTACATTCTCTTGCTATACAATACATATAACCACTAGCTCCTGTACGGCATCTTGGCAAGTGATCGCATTTAGACGCTCTACGTATCTCCACATATGGCTCAATTTCAGATTCTGGTGGTCAAGCGAGATAGCTGGATCGGTGGTAGCGGAGAGTTTTGCCGTGATGTCTCCTTCGTATTTGTCGATCGCGCATTGCGTCGCTGTATGTTGTACGGTCTGTTCTGGATGACCACAGTCGCACCACTACTGGAGAGTTTTACATTTTACATTTGTGCATCGGGTATCCGCATCTGCCCTTGTTTGTGCAGTGGATGCGGTCCAGGGTGGACCACGAGCTTCGTGGAAGATCAAACCCAGTGACCTCCTGCACTGGGTCTCTTTCACACTGCCGCCGCGTTTGCACAACACCACCCTGGGGTCGCGCTCGTGCAAGTGGTGGCGGGGTGCGTGCAAGTGGTGGCGGGGTGCGCGCGTCCGCGCAGGAGAAGCCACGGCGCACGAGGTACCAGGTCAAGGGCGGCCGCCAGGATGGAGGCGTCGGGGATGGTGCCCGGGTCGTTGCAGTTGAGCAGGAACTGAAGGCGCTTCATGCCCAGGCGGATGGCGCTGATGTTCACCAGGTTCCTGCGCCGCCCAGCCTCCTGACCCGACGCCAGGTGCTCCTCCAGCAGCTGTGCCACTGTGTTGGTGGAATTTTAAATTTGACAAAAAAAAAAGAACAACACCAAGGATAGCTCGAACGGTGTAAATTCCACATGTTTAAGGAAGGCTCCAACGTCTTTCGGCAAATTATCTCCACAGAGATCATCTAATGGCTTGTTAAACTGTCGTGGGAATCGATTATGCTCTGTTTTAAAGGTTAACGTTTTGAAAATGTTTGCTAAATGTAATGGTAACATTTATTTCTAGATTTGAAGCTTTCGTGACTGCAATGATTCATATTCTCAGGTTTTTTCGGTAAAGTCACGTAGGTAAAACATTAAAAGTAATGAAAGTAAAATAAAACAAAACAAAAAAAAAATAAAAAATAAAATAAAAATTCACGACGTTTCGGAGGCAACACAAGTCTCCGTCATCAGGTGGGACCGTCACAGCCAGATTAGCTGCATCAAGTGAAGCAATGATTCAAAATGTAATCCCTTATAAGCAAGTTGAAGGGGGGGAGGAGAGGGGGGGGGAGTTCATCAGAATGTGGTAGCCAATGAATGGAACGTATCGGGAGGGAGGGGGGTGGGAGGGGGAGGGAGCCAACAAAACATTTGGCGACGGCTTGGACGCGGCTGCTGCGCACGCCAACACAATGGGCAGAAAGGGGGGAGGGGAGGTCTGATACACATGATAGAACAAAGGAACGAAAATGCCCATGTTTATACCAATGCAGGCTGAAAAATGAAGAGAGTACTGTTAAAAATAACTGGGGATGTTAACACTCGGTGAAGTAAATTAAAATAGTGCCTGTCAGATAAGATGGTCCAAAAAGTGTAATTAAGTCTTTTTTGCGTGGTTAATAACATCTTTCCAGTGATTACTGAGTTTGTACCCATCATCACGGTTGAAATTATGTCTGTGTTTGTATATTTGTATGGCTTCGTGTACAAACCTTTGATGGTAGCCAGGAGGCTTGCAGAGAACCTTGGTCTCGGAAAAGACAATATCATGAGAGCCCGCCGAGTTGTAGCAATGATCGGCAACGGCCGAAGAGTCAGTTCTGCCGTGTTTCAGATCTGACTTGTGCTCGCGGACACGATCAGCAACATGACGTTTTGTTTCTCCAATGTAGCAATCACCACAAATGCAACTCAATTTGTAGACTCCAGGATACTGTAAGTCAGGAACGACATCCTTCACAGATGGAATCAGATCACGGATTTTATGCACTGTGCTGAATCGGACTTGGATCTTATGTTTGTTTAGAATTTTGGAGATCTTTTTGGTCACGCCTGCTATGTATGGTCTGCTGACTCAATGTCAGCCAAATGCAAAGCTAACCTGATTTCTAAATTCAACCTCCTATCTAAAAAGAAACCAGAGCCACACATCGCAAAGCTGGATGTTAACAAGACCGTGATTAATCAGAGTAACATTCCAATCTCTGACAATCTAAAAACGGTACTGGCCAAAGGACTAAATTTCGCCGTCACCCCTAAATATATACCAGTAGAGGATATGATTTCTCAGATTGATGTAGCCCTCAGAGGCATAGGACACATCCATGCTGATGTAGCAAGAGCTGAAATAGCTACTATTCTCAAGCATGCTAAGAAACCCACTAGTAACATCAGCAAAAACGAACGCTCTGAACTCGCGAATTTAAAAAAGAGAGATGATATAGTCATCCTCTCGGCAGACAAGGGCAATGCCACGGTCATCATGGATAAAGATTCATACAACAACAAAATCCTGGACCTTCTTAATGATGGGAGTTACTCCAAAATTAAAAACGATCCCACTAAAAGCCTAACGACAAAAACCAACAGTATAATCATGAGTTCGACTTCCCTAATCGAACCAAGCAAACGTCCCTCTCTAAAACCATCGGCGGCAAGACCTCCCAGACTCTATGGTCTTCCTAAAATCCATAAAGAAGGCACCCCGCTACGACCCATCGTGTCGACGATAAACTCTCCGACGTACAAACTAGCCCGTTTTCTATCAGATACTCTGCTCCCCTTCACAGGCAAGACCTCTTCGGCAGTACTCAACTCAACCCAATTAGTCTCTATGGTTAAGGACATGGTACTATCTCCTGATGACATTCTCGTCAGCTTTGATGTAGTATCTTTGTTTACCAAAGTCCCAGTACCGGACACCCTAACAATAATTGAGGACTTAGTCCAACAGGGATTGAATTCTGATGTACCTGCGCTGGTTAGGCATTGCCTCACCAACACCTATTTTACCTGGAATGGCACCTTCTACAAACAGAATGAGGGTACCCCTATGGGCTCCCCCTTGTCACCAGTTATAGCCAACATTTTCATGGAAAAGTTTGAATCAGACGCCATCCAGACATCCACCCTGCGTCCTTCCCTGTGGAAGAGATATGTGGATGACACTTTCGTCATCTGGCCACATGGCCTCCCAGCATTGAACCACTTCTTGGACCACATCAATTCTAGACACCCATCTATCAGATTCACCATGGAAGTGGAGAAAGACGGTAAACTACCATTCTTGGATATTCTGTTTAAGAGGAGGCTTGACGGATCCTTGGGACATTCTGTCTACAGGAAAGCCACCCACACAGATTCCTACCTGAAACCGGATTCCCACCACCACCCATCTCAAAAGAATTCTCTCATCAAAACGCTATACCACAGAGCCCATGGCATTTCTGACCAACACCACCTGACTGATGAATTAAGACATGTACATCGGGCCCTCAGGATGAACGGATACTCTGACCGTACTATCCGCCAAGCTGTCTCTCCCACCACACAGAAACAACCACATGAAACTCCGACCAAAACTATCACGTTACCATACATAGCAGGCGTGACCAAAAAGATCTCCAAAATTCTAAACAAACATAAGATCCAAGTCCGATTCAGCACAGTGCATAAAATCCGTGATCTGATTCCATCTGTGAAGGATGTCGTTCCTGACTTACAGTATCCTGGAGTCTACAAATTGAGTTGCATTTGTGGTGATTGCTACATTGGAGAAACAAAACGTCATGTTGCTGATCGTGTCCGCGAGCACAAGTCAGATCTGAAACACGGCAGAACTGACTCTTCGGCCGTTGCCGATCATTGCTACAACTCGGCGGGCTCTCATGATATTGTCTTTTCCGAGACCAAGGTTCTCTGCAAGCCTCCTGGCTACCATCAAAGGTTTGTACACGAAGCCATACAAATATACAAACACAGACATAATTTCAACCGTGATGATGGGTACAAACTCAGTAATCACTGGAAAGATGTTATTAACCACGCAAAAAAGACTTAATTACACTTTTTGGACCATCTTATCTGACAGGCACTATTTTAATTTACTTCACCGAGTGTTAACATCCCCAGTTATTTTTAACAGTACTCTCTTCATTTTTCAGCCTGCATTGGTATAAACATGGGCATTTTCGTTCCTTTGTTCTATCATGTGTATCAGACCTCCCCTCCCCCCTTTCTGCCCATTGTGTTGGCGTGCGCAGCAGCCGCGTCCAAGCCGTCGCCAAATGTTTTGTTGGCTCCCTCCCCCTCCCACCCCCCTCCCTCCCGATACGTTCCATTCATTGGCTACCACATTCTGATGAACTCCCCCCCCCTCTCCTCCCCCCCTTCAACTTGCTTATAAGGGATTACATTTTGAATCATTGCTTCACTTGATGCAGCTAATCTGGCTGTGACGGTCCCACCTGATGACGGAGACTTGTGTTGCCTCCGAAACGTCGTGAATTTTATTTTTATTTTTGTTTTGTTTTATTTTACTTTCATTACTTTTAATGTTTTACCTACGTGACTTTACCGAAAAAACCTGAGAATAGGTAACATTTATCATATGTACTCGGTTGTTGTTGACCTTTTCTTAAATGTTTAACCTTATTTGACCCATGTCTCCCTTGAGAAAGAGCTCTCACCTGGTTATAAATAACATGTTTAAATTAATAGCCACAATGTACCAGGCCCTAGGAGAGGCCAAGGCAAAGTTTATATTTATACCCATGAATGCATCTGCAGGTACAGCCATTTCATCAATCCACTGCTGAATGAATGCCTCCCCATGGCGTGTGGGCCTTCGAAGTGATTTGACCATACCTCACCATGCCAGTCAGTGTGGGTTGGTGAAGGAAAGGAGTAATTCACATATCCCCATAGGCAAGTAAATTTTTAGTTTTTTGTTTACATGAATGGCACGTTTCTGGCACAAGTCTGCCGCTCCAAGCACCATTTCATTAATTACCCAGCAGTAAAATTTGAAAATGAAAACAAATGAGGAAATGAATACATACCGTACATACTATCCATAGTTGTTCAACATATAAAAAATAAAAGCAAGTTGTGGCTGTGAGTTGTTGTATTTGTGAATACAGCAATACCCCGGTTTGCGTCGGAGATGCGTTCCTCAGAGGTTCAACGGTGGATATCGAAACGACGCAAATCGAAGCGATGTACAGGGTTGTAGGTGGAGGCGAAGGCTGAGAGGCAACGGATAACGAGTAAGGACGGACGGATGCTGACAGTGACGCGAGTGTGGGGTCGAGGCGACGCAAATCAGGTAGCGGTGTTGATAATAAAGTGACGACGTATTTGCAAAACGACGTGAAAGGGCAGACGCAAATTGCGGGTATTGCTGCATCCGTATATACATTTTATATTTCATTAGCATATAACTATCTTCTTGGTTCTTTCGGTAAAGTCACGTAGAATGGAAATAATACAATAATAAAAATAAAACATAATAAAATAATTCTCACGACATTTCGGCCACAACGCAAGCAGCCGTCCTCAGGTGGAGAACAGGTCTTTCGAGAAGACGAGAAGACAGACCTGTTCTCCACCTGAGGACGGCTGCTTGCGTTGTGGCGAAACGTCGTGAGAATTATTTTATTATGTTGTATTTTTATTTTTATTATTTTATTATTTCCATTCGACGTGACTTTACCGAAATAACCAAGAAGATGAATCCCTGCAGTCACGAAAGCTTTAAATCGAAGCATATAACTAATTTCCACCCTATGCTTCCTCCTTCCCCCCTGTCCCGTTCCTTCCCCCAGTGTGTTAGTTATCGCCCCCCCCTTACTCCTTTCCCCTCCCCATATAAATCTTCGTGCCCCGCACGTGGTTCCACCTGGGTGGGTAGCGAGCCCAATTTCTCTACCTTCACAGGGGCCCTGCCGCACCGAACTCGGACTGCCGTTCATGGAAATTCCGTTCCCCCCCCTCCCACTCCGTTGTGCGATCGGTGTTTTGTACCGGCCTCGCGTTGAGTTGTAATGAAAATTTAATTTCCCTGTACAAGAATACGAGGTAAGCTGTATGGGTTTACAGGTATGATAGTGTAGTGTATACTAGTGTATAATGTGTATAGTGTATAGTAGTGTAGTGTATAGTCTAGTGTATAGTTGTGGAGTTTATAGTGTATAATCGTGTATAGTGTAGTGTATAGTAGGGTTTAGTCGTGTATAGTGTCGTGTATAGTAGTGTAGTATATAGTGTATAGTAGTGTAAGGTATAGTAGTGTATTGTGTAGTGTATAGTAGTGTATAGTATAGTAGTGTAGTATATAGTGTATATCAGTGTAAGGTATAGTAGTGTATAGTGTAGTGTATAGAAGGGTTTAGTAGTGTGTAGTGTAGTGTATAGTAGTGTATAGTAGTGTGGTATATAGTGTAAAGTAGTGTATAGTATAGTGTATATTAGTGTATAGTGTAGTGTGTCGTAGTGTATAGTGTAGTGGTGATAGCAGGGTATAGTCGTGTATAACAGTTTCTGGTAGTGTATACAAGGGTGTAGTAGTGCATAGTGTAGTGTATAGTAGTGTATAGTAGTGTGGTATATAGTGTAAAGTAGTGTATAGTGTAGTGTGTCGTAGTGTATAGTGTAGTGGGGATAGTAGGGTATAGTAGTGTATAATAGTTTCTGGTAGTGTATAGAAGGTTTTAGTAGTGCATAGTGTAGTGTATAGTAGTGTGGTATATAGTGTAAAGTAGTGTATAGTGTAGTGTATATTAGTGTATAGTGTAGTGTGTCGTAGTGTATAGTGTAGTGGTGATAGCAGGGTATAGTAGTGTATAATAGTTTCTGGTAGTGTATACAAGGGTTTAGTAGTGCATAGTGTAGTGTATAGTAGTGTGGTATATAGTGTAAAGTAGTGTATAGTGTAGTGTGTCGTAGTGTATAGTGTAGTGGTGATAGCAGGGTATAGTCGTGTATAATAGTTTCTGGTAGTGTATAGAAGGTTTTAGTAGTGCATAGTGTAGTGTATAGTAGTGTATATTAGTGTGGTATATAGTGTAAAGTAGTGTATAGTGTAGTGTGTCGTAGTGTATAGTGTAGTGGTGATAGCAGGGTATAGTCGTGTATAACAGTTTCTGGTAGTGTATACAATGGTTTAGTAGTGCATAGTGTAGTGTATATTAGTGTGGTATATAGTGTAAAGTAGTGTATAGTGTAGTGGGGATAGTAGGGTATAGTCGTGTATAACAGTTTCTGGTAGTGTATACAAGGGTGTAGTAGTGTATAGTGTACTGTAAAACGTTGATCTAAAGATATCGCTCATTTCTGGACGGTGGGTGGAGCACCGTCTTTCTCCTCGGGCTGCGCGATCTTGGACGGGTGCCTCCGGCTGAGACGCCACCGGCTCAGCCTCTTGAAGAAGTTCTCCTCCTCCTCGCCTCCTCCAGGGCGCCCGTCCTCCAGGCCGCCCGCCTCCGACAGCTTCGTGACGCTTGTGAATTTCACCTGGGCACCGCAGCGTGTCGGGGCGTCAACTACGTCGCCCGGTAGGCGGGAGGTCGGGGCTTCGATCCCGACCCTGACGCCTGCTGCTGTATATAATTGGAGTTTGCGGTGTTTCACTTCCCCGTGCTCACGAGGAGATTTCACCGGGTCCTCTGGTTTTTCACTCCACATTACTCAATAGCTACTGATTGGCAACTATTCTTATACAGATATTTAAAAAAATACTGTTCATAAGGAAACAGTTTTGTAATTCTAATCATGTCCCATGGTGTAAACAAGCACAATCTCCAACTCTTATTCTGTACTCTGTCACACTGGCCTCTCTATTTAGCGCCCTGTAGAAAGACCACTGACTGTAATGGTGGCTATTGCATATTTTTCCTTTCAAGGCCACAGTGTTGTTGATGAATGCGTTGAGTTTTTTCGTTCGTTAATTGTGCTTGTGCACAATGAATCACCCAATAATTTGTTTCATTTCAGAAAGTGTAAACTTTGGTATCGGTTCTTTACGGCGTTGCCTCAGTTGAGCTCTCATAGCTTCGGGCATTTCCATGTCAGATTCAGAATACTAAACAGGGAGCAGATCGACTTTTCATCCGTGCAGTCTGGCTCCAGCCACACGTGACGTTTCATAAATGGGTTTTTTTTTAAATTACGGCCGGCTGTCGCGCGCGAACGAGCGAGCGGCTGAGCTAGCGAACCCCCGAGTCAAACGAAGGGAACACAACCAAAGGGGTCCCCCCCCCCCCCGTACCTTGGAGTTCTGTCGGATGAAAGAGAGACGGTCTATGGAGGCCACGTCCAAAAGGTCTTCCCTGGGGTCAGCAGTTCCTGACAGAGAGCCTCTCTTGAGCCAGTTTCCTGCAGTGAGAACCAGGGCATTTGCGTGAGCTGCCTCCTCGCGTGCAGCGGTGGCGCAGTGGTTAGCGCGCTGGGACTACGAACCCGGCCACCCGGGTTCCATTCCCGCTCACGGCCAACACCAGTGACAAATATCTGACCCGCTCGCTGGGCCTCCGCTAGGTCGACTCAGCCTCAAATGAGTACTTGGTGCAGTGTGTAAACATTGCCACTGGGGAGACAAAGGCGGGCGGGCATGGTGCTGGCCACACACCCACCCCGTGTACCGTTCCGGCCTTCATAGGTGCTCGATAACATCACTTGCCCCAATAGTCTGTGTAAAGCTATACGGGGGATCTTTGTCTGTCTGTGTGTGTGTTGTATGCCTCCTCGCTGCAGCCGGAATAGTGTTACCTTCGTTTTGAGAACCCGATTATAATATATTTTTGCGACCCTCCCCCCCAATTCCTCTCTGATTGTGTTCGATGACAGCTGCTTGTGCTACAGAGATTGTCCTCATTGCTATGGTAGCCGACCCGTCCATGACCAATCCACTGCTGGATGAAGGCCTCCCCTCAAGCAGACATCATCCCAAGAGATAGAACCATACACATGAAGGAGATTGCAAAATATCTCGCTTTAAAATACATATATGTAGCAAACTTAATGTGAATAAAGGTGCCTCGGAGTGGTCAATTAAGTATACATGAATTCCCAACACTTCATAATAAATCAATCAAAGCAATGTACTCTAGACACAAAAAAATGTACCCTACCTACGTGAAAAACAACACGGTAGCGAAGCACATATGCAATGAAAATGTATTATTCATTGGTAAAGTTGCATGAATGCCCATTAAGTTGATTTGATGTCAGGAAATCTACGCACATCTGAAAAATGTATGCACTGTGTAAAATGCGCATTCATTATTTAACGCCGTGCAAAATGAAGACATGAGGCGATCTATATCGATGGCAAAACATTCCTTATGAAATGCCTGCCAAGCGGCACCACGTGTAGTGTACACTGAGCCGTGTGGCTCACAAGCCTAAATTACTCAAGAGCTGCCCAGGGCCACCTACGAGCGATATTGACCGCCCGTGTATATAAATGTAGAGTTTAAACTAATGGCAAACAGGGATATTATAAACAAATACAAATTACTCCATGGCTACAAAAAATAAATAATCGAGGAGTGCCCATTACTATCGTGCCACATTTCTAATAAATAACTAACCACATTTTTTTTGTTGCATTTCCTATGGTATGTGATTGGGTATTTAACAAAAAAACAATGGATGCATCTCCTGTATGTATCTGTACAGTGGCAATTCGTCTAATGTGATCCTGAATGTTGACGTAGTTTCTCACTTTTGTGAAATTAATTTCTGCTCGTTTAGTTTGCCACTTCTGGCATAAGCAGCATAAGCAACAGCAATAGACACCATGATGATGATTGTCATCATCATGACCAGCGGCAGAAGTAGCAACATCATCAACATTATAAAAAAAAACATCTTCATCGGTTTCATAATTATCATTAGAAACCAACTTCAACATTTTTAGGAGTTTAATCAACGTAAGCACAGACATGATGATGATCATCACCAGAATGATCAGCAGAACCATAAGCAACACAAATGCTACCCTCATTGTCACCATCATCAGCATCATAAATACCATCAGCTGAGACACGGTCGTGATCATCATCATCAGCAGCAGCAACATCATAAACACCATCAGCTGAGACACGGTCGTGATCATCATCATCAGCAGCAGCAACATCATAAATACCATCAGCTGAGACACGGTCGTGATCATCATCATCAGCAGCATCATAAACACCATCAGCTGAGACAAGGTCGTGGTCATCATCATCATCATCAGCAGCAACATCATAAACACCATCAGCTGAGACACGGTCGTGATCATAATCATCATCAGCAGCAGCAGCATCATAAACACAAACGGCTGAGACACCATCGTGATCATCATCATCAGCAGCAACATCATAGACACCATCAGCTGAGACACGGCCGTGATCATCATCATCATCATCAGCAGCATCATAAACACCATCGGCTGAGACACGGTCGTGATCATAATCATCATCATCAGCAACATCATAAACACCATCGGCTGAGACACCATCGTCATCACCATCATCATCAGCGGGGTTACTCACCGAGCGGCAGCTTGAGCTTCTTGCGGAGTGTGACGCGGTGCGTGCGCGTGCGCGAGCGTCGATCGGTGGTGGTGCCCGAGTGCGCCGTCGTGCACTCGGACGTGTCCTGCTCCGACTGGCTGCTGCTATCGCTGTGCGCGCTCTGGGACTTGAACATCTTGCGCCAGAACTCCTTGCGACCGAAGAGGCCGCCCTGCAGCTGCTCCTCGCTGCCGGCACACGACGCGGCCGTCGACGGGAACGGAGCGATTACGGTGGGGTGAGGGGGGAACGGCACGAGTGACAAAATGTTATTACTTGGGGCGGCAAATTGGGGGGCACACCGATCGAAATGGATTGAGAGGCGAGGCGATCGTAGCATAACGTCCCTAAGGGTGAAAAGTATTTCAATCTAAACTATTTAAACTAAATCATTTTTTTTTATATTCGTTGGGTCTTTCGGTAAAGTCACGTGGATAGGTACAAATTGATAAAAATAGTAAATATAAAATAAACAAAAAACTACGACGTTTCGATCACGACATAAGCGATCGTCATCAGGAAGAAAAAATTAACCCGTAAAAACAAAGTTTTTCACTATAAATCCTTTATATGCGTGGCGGCTAGAGTCCTCTCGTCCTCTGGCTTGAGATGGCTGCCACCTATGGGTCAGATGATTGCATGCCACCATTAAGCAATTGGTAATTAAATATAATATTTTTTTCCTAAAAAGTGTACAATTTTGGGAAAAAATTTTCACGAAAATTAATTGTCACGCACAACGAGTCTGGGTGCAAAATATCAGGTCGATTGGATCACGGGAAGTGGGTTAAAAAACGACCGAAATATTTGCACGGTCGTAAGCACGCAAGCAAGCAAGCAAGTTAACTTAATATAAAGGATGTAAAAGTGGGTAAGGCCACTGCAGTAGTCTGTGACGGTGGCACACTCACTGCTCGGGAGACGGTGGCTGTCGGCCTGATCCGCAGTTCCTACTGTCGTCCTGCGATGCTCCGGGCTGTCCCCTCTCCTGCCCGCTGCCGCCAGCGCTGAAAAAAAACAGAACGAATTTTAAACAGTGTTGAACCTTTCGAACCTGCTTTGCCAGGAGCAAAATATATACAATTATCATATTTTGCTCCTGGCAAAGGAGGTTCCAATGGTGTAAATGCTTACCCCGAGCTCTCATACTCTGATGGTGCATTGTCTTTGAGTTGTGCGCCTTTTGGCGTCATCTGGTCCACCACCATGTGAGACGAGGCTCTAAGAAAATCTGTCTCGGGTGTAGACCAATCAATTTCAAGGACAGTGCATACATTATCAGAGTTGTGTTTTTTGTTTGCATTCCGACCGCAGGTATTGTGGTCAATGCAAACATGACTCCTTGTAAAAAAAAGGTGTCAGTTTTGTTGCCAGATAAAAGGGTAAAAAAACAATTATCAGTGTTGAACCTTACTTCCCAGCATGGCCAACGTTTGGACGATGCGAGTACATTATGAGCGCCGGAGCCGATAATTTCGCATTTTTACAACAACGAAAATTGTAAATGTCGAGTTGGGTTCGTGAACAAAAAATGAATGCATGCTGCACAAATTGGCGCTTGTTGTCCTGCGTTCACGATGGCTTGTGCACAGAGTGCCACTGCCACTCTCTCAATCCGCACAACTCGATTGTTGTATCTTCTTGGTTCTTTCGGTGAAGTCACGTAGAAGGGAAATAATAAAATAATAATAAAACATTAAACATAAGACGCTGTCTTTTCGACAGACCTGTTCTTCACCTGATGACGGCTGCTTGAGTTGTGGCCGAAACGTCGTGAGAATTGTTTTATTATGTTTTATTTTTATTATTATTTTATTATTATTTTATTATTTCCCTTCTACGTGACTTTACCGAAAGAACCAAGAAGATGAATCCCTGCAGTCACGAAAGCTTTAAATCGATTGTTGTATTTACGTGTATATTCCTTGTGAGTGCTGTCAGTGTCTATGAATTGTACCTTGTGCATAATCAGTGAGATGCTGATGCATTTCGACACATTCCAACCAGGGACGGATTAATGCACGGGGGGCTTTAGGGGCTTGCAAGCCCAGGGTCCTACGCCAGCTGGAACGCCTCCAGAGATGAAGTGAAAAGTAGTTTCGTTTGCGAATGCTGAATTTTATATGTTGTTAGCCGTGTAAAAATACAATTTATTTTTCTTTAACTTTGTTTTCTTTTTGAAAATATTACCTGGGGGCCTCACGGTACCTATAGTTCAGGAGCCTACAAAATCTTAATCCGGCCATGATTCCAACCTAAAATTGTTACAAGTGATTGGTGTTTCCAAGGCGAACGAAATAAAAAAAAAACAACGCCTGGGTCGCAACCGCAGACCTGCTCGCCAATGCGCCGGCGACACCGCGGGTGATTCACGTGATGTGTACCCCTTGGTGTTGACGTTCTTGGCGTTGTGCTCCGTCTTCTTGCTGGGGTTCACTTTCTCCGCGCTGTCGAGAAGAGCGCTCAGCGCCACCCGACGGAACACGTTACCGTGCGACTCCTTGATGAACTGAACCAGCTGCCTGATGTCGCAGTAAAGGCCCTGCCGTGCACGCACGCACGCAAAATGTTGATTACATTGATTTTAAGTTTTTTACGGAAATCATTTTTTTCTCTTCCAATGTTATCCTCGTTGCGCTGTTGGTGTCGCATCGCGAGAGATGAAAAATCACATTTTGGATCCCTCACAAGAGCAGTGCCACCCTTCAACAGAAGTACTTCTGAGATCTGCTCACGTGACCTCTGGTCTACGGAGAAGAATGTAGCACTTTCCCACCTGCAATGCTACAGAAAGCAGTGTTCATCGCACAACAGATAACATTTTTGAATCCCAAAGGTATAATGTTGTCATATTTAGTGCAAAAAGCAACCTGGAAACCACATTCAATGAATGATGAAGACAAGTAACCAACAACAATCTATGTGAACAATCTGTGTGAAACACACAACAACAAGTCGCATTTGTGTTGCTTAAACTTAAACTAATTTAAACACGGTAATGCAAACAGATGCAAACAATCGGACGTACGGAAATGCATCGGCAATTGATCGACATGCTACAAGCAGATGTGCCGTACAAGAGTGCGGTGAGAGGTTAGCGACGAGAGACTGCAACGCCGCACCTGTACCAGCTACATCTCGTGGACATGACAGGGCACAAACAACCAGCCCGCGTGTGTGCCAAGTGCACCTTCCATATTAGCATGTGTCGCGATTAAGCGTGCATTCACAACGACAGGTGAAGCAGATGAGAAGAAATTAACCCGTAAAAACAAAGTTTTTCACTCTAAATCCTTTATATGCGTGACGGCTAGAGTCCTCTCGTCCTCTGGCTTGAGATGGCTCCCACCTATGGGTCAGATGATTGTCTGCCACCATTAAGCAATTGGTAATTAAATATTTATTTATTTTTCCCTAAAATGTGTAAAATTTTGGAAAAAAAATTTCACGAAAATTAATTGTCACGCACAACGAGTCTGTGTGCAAAATGTCAGCTCGATTGGATCACGGGAAGTGGGGTAAAAAACGACCGAAAGATTTGCACGGTCGTAAGCAAGCAAGCAAGCACGCAAGCAAGCAAGCAAGCGAACTTAATATAAAGGATTTAAAAATACGACCATGACAGCACAATACAGGTCGCCGCTGAACAAAATAAAACAGCTGAACATACACGTCCAAACAATCATGTTTTCGTATTCTTTGGATCATTCGGTAAACGTCACGTAGAACAGAAACATTTTACGTGACTTTACCGAAAGGCGCCAAGAATATAAACTCCTGCAGTCACGAAAGCTGAAAGTCAAGAATCATTTATTCACGAATCTCATTTGATTAACAACTCACACGTGAAATTAGAGCAGGTGGTAATGCCAATGGCATGAACGTGTTTGTTTAACCACTTTTTTTTTATTTTATCTTTCATAAATGAACTTCACCATTCAACGCACAAATCAGATGCGTGGGATCATCAAGCAAAGCAAGCAAAGGCGAGCCAATATTGATTGCCAGTTATGAAACATGTCTTACTGGCAAGGTGTGTACACACGAGTTTGCTCGTTGCAACTAAACATTGCTCAATAATGTCGATCTGGAAAACCAATAGTCACAAAGTCTGACCGACGAAAACATTTCCATCGAGCATGTTGAGACGCGGCATGGAGTTCTGCTCTCGATTAGCTTGAACTGGAAACTTCAAATATTTTCTTTACAATAATGTGTATAAACAAGGAATACATTTTGATGTAAAAATGTATTTGTTGTACTTCAACGTGGCATTTAGAAGAATTTAGAGAAGACATTAAGAAACACACAGACGATATTAAACCAAGCTTGCGTACCGTTATTCACACAGGGACATGTAAGGGAAATGGAGCGCTTTGTAATGTGTCTGGTTTAATAAATAAGATGATTAATTCGCTTACAATTCATAGACATAAGTGGTATTTTTTGTGTACTTTATCTTCGAAAGATTTTAATTTCATTGTTTCTGCTTTGCCTTATCTCGTCAGATCTTGGAAACGTAAAAAAAGAAGTCTCGAGTATGGACATTGCTTGGATGATGGGTGACCACCGTGCATGCCAGGTTGTCATAGGCAGCTGTGGGCCTCTGCTTTGTGATGCTCAGCAGAGCCGAGTGCTGAAAATTCCGTTGTTGTACTGTACTTCAACGCTCATCCCCCCCCCCACACTTCTATGCGCCTCGCATTCACCAACCCAAATATGGTTAAACAACCTCAAAGATCCGCACGGCATGGGGAAGAGGTCCTCATCCAGCAGTGGATTGATACAAGGGCTGTAAATGTAATGAGTTTGTTTTCAATATCATTTATACGCGAGCGGATATAAACGAGACTGCTGCTGCGAGCGCTATTTAAACAGCCCTGCTCAGAAGGAAAAAAAATGCTTGGAAACGCAAATATTGACAGCGAATTCAAATTACACCACCAGCTAATCAAACAGCACATTTATAATCTGCACGCAATTAATCACATGTATATCCCTGATAACACGAGCCAGGTTACACGTCTATTCAAATTACATTTCAGCTCACAATTATCGAAGCACGTGGAAAGGTAGACAGCCGACCCGTGTGTCACCACAATCATCCCGGGATATTGCGAGGCATTCGTCCGGCATCAGATGTTCTCTCTGCTGCGTTAAGTGCTGTGTAATAGCAGTGTAAGGACATATCGACTCAAATTACTAAACTCTGTTCTCGTGCTCGCAATACGTCCACCCAACATGAAAATACATTCCTTGCAATGGATGCGTGCGCAGTAACCGAGGACGAGAAGAATACATTTCACAAAGATAACCACATGTCGAGGCAGAGCTCCAGTGGCATAGCTATCGCGTGTGCAGGCGGTGCAACCGCACACCGAAAAAACACCGGCCTAAGGAAACCACGACACCGGACTGCGAAGAAGGGAGAGAAGCAGTCAGGGCCGATTCCAATCACGCCATGCTAATGGGGCTTGCTCAGAGACCCGTACTTACACAGATACCAATGGACTTATGTAATGACAATAGAGCCTACATGCGGTGTGCGTGGACTAGTGGCCACGGGAGGTAATGACAGGGGAGTCAGCCTGCAGTGCAAATGGACTAGTGGCCACGGGAGGTAATGACAGGGGAGTCAGCCTGCAGTGCGAACGGACTAGTGGCCACGGGAGGTAATGACAGGGGAGTCAGCCTGCAGTGCGAACGGACTAGTGGCCACGGGAGGTAATGACAGCGGAGTCAGCCTGCAGTGCGAACGGACTAGTGGCCACAGGAGGTAATGACAGGGGAGTCAGTTGTGAGTGTGAAGGGACTGGTGGCTACGGGAATGACCGAGAAGGGAGCGCGGTCAGGTGACGGAAGAGGACGGTGGAGTCTGCCGGTGGAGCGAGCGTCCAGAGTCAGCGAGAAGGTTCGAGAAGGGGGGCGTGGCCTCGGTGGGTATATAAGGGGGAGATGCGCGGGAGACTCGGGGCTATTGCAGTGGGGGTCTCTTGCCTGATGTCAAGTGAACGTGTCTTCAATAAAGTGCCATCTCCAGAGAAGTGCGTCAAGTCGTCATTACACTTACATGGAGACCCACAAACTTATACAGAGACCTGTATACTACACTTACATAGAGACCCTTAGACTTGTACAGTGACGTAGCTATTGAGTGTGTCGGCTGTGCAACTGAATTGGGACTCATACACCAGCCTACGACAGCGGTCGGGGTGGGGGGGGGTGAAGGCTGATATTTGGGACCCCATTTAAATCCTTGCACCAGGGCCCAATGCCAGCCACGTTCGACCCACCAATCGCGGGCATGCATTCACCGGCTCGGTTTGCACCGGGGAGATTCCTGGCGTTGCCGCCATCCGCAAAGTCGCCGCGCGGGAAGCTCAAAATTTACCGAGCGAATGTCCTCAACCCTCTCTCGACTCTCTGCCACAACTCCCTCCCCCTCCCTCCCTCCCTGCCTCCCCTCCCTCCCTCCCCCTCCCTCCCTCCCCTCTCTCCTCCCTCCCACTCCCTCCCTCCCCCTCCCTCCCTCCCCCCTCCCTGCCTCCCTGCCTGCCTCTCGGGGCTCACCAGGTTGTCGGAGCTGTGCAGCTCGTGTGTGGCGGAGGCGCAGCGCGTGATGAGAGCCTTGAAGGTGCAGCCGATGATGACGGACTCGATGCTGCTCGCCGAGCACCGGCTGTCGTTCATCGAGAAGTCATTCCCGAAGCCGGCTTTGCCTGTGTGCGCAAAGGCTGATTTTAGTAACGGTGAGTATTTGACGGGCGGTAAGAGGTGGGAGAGGGGGGGGGGGCTGCGCTGGTAATGGCGTGTGTTGCTTACCACAAGGCGCCCGACAATTAACCGTAAAAACATTTGTAAGAGACGTGGTTTCTCGTGCTTGCCAATAGGCACGTCGAATGTTGCGCGTGAGAATTGTTATTTAGGCCTCGAGGAAATTACCTTTAGGTCACTACAATGAATGATACGGAGCAAACGAGACGGACGACACAAAGGGCATTGGTTCTTGAATCGTGATCCCCAAATAACGATCGTTCATCAGATCACTGGGGGTGGGAAGGGAAGGGGGGCATGAGGGATGAACAGGGCCGGTATTTAGGGGCTACAGCCCAGGGGCCTCCGTCAGCTGGAAGGCCTCCAGAGATGAAGTGAAAAGTTATTTAATTCGTGATTGCCGAATTTGTATTGTTGTTAGCCTTGTAAAAATACATTTAATTTTTCTTTAACTTTGTTTTCCTTTTGAAAATATTCCTGGGGGCCTCATTGTACTTGTAGCCCAGGGGCCTACAAAAAAAATGTCCGGCCCTGGGGATGAATATTCACCATACCTACTCATTTACAGAAACAGCACTCGGAGTTTCAACCCGCAATTAAAGTGTTAACTCACGCAAAATATTCCCCAGACATCTGCTTTGTAACGTTGCCAAAAGGGGATGCATTCTGTTCTGAGAGGCAAACACAGTTGAACACGGTTCACTCACCGGTATTCAAAATCATTTGGATTTCCATCGGCCGTTCAGGATGGGACCACTCTCTGCAATTTGTGATGGAGCAGCATTGTAGAAGTGCCGCTGGGTTGTCAATCAACAAGGAACTCTGGCATGAAGAATAACTGCTGGGGGCAGTGGGTAAAGCTACATTCAGCCCTGCAGTGTGACCTTATTTTAAAAATTCAGTGGACATACGACCACAGTCAATGTTAAACAAACGTTGAACAAACGTTAAACACTGGATGTAACGAGTAACGATATGATCCGCTTTTGCCTACCGTGAAATTCTGCTATAGCTCTCACCTCCTATGTAAATATTATACCAACATTTTTCAACTCGAGAAGAATTTAAAAGGATGGGGCTGAACACCATCCAGCACGCCCCCTCCCGATCCACGCGTTTCCCGCATGCGGAGCACATCCAACGTCGGCGGGGGTTCGTCTCCAAGAGAAAAAGGGAATCCTCACTTTTTTTTCTTCTTGGTTCTTTCGGTAAAGTCACGTAGAAGGGAAATAATAAAATAATAAAAATTAAACATTATAAAATAATTCTCACAACGTTTCGGCCACAACGTGTCTGAAACAGACGCTGTCTTTCCGACAGACCTGTTCTACACCTGTGGACGGCTGCTTGCGTTGTGGCCGAAACGTCGTGAGAATTATTTTATTATGTTTTATTTTTATTATTTTATTATTTCCCTTCTACGTGACTTTACCGAAAGAACCAAGAAGATGAATCCCTGCAGTCATGAAAGCTTTAAATAGAAATTGGAATCCTCACTGTCGGAGGGCGGCTCCATGCAGAACCCCAGCAGCGCGTGCAGGAAATCGACGACGTTGTTGAGGCTGTCGGAGCCCACGTACTCGCGGAGTGTCCGACGGAACTGCGCCTTGTCCAGGTGGTAGAGCTGGCTGAGGCAGTCGTGCGCCTGCGTCGCGCACACAGCACCGGGTGGGAGGGGGAGTCTCGTGTTGGAGGAGTCGCGTATTTGTCATCTGTTGAGCTTGTGAGCCAGGCCGGACAGGATTGGGCCAAGGGTACAGCGCCACTCTTTCACGCGGAAAACCGAAAGAGCACAGGCTTGGATATTTCTTGACTTATCCCTCTAACAACAGACAATTGCACATGATTAAGAATGCACAATGAAACAAATACAATTAAGAGTCGTGAAACTAGAATGTTTTTACATCTTATCAACGATTTTCATCCTGTCTGGTACACGATATCGAACCAGACTACTGTTTAAAACACCGCTAGAAACAACTGCTCTCCGAGAGGGCGAAACGTCGCAAATTTAAGTGCATCACTTGCGACGCCATCGATCGGGGTATGTGAGACCACGTGTCGTGACTAGGGGATGCCGCAATATCATCATCTATGACACGACAACGGATTGGGATTATTGTGATAGATTGATGGAGATTTTTAAAAGGAGATCGTGGGTTCGATCCCAACCCTGACGCCTGCTGTATATGTGGAGTTTGCATGTTTTCCCCGTGGTCGCGTGGATTTTTCTCCGGGTCCTCCAGTTTTTCCCTCCACATTTAGAAGCACGCCTTTAAAGAGTATTTGGCTACCGAAAATGTCCACACGGTAAGCCACTTCGTTGAGCTATCATTTGTGGCCAAGTCGCTTCTAAAAACAAAGAGCTACATAGCTCAGCCTTACCTAGTAAAATATAAAAAAAGAACCCGTAAAAACAAAGTTTTTCACTATAAATCCTTTATATGCGTGGCGGCTAGAGTCCTCTCGTCCTCTGGCTTGAGATGGCTGCCACCTATGGGTCAGATGATTGCCTGCCACCATTAAGCAATTGATAATTAAATATAAAAAAAAAAATCCTAAAAAGTGTAAAAATTTTGAATTTTTTTCACGAAAATTAATTGTCACGCACAACGAGTCTGTGTGCAAAATGTCAGCTCGATTGGATCACGGGAAGTGGGTTAAAAAACTACCGAAAGATTTGCACGGTCGTAAGCGCGCAAGCAAGCAAGCAAGTGAACTTAATATAAAGGATTTAAAATAGCTTATAGTTAAAAAAAATTAGTGTATAGTTTAAGTGACGAGCGAGCGAACGAGCGATGGGCGAGCGGCGGGCACCAGGGAGCGCAGGCGGTCGCCGGAGAGGCCGCGGTGGCCCTCGCCGCAGCCGTACGCGCAGCCCAGGGACTTGATGACGCGGATCAGCATGATGAGCGCCAGCTTGTGCATGCTCTCCGCGGGCCCAGCCTCCTGCGCACAAACACACAGATTACCCCCCTCCCTCCCGTGTAGCGTAGCCCAACCTTGCAAGTGTATCGCTGCAAATGAAAACACGAAACTTTAAAGCGATGTCTGAAATTTGCCTTCCGATTCAAAATACGGCGCGTCACGTTGCGTGATAGGAAAGTATTTCCGACGTTGTTGAAGTTTATTTCGTTCAACGAGGTGAGAAATCACGAGACCAGGATGAGTCTCATTTGCTCCAGTGACCCGGGTCACCGAAATGACAAAAAAGCAAAAATGATCAAAACAAAGTAATCGGAACGTAAACAAATACAACAGTGTCACACGAGTAATCGAAAATATCGCAAAAAAAATCTACGTTAAATCAAAGCTCAATATCAAATTCCCTGCAGCACGCTTCGGGCAGATTTACCCCCGGATTGAACAAAGCACAAATTACAAAACCGAGCCCACACAAACACTAAAACGTGAAACAAATGTTGGCTTGACTCTCGTACTAACATGTACACAAACAACGACACGTCATCAAGAGTAATCGACAGCCCACAACAAAGCAACGGGAGTGCGTATGCCCCCCCGCCCCCTCCCACCTTCTCCCCCTGGACTGGCGAGCTCTCTCCTCCGCTTCCTCCGCCGCCCCCTCCTCCGGAGACGCCGTCCTTGCCGCCCCTCGTGCGCGGGGCCCTGTCGCCCGTCTGCTCCTGCGGGTGGCCGTCGTCTCGCTGGGCGCTGCCGCGTTCGTCCGTGGCGGCCACCAGCCCCAGCTGGAGCAGCACGTGTATGATGTGCAGCGCCGTGTCGCACACGCGCGAGCTGATGTCCCCGCCCAGCACCACGGACAGCGCCCGCGCTATCACCTGTGGGGGGGGGGGGGGGGGCAGTGACGGACTGGGACTGAAAATCGGCCCAGGCGTTTGTAAACACACCGGCCCAAATTCGGGCTAAGAAAAAAAAAATTGGAGTTTTAAATGGGATGTGCAATAAACGGCGATGTGACGTATGAGCGTGATTTTGCCGTGCGATCTCATGTGGGCTGGTCATAAAAGACAAATGGGCCGGTGAGGAAAAATCGTTGGGGCTGCTGGCCGAATATGAGACTCAATGCCAACTGAGAGCGTAAATAAACAATGAAGCGTACACATTAGCGGTAACAAAATACTGTAATTAGAAATAAAATAAATGTACTCTGATCACATTTGCAATTTCCCCCATGGACTGCTGCCCGATGGCCCAGTCCCGGGTTTGGCTGCGGGGAGAAACACTGAGCCGGAGCATCTGGAGAAAACTCACGTGGCCACAATAATAATAAACTCGATTTTATAGAGTGCAATTCGACTGGACGTGTGTGAAAAAAGAGTTTAGTAGCTTCTCGGATTCCTCCAGTTCAAATAACGTTTTTCATTCTGAATTTGCACACAGGCATCAAAAGTGCTTTACACAAAGGCTAAAGTTAAGGAGAAAAGCCTGTAAAATATGTGAGCTTTAAGACAAGATTTAAAAGGTGTCACAGACGGCAGATTCCCTAATGAACTGACGAAAGGAATTCCACAATCGCGGAGTTTCCCTGCGAAGAGCTCTGTCTCCCAGAGAGCAAAGTCTGCTCTTTGGAGTGATGGGTAGCAGAGCAGAATCAGCAGATATACGTGCGTTTTCACAGTGTAATATACAACTTAAGCAGATCGGTGAGATGTTTAGGAGCCAGCACATCCAAGGCCTTAAACGTGATAAGAATAATCTTAAAGTCGATTCTGTACTTTACAGCGAGGCAGTACAGGGAGGAAAGAATAGGAGCGATATGGTCACACAATTTATTACAGGGTTCCAACCTGGGCGGCCGTGTTTTCAATATATTGTAGGCTATTTAGAACGCTTTGAGAAGTGCCAGAAAGTAAGGCATTGCAACAATCCAACATTTAAATAAAGGCATGAACCAGCGCCGTCTCAGCATCAGGGAGGGACAGCATGGCCCAAGTCGGGAAATGCAAAAGGGACATCGGGAAAACGTCACGCAGATAGGTCACCGTTGTGTAAACCGCACAGTGAACGGCAGTTTGAACACAAGAGTTCAGCATCAAGCACTCTGATTGAAATGGAAATGTTGTGCGTAGATGTATTGAATTTGTATGGCCAAACATCCTGCGCAATCAACAACAATTTTTTTTTGGGCAGCGCCTCATCCCAGCAATATATCAACAAATGGCTGTTACATGTAAGTGTTTCATCCCACTGGATAATAAAACTATGAACAATTTGCATTATCTTCCACAGCAACAATTCAATGTTTGTTTGTCTGTCATGTAATGCTGAAATGCACAAAACTGTGATAATACAAAGGTCCAACACATAATACACTAAATTGTGTATCCATCGGTATGGAACCATCAGTATGAATACACAAATTATCAAGTTGTCACTCTGTTGGATTTACTCATGAAAATAACACGTTAAGGATAAAGAAGGCCAGTCAGCCGAACATCAAAAAATCTTCCCTTCTTCTCAATAAAATCAACAAAAGCTCTCACCCTTGGAGCACCGTGTAAAATGCTTTTGCTGTGCGATAATCTGGGCACCAACACCTCTCTGCCGTATGCACCGCAGCTCAGCAACGCCCTTTGACAACGTGGAAGACGCTTTGAATTTAATCCAAGATTAGAATATAACCAGGCTGGAACGCCGCGTGATATAGAAGTTTGCACGCCTGTTTCATTTTAGCCGTGCACATCGGCTGGGCGCAAGACCCGCGGGGAGCGGCGGCTCCGTTGCCTCGCTCACCGTGGCCAAGGTTTGTGGCAGAACCCCCCCCCCTCCTCCCCAGCGATGGAGCCGGCGTCCCACCGACGGTCGCGCCGAGCTCCACTCACAATCGAGGAAACACCATTGGAACCTCATTTGCCAGTAAAAAATATGATAAAAAATGTTTTACCCTTCTATCTGGCAACAAAACTGACACCTTTTTTTTACAAGGAGTCATGTTTGCGTAGACGCAATGCCTGCAGTCATTATGCAAACAAAAAACATAACTCTGATATTTACACCATTGGAACCTCATTTGCCAGTAAAAAATATAATTGGTTTTTTACCCTTCTATCTGGCAACAAAACTGACACCTTTTTTTTGCTTACCCCGAGCTCTCATACTCTGATGGTGCATTGTCTTTGAGTTGTGCGCCTTTTGGCGTCATCTGGTCCAACCCATCTGAGACTAGGCTCTAAGGAAAGCTGTCTCGGGTGTGGACCAATCAACATCAAGGACAGTGCACATTATCAGAGTTATGTTTTTTGTTTGCATTATGACTGCAGGTATTGTGGTCTATGCAAACATGACTCCTTGTAAAAAAGGTGTCAGTTTTGTTGCCAGATAGAAGGGTAACAAAACAATTATCAAATCGAGGAAACGTCTCCGTGAACCAACACGATGGGGGGTCGTTAATGGTACATCGTCGTCATCATCATCAGTGGCAGCAGCAGCTGTAACGAATCTACTGCTTGATGAAGGCCTCTCTAATGCATCGTCATTCACTCATAATCATAACGATTCTTCTAAGCTCCTAAACACGGGGTAATTGTAATGCTCCATCTGCACGGAGACGCATGCTAGGGTGTGTTCCCTCCCTCCTTTTGCTTTCTACCGACACTGCATCAAAATCATAATATTACTTTGGAGCCCTTTCTTTAATCCACTAGTGGATGAAGGCTCCCCCACACCCTTTGGCCATGCGGGTTTTTTTTACCATACTTCACGATATTGAGCAGTACAGGTTGGTCCATTGGGGGATCGCGGGGGGAGGGAGGAGGGTGCTCAGAACTTCTGCAGATGTCACTCATCACCGATGTTAGCCATGGCTGCGAATCAGATTTCCAGGTTCACAGTGGAGTGTGCTAACCACTTCCCAACCACTCCTCCCCTTGTATTACGATACACCTCATCAGTCGCGGCTTGTTGAACTCGCAGTCAAACTGAGTGCCGTGCAAGTCAGAGACATCGCATTATTGACTGTTGAGAAAGGTAAGTTGTCTTCGGCAGGGGCACATCGCTAGAAGGGATGGTGACCAATTATGGTGATGGGATGAAAGCCCAAGGAGCACACTAGAGCACGACCGATGGGGAGATGGAGCAAATGAGATCAGCCCGCATGCACGGACGGATTGTGATATCGCACCACCAACCACGAGGGAATGCTGACGGCGTGAAGATGGGATTTCATCCAGGTAGCGGACATAAAACGACTGACGATGTTGACATTTGAACTCGCGGCGAAACGAATGGCGAACGCACCAGACGAATCAATTAGCGCGAACGCAGCCAGAATCCCACTGGGACAACCACCGGGCGGGTAGCCGCCACGCAACCGGCCAAGGGGAAAGATGCCGCGCTTGACAGCGGTCGCAGAACCGAGCAGCGTCCCCGTGGAGCTGGCGAGAGTGCGGGCCGGGCAGGCGGCGGAGTGCCCTCGGGGTCACTTTTGCTCCTGTCGTGTTCAGGCGGAGTCGCGTCGCGTGACGCAGCCGCTGGGGATTTCACGCGAAAGGTCGCGGCGGATGGAACGGCCACTCGCCCCAGCCCCCCCCCCGTGCGTTGTGTGCGCGAGACGAAGGCCCCCCCCCCCCCGGCCGAGGGCTTGGCATCAAAATTGGGGGGTTGTGAGAGAGGGCGGCGCATTGCACGCGATGGAGAGGTGCCGCGGGGCAATGCCCTTGTTGGAATAGTAAACAGCAAGCAAAAAACATGGTTGAAAACGTCCGCTTGAGATTTAGTATTATATGAGTTATCGGGAAGGGTTGTAGTCTGAGCTGACGTGGGACAGGAATGAGATAATCTCTGTCCGATGCTTGGGGCGCAGCGACCTCCTGCCTGGTATGCAGCGGGTCGTCCGATCATTCCTGACCCTGACGCCTGCTGTATATTTGGAGTTTGCATGTTCTCCCTGTGGCCGCGTGAATTTTTCTCCGGGTCCTCCGGTTTTTCCCTCCACATTTAGAATGAAGGTGCGTTTAGAGCAATTGACTGCTGTACATGTCCACGTGATAAGCCACTTCGTTGAGCTATCATGTGTGGCCAGGTTGCTTCTGATAAAGAGTGATATAGCTCAGTGGGCCTTAGCTGGACAAAATAAAGTTCAGTTTTAGTTTACATGCAGTGTGGATCCAGGTCAGGCACGCAGCGAGCTCCGCTTCAGGTTTTTCCAGCCAGAAAAAAATCAATGCAGCCAACAGCCGTAAAAATTAAACAGGTCTGGAGACAACCCAGCAGCACCCATTGAAGCACGGAAGAGTACCTCCACTACCCTATTGTATTTCGATTTAAAGTTTTCGTGACTGCAGGGATTCATCTTCTTGGTTCTTTTGGTAAAGTCACGTAGAATGGAAATAATAAAAATAAAACATAATAAAATTATTCTCACGACGTTTCAGCCACAACGCAAGCAGCCATCCTCAGGTGGAGAGCAGGTCTGTCGAGTAGACAGAGTCTGAATGACACACTCCAGGCTTGGAGCGACTATTTAAGCTGGAATGGAGGGGGGGAAGGGCGCCTTGACAAAATAATTTGCATATCAAGTGGAATTTTGCATTTTTATGGGATAATGCAGATACCCTATTGTACTCTCTACTGCTCCTTTGTTTCTGTCAATTAAAACACCCACTACCTGAACCGGAGCGAGCCACGGCTGTTTGAGAGTTGAAAACAGTCGGGCGTGGTGCTGCCCACACCAGCCCCTCGTGCACCGTGCCGGCCTTAATAGGTGCTCGCAAACAGAACTCTCCCCAGCAGTGCGAATGGTTGCTGCACATTTGAATCGTTGACGCGCACGCACACCAAAGACGATACAAAGATCCCCCGCGTGGCCTTGAGCGGACTGTTGGGGCAAGCGCTGCAGCCTTGTACGGACGCACAAAGAAAATAAAAAAAAATGAGCGCCCGTTTTGTAGCCTTGACAAGCCCGTCGGCGGCGAGTGCTGTTAGCGAGCACCTCTGAATCACCGGCACACACGCACGCACCGGCACGCGGGCGAGCTGCACGTCACCTGGTAGTCGAGGGTGCCGTCGCGGCAAATGTACGAGCTGGCATCCTCCGTGGGCTCCACGGGGTCCTCGACGCCGGAGTAGGTGAGGCACGAGTCGGTGAGGCTGCGCGGGAGGTTGGCGCATGCGAGCGGCTCACGCGGCATCTCGGGGATTGCCGTCTGGCTACACAACTTGCGCATGTGCTCGGCGAAGAAGTCGGAGTAGCCCACGTTGAAGGAGGCGAGCGTGGTGTTGAACGTCGCCACGCTGATGGTGGAGATCTGAGACTTGACTGTAGGGCAACAGCAGAGCACGGGATGCCTCCGCTGGGTGTTTGGTGTTAATTCTAGATTTGAAGCTTTCGTGACTGCAAGGATTCATATTCTTAGGTTTTTTTCGGTAAAGTCACGTAGGTAAAAATTTTAAATTAAAAGAAAAAAAAAGTAAAATAAAAATAAAATCAAAATCACGACGTTTCGGAGGCAACACAAGCTTCCGTCTTCAGGTGGAACCGTCACAGCACGCTTGCTGTATCAAGTAAATGAGGAATTCCAAGAGATACAACCCCTCAACCAGTATATATACTGGGTAGTATCTCTCTCTAGTATCTCTTGGAATTTCTCATTTACTTGATACAGCAAGCGTGCTGTGACGGTTCCACCTGAAGACGGAAGCTTGTGTTGCCTCCGAAACGTCGTGATTTTGATTTTATTTTTATTTTATTTTACTTTTATTAATTTTTATTTTTATTTTTTACCTACGTGACTTTACCGAAAAAACCTAAGAATATGTTTGGTGTTATTTCGTTGCGGCGGATTGCACCCTTGTGGATTCTCTCTTTTTTGATGTTGTCAGTCTCTCGGTGAAAAACGTTCGCCAAGAGACTTGACAGCAATGAAGATACGGATAGAAGTAACCCAACCTTTTTGTTCGGTGTTTATCGACCGGTTGTTATAATTTGTTGTATTCGGTGAATGTTGTGTTTGCTGTAATGTGAAGTAACTGCAGCTCAGGGTTGACAGCAATACAAAGAAAACACAAATAGCTCACGTTGTGGTTTTTTATGTATAGATTCTATAGTATACGAACTTTGAAAGAAAATCCGATCTTGTTTAATTTATTTATTGCCTTGCATATTACCTTAAATTTAGCACACATGACAGTTTGTCCGTGTTCGTTTCTTAAGCTTATAAAACCAACATTTTCTTGGGAAAATAAAACAGGTTATGTGAGCTGTTTCATTGTATTTCTGAAAACCTATTCGAGATGTAAATAAGGTTATGAATCAAGTTATAAAAAATTTACTCCATTAAACCAATTTGTTAGTTGATATAGAGTATACGGATAACGCAAACATTTACTCTCCACCATTAACACGTACAGAAATTTCGATTTAAAGCTTTCGTGACTGCAGGGATTCATCTTCTTGGTTCTTTCGGTAAAGTCACGTAGAACTAAAATAATAAAATAATAAAAATAAAACTTAATAAAATAATTCTCACGACGTTTCGGCCACAACGCAAGCAGAGTCTGAAACTATTCAGACTCTGCCTTCTCGACAGACATGTTCTCCACCTGATTGCGTTGTGGCCGAAACGTCGTGAGAATTATTTGATTATGTTCTATTTTTATTATTTTATTATTTTCCTTCTACGTGACTTTACCGAAAGAACCAAGAAGACGTACAGAAATGTAACACTCTTACAACAGTTTACAAACACACGTAAATCAAACGTCCGTGCTGTTGCTGCTGATACACGAGACAGCACAGCTCACGCCCGACAATGAAAGGTCCTCCCACCTCTGCCTGAAAACAAACGACGGCTGTAATGCTCACAAAGACGCGTTCTGGGTGTTAATGTCACCACTCCTCCTGCAAACCTTCACCGTAGGTGGCGCGCGGAGACAATCTAAACAGGGTGAACGAAGCAACAACGGAACGCAGCTCGTAGATCTGTTTCTCGGGGCATTTGCACGGAATGAAGACGACAGCACGCGGAGTTTGTGACGCTACCAGTGAAATCCACTGAACTCGTCTGCGCTTCGTTACACTGCGCGCAATGCAGCAAAAACGTGGCCACACTCAAAGAGTTGCGGGCCAAGTTTTTACGCATTTCCTGGCGACCCCCGTTTGATAACATCGCGACAGTCTTGTGCCGTCAAAGTTCAGTGGATTGCACAGCCACTGTGCACCGCACACAAACAACGCACAGCAAGGTGCTCAAAGAGACACTGGTTTTAAAGAGACATTGCTCATTGAATAGCCGAGCATTCTTACTCCGCACTCGTTTAGTGCAAATGAAATAAAACGTCCACGAGTGTGGCCGATAAATTCGCGAATACGCCTAAAAAAAAAGTTTAATTCATCTCTGTAAACATTAGAAGGCTGCAATGCAACGGTTTGGCATACAAGCCGGAGAGTCGATATCCGTGCAATTGCTCAATTGCATTGCAAGAAAGTCCGTCTTTGAGGATGCCTGTGAAATTTCGTTACAAGCACTGAAGAAAGTGACACCTGGTGCCATATTTCACACGGACTTACTTTTATGGGAACAGACTCTACAGAGTTCAGATTTCCCCCCCCCCCCCCCATAACGGGACCCAAGTTTTATGGCGTCGTAAATACAGCGTGCAAATCTACCGGCCTCTGACAGTTATTATGGTTGCTTCCAGGTCATGCCAAATAGGCAAGGGCTCATATTTTTCAAAGTCTCCTCAAAATCTCTGCCCAATGTCTCTTCAAAAGCACCTTGTCCTGCTCCTAAATGATGTTCATATTTCCAGTGGCCCAACCCCGACACAGGCACTCAACGACTACGCGAGAGACAGGTTTGGTTTGTTCATTTACTTATAGGGGCATAAAACGGTGATGTACTGTATAACGACACGGTCATTTCACTGGGCCCTTTATTCCCTATGGCAGCTGTGCATTTCATGATGACACATTTAAAGTGAGCCTTTCCAGGATTTAGCTTCGAGCGCCACGGACAAATCGTGTGCTGGGCTAATTTTCACACCGCCTTAACTGCTTTCAGACTATCAATGTGGCTCCAAGTCAGAGGAAGATGCTCGCGCAGTCACATTTTCTTTCAGCAGCTGCAGCCATAATCAGCACTTTCTCACGCTTCCAAATAAGGACCTAAATACAGACTTATTATCCGCTCATGAGACGTGAACATCATGCCACGGTCTGTGCACAGCTGAGTCCGACAATGTACCCCAAATTACGGGCAGGGTCAGCATTCCCTGCTGACTTTGGAGAAGCATCGGTTGATTGCGCTAAATGCGATGGAGGCACATTTGGACAAACGCATTTGGCAGTACAGCTCTAACGAAGCGTTTTTGGGTCATCCCGCGTGTTGTTCAACTTTTTTTTTGCTACACCTCCAGGGACCTTTCTTTGGCTCCCAGCACGTGGAGCGAAACGTCGGAAATCATGCCGAATAACATGCGGTGCACAACCACCCCCCCCCCCCTCCCTCCCATAAAAAAAACACATCGGAGAGCTATACAGGGCAAATGCAAAAAAACTCAACGGCAAACACTGGCCATTTTCTTGAGCCATTACGAGAAATAAAGGGCCCTCTCTTACTACTCTTAGTTCTTTCGGTAAAGTCACCAAGTAGGTAAAACATTTAATTAAAATTAATAAAAATTAAAATAATAAAAATCACGACGTTTCGGAGGCAACACAAGTCTCCGTCATCAGGTGGGACCGTCACAGCCAGATTTGCCGCATCAAGATGATTAATTATAATTTAATTTTTTACCTACGTGACTTTACCGAAAGAACTAAGAGTATTAATCCTTGCAGTCACGAAAGCTTCAAATCTAGAGCCCTCTCTTACTGCCATCTCTGCGTTAATCGCCGAGTCCCACTTTCACGAGGGGGAGGTGGTGGTAGTGGTGGGGGGGGGGGGGAGGTGTTGTTAAAATGGCACAGACCTTCCTTCAGGCTGTTGTCCCCGTGGCTGTTGGAGTGGTCGGGGATGTCACTCAGCAAAGCATGCTGCGAGTGCGAGTGCACGACATGCTGGGAATGGAGCAGAGCATGCTGGGACTGAGCGTGCCTCGTGTGCAGGCTCTCAATCTCGGCGGTGTCTGAGCTCCCGCGCCGGGAGAACTTGCCTGCGAGCGAGAACACCCACACACACACACGCGCGCGCACCACACACAACGAAAACGACAACAGAGTGGCAGGGAGCATCGCCACAGAAACTCGTCCGGCCCTCCCAAGTGAAATCCAATCGCAGCCACTTGACCACCGGCCAGAGCCGCGTTCTGCATTTGCTGAGAATAATCGTAGCGCGGTCTCGTAAGCTCACACCGTGTCTGCTCAACGCGACCCATTGCCTCGGCGATGAACACGTAGCGGGGCTTACCGGTAAATATTAATTAATGCTGCGCACGATGTCAAATCGACAAACGCGCACTTGCGTGCCACATTTTGAATTTGACTGGTGGTACGAACGCTGCGTTTTGATCGGCAAGCCTGGTACCAATCCGATCTGGGGTTGACTGTCCCACTCGCTGCGCACTTCAATTAGCACACAGATCGGGTATGACCGGTGACGGGAAGTCCCCTCTGCAAGCAGCGCCTTCACAAACAAGATTCGCGCAGCAGCAGCATCAGCAGCAGCAGCAAGCAGCCAGCAGCAGCACACCTTCCCAAAACACACTAACCCCTTACGCCTCGCCACTGCCATTAATTAGCGCGCATCGCACGCACGCGTTTGCTCACGACAACACGCGTGCGCGGTGACACGTAGCGCCGTCCGTCACGTTTTCATGAGATTCTTTGTCCCACCTGAATGAAGCGACCGTATGTGTGTGTGTGTGTCTCTCTATCTCTCAGGCGAGCATGCAACACAGTGATTAATGTTGACGAGGGCGACGCGGGTTGCACAACGTCAAGGCGTTGAGGGGTTACACAACAAGACCGCTCTGGTTAACAAAACGTCGTGGACTGCTGTATATACGGACATATGATTTGCAAGGTCGGCTTTGCTTGCAGCACACTATGTTGTTATATACAGCGAGGGCAGCAAACAAGGCTTTAACATTATTGTTTTGAGCTTACAAAGCGAGGCGACAATGTTGAAACGTTAGGGTCAATTGTTTACCGTGGCTTTAATCTCTGTTACTGGCAAAAAAGGGGTGATGTCATGACGGTTACTAGGAAATTGAAATGCGAAAGCCCATATTGCCTTACAGCTCATGCATACATAAGGCATCACATCACACGGGAACAAATGTCAGTAATATGTAGTAGCATCTGGCCACCTTTTAGATTCCGAGTATGTCACCAACCAATGACAGGATAAAACCAAAGTTAATGACACCTATAGTGCAAGCCGCAACATCGGCAAGATTCTGATTCTGATGTATTAATATTCTCCATCGATTTGATGAATCGTCACAATGGATGGATGGAGGGAGGAGAGGCATGTTTCCCTTCAAGAATCAGTTCTCATTTGCTCTCTTTACTATCTCATTTGCATTGTTTTAGTGTTTTTACTGGTTTGTTTGTACAGTTTTTGTGCATTCTATTAGCCTAAATGTACATGGCCATATTATTTCCAAATAACTCACGTAAACTCTAATTGATTCTTGCACGCACAATTGATGCCTCCATCGCAACCGATTAAAAAAAACAGACATTTGAAGATAATCTTCTTGGTTCTTTCGGTAAAGTCACGTAGAATGGAAATAATAAAATAATAAAAATAAAACATGATAAAATAATTCTCACGACGTTTCGGCCACAAAGAGAATTATTTTATTATGTTTTATTTTTATTATTTTATTATTTCCATTCTACGTGACTTTGCCGAAAGAACCAAGAAGATGAATCCCTGCAGTCACGAAAGCTTTAAATCGAAATTTAAAGATAATGTTCGTGTCAGTTTGAGTCCATCGTTACATGCCTATGATTTATCGTAAACATTGTTTCCAATAATGCAGACGGAGCGTTTACAACGAACATCAAACAGCCAACCTACAGGAGATGCTTAGAAGCCAATTTCATCCCTGTTGATCATTGCACACTGCAAGATAAAAGCTCTTCCTCTGGCGCAGCCCACTGCCGCTGCAGTTCACTTTTGCAGCAATGCAGCAATGCAGCAGCACATTCGAGGCATAATAACACCACCAATTCGGCGACAAACGTAGATTGTTAACCAATTGCAATGTGCATGCGTAAGAGCAAATTTTTTTTCGAGATTCTTAGCAATCGCGATGTGTCCATTGCATTGCGTGCATAAGAGCAAATATGTGTCCATAATAGAGCTTTTTTTGGGCTTGATCGCGAAAGCCAACGTGTTAAACTGACTCACCTCTATGGGGAGGATACTTTTCTTCAAACCAAATATTTGTTTCTACATTCTTAACGAAAGCGATGTGTGCGTCCATAAAAGCAAATATTTGTTAAATGCTTTATATTAAGTTCGCTTGCTTGCTTAGGACCGTGCAAAAAACATTTTTCCAAAATTTAACACTTTAGGAATTTTTTTTTCAGATTTAATTTAAAATACCAATGTGATACAAATGAAACTCTTACTCAAGAAAAACAGAAATGAATAATAAAATAAAACCGATGCCACGCATATAAAGGATTTATAGTGAAAAACTTTGTTTTTACGGGTTTTCTTATGTTCTATTCACACGTCATATGCAATGCGTTCGCGTTCGCGTGCCTTCACTGCTTGTTGTGCACCGTTTGTGGTCCTTCCCCCACCCCCCCGAACCTCCGATTAGCGCGATTGGCTACGTACGGTGCAATGGAAGTGCAACACGCAAGTGCATACAAGCCTCTACTTTTAGCACAATGCGATTTAAAAAGAGAATCGATTCTTAGATCAAATCGTGACAATTCAGCAGCCCGTTGGCGGGGTGGGGGGGGGTGTGTGAGTCGATAAAGACCCCAGCGAGGCATGCACCACACGCTGCCTGCTTCACGCGCGAGGAAGCCCGGTCACGTGGGTAAGTGGGCCAGGGTTTAACCAAGCTGGACTTTTGAGAAGGTTATCGTACGCACTGCAGAGTGCAACTAACACGAATTGGAGGAATTAACGTTGGCTTTGGTTTTCCTGACATCAGACAAACGCACAAAACATTGACGCTGTGCCACTGCAAACGTGATTTTTTTTTATCTGTTATGTAAACATCAAATGTCCAGTTGATTCGGCTGCACTTAAAGCCGCGCATTTTTCTTTTGAGGGCGGGCGGCAAAACATTTTTTACGGGAAATAGTGCCGTCGGTGTTTAATTCCTGTCAACACCTTATCAGTGCCCTACCTTATTACAGACCAATTCAGACCTTATTGGTCACCCCGTGCCCCTTATACATCTCAACGTTCATCCGACAAAGTCCCATCGCAAGGGAGACACACAGACACATTTCTGTTTGCCCGCATCTAAACGGCTGTACGCCGCATGGACCTGAAAACTGCATTTCCCTGTACAAGAATACGGGGTAAACCGTATGGGTTGACAGCTTCGGTGTTTATCCAACGGAGCCATGAAGCGCGTTGCGGCGAACGCGCTCCGCAGTAAACCGCCGTGCGGCGCGCGTGTGGATCTTTTGAGAACTCAAAAGAGAAGAGCTCCCCTTGAGAGTCGCCATCGCATTATGCGGCAAACTCCCGGCGGTGCTCGACACAGGCAAGCGCTCGAATTACATATTCAGAGGCAGGCGAGATCGGTGGCTATCTGACAAAGACAAAGATCCACCCGTGTAGCCTTCAACAGGCTGTTGGGGCAAGTGCTGTTAGCGAGCACCTATGAAGGCCGGCACAGCACACGAGGGGGTGGGTCGCGAACACCACGCCCGGCCACCTTTGTCTCCCCAGTGGCGATGTTTACACACCGCACCGGGTACTCATTTGAGGCTGAGTCGACCTAGGGGAGGCCCAGGACCGGTTCAGATTATCGTCACTGGTGTTGGCTGTGAGCGGGAATTGAACTCGGGTGTCAGGTTCGTAGCGCAGAGCCCTAACCGCTACACGATCGCTCCCCACCGGATAGAAAACACACACACATTGGGCTTTAAATAAAGTAGACTTTCTCTCGTGGAAAACCACCCATATACTTAACATTAAACTAATAAACAAAGACTCCATGGAGGTGGCTTGCCAGCCCGTAGCCGTAACGCATAAACAACGACCAGGAACACACGTGCACTGATACGGGCAGCTTGAATGCATTTTTTTTGTTGCAATGGATAAACACGCACACACAAGAAGAACGTTTTAGCTCGCACAAAGGACAAGGGGAACAGAAATGATATAATATGCGACACGGGACTGTACTGTACACATTAGCAACAAGCACGCATGGCCTTCGTTCCGCAGATGGTTCCCGTGACTAAAAAAATCTACGCTGTACAACGAACCTCGTCACTCAGCATTTACGGTGTGAAGCAGCCCCCCTTTCTCGTGCGTAACATTGAAGAGTCTCACCAGGGACAGCAGGCGCCGCCACCTGAATACGTAATTGGGCTCTGGGAAGGCGTTTGTGTGGGGCAGCGCACGGCTTATTTGACTAATACCGCATTCAAGATCAAGTGGTCGTCTTTTGGCCAAAGCCGTCGACGACCCTCTGCCAGATACCGCAGCTGCTGCACAGTATTCAAGGCCACGAGTGGACTCGCTCCTCCCTAAGTTCATGACCTCCTTCGGCTCATGTATATTCCATCAAGATCATTAAGAGCCTCAGATTGCGCACTGCTCACTGTCACCACGGTCTCGAGGCTTCACACTCGGGGGTGGCGGTGCCTTTGAATACTCTTAGTTTTTTCGGTAAAGTCACGTAGGTAAAAAATAAAATTAAAATTAATAAAAAAAGTAAATAAAATTATAAATCACGACGTTTCGGAGGCAACACAAGTCTCCGTCATCAGGTGGGACCGTCACAGCCAGATTTACTGGTGCCTTTGCATTTCCGGCACCTAAACCGGGCAACTCGTTGCCCTTCGAGCTCAGGACTTCCAAAACACTTACAGGTCTTCAAATCTCGATTTAAAAAGTATACGTTTGAAAATGGTTTTCTCTCTTTAGTTTTTTTTTCAAATATATTTCTCACTTCTTCTTTCCTCGGTCGATGTTAAACTCTTTCCGCCTTTCCATGCACAGCGCCCCGAGAACGATTGCTTAAGGGCGCTTTACACATTTCAATAACTACTATTATTCAAACACGATGCTTTCCGTGGCCATGCGTGTGTGGTCCAGGCGGCACCGCAGTTCGCACTGCTCTGAGCCACGAAGCAATTTACGCCGTTGTCTGTCAAATGCAAGTGATGCAGGCGCGACTGTGACCCACCCACCCACCGTGTTCACCTCTGCGGATTTCCCCCCCCACCCCTCCCAACCGACCAGTCTTATCCACAAAGGCATCATGTTATTTTTCTGCCAACATCTACAAGAACGAAGTGACCGAAGTTCCCTCCTGAAATCCCCACCCGGTGCTCGTCTGTGTGCCTGTCGGTGGGAACAGAGGCAACAAACGTGTGGTTTGCCTGCCGGGGCGAGGTTTCCTCGAACTCTTCGACAGCTCCGCTAGCACTTCTGCAATAGCCGGAAAGGATCTTTAAAGTGCAAAGTGGCCCATTTAGAACGTACATATCGTGGAAATTATACACGTGTACTTAGCCACGTGGTGCTAAGCATACTCCCCTGACAATTACAGACAGAACTCAATTCTGTCTCCCCATGTTAAAAATATACATTATAATCTATCTGCCTATATTTTCCAGGAGAGATTGTTTAATCAAGAAAACTCTGGACCAGTTTCGAACGTCTGGGTCTCGTAAGAGTCGGGCTTCTTAAACAAACGCTGCTGGATTAACAGAATATGTTATTGGCAAGAATACTCCAAATCAAATATTGGACCCCGGTCCAATGCAAAGAGCGACACGTACGCAAACTCTTTGTGTGGAGATAGCTCGGAGTTCCCTGGCAATGGCCTATTCAGAAAGAGCAGTGTGAGATTCTAAGTCTGGTACCTAAGCCACGCAAACATTCAGTATACTGGCCTGCCAATGGCGAATTTAGAAAGTGCACCGCGAGAGCAGTTGACGCTTTGTAGCCGCCAGGGCAAAAGCGACAGTGGTGACAACAGATTTGGGGGGGGGGGGGGGGGTGAGGCGAGGTGGGGGGGCCGGGTTAACAATTTTGGGGTCACTTATATTTCTAGATTTGAAGCTTTCGTGACTGCAAGGATTTTTTAATTTGTTTTATTTTAATTTGTTTACTTTTATTAATTTTAAAAATGTTTTACCTACGTGACTTCACCGAAAAAACCTAAGAGTATGAATCACTTATATTTGTATGGGTCTGTTGGTCGACGCCGTCGATCTCTCGCGCACGTGCGCACGTCTAACCCAGGATGGCGGTCTGCCAGCCGGTGCGCTCCGTCCCACCGCTGAAGGAGAAGGTGCTGCGCGTGGGCGAGGCGTCGCCGGCGGTGGCGGCGGCGTCCTCTTGGACCAGGAAGGGCACGCCCATGCGCCGCTGCCGCTTCTTGCCCTGCTGGTGCGCCGGGATGGAGCCCTTCCGCTCGCGGTCCTCTCGGCGACTCTTAAACTGGCGGCGGGAAAAACAGAATCGGAAATATTTACGTGCGCCGGAGGAATCCGATGAGCTATGATGCTCTTTTTAAATACTTGATATTAAGTTCGCTTGCTTGCGTGCTTAGGACCGTGCAAATCTTTCGGTCGTTTTTTAACCCACTTCCCGTGATCCAATCGAGCTGACATTTTGCACACAGACTCGTTGTGCGTGACAATGCATTTTCGTGAAAAATGTTTTCCAAAATTGTACACGGTTTAGGGAAAAAGAAATAAATATTTAATTACCAATTGCTTAATGCTGCCAGACAATCATCTGACCCATAGGTGGCAGCCATCTCAAGCCAGAGGACGAGAGGACTCTAGCCGCCCCGATGCCACGCATATAAAGGATTTATAGTGAAAAACTTAGTTTTTACGGGTTAATTTTTTACAGATGTCCTGTAGGGTTCCACAGATATCCGGATGATTGTGGAGATGCGGTGAGTGCAATAGATGAGTGGACGCAATGGGAATATATGTGATGCGTGAATTCGGTGAAAGCGAAATTGATGACGGTAAATTATGATTAATGGATGGAATGAATGAATGAATGGGGAATGAGTGATCGCCATAGAATGAGAATATGAAGAGGGAGCAGTAACGGTGATGGTTATGAGGGGTGATTAAGGGGTCGTAGGGTGGGTTCGAGGAAATAAGTGAGTTTGGAGTGAGGAGCGGAAACTAGTGAGCGAAGGTGACTTTAATGTGGAGGGGAAGTGTATAGGATGGGGCATTTTTTGGTATCTCAAATGTATTTTGCCACCCCATTGTATTCCACTTGTGCTCTTAGTCGCACGTCATGAGACAAAGAAGCCATCTGGATCTCTCGCGGAGGAGTGAACCCCCTCCCAACCGCACGTTAGAGAAAGGCCCACGGAAGTGGACATCATAGAAATACTTTCGAGTTCCCTTCAAGTGATCTCTAATCTGGAAACTCGGGGGCAGCACTTACCCATCTGCCCTACTGCAAATAATGTTTTGTCTTTAATTCCCCAGAGCTGGAATTTAGGTCAATTAAGCTCAGAACCCAATGTAATAGAATCGTTTCTTTGGTACAGCCTTTTGTGATTTGGCGACAACCATCAGCTCGCTACCCTTCAGAACCTCGTTAATTCGCAGGCAGCGATCTGGATTCCAACTCCGCGGTGCCAGTTCAGCGCTCTGAATTCTGAGATGCCCTCACATCTCCTGGCATTTAAACATTTCAGAAATATCCACCGTACTGCTGAGCCCTTTGCTGCAATTAGCAATGAACGTTTGATTTATGTCATCAATAACGATTTAATATTATAATAATTAATTGACTGTAATTTAAAGAGTCAGTAATAGTTGTGGCACGAATTTTTTTCTGCTTCAGTGACCTGACACAATAACGAATAAAAAATAAGTATTAGTTTTCGGTGATGGAGATTTTAAAATATATATATAATCTCAACTTTTCGGCAAACTTTCGATCTTCAGTAAGACGTCACCCACGGTGTTGGGCGTACACATTTATCACGCTCACAAATACTTGTCTTCTTAACATTTGCAGCACACGATGTATTTGTTAACAGCGTAAACGGTGCTCAATCACCGGAGCACAGAGCAGCTTGCTAATCGGGACATTTGGCCGTGCCTCACCACACGGGTCAATGCAGGTTGGTGAAGGTGGCGACTAAAGGGCAGAACGATGATGGATTATTGCTGCACCACCCTCTGCTGCCACACACACCTGCCTTTTGCGCGTGGCGGTAACCCATCCCAAGCACCGTCCAGGCTCAGCCCAGCTTAGCTTGCTAGTCAAGATCTAACAACATTGTTGAGCGTCGAGTGAGCAGACTCACCCGCTTGAAGATGCTGGCGCTGATGTCGGTGGTGAGGTCTGGCACGGCCGATCGCCGCTGGCTCGTGGTCGACACCTTCGGGAACGGCTCGCAGTTCAGCAGCTCCGGCTCTTCCTTCCTCTTGCCGGCCATGTCCTGGGAAACACAACTCGCTTTTATGACAAATACATCTTAGAGTTGAAGAGTATGTCACACACATAGAAGATTAGCACGGTGTGAAATAAATTCAAAATACATACGACAGACTGTTGGGGCAAGTGGTGTTGGCAAGGACCTATTAAGGCCGGCACAGCACACAAGGGGGTGGGTGGCCAGCACCACGCCCGGCCGCCTTTGTCTCCCCAGTGCTGATGTTTACACACCACACGAGATACTCATTTAAGGCTGAGTCGACCTAGGAGAGGTTCAGATATTTACCACTATTATTGGCCATGAACAGGAATCAACCTCAGGTCGCCAGTTTCGTAGCGCAGTGAACTAACCACTGTACAACCACTGTCCTACATGTATAAGTGCTGCTTATGTATAACACACTCAAAGGCATGATTCTATCGCTTGAGTTTCATCGCCACCATCAGCCATGGTCTATCAACAGCTGGATGATGGCCTTCCCAAGTCGCCACCATCTCTCATAGTCTCACGGTGGATTAATTCCTCATTTGGCTGCCACTCCATCACTAGTCTTCGCCATGGGCCATCGTTCCTTCGAGACAGATTTCCTCCTCAATGCCACTTTTTCAAAAAGTCAAAACAATTCATCTGATCCATGTACTCACGTAACTTTACTCTTGATTTTTTTTTTTTACAAAATTGAAGCTACATATTTGAAGAAAAACATTTTCACGTGCCAAAATTACTCTGAATGCAAAACATTCTGAGATGTGATTGTGATGAAAAGTGTGACATCACGGGACAATGGGGGATGATGATGACAGGATGTGGCCTTAATCCGGCAGTGGAGAGACAATGGCTGATGATATTTAAATATAAGTGTCTGCTAGGCACACATCAAATCAGTGATTAATCGATTGGAAGACATTTATAACGTTCAAGAAACATGCATAGAATCACGTTCGTCAAAATTAATAATTTACTATTCGTGCAAATTATATGCAAATGCTACATTTCAGATAGTTGAACAAATAACAAAACAGATGGCAGACTGAACATATGAGACAGATAATACAAATTATATGGTATAAACAAGGCATAGCAATTTATCGTTATCAATTCGTGACTGTATTTTATGACAACTCGTCAAATCAAACAGCAGTGGGAAGGTTTAATTTAAATTACATGACGGGTGAAGCTCTTCTACTGGAACTGGGACAACTGATAATCGATGTGGTAACAGATTACTTAAATCGCCTGCCTGTGCAGCTCTGACGACGACACAAACGCCAAGCTTCCTTGGCAATATGTTGCACTCGCGCGGACAGCAACCGACAATCATGACGATGACCGATGACGATGACGGTGCTACAAACTATGAAACTATAAACTCTTTTTATTTTACTAGGTAAAGTCCACTGAGCTATATTGCTGTTTTTTCAGAAGCGACCTGGCCACGTGGAAAGTAATAGCAGCCAAATACTCTAATACGCATGCTTCTAAATGTGTAGGGGAAAAAAAACGAAGGACCCGGATAAAAATCCACACGACCACTGGGATAGAGACATGCAAACTCCAAATATACAGCAGGCATCAGGGTCGCGATCGAACCCACGACCTGCCGTATACCAGGCGAGGTAGTTAACATCTCGCCACCGTGGCGCCGCGGTACGGCCAGGCAGCCAGTCGGCCAGCCAGCGTGTCGGTGCTCGCCTGCGTTTTGCGAGTGTTGACGAGCGAGGGCAGCACGGCCACCGAGTGGCTGCGAGGCCGCGGCGGGACGTCGGGCTCGCGGCGACCTCCCTGCTCGGCGTGCTCCTCCAGGATCTGGCGCAGGCGCTGCAGGAAGAAGGTGAGCCCCCAGTGGACGCCCTCCTCCGACCAGTGCGGCTGGAAGAGGCAGCGCAGCGCCGCCACGTCAAAGTACGTCGCCTGGTTCAGCTTGACGTCCGGCGGGGATCCCGCCTCGGCGCTGCGAAGAGGGGGAAGGGACGGGCAACAGATGGGGCCCAACTTTACGGCGAGAGCAACGGTTAAACCTTTTGCCGTTCCGATGACGTACGTGTACGTCATCAATTTTTCATCCCAATCCAATCTGATGACGTACGTGTACGAGACCAGAAGAAAAACTCAAATAAATTTTACGGCACTGAGGCTCCCACAAGGCCATGCGGGAGGGCGTGTGGCACAGTTTGGCGCCCGCTATCATATAGTGTGGTCGTGTCGCTACAGTTCTCTATGGTGAGTACAATGCATGTAAAAACAACGGCGCCTATGCCTCTCTAATTTGTTTTTACGCTGAACCGCTTGCACGTTCCGAGATTCAGCGGTGAACAGGAGCCACCCTGCAACTCGCAGACGTCTCTGAATGGGAAAGGGTTACGCGAAGGTAAAGGTGCAGTGGAAGGGTTTCCCCTCGAGAGAGCTCCAGAGAATGTTTGGTCTACCCCTTCCAAGCTGGTCCGACGTCGTTGTATGTATGCCGAACGTCTTTCGCACCGTACGTAGCCAACCGTGCTAATCGGAGGTGGGAATATCCACGCTTTACCCCACCACACAAGACCTGTACACATTTAAACGGCTGGGTGGAGATCGAAGAAAGTGGCCGCTGTGTCAGCCGCCACCCCGGGAAATCTAACAGGTAACCTCGAGATGAACGACTTTAACATTATCCCACGGCGGCATCCCCAGAGCAATAAACTGTGGCGAAAAGCACTCCTCGTGTGTGTCATCTCGTGCCACGTTACGCATCCACATCGCCGGCGGGAGGAGGGGGGGGGGGGCCCTTACGCTGCGTGGAGAACGGGGGCGACCGGTGCCGGGTGCTCGCACTGGCACGAGGAAGCGCCCGGGGCGGCGTGATTGGCTCCCGCCTGGCACAGCTCACACACCACCTCGATTGCCTGCTGCACATGCGGCACGAACACGCGCACACATCGCAGCGTGGATACATTCAGCGTCCGCATGGGATCGTAGCGTCAGGGAGGTACGGTTGCATGCCTTGATGGAGGGTCGCGCTCATTCCACGCACAGGGCTCGCCACAAATGAACCGCGGTTGCCTCGCTGATCTCGGCAATGAGCTTAAACCATCAACAAGCGAACTCCGTTCATCGCCGCAGCGGCTTTTGGCTGGCCGTCGAACAAAGATGTTCACTGCATCGCGCGCTTTCGAGGTGTGATTCTGCGGCCGTCTGGAATGCTCTTCCATTCGATATTAGGAAGCAATGCATTTTTATATCTAGTTTGAAAACTCATTTCTTTAGAACTGCTTTTTGTGTTTCGTTTGTTGTCCTTCCCCCGCACCTCTGATTAGCACGGCTGGCTACGTACGGTGCGAAAGAAGTTCAACAGACACACATATAAGGAACTTTACAAAAACAGTATGCATGTTTATTTTTATCGTGAGAAACAGTCAGCCGTAGTTTTGGGCAAATACCCGTAGGCTCACACACAGAGACCTGCAGATCCATACAAAAACGCAAAAAAATAACCACAGATTCACATAGAGACCCATGTAACACAAAACAATGTGGCTTTATGTCGCATCTACATGCGGCCACATCTCAAGATGCTGCACAGAAACAACGTGCGTGCGTTTATTTTATCATAGAGAGGCGGTCAATCATAGGCAGAAGAAAATACCCATAGACACACGGACATCCACAGACTCACATTGAGACCTACAAACTTACCCACAGGCCTGTACATAGAGGACCAGATTAACGCGGTGACCCAAAACGTACAGTTGAATGAGGCTTCACATAGCATCGATATGCAACTTCATATCAAGATGCTGTGTAGAAATATCGGGAATGTTTATCTTGTACACAGAGAGAGAGAAGATGGGCAGTTAAAGGTCAGACTCGAACAGGAGTTGTCAGCAAAGAAGGCTAGGGGGTGGGACCTCAAGCACCTGGAGGCAGCACAGGAGAAAGAGTGACCTCCCATTGAGCAAAGGTTAACTGGTGGCTTTAAAATAAATCATTGGTTGCCAGAGCGGAAAGTGTGTGGAGGGGAGTAGAGCGAGATGGCAGGGGGAGAGGCGGTAGGAGAGTGTGTGGAGGGGAGTAGAGTGAGATGAGAGAGAGAAGACCATGGATGATTTGTGATCCTGAAATTGACCTGGGATTGGATTGGAGCTGGTGGAGTGATGTGGTTATATTTTTTATGGACGCTGAACATGTGCAGTATACAGTGTGTTCAAATATAACTTCATGAAATTGGCACGATTTTATAGATATATATGATAGATATGCCACTGCTGATAAATAACACGCAGATTTAATATATATTCCCTTCAGTGTAATGTTCTTTAATTGCTCTTGTAATTGCAGTTTATGTATGCACTTATTAAAATCTCAATTGATAATTTCATTAAGAACGCACAATTTAAAATAAGTTAAAACACAGACCTCCTGGAGCTCATCCTTCCTGTTGGGTTCTGTCGTCAGCGGACTTAACAGCAACACCCTCTTAGCTGTAAAACACACATGGGTTTTCTCGATACAAAGCCCCGATGTACAATTATGCTGCAGGAGCTCTTCATAGGGGCCATCCATTGAGTAGGTACGCAAAAATCTGTCAAAACTTTACCGCTCCCCCCTCTCCCTGTACACACGCGTACTTTTTACACCCCAACCCTCACCTGTGTACGTACGCTTAGACGCACCCCCCCCCACCCGAATCCTATAGAACGGCCGATATTTAATCCACGCAGAAACGATCAAGAATTAATATTATTAACGTGTTTAAGCAAATAGATAGTCCACCACCGGCTGCATTAAATTGCGTACCTTGGCCACTTATTTTGCTGAGCTGCGTGATAGCTGCAGTCAGGGTCACGGTGGCATACAAGTGGCACCTTTCCCACAGTCCCACTTCTCCCGGCAGTAATTGGTCTCATAGCTGAAGAAACTGAACTGTGGCTCATTTGCAGGCCAATGTAGACGAATTATTATCGAGACATAATCCCCCCCCGTTTCCTATGCGTACATTGTCAGTAGACCCCCCATACGCAAGCGTACGCATTTGGGTTAACCCCCTACCCCCTCGATGCGTACGTACTAAATGGATGGCCCCATAGCAGTTGAGTGCTCTTTCAACTAGGCCAGCAAAAACATCCTCTGCAACAAAGCATTTCAATCAATCAAATATTGACGTCTTTAAGGCACATTTTCTTTAAATCAGTGCCCCTTGCACATAAATTATCCTTCCATTAAAACTTTAAAAGCGTGCAGTTTAAATGGTAAATAGGTTAATCTACAACCATACGTGTTATAACGTTCATTTAATTTTCACCTGTAAAAGCCAGGCCGAACGGGCGAACGTTTTAAGTTCATTTGTAAAAAATAAACGTTCTGGACGGTCAGGCAGTCCCTCACGTGACGAGGAATGGAATTCTACAGGGTAGGAGCTGCCTAAGCAAAGGAACAACGCCTCAGATGTCTTGCAGTCTCACCCTGGGGATGTTAAGCGAGTCCCTCCTCGGTGGATCGAACCAGTTGGGAGGGGCAGTAGGGAGTCAAAGATTATCTCTGAGATAGCGGGCTCCCTGGCCGTGTAGGGCTTCACAGGTCAGCAGACTCACGCTGAAGGTGATCACGCCATGTCAACGTGGCAGTCAATGCAACCCGCGGGGCACAGACGTCATACGATTGACCCGTTGCACGATTTCTTGGATTTTCTGTTTGCACATAGTCACTTGAAGATGTTTTCTTGTTCATGTTTTAGTTTTTTTGTTTGTTGCGGTTGCACCCGATTCAAGAGCCGAATGGCTCACAAGGCTATACCTAATAAATTAACTTTGAACTTGATTGGATCCTAAACGTGTACCAGTCGATAACCTGGCAGGAGACATTCTGCACAAAGCTGCAGCCAACGGACATCAACCCTCTGGGTAGCCCGAGGACTCGGGCGTTGCAATTGTCAAAAGACTCAGGTTTACAGTAGTAGTAGTTTTAATAACTTCTAATGCCTACTGCAGGACTTGTGTTTCCACCCCCCCCCCTTCTTTTCTCGCGAGTGCAGTACAGTACCGGTGATGATGTTGCGGGTGGGTTTAATGAGCGCCGCGAAGGCGGGAATCTCGGGAAGGCGGTGCTCCCACATGGGCTGCCAGATCACCTGCCCGCTAGCCAGTCGGAAGGTCAGGTCCGACTCCTGACGCAGCGCCACACACGCACACGCGCACAAACACACACGCACACACACACGCACACACACGCACACACGCACACACACGCACACACGCACACACACACACGCACAAACACACACGCACACACGCGCGCACACACGCGCACACACACGCGCACACACACACGCACACACACGCACCCGCACACATGCACACGCACACACGCGCGGTCATAAGCACATGCACGTGCCGTAGAAGCCCCTTCTCTTAGCGACGGCCATTGGCTCCACGAAACTGGGCGTTAAGTGAGTCGGGCGTTAAGCGAGTATAGGAAGCACATGTTAAAGGCTTAATTGGTTCCGATGGAATCGAAAGTAACCCCTTTTCACTTAAGAAAACGTACTCTATAATATTTAAACAAATGATGTTAATACATAAGGATACTAACAACATTTTAAGCACGTAATATGAAAAGAAATACGATAATCAATGCATTAATTAATACTTATTGTACCTACAACAGCCCGTCGTTAACAGGAAAATGGTCGGTAATCGATTAGTCGTTAACAGGGGTGATCAGTAAAAAGGGTTCTACTATACACATATATGGGGTATAGAACACAAATCCAAACATGCAAGAACCAAAACAACTCACAAGTTAAGTACGTCCCAGGGCAACAACACTGAGTCTCCCATGGTCCAGGTTACCAGGATAAAGTTATTGTCAAACAGGCCCCATTGCATTGTTGTTCGATCCGTACAAGAGTCATCTAAAATGGAATACGCTCGATCTCATCAGAGAATCAGAAGCGCAGTAAGTTTGAGTCTGTAAAGTACTTGGATCGTCGACCACCATGCATTAACAGTGGTCATAGCCTGCGTGGTCGTGGGCCACAGAGGGCAGTGCATTAAAATAAATTAGTCGTACTGTACTTCTATGCTCCCGCGTATATGTTCCCTGCCTTCACCAAACCAGCGTGTCCAGGCTACGCTCAAATTCCCCCGTGGCGTGAACAGTCTGTCGTCCAGCAGTGGATTGACAAACGGAGCCTGACAACGCGCATGCACAACGGCCCATCGCCACGCTTATGAACACTCGTCGCGCAGCCTCTCACCTTGATCCTGTTGACGAGCGGCGCGAAGAGGAATACGAAGAGCTCAACGGTGGCCATGGAGAGACCGTAGGGGCAGCGTCCGGTCACCTCCCCGCCGTCGGGAGCCGGCGTGGACCCCGGGGTCACCGCGTGGCTCGGAGACGCCTGGTTCGCCACCTGGTGCAGGAACGCAGTGCTGCTCGATCCACCGCCTCCCGCACCACCACCACCACCGCCGCCGCCGCCTCCTCCACCACCACCACCGCCGCCACCTGCGCCGTGGCTGATGGTCCCCCCGCCGCGATTCAGGAGGGAGCCCCCTCTCGATGCAGCGCACTCCTGCGGCGCCTCCAGGAGCATCCAGTGCAGGGTGTAGAGAAGTTTTGTCTCCGCCACGCCGAGCTTGTCTTGGTGGCCTGAGGGTGGTGGGGTTCGGGGGGAGGGGGGGGTGGTGGTGGTCCATGCGGCGTTATCGTCCGCGCGGATGAATCAGCGCCGCCTGCGTTACGTGGTTGAAGCGACGCGGGCATTGACGGTTGATCGCAATTCGTGGGAGATGGAAGGAAAGCGCAGGGGTGCAGCAGATAGGTGATTAGTCTGCGAGGTAGCTATTGTTGCTTACAGTCTCCACGACGACGCTCGTTGATGAGTTTGCGTTGCGCATTGAAAAAATATTCGTCGAACTAAGGACCCCTCTGTGAAAGAGAGGGTACTTGTCTATAACATCTGTCGGTTCCCCAGTATCGATTCGAGCAAGTCACTGCTGATGAGATACTACATGTCGAACCCGGTCCAGTTTGCTTGTGTTGCATCATGCTGCTGAAATGATGTTCTCCCAGAAAATCGTAGTGCGCATGGGTTGTGGATAAAAAGAGATGCGGACCGACAGTTATGTGAAGGAGACGTTGTCGGCTTATCTCGATTGTTAGATTGGAGAAAGATCGCAGCTTTTGAACGATGGTGCTGGATATTAATTTTACCTGCTCCTTGGGACAACAAGAAGAACCAACAAAAGTCTACTCATCACAAGAAATCGTCGATACAAGGTAGACTGTTCACCGTCATAAAGATGGAAACTAAAGTATTTTGGACACGTAGCTAGGCATGTATGGAAAAGTGGAACGAAAGAGAAACAGGTGGACAGACGAAGATGACCAGATTGAATTATACATTTAAACCAGGAGGACAGGATACCAATACCATAGCAAAGCCTGAAAAATAGCAGAGAGTGGAGTAGCTTAATTATCAAGGTCACGAGTATCTAGTAATGAGAACAACGACGTAGAGAAATGGGAAAGTGTGAATTGCTGCCCATACCCAAGGGACATGTCCAAACTAGGACACATCGCTTTGCCGACCCACCTGGCATGCTGTTTCCCCACCCCTGTCCACGTGGATAATCCAATGAGCAAGGTTACATCATGTGTATTCGTATCTATAACATTAACATTTGTAACACCAGACATGGATAGACCCGCAGCAAACGGAGGGAACATGCCCAAATGTCTCCCGTGGGGGTGAAGTGATCAAAATCATTTTACGTGCATGTGCTAGATGGATTTTTGCATCACATGACCATGGTTTGTGAAGGTCTTCATCCAGCAATGAATTGATCATGGCTGATGATGTACAACGAATGACATGTAAATGGTAAGTGTAGCTTGTATTTAAGTCCGTAATAGCAACGTTCATTAATGGAGCTCAAATATATATATTTAAACATTGCATTTTTTAGTGTTTCGACTCGTACATATGATCGCAATTATAAGAGTCCAATTATAAATTCTCAGCAAGCAGCACGCGAGCTCCAAAAACAAACCCATTATAGAAAAATGTAATTCTTGTCGCCGAACCGATAAATTATTCATCTTGCCTCTGAATAAAATGATACTGTGAAATTGCACCGCAGCAAGCTTGAATCACGCACCCAGCTTGTTCCGGTTTGACAGCAGGGTAGCTGTGCAGTGCATCACGTGTGGAAGCGACGTCTGGATGAGCTGCCAACGGGTGACGCTCTGGAGGGCCTCGCAAAGAGCTGGCGAGAGCCCCTGGAGCTTGTTTTCCACCAGCACGCGCTCAAACGACTGCAGTGGAAAAACATATATACCAAGGTGCAGTGAGTGCCTGCGGACCATGTATCTTTACCCCTCTGTCTCTCACATGCTGCCTGACAGGGCCATTGAAAGGTTATTGGAGGCCCCGGGGCAAAATGCCACATGCGGCCCGCTCAGTCCTCCTGAGGCCCTCTCGGATCTCAGGCCCAGGGCAAAATGCACACCTGTGTGTGGCCCTGCTATGTTGGCGTTTATTCTGACAGGTTGATTTCTTTGAGAATGAACACCTGTAAATATACAAACTGTGCTATGACAAGGCTCGTGTACATTTTAGTGAAATTCGCAAACTCGCCTTGCTGTAAGATAGCCGCAGCACAGTAAGTGGATTGAATCCAGATGTACAGAGCTTCGAGCATTATTCCAAATTAGCATTTTACCCGTCCAAACACTCATGAATGGAATTTTCTAAACATCCCAAAGCAGGAAATTCCTCAAAAATCTCAAGAATTCACAAGGCTTTCCTGCACAACAAAGGGCTTTATATCTTGAAAAATTCCAGCTATACAATAAAAACTCAAAGCCAAGAATTATAGTCGAATATATGACCAACTCAAAGTCGACATTTACCACCTGTATTCCATAAGTAGCCCCTACTAGTGTTCTACACATGTAGGCAAATTCTGATGGATTATTCCTCTTTGCAGTGGTTAAAGGGCAATGGAGAAATTACCATCAAATGGCCCGTCATTTAAAATCGTATTCAAACTGGTTTCCCGACCTGCTTGCAACACATTCTAACCAGTGTTTAATTAGGTTCAGCAGTATTTTTTCAAGTGTTCTGTGAATGTTGACAGCACCACCCCCTTGAATGTAAACCCTTCAAGGGAGTTTGCATTTGTATTCCACCATTCGCTCGTTCTAGCAAACACCCCAGCGGCATTGCTGCTCTGGGAGCAGGTCTAAATCTGGAAGCAGGTCTAATTTCTGGCAGCTAGGAAGAAACCGTCTCTCTCCTCTCTATGGTAAATACTGTACCTCGGTATTCCAGTTACACAGAGGACACCTTGATGGAAAGAACAACTCTCTCTGGGTTATAGCTGTGTGTTTTGACTGCACTCGTGCTGGTGAGACTAATGAAATTACTAGCACTCACAGGCATATGTTTTTCACGCTTACCACACATGATGCTTCATATTGCTTTCCTAGTTTTGGTCGTATGAAGGCACTGCCAACGGCAAAAAAGCAAAGACAAAGGCAACGATTTTTTTTTTAACGATGATACTTTTCAAATGTTTTATACACAGATATGTTCACAAACACATTGCATTATGACATTCTAATGTTCTCAGAAAAGTTATAAATAAGAAAGGCAAAAGAGGACACAAGTTAGTTGATGTCTCCATCGTATATTCTTCGTTTATCTTGACGGGTTAATCACCATGCTCCAAATGTCAATTTGTAGATGTAATGGCCGTGGTCAAAACGTCAATACGTTGTAATTTAAAGCGCCGTGGTTTCATTCAACGCTGACATTGCGATTTGAGACAGCGGGTGTCTCCCATGCAAACAAACGAACGCTGCTGTCCCTTATCTCGTGGGGTATTTCCAATATGCCCAATGCCACTTGGTATTCCGGACACCGACTACGAGTGCCCTACACCAGCAGTCGGGCTAACCACCTCCACACACACGTATGTACTGTACACACACTCACTGTCAATCGCACACTCATTTACACAACACACCCGTAATTTACACACGAACGCGCCAGACAGTTCACTCTCATTCACACACACAAATATCCCCCCCCCCCACACGCGCATAGCCTTTAACAGACTGTTGGGACAAGTGCTGTTAGCGAGCACCTATGGAGGCCGCCGTAGTACACGAGGGGATGGGGTGGCTACCACCACACCTAGCCGTCTTTGTCTCCCCAGTGCTGATGTTTTATACGCACCACGCCACTTCCCTATTTAAGGCTGAGTCGAAATAGGGGAGTGGGGTGAAAGGAGGCGAGAGGACCGGTTCAAATATTCGTCACTTAAGTGGTCCATGAACTAGAATTGAACTCGAGTCGCCGCCGGGGTATGTAGCGCAGTGCGTTAACCACTGCGCCACCGCTCGCCCACAAAACACGCACACGACCTCGAATGCACATTCTCATTCACACTCACGCACGCACTCTCATTCAACACTCGAACGCCGGTTGTGTGTGTTCGGGCACTCACCTCGTCTGCCGCCACAGGAACGTCTGTATGGGGAGCGGTATGTCACTGCCAATCTCGCGGACGTACTCGTGCGATATTTTGCGCTTAACCATCGTCTCGGTTCATCACAAAAAAATATTACAAATCTCACCGCGTTATGTAAAAAAAATAAACCAACGCGACCCGGGGCTAAACACTCGCCACGGGCAACAAACCCGATCCCACTCGGCACCGCCGCCGTTCTTCTCTCCCCGTGTTCACGCGTACAGCCAGCGAGCGTCTCTTCTTAATCGCCTTCACATCCATCCATACCTCCCTCCTTCCACGCACGCACACTGAATATAAAAGAAGGCAAAAAGACCGGACCGTAGATTTACTAACGCTCGAGCTGCCGCTGCTGCGCTCGATTGCCCAAGCGAAGGCGAACGTAAGTAAGAAGGCAGGAGGGGGTGCAATAGAAATATACTGTACGGTTAGAGATATATATAATAATTTTTTGCTCTCGCTGTTCACGTTCGTTGGCAATAGTCGCGCTGCGCTGAACTGATTTCAGCACCTGGGACAGCGCCAGCAGACGCGCAGCTCCGTGACGTCAGCGCGCACGACACCCCCCCCACCCCCCATCTCTAACACCCGCCCCCCACTGCTCCCCGGGGGATGCACAGAGACGGGAGAAGGGCAGAGACGGGGGCAGGGACTGGGGGGGGGGGGGGCAGCCAGAGCTGCCCTCCGAGCCCCAGGTGTTTAATTGATAAATCCACAGCGTCCGCACGCAGGTCTCCGCGTCGAGGAGGACCTGAATGACTGCCTTTAGCTCATCGCTTTGTGTTTGAGTCGCTGGTTTAAGTCACTGCAGTGTACAACTGTTCACGTTCGTGAAATGGGTTAAAGGTGCATTTGTGAAGGCGAAGTAAAGACAAGGCGAAGTGAGACTGTGGCCATGAAACCCCAAACTATTTAACATCGCGTAAACCCACTGGAGCCCGGCCTCCTTCAACGGAGGTGGCATAGCAAAACGCTGCACGAACTCCCTCCAGAAGCCCTCTCGTGCCTCGCTAACGTCGACATTGGCATTTAGCTCGTGAACATATTGCCATTGCGCAAGAATAGATTAGAATTGCTTTATGGGGTAGGCAAGTTCGCATTTCCGGAAAGCAATGGTCCAAATGGCTGTTTTGTTTGACAGGTCTACGTTTTATTACACAGAGCGAATAATATAATCAACAGGTCTCCCTTGAAAGAGATGTTTAGTCACAATGGGCTCTCAGGAATAAGTATATATCTGGTATGGTGAAATATTGTTAGTGAAATAGACCTTTTTTTATCAAGTTATTGTTGGTTTAAGATGCGTCTGTTTTAAGAACCCATTTAATTTCACGGGAAAGTCACATTTTTCGATATTAATTTGACAATACAATTTAAAGGGGAAACCAAATATCGTGGCTACTTTCTCTAGTCTTTTAAAGCATTTCTGCATGAGACTGAAAAAACCCGCACGGATACTGTACATTCAAAAAACACACCCTTCACGTGATTGTTAAACACGCGCCGTTGCACATTTCACGATCTCGTGATTTGTGTATCACTTTTTAACGGCAATATACTCGGGGCATATAAACACCATTGTCTTTGTTGCCCACACTTAAACGCACCTTACACAAGACTGGACAGCGCACGCTGGTGCGATGACAAGAGTGAAGACGCGCCGTGGGAGAAGGGCTACTAAGCAAGAATAATCCACTGAAAAGTCTGACGCCACTGCAGGTGACATTATACGAGACACGTCCTGAGAGGATCCGCTGGAAAGTTGATCGGAAGATGGGGACGAAGAGGAAGGAATCAGCTGGTAGGGAACAATGTGGGAAACGCTGAAGATCGTGAAAGATGAAAGAAGCCTTTTTTTCGATTTAAAGCTTTCGTGACTGCAGGGATTCATCTTCTTGGTTCTTTCGGTAAAGTCACGTAGAAGGGAAATAATGAAATAATTATTCTATTCTTTATAATATTATTTCCCTTCTACGTGACTTTACCGAAAGAACCAAGAAGATGGAAGAAGCTACTGTCGTGGGCATTGACCCTTCCCTCCGTTGAAGATGACATCTTTTGAACAGACCAACAAAACACCTAATCCACAGAATTGAAACGCCACAGACGGCGCGGGTGTTGTGGGCAAATGGTTCCGGGCTATAGCACGGACGTTGTGGACTGATGATCGTTCGACTCACAGTAATGAGCGCTGTCATAGCTCAATGGGAATTTTACTCTGGGATTGCCCCGAATAAAGCACGCGTTGATTCTCTCCGGAAAGAAAGGGTGCGGGGTGAAAAAAACATTCTGTCCTTGCGGTGCAAGGCTTGATGCTGTAAATAGGATCCTACCCTTTAGAGACGACTGACTGACTGACTGAAGAACGCAAGCACAGCCATACGAATGGCTCGGACGGTTTATAATCGGAAATGTAAAACGTACAAGCAGATACTGCCGCTGTAATGACCGTGTGATGAATGACGCCACGTAACTCGATTTGTGCTCGGTCTGTTCGAGTCGGCGACCCCGAAAATATAACCACACCACGTCCAGTATACCAATCGCTACGGCTGTGGTCGTGACGTGCCTATACCGAGGACCCAAACCAATCTTCAGTGAGAAATTAAGCCGTGGATAATAGCTTCAACCAACACACCCTGACCAGCGTGGTGAAGTATGGTCAGATAACCCTCCACTATAGGCACGGTGTGGGTAGCCCCAGCAGTCGATTGGCAAAAGGGCTGTACTATACATGTGTAAGGACCCAGTGATAACCTTGGACAGTCAATATAATTGTACAAAATAATTGCATGCAGTAAGCGGAGCAGATGCGAATAATCTTTCGGGTTCTGGACTGTGGCGCATATATGTACTTCGTGACGCATGCTTGTGCACGCAAAGGTGAAGGTGTGAACAGCACGCGCCCGTAACCTCCAGGGAGGCCGCATAGAGAGGAGAAACCCCTTAATTACAACACCCGACGCATTATTAATAATAGAGTAGGCGTAATGGTGCTGTCCTAATACGGGCCCGCTGATAGTACTGTATTGCATAATACAGCATAATATAGTACAAGCTTCAAATCTAGAATTAATATAGTACAACGTGCGTGTTGAGACCAAGGCCGTAGCCATGGAGTCAACATTGGGGGGGACCAAATCTTCCCGGGTGTCTAGGGGTCCCAACCCAGAAAAAGATCTACATTTGAAAACTCATTTCCTGCCTAGAATATTTAAAAATTCGCTAACACATGGGATGGACTTTTAATTTGTTTTTTACAAAAATGTCTAATAGTGTATTGTATTACATTGCTATGTTTTTACTTTTCTCCCATTTCTTGTTTCATTGTATGTAATGGCAGAGATTAGGGATTAATAAAGTACAACCACAATCATATAAACATAAATCTATCCATTGATTTATATGAAGACAAGTCCAGATATTGTGGCCAAGGTTTAGCAAATTGTTGTTTTTATTTACATAGCATACCATTTTTTTTCTAGCAATATATTGGGGGGGGGGGATATTTTGAGCATATTTGAATAGTGGGAGGGGGGGGATGTGTCCCCCTCCCCCCCAATATTCAAATATGCTCAAAATGTGTCCTCCCCCCAATATATATTATAATGACAGCCTTGGTTGAGACCCACCAATACGCCCTTGCGGATCGTGGCGGCGGGGGGAGGGATGTGATTATTTGGCCATATTTCATCACACTGGTCAAGTGTGCCGGTTGGTGAAGGCACGGGACGTAGACGTGGAAGCATAATATAAGTGCGGTACAGCAAAGGATTGTGTTGCATTGCACTCTGCTGCCTACACCACGTCGCCCAACAAGCCTACAACACCTGGTATGCATGGTGGTTGCCCATCCCAGCCCTAGAATGCAGGATAAACCACCGTACTTCATCTTCCGAGATCAACCCCGATTCCGTACGATTTTGGGATCATAGGCACACACAAATATGCAATCGTGCTTACATCATCTCATAATGTAACGCCGTCCAATACTGAACGTAAGCATACGTAGCCTACCAAAACCACCTTAATACCGCCTGTATCTACGCGCCGTATTTAATACGGAGTAATTCATTTTACTGATAAAAAAAAACATCATAGCAATGATGCGTTATGCCACTATCATGATGTACGTAACGCTATTACGCTGCAGCTCAGCTTTAATCGGCCCAGTGTTAGCTTTGGCTTTGAAAATACAGTGCTTGCATGTCCTATCGACGTTTGTTTTTATTGTTGTGGAATCTGATTTCACGTCAGTCATTGTTTAATGCGTGGAGGCAAATGTCCAAATATCCTACTGTAACGTAATTGCGGGTTTGCATCCATGATTTCTCCACAAGCTATGCTTTTTTATCATCAGCCATGTTCCATCCACTGCTGGATGAAGGCCTCTCATTGCAGTTGCACACGAGGCTGATTGTATTACTCCATCTCCGCGTTTTATGTCCACTCCGACTCGTTCCATTCCATCATATACTCTTTACTTATATAAATTTCGTTTGAGTGATTTGCTTATTTTTGCATTACTTTTTTGTATTGTTTGTTATTGTAACTTCATGACCCGCCCCGACTGGACAATCTGTAAAAAAAGAAGAGCTTCATAGCTCATCGGATTTCTCCAGGATAAATCGAGATTCTGACGACTGCCATTCCGTCGCAGATGTTTGCCCGCAATGTTCCACTGAATTTCAATCGGAGACCTTTGGATCGCAAGTCCAGTGTGCGATTACACCACGCGGCTGCGCTCTTCGTTCCCCGTGCAATTTTAAAGGGTAAACATTGTATGCTCATTACTCTCGACATTTTGATACGTGCGGAAAAACCGGTAACCGATTTTTTACCGGTTTTTTTCATACGGTTACCGGTAATGAGGGGAGGGGGGAGGTTTAACAACCCTAAACGATATCCTGTAGGCGTATGTATTATATCAACACCAAATTAGCATCCTTCGAATTTCAACCGGAAGGGAAAAACCGCGTGTACGATTTTTTCTTCACCATACACATATAACAAAGACAAAGCCTCCCCCCCATAGCCTATTAACAGACTGTTAAGACAAGTTCTGTTAGCGAGCACCTATGAAAGCCGGCACAACACACCAGTGGGTGGGTGGCCAGCACCACCCCCAGCCACCTTTGTCTCCCTAGTGGCGATATTTACACATCGCACCAGACAATCATTTAAGGCTGAGTAGACCTAGGGAAGGCCTATGACCAGTTCCGATAATCGTCACCGTGAGCGGGAATCGAACTCGGGTGGCCGGGTTATCGGGGAGCGCTAACCGGTACACCACTGCTTCCTCCACATATAACGTGCACTACTTAACAAAAGTACCGGTACTTGATTTTGGCTAACACGTTAGTTGTGTACATACAGCACCGTGTAAAGACTATATAAATAAAGTGGATGTTCAGATGAACCGAGGATAGGAATAGGTGGAGGAAGAGGAGCCAGGAAGGCATGAGTGATACAAATGGCAGAATGAAGATGCTGCCTTAATCCATACATGACAGTATAATGTATGACAGTATAATGCATGACAGTATAATGTATGACAGTATAATGTATGACAGTATAATGTATTGTTTCACACATGCCATTTTCATTACTCTTAGTGTGACTGGATATTCATTGTAATCACTAGGCCCCTCTTGCGTCTCAGTGGTCTATTCCCGCTGGTTACAGAGCTATCTCCACAGCTGTATCTGCACGACGATCTACCTCTGTTCACACCAAACCTGATTGGAACTTGTTCCAAAGAACATCAGTCCAAGCCATGCTTTTTTAAATGAAGGAATATCCTAATCATTAATCACCATTATTTATTTTTTAACTTGTACAATGAATGAGGTTAATTCAAAAATACGTTTCAGATTGATTGGCAAATCGTTCTACAAAACAAAATACCGTCTATTCACGAGAGAGAACCTCTCGCTCCATGCAACTGCACACCTCTTGTCAACGATTTCCGTTTTGGGAATGAATTGCACTCTGCAATTAAATCGCGCAACCTTCGAAAGAATCGTCCTACAATGTTCCAATGCTTTGGGATTAATCAGGCAGCGTTCACATATTTTTTTTATCCTCTACGTGGAAATGTATAATCACACATTGTCGATGCAAATGAATGATACTGAGCCAGACGGAAATCTCATGACAATTATGAATTATAACATATCGGCCCCCCTTCACTGACCACACTCACACACAAGACGGGATGGTCTACGGGTAAACCACGCAAGCTAACAAGACCCCCGGCCTCACGCCACGTACCCACACGCAGCAAACACCTCGATTGCACAAGACAACGGGGATCATCATTGAGTGCCACCGTGTATACTGGTCTGTACTCTGCTGTACAACCTGATTACTGATTGGCACGGTTCAAATTAGACGTCACTTCAATGTGGCGATGCCAGCAGATAGACAAACCGTTAACAACCCGCCCTATAGATCAGGTTGGGTTGTTTTTAAATCCTTTATATTAAGTTCGCTTGCTTGCTTAGGACCGTGCAAATCTTTCGGTCGTTTTTTAACCCACTTCCCGTGATCCAATCGAGCTGACATTTTCTACACAGACTCGTTGTGCGTGACAATGTTCGTGCTATTTTTTTTCCAAAATTTTACACTTTTTAGGACAAAAATGCTATATTTAATTACCAATTGCTTAATGGTGCAATGCAATCATCTGACCCATAGGTGCCAGCCATCTCAAGCCAGAGGACGAGAGGACTCTAGCCGCCACGCATATAAAGTATTTATAGTGAAAAACTTTGTTTTTACGGGTTATACTTATTTTACAATTGTAGACGAACTTCTTCAGTCAAGCCTCGTTGAACCGATGCCATCCACCCGTTTACTTTTTCATTAAGTACGTGAACTCTATTGCAGCATTTCCGCCAGGTGGCGCACGAATATATATTATCTGATAGATACTGTCGTCGTTTCAAAGGTCAACCACCCATACTATATCACACCCTCGGATGGGATGACCTGCCGTCCTCCACCATGCACATGTTTCCCACCCATAACCAACACCTCCTCTTCCTAAATCCCCATCATGGGAATGTGGAATTCCCTCCCTTGGCTATGGCACACGAAGAGATGTCAGCACAGTTCCACGAAAGTCACAATTACTATTTTATGTTAAACTTTTACCTAAGTGGATGCATATGAGCCAAATTTTCATAATACTCTGGGAACACACAACACGTGCGCACTCCCCACAAATTTGGCTCAAAAGTTTTAGTAGCCTCGGGCCCACCAGTCCATGAACGACGCTGCAATATGTTCCCAGAGTGATCTCTCCTACGGGGATCGCTGTGCCCCGATGGAATTTTACCTACTCTGAGTAGGCTCAGTCGTCAATCATTTGCCTTTTCAGAACTTAAATTTCGATTTAAAGCTTTCGTGACTGCAGAGATTCATCTTCTTGGTTCTTTCGGTAAAGTCCCGTAGAAGGGAAATAATAAAATAATAAAATAAAGCATAATAAAATTATTCTCACGACGTTTCGGCCACAACGCAAGCAGCTGTCCTCAGGTGAAGAACAGGTCTGTCGGGAAGACAGCGTCTGAATGAAACACCACCAGGCTTGCCAGCGTATATTTATGCTGGGTTGGAGGGGGAAGAGCGCCTTGACAAAAGAATTTGCATATCAAGAGTAATTTAGCATATTTATGGGAAATGCAGATATGGGATTAGTCACTACTTCTACGTGACTTTACCGAAAGAACCAAGAAGATTTTCAGAACTTGTCTACGAAGGTTGAAAACATTTTGGAAACATTATGGGAACCTCATTTGCCAGTAAAAATATGATAATTGGTTTTTTACCCTTCTATCTGGCAACAAAACTGACACCTTTTTACAAGGAGTCATGTTTGCATAGACCGCAATACCTGCAGTCATAATACAAACAAAAGACATAACTCTGATAATGTGCACTGTCCTTGAAGTTGATTGGTCCACACCCGAGACAGCTTTCCTTAGAGCCTAGTCTCACATGGGTTGGACCAGATGACGCCAAAAGGCGCACAACTCAAAGACAATGCACCATCAGAGTATGAGAGCTCGGGGCAAGCATCTACACTATGGGAACCTCATTTGCCAGTAGAAGGGTAAAAAACCAATTATCATATTTTTACTGGCAAATGAGGTTCCCATAGTGTAGATGCTTGCCCCGAGCTCTCATACTCTGATGGTGCATTGTCTTTGAGTTGTGCGCCTTTTGGCGTCATCTGGTCCAACCCATGTGAGACTAGGCTCTAAGGAAAGCTGTCTCGGGTGTGGACCAATCAACTTCAAGGACAGTGCACATTATCAGAGTTATGTCTTTTGTTTGTATTATGACTGCAGGTATTGCGGTCTATGCAAACATGACTCCTTGTAAAAAGGTGTCAGTTTTGTTGCCAGATAGAAGGGTAAAAAACCAATTATCATTTTGGAAACATGTATGCATTTGCTCTGCCTGTGCACATCTATAACGGCCGGTGGGAGCGGGGGGGGAATGATCATTCTCATAAAGATGTTCCAATATGAAAAAAAATGTTAGTATTAATTTGCGTTGCTAGTAGAGACTTTGCCATGACAAAACCGGGCAAATAACGACAGGCTTACCCAGGGCCTCCCCAGCAGAGCCGTTACCTGAACCCCGTTGTCTCATCAGGGCCTACGGACGTACTTCGGGACACCTGGCGCGAGAGCTTCTGTCGTTGTCAATACTTAATGCCTCGTTGGACAAGCGCATGGTTAGAAAGCGTTACATTATCCACGTATACATGCATGTGTTTTCTTCTTCATTATGAAGTAACGTAATTTACGGCACAATAGAACTTCTGTGTGTTTTTTTTAAGACGAGCCTGAGTGTTGGAACACTTAGAGGTCCACGCTGGAACATTACGTGTCCAATACAATGAATCCCGCGTGTCATCCTTTATACACAGTCCTGTATTTATTATACATTAAAATATATATTTCCATCCTGAGCTGGGGAAGCAATCAACCATCATCCCCATGCCGGGCCAATTTTATATGATTTACTTATGACCCTCTGAGCCCCAATAATGCTCACAATGGCCGTGTTTCACGAACCGTGCTCTAAAGAGAGCAGACTTTTTCCTTAAAATAAAATCTTGTCAGGGTCAAATTGGTCCTTGAATTCTCCTGAAAATGTCTTCAATTTTCAACCCCCCCCCCTAAAAGCAATGAATGTGTATTGGCTCTGAGTGACAAACGTGCTGCTTTAACTCAACTATTTTCTCAAGCGATGCCTGTTCATAATGAAGTGCTTCAGAAGCGTGCCAGTAAATATATCATAACATTTGAATTAGCACACTTCTCCATAAGACAGTGACACATTTATCCCCATGCCCTTACAGTATTCAATTCCAGAATACCTATCTTTCCTCTGCCTGTTACCGACTGCTTCTCTCTCTCTCTCTATCGCTGTTTGTGTACAGGTCCCAGAGATGAGGTTGCAAAATAAATCCAACTTGTACTACACGAAAACATTCAACTGTTAAAGCTGTTGCTGGGTTCATCACCAATAAATATTCCTTTTTTTTCATCATGTCACAGCCTCTTAATGGCCAGTTACTAAGCGACAGCCATCCTGGTGTACACTGCGAGCAGAGTAACCTAAGAGGATTACCAGTACCTGCCTCTTGGTAATCTAATTACAGTATTCATTACGCCCCAACAATATTTGCATTAGCATGCATCATGGCCAGCATCAGGGAAACACAATTATTCGTGTTTTGTCTGTAGCTAGTGTTTGGTGTCGAGCTTACGAAGCATATATATATCAGGTGAAACACTGGGTAGGTTCGTTCCCGCTCCATCAGATATATCGTCGATTCGCGCTCTTTAGACGCATGGCACGTGCGTTTGACAACTACGGGGTACACATAAAACCGGGACATTTAATTTAACGAAGAATCTCTCACAATACCAGAAGATGGGGAAGACTACTTGTAAACCCAGTGATGTGCTATTACGCAACTGACAAAAAAACGGGACATTTAATATCCCGGGAACACTTACAGATTTCCCAAAAACGACTACCGGTATCTAAAAAAAAACCAGGTGGTAAACTGTAGTCACACACTTGGACTAATCCACCCCTGTTCTTAAAACACTAGTGGTCAACATTTCAACATCCTAAAGTCGCCACAGACATCATCTCAAGCGGACGTCCCTCACTGATCTGCTCAAGACCCCGCGGGTGCCCCCGCCTTTTCTGCATCCATCAAATCACCAATGACTCTGCACCTGCTACTCTCAACGAGACGATCGGGAGAGTGCCATGCGCAGAGGTCACCGCGGATAAATGCCATGGACCGCCGCTATCCAAGCGAACTGAGTCATTTCCACAGCATTTACGCGACTAGGAATCGGCCCAAACTGAAGTATAAAAAAGGTGGCCAAACTGTCAGTTTATTTAGCCCAATATATATTTGAGGGCCCCTAATTGAAGCGTAATTAATGCCCGATTACACATTTCATTAACACGGTTCAGTTGGGTCATTGCGGAGTGGTAATCATTTTAGAAACGTTCTCTGGAACTCATAGAGACTCGAGAACATCTGATGAACATTATGATTGTACCATATTGTAACTGCTCAACGGTTACAATGATCAATTTGCTCAGATTCCAATGCAGCATTTCAAAATAATGCTGCTGATGGTGATGATGATCGCAATGATGCTGAGGACGCTAGAGATAATACTGAAATTAGAATAATAATGTCGACGGTAACAGTGATGCTTGTGATGACACAGCCAACAATTGTGGGATGATTAATATGAAGTAAACTGACCGTCAAGAATCCTGTAGTTCTGTGGCTCTTAACCTGTGGTGCACCCAACCCCTGGTGGTGCGAGATGCCCTTTCTGAGAACCAAACGGGTGCAGGCTGCAGTGCAGGTTATTAACCACTGCTGTAGTTGGTACACCTTATGTAATGTAACTGCTGACAGACAGTTTTTTTACTCTGTTTTTCCCTAGTCCACGGCATGTCAATTGCGTAATGGGGCTATTAAAGACATCATTTGAGGACTGCAATGGTAATTGCCTCTGTCTCATTTGAAAAGCACCCTCATACACTGTCGTGTATGCGATTGAACGGCTTCCCCATTTTCAGGCTGGCGTATTTGGAGATGTGTAATCAATTGCAATTACCGTCATCTGGCAAACGCAGTATGTCACGTGGCGTGAGTTTGTAAAATTCGTAAGGCCAGTTGTTCTCTCTGTGTTTGGAGGTCACGTAAGGGTGCCCTCTGGATTGAGGTGTACATTCAATATGCAGACGTTTGGTGGAACCGGTGACATGATATCTGTTCTCATACCTTCTGGTGCCCAGATGTGTTTCTTTCTTCCTTTAAATATATGAGGATTTGTCTTTTTTTAGATTGACACATGCTGTTATGGTTACAATTTGGCAGGTATGGAGACTGCTCAGTTTGTCTTGACCAACAGACAGCACATTTTGTGTAAACATTGACCAGAAATAACTGTCGATTATTGAGCGTACCTGTGACGTTACATGTAAAGCTTGCGACATAATAATTGTGTCGTCAAATGTTCCAATCACAATTAAACAACTTCTTCCAATGTTGTAGTGTTTTGTTTCATGTATTCAGGAATGTGAATTCCCTTGCAACTTAGTTTTATTGTAAATACATGTTTTATTTTTTTACACATTCCTGCGGAGGGAGGTGGTAGGAACGTTGGGTTACTCGGTCAATGGCCAGGGTCAACGGCGGCGTGGTGTATTCCGCAAATATGCCCGACTGTGAGGGCGGGCACAAGCCGGCGTGAGTAGGTTAAACGTTGAGTTGTATAAGGACACCACGGGGTGACCAGCCCCTCCCCACCCAGCCCCTCCCCACCCTCCCCTCTCCACCAAGCCCCACCCCTCCCATTTTGGATGCACGACGGATGGACGGACACAATAATCCCCTGTGGACTGGTGTAACCAGGAGGTTCCTACCAGTATCAATCTTGCTTGCACGTGCCTCTCCTTTCACCGTGGCACGCAAGAAACATGTTGGTGCTTAAAATAGTTTAGATTAATAGATGATTTGTCGACTATAAATGTCCACACATGATAAGCCATTTCGATGAGCTGCCGTGTGTAGCCAGGTTGCCTCTGAAAAAAGAGCTAAGAGCTCAGTGGTCTTTACCTGGTGAATAAAAGTTTAATTTAGTACTGGCCACTTAAATTTCGATGTAAAGCTTTCGTGATTGCAGGGATTCATCTTCTATTTTATTATTCCCATTCTACGTGACTTTACCAAAAGAACCAAGAAGACTGGCCACTTAGTTGATCATTCTTTGCTGGAAAACCCACAGGCCTAGTTCAAGCTGCTTGGTCAGAATCCCCTTTGTTCTCCATCTCTCTCTTTTCCATTGGCAGTGACATCATCCCCAACATGTGGGTCCAGACACGAGAACACACAGGGGACTCGATGAGACTCATCATCAGAGTGCGGCCTGATAAACTGACCCTTGTCCATTATCGTAGTGTTGCAATCCCAAGCAAACCGACTTAAATCAATGATGTGTACTAATAATGGAGAAGCTGTAACTGTCATTTTTCACTGGTCATGTTAATTGCACATATATGTGATGTAGACAAGCTCTCGCCAAGAATTATATCAGCCGCTGACAACCTCTCCTCATCATCAGAAACAAAGCCTGCCTCTCTCTCTCTCTGGCACAGGACCTGCCAAACTCCATGGCAAGTCTTTCCTCAAAATGATTGCCCTCAAAATGTCTGCCCAGAGTTTTATTTTCAGACATCAAACGTCACCTATCCTTTTCATGCTTCAAATCACCATTCGTACCATCCTGTCCATCCCCTCCAAATCAACACGCCTTTGCACAGACAATATAAGCTTATCTGCACGAAGTCAAACAGTCAACACTGCCAAACTGTGCTTAATAATTGGACCAATGTAAACATTGCTTCAATTATTAAACTCATTAACCGATAATTCCCCCCCCCCCCCATCGAACACTCCTCCATCCACAAAGCCTGTGTCTCAACCGCTTAATTCAAGTATTACGGTACATAGTTTCATCATGCTTTGCCGTGGAGCATAATGGGGCAAAATAAAAATAAAATACTGTATAAGCAGAACTCCAATCTGTCGACGTATAAATAAAATTGCGTTTTTTTTTATCCATCAGCCAAGTGGCTTTCCAGATCAATACCGTCTAGGCCAGGGGTCTGCAACCTTTAAGACATAAAGAGCCACTTGGACCCGTTTCCGAAGGAAAAAATAAACTGGGAGCCGCAAAACCATTGCAACATTTAAAACAAATATAACACTGCATATATTGTTTCTTACCTTATTGCTATATACAGGATCGTGCAGTCAGCTGTCAATCTGAATAAAAAAAGGACTTTTTCACTTAACAATGTAAAATATATTTTTGCAAATTAATAGCTAAATTACCTGGTTAATGGGATTTTTGCTCCTGAACCTCAGTGCACAGTGTCTGCACATCAGGGCTGTAAGACGTCACCTTCATTTTCACACAGGCTTGCAAGCTGTCATCTGTGAGGCGTGATCGATGTTTGTTTTTAATATAGTTCATGTTGGAGAAGACCTGCTCACATACATATGTGGAGCCGAAGATCGACAGGACTCCAAATGCATACTTTTCATGTTTATATAAGTGTTGGGGATGGCATTCCATGTTTCGAATACAAGTTTGTCCTGTTTGGGAAGGTTTTCAATATCACTCCATTTATGATTCTGAGCCAGAATGGCCTTCTGACGGGCAACATCCTCAAGAGTAGCGGTCAAGCATTTGAACTTGGACACCCATATATCTTTGTCGGCTATATCGGCCAGTTCCATCTCAAGATCAGGTTGACTTACACCTGCAAATGCAGTCATATTCAATAGGGATGGATCGATCGCCAGGGGAGTGACAGGGAAGGATAATGTCGTTTTTTCCTCTCTGAACTCACAGAATCGTTTCCCAAACGAACTTTGCATTGTGGTGATTGCAGACTTGAAATATTCCAAATTTATCGTATCATGACTTTGTTTGAACTCTCTCAAAGAGGGAAAGTGAGACAGTGTACCTCTCTGTAAATCTTTGACAAACACTGTCAACTTGCGCTCGAATGCCAAAACCTCCTCCAGCATGTGCAGGGCTGTGCCTCCTTTCCCCTGAAGGGTTGTATTTAGCGTGTTTAGATGTGCTGTCATGTCTACCATAAAATGTAATTTTTCCAGCCACTCTGGCTGTTCCAGCTCAGCAAAGGTGAGCTCTTTGCTGCCCAGGAAGGTTTTTACTTCTTCCAAACATGTGACAAAGCAACGGCAACGTTATTGCCTGTCACCGGGCGGGCAGTGTGGAGCGGAGCGGCGACCTGTCAGCAGCGGCAACGCCAGAGCAGGTGTCACAGTGCGCCTCCTCCCCTCGCTAGCATCCGCCCCGGAGCCGCGGTCAAGGTTCAAAAGAGCCGCATGCGGCTCCGGAGCCGCAGGTTGCCGACCCCTGGTCTAGGCTTATGGACAAAACTATTGTTCTCTGAGAAAAGTCGCTTATCCCCCCCCCCCCCCCTTAGCCAGAGAGATTCCTTATTATCAAACACAATGGAAACAAAGACATTTATCCCCAGTCCCCTTACACAATAGCCCCCAGAAGCGGTGTTTTACTTTCCCAAAATTTAAACGCATTCTTTAAACAACCTTCCGTGTTATTCCCTTGCTATTTAAGATACCCGAGTCATCTATATTTGGCACATATTCATGCAATTGTGTTTATATTTGTGTCAACGTATGTGCATTATTATTTATCTACATCATTCTAATTACTCACAAACCACCACGAAAACACGACATTTGGTGCAATGTGACTGCACTGCAACGAAAGGGCTCCGTGGTGTTAGTGAAGAGCTCTTGCCTCTAACATGAGGCAGCATTTGTTTAACAGACCACTCTGCTAATGAGTGAGAGAAATCTGAAACCAGTCCAGAGTTTGCCGGGTGAAACAAATGCTATTGTGTTTTTTTACATTCAGAAGGCCCATAAACGTGGCGTAATAAACGTTGCTATTTTTGGTATTTAAAGCTTTCGTGACTGCAGGGATTCATATTCTTGGTTCTTTCGGTAAAGTCACGTAGAAGGGAAATAATAAAAAAATACATATATAAAACAATAAAACATTTCTCACGACGTTTCGACTGCAACGCAAGCAATCACATGGATTTCACACCTGATGATGATTGCTTGTGTTGCAGTCGAAACGTCGTGAGAATTTTTATTGTTTTATGTTTTTATTATTTTATTATTTCCCTTGTACGTGACTTTACCGAAAGAACCAAGAATATAAACGTTGCTATGTTGTTAACATTTTTTAAACATTGTTAGTACTGTCTCAACTGTACATATTATCCGTTTCATACCTCCTCCTGTCTTGATTTTCCTATGAGCGTAACGTTCGTTGAGCATGTAAAATGTAATCAATTCCGTGAGACAATTTTACGTATGAATCCTGAGCATGAGAATATATTATAAGCAATAATTAATTGCATGCCTACTGAATGAACATTTAACAAAGCATGTACTGTACTTGTATAGTGAATTTTACTTGGTTATAAATAACATAAATGAATGAATGGACTCACTGTGTTAGGCTCTCAATATAGGCTGAGTAGACCTTGGGGAGGGCCAATGCTAGGCTCACATTTAGACTTTGAATGCATCTCACTGCTGAATGAATGCCTACCTGCGCATGCCCACGTCGTCAAGCTGGGCAGTGAGAGGTCGTGACGACGGCGAGCATAGACGCGTGAGAGAATACACAGCTCAACAATGGATCTGCCCAACACGTGAGCCCTGTAGCATAGACCAACTTGTGGTGCATGTTGGTAGCCAGCCAAGAAATATATGTATTGCCACATTTGTATTGTCTCTTCTGTATATGACTGTCTTTTATTTATAGTGTGACTCCAATCGCATCTCACTTCATAAATATAATAAAGACATCTATTTTTAGGCACATTATGCACATGCCCCATTTTTTATGTACAGCGTCTCATTTAGACGCTATTGTGTTTAATTCCAAATGTTGTTTTTCAGTGTCCATGTTTCTGACCCCTGACCATCGGAGTCCAGTTTTCCATGGAAGTCCAGTTTAACATGGAAGTCCAGTTCACCATGGGAGTCCAGTTTTTCCATGGGAGTCCAGTTCACCATGGGAATCCAGTTTTTCCATGGGAGTCCAGTTTACCATGGAAGTCCAGTTCACCATGGGAGTCCAGTTTACCATGGAAGTCCAATTTACCATAGGAGTCCAGTTTACCATGGGAGTCCAGTTTAACATGAAAGTCCAGTTCACCATGGAAGTCCAGTTTAACATCGAAGTCCAGTTCACCATGGAAGTCCAGTTTAACATGGAAGTCCAGTTCACCATGGAAGTCCAGTTTACCATGGAAGTCCAGTTCACCATGGGAGTCCAGTTCACCAAGAAAATCCAGTTTAACATGGAAGTCCAGTTTACCATGAAAGTCCAGTTCACCATGGAAGTCCAGTTTACCATGGGAGTCCAGTTCACCATGGGAGTCCAGTTTACCATGGTCGATGGAGGGTTGGAGGAAGAATGCAATATAATGGGTTTCTCTGCACTCTCCTCTGTTGTCCACCACGTGCATTGCACCGGGCGTTCTGCAAGGTGGTCATCCATTCGAGTCCTATCCAGGCTAGATCGCTGGTGTTCATCTGTGAATCCAAGTCCCACTTCACGCCCGGTTGTGTAAACCATTCGCCACATTGTCACGAGTCAGGATTTCAGCGATCCGATCAGTGCAGTAGCGGCCTCTAGTGGCTGGAGGAGTCACTTCGACCAAATACGACCGTTGTACAAGTCACGTACCAATCCAAAAAAAACCCATACATTTCTACACAAGTCATAATCGATATAATCTATTATGAGATAAAAATATATTATGATGGAACATTACCACACCACACCCTTTCCACGAAGATGGCACACATTTAAATATATGTATGAAGATAGATGTGATGGTATTGGTTGCGAAAGTCTCTTGAAATGATAATTGTTTTTTTACCCTTCTATCTGGCAACAAAACTGACACCTTTTTTACAAGGAGTCATGTTTCTTGAAATGCATTCGTTAATCCCCCCCCTCCACTTCGCTCTAGAAGGGCTCAAAAGTGATGTCACCACATCTACCCCTCTATTTAAGGAACGAAACACGAGGATTTCTCCACAAATCTGGCTGTCGCCTGATGATGCTGGTTCTAATTACTGGCGAAACATTGTACTCAAGATTGTAAATGTTGTGGCTTTGCTCTCCCAACACAGCGGTGTGCTGATGTGCTAGCAACGAATTGCCACGTTTTGTTTTAGGTGAACAAACCTCACCAAATTGTCCCTGTCGGGTGGTGGCGGGTTTAACGACACATTTATATATTTACGCGATCTCACCCAAAACCAAAAAAACCTGTACAGCACAGGGTGTCCCATCATTCTGGAATCACAGGAAAAAAACTAACTCAGCTCTGCGTTATTGGCTCGCGGTCTGGATTGCAAGTCTGTTATTGAACTAAACAGCGACCTCCCACCGATTGCCTACGAGTAGAATTATCTCGAGACTCGCTCTTCCTTGCTCAAGAGACATCATGGGCCTGCGGAAACAACAACAAGAACATGACGTTGTTTCTGTCCCCCCCCCCACCCCTATGGTTCCAGACTCGTGGGATCACCCTGTACATAAAGCCTACGTGTTTAAAAAAATAAAAACATTTTAAAATATTATTTTAAAAATATTATTTAAAAAATATTACTTTAAAAATATTATTTTAAAAAGAATGTACTTTAAAAAAATGAAATTTTTGCTCCGATTAAAAAAAATGAAAACTATTTTTTTTTATGAAAACTACTTTTTTCTATAAAAAATGAAATTTTTTCTATTAAAAAAATATTTATTTTCCATTTAAAAAAACTAAAATAAAATCGCGTTTATCGGCGCGAGGTGAGCGCGGCGCGACCCGTCGTGACGTCACCGCGACGACAGCGACGTCGGCGGCGGCGGCGGCATTGTGGGTAGGCGGAGCCGCCATGTTGGTGGAGCTGGCGTGAAGTTCGCGGCGCGAAGTCGGTGGGCACGACGGCGACTTTCCTGGCGTCTCTCCTCCTCCTCCTCTCATCCTCTCTTTCACCACCTCCTCGTACTCACCACCGTCCTCTCCTCTCTCCTACCCGCACCGAGAACCCTTACCACCAAGTCACCGCTTTTGTTTCAAACACATCAGTCGCCTACTCGTTTTTTTAACTGCTCGTATCGCCGGCCGCCTGTGGGTGGGTGGGTGTCTCGAGGTGTTCCGTGCTTGTTGCTTGGATCGTAGCGGTGGTGGTGAATATTGTACACGTACATCTTGTTTCACCCACCCCTCCTCTCTCTCTCTCTCTTGTTTTAACTCAAAAGTCCACGCGCGCGCGTGCGGCCTTTGAGTTTGGGAACCGCGTTCCTCACAACATCTCCGCCTCACCCCCCCCCCTCGCCTAGTATAGGCCCCGGGGAAGCGGCGGCGGCGATAAGCGATAATCGAGACACACATAACGACGGTAAACGTGGACGTACGCGAAAGGCCACGGGAGTTAACGCGAGAAATTACACGCGACCGGTTGCCGCGTTACAAGCGGCTACTCGACGTCGGCGTTAACGTGGATACGCCGCAAACATAAACTAGGAATACCACGAAACGGCAATTGGTTACAAATACGGAGTACATACATTAACAGGATACAGCTGATAAACTATTCTGCCTACACTGTAAGCAACAGAGAAATACGGGATACTATTAAATTATACGAACAAAATCACAACGGCTAATATAAGCATTAACATAGACTACACATAAGCATAAACATTAGCAACAGTATTAAACGCATACGTAAGACCACCACTACATTAACACACGTAAACATCGTCAACAAACCATCGCAAAATAAACCCAATTCATCAAAACAACGACCGCAAAACGTACCTCTAATAACATAATCCAGCAATAGAAAGGGAGAGAGCGAGAAAAAACGACGTTGACATCGGCAGCAACTTAAAGCGGCGAGCAGCAATAATATCAACATCGACGCGATTGAGTCAATCGTAAACAACAACAACAGCAGCAGCAGCATCAGCACAAGCAAGACATCCTCCACTGCTGACTAGAGAGGAGTTCTCGCCGTCTGCCGACGGAGGGGGATGATCGAGTAGCCGCCGCGACTCCCGCACCCCGTGAGTAGACCGACCTGGGTCCCGGGAAATCAAGGGACTTAAGGGGGTATTGGGGTGGATGGGGAAGTAGTAGTAGTAGTGGGGGGGCTTAAAGGACCCCCCCTCCAGTAGAGACATTTCTGTAGCTTCACTCGGCGTTCCAGAGGTAGTCTGATCTATGTGAAAGAGTGGTGGTGGTGGTTGTATCAATAGCCTTTTGTTGCGCTGCTTAAATAATAGTCATCGCGTGCTCTTTGTGGAGCTGGAATGTTTGATTGAGATATCCCTCTTCGCGTCGTTACTGTGAAGGGGATTTTAATGGTACAGTGTAGCAGCGATCGTTCGTACACGCACGCGTCCCTTATATATAAAACGCGGAATGTGTGAATTTGATATCGCGCCTGTACGCACGCCCCTGTCATGCGAAAACGAATTTGTTGTCCTTTTTGGGCTCTTGGCGACCGTGAGAAAGCAAATACCTCCTGCCTTAGTCGTCATAATTCTACACAGACACACAGAGCCCAGGTTCGCCTAGGTTCTTCCACGAAAAGTGAACCCCCAAATACCCCCAATGGAATCTCACCAACGACGACCCCGGTTTCTCCCTTTGTGACAGGGCGGTGGCATTTCGCAACGAGATCTCGCCATCGAACGCCTGCGTCCAATTGGGTTTCGTCTGGTTTAAATAAGGGGCCTTGTCACGTGGCTTAAAGTATTTAATTGAGAAGCGCAGCTCTAGGGGTTGTGGTTAAAGTGGAGAGACGGTCAAAAGGGGTTAACAGGTCTCCCCCAACCCCCCCTTCTCGTCTCGGCACAATGGAACCTGGAATAATGTTCTGCTCTTTGTTGGTCTACTGCTGGATAAAAAGGCAAGCCTCGCCATGCGTCGATAATTAATGGGGGGTTGTGCGACCGTTCTGCACGACGATAAGTCGTACTTTAAAAAATGTGTAAAGTCTACCCACCTCCTTAGTTCCAATATAAGATGTCTTACTTTCGGTGCTGGCTAATGGCAAACCGGTTGTTTTTATTGCATGTATTGTTTAAACAGCTCAAAAGGTCATTTAGAGCGCATGTTTTGTAATGGAAGCATAGACTTTAAAACAGTGTCACAGGGTGTTGTTGACGTCAGCTCCACTACGCCAGACGGCACTTTCCCCCTGCAAGAGATTAGCAGGACGACCGGGGAATGGGAGTCGAACCTTTTAACGCGTTGTAGAATTGCTCGATGGTCACTTTTTAATCCCTACGCGAAGCTGACGGGGAAAAAACGGGCATGTATCGTGTGACGGGTTTGTTTTTGTGTCGGATACAGTTTTCTCATTCTAATCAGTGTGTCATTGCGTTTTAAACGAGGCTGAAGTTGTATCCTAGGTTAAAAGTAGAGACCAGATATGCATAGTTACTCCCTTGGTTCGAGCAAACGTTTGTTACAAACATCTCTGCTCTGTGGCTGAAGTTTGCTCGTTCCTGACCCCATCTCATTTGGTGAAAGGCAAGGGTAAGGTGCAGTCTCCACCGGCTCATACTACTCTCGCGCAGGGATAAACTAGGTCAGGATTAACCCTCTAGTAGTAGTGGTGGTGGTACGTGACAGCGACCAGAATTACCCACTTGACGAATAAGCCAGGGTTGTCTTTTTGTACGCGAAGCATTTCTTTTTTTGTGAATATTTAAGCCAACTTTTGTCTTGCCATAGAAGGGGTAATGTTTACAGTCGATTTCTCTCCACGAATTGCTGTCAGGAGAAATGTGACCGAGGTGCCCTGAAAACGGAGCGCACACACCGATGCAGGCAGGGGGGAGGGGAGGGTTGTGGACATTGATTCATTGTCTTTCACGCTGACCCAAGATGAATTGGAGAAATGTACAGACAGACACATGTATGCTTCTCCCCCCTAACAGCCACCAGAAGTTGACAATCGCCTATAAGCGAATGGTTCTATTTTTTCTCTCCATGTTAGTAGCGTGTGTGCGTGTGAAGCTTTCAGAGGTGGAAAGAGGATATTTGTTCACACGTGCAAACGCGTGTTTGATGTCAGATACAGTGGGGAGGGGAGTTGTTAAGGTTGGTGGGAGGGCTCGCTTTAAACCGGAGACATTTTTAGACTTGCCTATGCGGCAAAATATCAAATTCGGTTTTAAAACTCTGTGAAAGAAGTTGTGATCTAAGTCTAAACAAAAGGGAGTGAATCGCGATGATGCAACGACTTTGACCCCCTTTTGGCCGTGATAATCGTGACCACACACTGCATGCAGAGGTTGTATAATTTGTACAGTGCGTGGCACTTCACAGCGTTGAAGGTACCAATGGCTTCGTTGCATGCAAGCCCACTCGCCCCATGTGCCACAAATCAAGGCGTCCGTTAATGATAGTTATTTTGTTCACCGTGACCAAACAACGCAGGCCGCCGCCGCCGCTGCTGTACGTGTGGGGCTGCTGTGTCGTCATGGCAGAGGATTGATTGATTTGTGGACGGGGTTGTGTTGCGCGTTGCCTTTTCCTGCTCGTGGTGGGAGGGGAGGTGGTGGTGGGAGGAGGGTTGCTTTGTGCCTTTTGGCCCGAGCAAAAGTTCACGCGACTCGCTCTCACTGTAACGTGGAGACGGACGTGACGTTGGCTTTCTTCGCATTGTGTCAAAAGAGAGAGAGAAAAATGCGAGGGTATTTTTCGAACCCGTGGAAAGCCATTCGAGAAGCACTCGAGTGCAAATTAAGAGGCTTTTGTGGTGTTCTCTGCACTATTTGGAAATGTGTATCCGCTGCGGCGTGCATTGTTTTCCGTGTGCTTTTAAAAAGCACGTGCGGCATGCGTTTTACAGTAGACGATTAACTTAAAATAACCCAACGCGGTTTCGAGTACCGGCCCAGGCTGTGACGGCCAAACAACATTTAAGCGGTATTTTACATCTTCTTGGTTCTTTCGGTAAAGTCACGTAGAAGGGAAATAATAAAATAATAAAAATAAAACAATTACATAATATATGTTTTATTTTTATTACTTTATTATTTCCCTTCTACGTGACTTTACCGAAAGAACCAAGACGATGAATCCCTGCAGTCACGAAGGCTTTAAATCGGTATTTTACAATTCTCGTTTTGGCATGTTGGCACAGCGCTTGTGACGAAAACGTTTCTAATTTGTGTCTAGGTAAAACAAATGGTGCAGATGTTTAAAACTTTTAGCCAGCGTGATCTTGGTGGTTAGTGAAACACGCTTAATCACTTGGGGTATCTTTTTGCGTGGTGGTGATGGTGGTAGACCTTTGTACTTCCGCCATAAACACTTAATGGATTCCACAACACCAGATGACTTGGGTCTAAGTTTAAGTTGACCTCTTATAGTTTATTGTATCGCTTTACCGTGCGCTACATCGCGAAATCATAGTTATCGTTGCTCAGCTCGAGGCTGGTAATGCAGTATACACTTTTATTAAAAAAAAAATCAACCGATGATTGCTCCCGTTTGGGGGTACAGTTGAAACGGCGCCGTCATTTCAAGCCGTCCTTAACTATAATACATGCCACGAGGTATCCCGAAAGTGCACGCGTCGCAAGTACACGCTGCGGTTTTGGTGTGACGCGTTAACGGATTAAACGTGTAACCCGAATATTGGCAGGTCGTGTGATTTATGTGTTGGGGCCTGACTGCGGGTGAAAGGGGGGGCAGCAGCAGCAGCAGCTGCCTGTCTCTCGTCGCGTGCTTGTTCCACGTGTTGCTATGCCGCCACTTGTGGCTGAAGAGGAGGGAGGTGGTGGTGGTTCAGGCGGCGGGGGGGCGTGCAAAGCAGATGTTTGACGTTGCTCTGGTAACTTGCAAGCTTACGCTGTGGGTTACTCGACACACACACAGTCTGACCTACCCCCCCCTCCTCCTTACCCCACCCCGTTGCATGCTTCGAGTTAATGACCCTTGTCTAATGGTGCAACTACAGTTTGCCAGATCATTACTGAGGAAACATTGCCGAGTTATGTTGCTGCTTTGGTGTTTTGATTAAAACAAAAACGTAGGCGCGTTCTAACAATATTGCCTTCATTTCGACAACCCCCAAATTGCCAATGGTAATTGATGTACCTGGTCTAAAGCTGCATGTCTCCCGTACAAACAACACGAATGCGTAACAATAAAGATTAGACTTAGTTCTGAGTCATTGGCGTCCACAAAGTAGGGTTACCCAAATTTATATTGTGGAATGTAATCATTATACTTGTGATGTCAGACCTGTTAAAGAATAATGGAACTTTATATGCCGGAATACAATGCCTTAGTCAGATTTACTTTTGGCTTCTCTCACGGAGGTGCTGCAGCAAAGTGATTTTAATACTTTATAGATCCAATTACTTAAGTCAATGTAGATGATCCGATAAAAAAAAACTGCATTTTGAGCTCTGACTTTTCAAAGTAAATTATCTTTATTTACTTTTGACACTTGACTCCTTTTAACAGTCCCGGATAGTCATGCTTTCTCAAGTCACATGTTGTACATTTTCCCCACTGCCTATCTGCCAAGGCAGCTGTGTGGTCTACACACTTATAAAAAAAAACACAGTTAACATTCTATATTGGGTCTCGTTTCCTTTCACATGAAAAACCAAACCATGTTTTGGACCTTAAAAGTGCAAAAATAGATGGGTGGACATTTAGTTTACTCAGAACGTCCGCGTTTAATCTCACACGAGTCGAGCATACCTTAACATGTTCAGTCTACAGGGTGCCTCAAAGGTCAGGATATACTTATTTTACCAAATAACATAGTTATTTTACTTATTTTAACAAATGTTTCTTCTGACTTCTATTAACACGAATGCATGAATTGTCTTGAAATTAATTTAGGACTTTTTTTGTTTACATTACAGATGTAATCATCGAACATTCATCAGTTGTTTTGGTCGAGTTTTGTAAATAACGGATTTTAGGTGACCTCACAGGAAGAAGAAAATATATTAATGATGATAATAGATGATAAGAAAATTATTGCCTTAAAGAATAAACAATCGCAATGTTTTCATGCCAGTGTTAAAGTTAATGTGATATAATCCAATGTGTCCTGAATTTTGGGTCGCCCTGTATATAAGTGTGTTAAGAGTTGTTTACTGCCCAAGTTAACAGGTCCTTTAAACTGTCATTCGTTGGCTTTAATTGAACATAAACATACTTATGCCCAAATTGAATAGACAATTGAATAGGTCTGCTTATCCACTTCATGGGAATCAGAATACTGATAATTAATTCAAATTCCTTCCTTGAAAGTAACCACTTAGTAAGCTGTGAGTATTGTTGTAAGTTTATGTAAAGATCTTGATTTAAAGCTTTCGTGACTGCAGGAATCTATACTCCTTGGTTCTTTATTTAAAGAGCAAAAATAACATTAATGCAGCACATAATTTCACAAGTTTATATCTTTTTTACACAGCATCAGCAACAAAATGTTAAGTGTGGGCAAGCAGTCCTCATCTTATCGCTGTGTGTGCACCTTTTGATTAATATTTTCAGAATTCGCAAATAATATATTGAGTCATATGTTTCAAAATCAATGTTTATTTATTCGTATCTGTCATATATGTGCCGGCTTAGAGGGGACATTAATCCAGCATTGGATTGACCATAGCTAATGATGCTGGATTGTATGTTCTACCTAAAGGGTCCATGTGGCCCCCTGCAGCCAAAAGTGACTGCTACACGTACCACAGTGTCAAGTAAAAAAAAAGATTTGATTCTTTAATCAAATTGTCACCTTGATTTCACAGCAATTCATTGGCTCACCAGGGGGGGTTGTAAAACACGTTCCTTCGGAGTGGGCAGGTAGAAACTTGGTTGGACAGCGCATTCGTGCACGACAGAGAGCTCGCGGTCACGTGACGCACTTCAACCAATCCGGGAGCGTGCATGTTTGGGAGGGGCTAAGCACGATAAACAAATAATCCCTGGTGGGCAGTGTGCAACTGTTTGTTCCTACCTGTGTTATAAGAACCTCTACTCAGCATCCCAATCTCTCGTGTGCCCCCCCCTCCCTCCCCCCGTCTTGTCCAGGTGCAGTTCCCACAGCAGCCATGTTTTGGAAGTTCGACCTGCACACCTCGTCGCAGGTGGACACGCTGCTGGAGCGCGACGACGTCACCCTGCAGGAGCTGCTGGATGAGGAGGAGGTGCTGCAGGAGTGCAAGGCACAGAACCGCAAGCTGCTCGATTTCCTGCTGCGGCCCGACACCATGCTCGAGCTAGTGCGCCTCATCACGCACGAGCCACCCGGGGACATCGAGGAACGCCTGCGCTTCAAGCAAGTCGTCGCCATGCCGCCGTCGCACGCTTTCCTCACGTGCCGAGCTCTCTCGTTGGCCGTGCCTCCTCTGCGCGTTTCCCAGCGCGACGAGCTCTTTCTCTTTTATTTTTCGATTTAAAGCTTTCGCGACTGCAGGGATTCATCTTCTTGGTTCTTTCGGTAAAGTCATTCAGACGCTGTCTTTCCGACAGACCTGTTCTTCACCTGAGGACGGCTGCTTGCGTTGTGGCCGACACGTCGTGAGAATTATTTTATTATGTTTTATTTTTTTATTTTTCTTCTACGTGACTTTACCGAAAGAACCAAGAAGATGAGCTCTTTCTTGTTGTTTGCCTCATTCTCCTCCGCTGCCCCCTCCACGGTTTAAAACTCCTCCTCTCCCTAGCCTTTTCGAAAAGGCATTTGTCCTCTTGATACCAGGCAGAAGGGTTGTAGAAGCATCTGGAAATGCTCAAACTCGACAGACAAGTATGTATTCCATTTTACCGCTGGATAAACAAAGGCAGAATTGGATAAGGAAAAAAACGCCGAAGATTTTAATAGCTTTGGCTGCGCAGCAAATCTTATTTTCTGGATTTTGGATGGACTGTTTAAGAACGCAATGAAGCCCAAATTGATGTAGATTCGTCATGGAATTTAAGTCTCCCATTTGGTTAGCAATGTGAGGCAGCTTTACTTTTCAAACTTAACCTTTTTATGGTGACTAATATTGTCATTGCAAATTCCATTATATCAGGGTCTCCAAAACTCCGTTCCTCGTGACCCACCACACTGTTTCTCTCCGCATTTATCAATTTACTCCCCATCTAAAATACAAATAACTCTATCCACGCTGCACGCAACCAGATTATTTTTAAACACGTCCCACTTGACACGCTAAGCAATTAACGCTGGCTGCGTCACCTGGAACACGTGTACACGCGCACGTGTAACTCGCAAAACATGTACACACACACAGAATGCATACGCAGACTGATCTATCTCAAGCTTAATTTAAACCGTCTGTGTATGATGGCTTCAACTGTTGCGTGCGTCACGTTGGACGTATTTTAGCAATCATCAGGCGTGTGCAGCATGAACAAATGTGTATTTGAATGGGAGTAAATTGGTAAGCGTTGAAAGATGTAGCGTAGTGCGTAGTGAGGACTGGAGATTCGGAAACCCGGCATTAAATGGATTCTTCCCACCCAAACTGATCGTGGTAAACCTAGCCCAAGTGTAATTGCTCATGAAAACTGAGTTTAACTCATTCCTTGATAAATTATAATACGTAATAATTTACAATTATAAGGTGCTATTCATCCAGGGATCTCATCATATCCGTCAGCCTTGATCTCTCCATTGCTGGATGAAGTATTTCCCAAGCAAACGTCATCCATCCTGTTCTCATGATGCAAACAATCCATCTCTAGCCTCCTGAACATTAGCTGATATCACTTAATCTTGACCAAACGGGCTCTTCAATGTGCGTCGTCCTTTGGCGGCCACTTGATTTTTAGTCTTGACCAACAGCCATTGTACCTTACAGTTACTTGTCTGGACCAAAACCCACTTACTCCTTCCTAACAGCATATGTCTCTTGTGTATGTTGTCTGAACCATGTTACATCTTTCCATATCTCCTTGTAAATCCAAGCATGTGCACTTCTTCATGATTTTTGTGAACTTTTCACCTTTTGCTCTATCAAATGATGAAATAAGGAAACGCCACGAGCAGTTTGGAGTGCCATTGGAAAACTTAACTTTATAAAACAACACACCATTGCTTCTGAAGAGATTTGAATAGTATATTACCTCCTATGACACGGATAAAAAAAACATGACCATTGTGGTTGACATAATGTAACAAAATGATATAAATCTTGATTTAAAGCTTCCGTGGCTGCAGGAATTCATACTCTTTGGGTCTTTCGGTCAAGTCGCGTAAATCTCCATATATATAAAAGGCAAAGTTGTGATTATGTGTCTGTTAAAAATGTTTAGAGTACTTCCCGACATGCAACAGACATGAAATTTGCCATGTGGGTACTTTACACACTGTACACCATGCACAAATTCTAAAAATACACTTTTTTTTGGGGGTGGGGGGGGGCTCAATAATGCATATATTTTTTGCACGGCAAGTGAGCTGTGACGTCAAATCTGTCACGTGACCCGCACATGTGGAAGCGTCACGCATTGTAGTGTAGTGGTTAGCACGCCGCGCTACGAACCCGGCGACCCGAGTTCTATTCCCGCTCACGGCCACCACCGGTGACGATTATTTTAACTAGTGCTGGGCCTCCCCTGAGTCGACTCAGCCTCAAACGAGGAACTCGGGTGCTGTGTGAACATCGCCACTGGGGAGACAAAGTCGGCCGGGCGTGGTGAATTCAAGTCCCGGGCGAAGCCGGGTAGTAAAGCTAGTAGAATATAATAGATCACGACGTTTCGATCGCAGCACAAGCAATCGTCTTCTCTCTCACCTGAAGACGATTGCTTGTGTTGCGATCGAAACGTCGTGATCTATTATTTTCTATTTACGTGACTTGACGGAAAATGATATTACTGTATTTTCACATTTTCTGTTTATAATTTGGTGAATCTAATGCTTCCCAGCATATTAATTGGTGGTCTATTCATTTTCAATGTCATCCGTTGCAAAATAAATGCACTATTTTATTTTGATTCTTGGTGGTAAAAACCTTGTGAATGAGGCTGTTTTTAATTAGATTTATTGGAGCATGGTAAATGTGAGACGCTTATCGCAACTATGTTTAGCGTATTGTCACGTGACGTTGGTAGCCTTCAATTCCTTTGGTGAGGTTTCGTACTTAATTTGACTTCCTTTGCGTTGTAGGCACCCAAATGTGGCGAGTGAAATCCTGACGGCTGACGTGATGCAGATAAATGACCGTCTGGTGGAGGAACCCTTGATGAGCCAGATCTATGCCTTTCTGGAGCAGGAGAGCCCCCTTAACCCTCTACTGGCCAGCTTCTTTAGCAAGGTCTTAGGCGTCCTCATCACCCGCAAGACTGAACAGGTTCGGACATAACATTGTCAACTACGTTGTCTTCACCTGCATTGTTTACACCTGCATTGTTTACACCTGCGTTGTCTAAGATAAGTGTGTTTTTTTTTTTCAAATTATTAGTCTCTTTTCATGCTACCACTGGTCTGTTTCTCCCATCAGATACTGGATTTCCTGCGGAAGAAAAACGACTTTGTCTCTCTTCTGCTGAAGCACATTGGCACATCGGCCATTATGGATTTGCTGCTGCGGCTTCTGGCATGTGTCGACTCACCCGAGCTTCGGAAGGATCTTTTTAATGTACGTCAACTTTGAGGGCAATATCCTTGGCTTAGCTGTGCTGCATTCAGCAACATTTGGCTGAGCTAGCTGTTGAGCTGTTTGCTTTGAATTGTGAGCATGAGATTTAAACTTTGTATTTGATGCTTTTGCAGTGGTTAAACGAAGAGAAGCTGGTCAATCGGCTGATCGAGGTTATCCACCCTTCGCAGGATGACGAGGCATGTAAAGTCATAACATTGCATTGAAATTAATGCTCATCTGGCTTTCTTGTGCCCTGGACTTCCCATAATTTTCATGAACTTTCTCACTTTTTTTTTCCAGAGGCATTCAAATGCATCGCAGTCACTGTGTGATATTATTCGGCTGAGTCGCGAGCAAGCCGGTTCGGATGGAGAAGACCCAGAACCATTGCTCGCCACGCTGGAAAAGTAAGCTCACTTTGATGCTTCCTTGTTGAATGCTTTTCTTTTATGTGCAACTAGGAGAGGAAACGTTACTCTCCAATAAAAAATTAAGACGGCTGTAATTTTTATACTCTTCTGACCGTCCTGTAATCGGAGCACTAACATTAATCTGCCTTTTTTACGTAATAAAATGCCTAGATAATATGTAACTTGAGGTTTTTTATTCTGGCAAAATAATAATAATATAATTCGATAAGTTAGAGCAATTTTAAATAACCGCGTCTTCTGTATTTGTTACTCACACCTATTCAGTGTCGCTATATATTATATCTGTCGAACCTCTGCCAATTCAGTTTAATTCTAGATTTGAAGCTTTCGTGACTGCAAGGATTTATATTCTTAGGTTTTTTCGGTAAAGTCACGTAGGTAAAAAATTAAAATTACTAAAAGTAAAATAAAAATAAAATAAAAAATCACGACGTTTCGGAGGCAACACAAGCTTCTGTCTTCAGGTGGAACCGTCACAGCACGATAGCTGTATCAAGTGAGGGAAATTCCAAGAAACAGTATTTTTATATATACTGGTTGAGGGTGGGAGGAGCCAAGGTAGGCCCTGAATATTATTTTAATCTTCATATGTTACACTGAAAATCCTGTTTAGCCCTTCACCCAGCTAGTTTCGGTGGCAGTGGCCTGCAGCCACTAACATGAGTTATTGTTGGGCTGGAGAGGAGCCAAGCCAGTAGCCAGCCAGGAAACTCGAGGAATAAATTATTTTAAGAGTAGTATCATAAACATACATCATGTCACTGCTGCAAGTATGGTATCTACAGGAGCATGGTATCCATGTACGCATCATGTTAGCATACATGCACACTATGAACCTTGTGTGGTGGTGCATGCCTGTAATCCACAGTTTTGAAGGCAAGGGTTGGTGGATGTAAATATATCGGTGACATCCCAAAATTTTTTGGGTTGCAAGGTGGCCAATAGTTGGCTACAAGTGGGTTCAGTACCCTATCCATGCAGACATTTTAGTTCTCTCTCACATGTTCAAGTTTTATTCGATAACTCCAGTTCCATCTCATGTAAAGCACACTTTAAAACTAAACTATTTTTACTATACCCGGTAAGGCCCACTGAGCTATATAGCTCTTTTTCAGAAGCGACCCAGCCACAAATGATAGCTTATGTGGAAATTTATCGCAGCCAAATACTTGAAACGTCTGTTTCTGAATGTGGAGGGAAAAGTCCACACAACCACGGTGAGAACATACAAACTCCAAATATACAGGCGTCCGGGTCTAGTTCGAACCCACAACCTCCTGTATACCAGGCGAGGTAGTTAACATCTCGCCACCGCGGTACTTGCCAAAAAATGGGAATTCAGCAAATTTCCCATTGCTGGTCCTCTGCGAGACTCGGTGAGGTTTTCTGAGTTAAATTATATAATTTTATTTCTTGTTCACATTGATCTAAAACAGCTTGTGCTGGGTTTCCCCCCCCCCTCTTCATCCAGGCAAGAGACCGTTGAACAGCTGTTAAACACCATGTTGGATGGAGAGATGAATGAGACTGCCCTGGTCAGTGGCATACAGGTGCTGCTCACATTGTTGGAAACGCGCCGCCCAGGGTAAGAGAAGATTTCACGATGCAGAGTTCATGTAAAACGACGCAATAGTTAATGCCCGTTATGATTATCTTTGTGTGTCTGCATTGGCTTTGCATTTTCGTCATGAGTTTATGCTGGAATCTTCGTCCATGAAAAATGTTGGTTGGAATAAAACAAGATCAATATTAGCTGTGTCTTGAGACAATCACTAAAAACGTGTCTTCCAAAATAACATTGCCATTGAAAATAATAGGGTTTGACTTGCCAATATATATTGAATATTGACTTAATGTCAGTGATTAATGCTGCTAATTACAGTCTTTTTGGGGTCTTTTTGTGTTGTGAAAATGAGATGCATAGCACATGAGTCATTGCAACAACAAAATGTTTACATCTTTAGTTTAGTACCCAATGACGATTTATACATTGACGGCAACGTGACTTGTATACCAATTTGCCACTCGTAGAGCACGACATCTTAACATATTTAAACTTGATTTTCAAAACTAGAGCATGTAAAGGCAATTGTCCATTACTTTTTAAACAGGTCAATTCGTTTTTTTATCGTGCTCTAAAGCGGTTATTCAAATATAAAACGATTGCCATTGATTGTGTGTGCTTTGGAGAATTACACGATTTGTATGTCTTTGTGGCTTGCGTTAGGTACCCAGAAGAGATGTTTGGAGGAATCATGTGCAGGGCCGAAGGGTTAGACATGTTTCCAAATGCATTGGAGCAATCGTCTCCTGCAGTTAACCGCTCGGTCTTGCTGGGCATCAAGCCCAAACTCAGCGATCTCCACCAGCTGCTGCTACAGCCACCCAAGGTTTCTAATGCAGCTGGTCTAACGCCACATCTTAGCTCCCATGGCAATTATTAGAGCGTTATAAATGCACGCGATGCTGCAACGATTAGCACGCTGGACTTGCAATCCAGAGGTCACCGATTCTATCCCTCGGCGTGGCAGTTGAAACAACGGGGCGTTGTTTACCCAGCAGTATAAATGAGTACACTACAGATGACAAAGCAGGTCACATGTGGTGAGGTCAAGTGGGGGTACATCCACCTCTTCCAAGATGTTTGGCCAGCATGGAAGAATCGGCAAAATACCCTTGAGAGGAGTCTGTCTAGAGCCACGGTTAGTGGAGGCCCTTCCTCCAGCAGTAGCATGAGAAAACAGTTGCAGGTCTGCAATCTACATTGTTACTACCTTATAGATGGACAGCCTATTACCAAATCACTTGGAATGTGCCCAGTCCCATCCATTATCAGAAGCGGAGCAGAGTTGAGCCTGGGTAGTGCTTCGATGGGTGACTGCCATGAGCTAACAGGTTGTCACAAGGCTGCATGGCAATGTGGTTGGCAGCAGAGGGCAGTACAAGCCAAATCTATTGTTCGGTACTTCTTTGCATCCATGCCTCACACTCCAACCTCCCCCCCCCACTGACCAACATGATGTCTGGCCATGTAACTGCTATGACCAGGGGTGAATAGGCCCTCATCCAGCAGTGGATTGACAAATGAGGGTTGTATATGTAAGGATGCCGCGGTGACGAGATGTTAACTACCTCGCCTGGTATACAGGAGATTGTGGGTTCTATCCCGACCCTGACGCCTGCTGTATATTTGGAGTTTGCATGTTCTCCCCGTGGTCGCGTGGATTTTTCTCTGGGTCCTCCGGTTTTTCCCTCCACATTTAGACTCCAACATGTGTGTTTAGATTATTTGTCTACTCTGCATTTCCACGTGAATAAGCCACTTTGCTGAGCTATCATTTGTAGCCAGGTCGCTTCTGAAAAAGAGCTACATAGCTCAGTGGGCCTTAGCTGGTAAAATAAAAAAAGTTTGTTTATAGTATAGATGCACAGGAATGTTAAATGTTCATAGCTCTCTCATTATGTACTTGAAAGCACGTGGGCGTTGGCTTCTTACAGTACCGTGTAATTTTTAAACCGAGTAAACGACTGCAGTATGTGTGACACCCATGGAAATTACGTGTAAATAACTGGTCTGTATTTTTATTTTTTTATCAACAGAAGGCTGCCATGATAACTACTGCCGGCTCTCTGGATCCTCCACTGGGTAACACCCGCCTGCATGTGGTGAAGCTTCTGGCTGCGATTCTGCAGAGCAACGTGTCCAGCATCAATGTAGAGCTAATGGAACTTGACACGATCAACGTACTGTTGGTACGGGCCATGACAACTTTGTGGATCAGTGGTATAGTGTTCGTCTGTCTTCAAATGCTTATTTTTGTTGGTTCAGGCATCCCATCCTTGGTCAACTCTTCGGGACAAAATATCGAGTTTATGAATATAAAATGATGGAATTGAAATAAATCTTTACATATCTGTATGATAAAATGTACTTTTATTGATGAAGTGGCTACCGCTAATTAGACAAATGGCATGCCTACGCGAGTACAATGTACTCTTATTTTCCTCGGTGTCAACTGTTATGGTAATGCGTCTCTGGACCACCTTTTCCCATTGGATATTGGTGAGGGAAGGAGGTTGGTGCATCACAGTGATGCATACATCACTGTAGTGACTAATGCTCTTTGCCACAGTAAGATGTAAATTATATAATGACTTGCCATGAGCAGGGTGAAAAGCTGCTCCGAGCATCACGTACAATTAAAACACAAGTAAAATGTTCCATCTGTAGCCCATCGTTAACAGGGAAATGGTCAGTAAGTGAACACATTGTGTTCTACGGAGGCCTGTCCTTAAGCGATTAGTCATTAACAGGGGTGGTCGTTAAGGGCTGTTCTATTGTCTATATCGGTTGGGAAGTTGAACACGTTACTTCGGAGTGGGCAGCTAGGAACTTGGTTGGACAGCGCATTCGTGCGATCCGTGTCACGCGGCGCAAGCTGCGTGGGGCGGCGCTTCACGTAGTGCTGAGCCCGCCGGAAGCGCTCTATGAAATACAAATCGAGGGCGTGGCTATGCACGACAGACAGACAAATAATCCCTGGTGGGCAGTGTGGAACTGTTGTTCTCCTACCTGTATAATATATTGGCCTATTCCATTCCTTCTCCATTGCAGGACCTGTTCTTCCAGTATGTGTGGAACAACTTCCTGCACCTGCAGGTGGAGCAGTGCCTGACGGCCGTGCTGAGTCGTCCCGTGATGACCCCACCACCACCACCCGTCCAGGAGGAGGCTTCCGAGAGCCAGGGGCCTGAGGCTGATCCCGCGGAAAACGCCAAGGCGGACAGCTCGCTCATTGCACACGTGCGTTGACGGGTACCCTTGGGAATTAACACTTTTTTATTTTCGTCACGCTTGAGGTCACAATAAGCAACAATCATGAGTGTTATCTGACGAGGATGTATTTACGTTGTTGTATGGCTCCTTGAAGGCGTTGTGTATGCCCGTCTGTTTTACAGCTCTTCCAAAACTGCAGGCTAGTTGAGAGAACACTAGACGCCTGGGAAAGCAACAGCAAAGAACAGTGAGTTGTTTTCGATTGTCTTTCTTTTGTAAGTTGGCAAACTGTCGTAAAATAAGTTGTTTCACGTACACGCTTTCTTGACCAACAATAAGCCACTTTTGGCTCCTAGATTCTATGCAATACAATGTGTCAACCCTCATCTTGGTAGCTTAATAACAGGAGCAGTGACCCTTGACATTGTCCTGAAATGGTATGTGCTCTTGTGCAGGGCAAACGGAGGAAGGCGGCGTGGTTACATGGGCCACCTGACACGAGTAGCCAACTGCCTCATACAAAATTCTGGGAAAGGCCCCAACCAAGAGCTCATACAGGAGCAGCTGAAGGGTATGCGGAGTGCTGCGCTACGTACAGGTCGAGTGGAGAAGTCCTGACATTTAGTGGCATTTTGTGTTTGTGGCTGTATATAATTTGTTGTTTTTCTGCTGTTCATTTTTGCCGTAGGTCTACCAGATATGTACAGAGAAAAGTGGGAGGGCTTCATTGAAGGACCGCTTGCGGAAATGAATAAGAGAAATACCACGGACCTGGTACGAAGCGCTCCCAGAATTTGTTATAGTTCAGCTGTTGATCCGTTTTATATATTTGCATATTTAACAATTGGCAAGGCTTTGCCTGCTATGTTTTCTTTGATCATCTCTTTTTTCGTCCTGATAGGTCAGTACTCCAGTACTCCATTCATCGGAGGATGAGGATGAGTCCGACTTGAGGAACATAGGTTTTCCATCAGAATTTGCTGTGCAGCAGGTATAACAAGTGCATAGTCCAGTGCAACATGTATTGTATGTGCACACACTTACAATTTTAGTTTTGTAACTCCTCAATGCCTTGGTGCCTTGTGTTGGCACTGATCTGTGATATCAGTTGTGGCTCCTGTGAACCGTTTGCTTCCTGGGTGCTGGCTGAACCAGACCTTTTATGATTACCAGATGCAGCAGATGACTTCCAACTTTGTTGATCAGTTTGGCTTCAATGAAGATGAATTTGCTGGGCAGGAGGACAGAGTCAAGTAAGAATGTTTTTGTTTTATTCGAGACTTAAATTTAATCCCAATAAGAAAGTCGTTCCATTTTTTTAAATGTATCTTTTCATTATCATTGTAAATTGATAAACAGATTATTTTCATTAATCGTCGTATTCTGCAGTTTTACAAACTACTTTGCGATAACTGATGGAGTGTTCTGAATTTTTTTTTACAGCACTTCCTTCGACAGAATTTCCGACCTCAGTTTTGATGTAAGTGGATTCTTTGGCAGTATGGCTTAAATATTATTTTGGCTTCTAAAATTATCGTTTCATTTTGGGATGAAAACAAATGTACCAGTCGTCGAGCATTGAGCATAATCACATGTACTTTTATTGAAATTTGTGATCATGTATTCAGCTCCTAACATAGACTCTTGTGCTGCAGCCGGTTTTGAACCCATACGGATCAGGCAGTGGTGAATCTCGGCGGCGTTTTGAAGATAGCGGCTCGGATGAAGAGGAAGATATCTGGGAAGATAAGGAGACCTTTTACCAGACTGCAGTTCTGGCCAGACAAAGGTAATTTGAAAACCACGTGCAAACCCTAAAAGTATTTTTGTTCCCTTCAAATGCTCACGACATTCAACCGGGGGGGGGGGGGGGGGATTATTCACAGATGTTCAGCTGCAGGAGCTCATTGCCATGCTCCCTTGCCCTGCGTGCGTGACATGTCTGCGTGCGCATCCAGCAGCACGCCGGGTAAGAGTGACGGCGATGGAGAAGAGAGCGAGGGCAGCTCGGAGGAGGAGGAGGGCGACGGAGGATCCGGGGACGTGTTCCACTCACCGGAGAAACCGGCGCCAGCAGCAACAAACTCGTATGAGAAGATGGAAGTTGATCCGGCCGCCACGGGCAAGTTTCGGCGTCCTTACAATAAACGTGTATATATGTTTCGATTTAAAGCTTTCGTGACTGCGGGGATTCATCTTCTTGGTTCTTTCGGTTGGTGGTGGTCATTCAGACGCTGTCTTTCCGACAGACCTGTTCTTCACCTGAGGACGGCTGCTTGCGCTGTGGCCGAAACGTCGTGAGAATTGTATTTATGTTTTATTTTTATTATTTTATTATTTCCCTTCTACGTGACTTTACCGAAAGAACCAAGAAGGTGTATATATGTGTTTATGTAACAAGTGAAAGCTGTTCTCAGCTAAGCAATTGAACATTGTCTTCGAATTGAAACAATGACATTAACTGCCATTTAAAAGTTTCCACCGTTTTATTGGATAAGCAAGTTTCTATTATTTAATTCTCAAAAACATTTGCGCACCAGATGTGGAAGATGTCGCAATGGAGACGGGTGAGACTACCACAACGCCGGTTGCCATGGAAATCAATGACTGCACGTCACAACCTCCGGTTGCCATGGAGATGCAAGAGCCCTCAGCCCCGCTGCCACTCGGAGCCAGCGTCGTGCAGCCCATGGAGGCGGCGAGTGTAGAGCGAAGCAACCCCCCCCAGGGCTGTGCCATCAGACCCGCAGCAGCAGCAGCAGCACCGTGAGGGTCAACTCAAAATGCAAACCTTCGTCCGCTTGCAGTCATGTGGTTGCTGCACTTGGGAATGTTTTTGCGGTGCTCAACTGTTGGTGGTGTGCTCTTTCGTGTGTCTGTCTCAGTGCCCAAGTCGAGGATGCCATTCAGTCACCTACGGCAATGGAGACGGGGGCAGAGCCTGAGGAGCACAATGAAAGCCAACCTAATCTACCGGAACCAGGTGATTGCAAAGTGCTTCTTCTTTTAAGATAACCCATGTACTGTAATTCAGTTTCGTTTTATGAATGCTATGCTTTTTACAGCTTGCCTTTGCTTTACACGGAGCTTTTCTAATGCCGCTAATGTGCTCTTGATGGCCAAATGTGTGTTTTTAATAGCAGTACACGCAGGGACGGAGCCTCTGAAGTCTCCCAAAAAACCACAGGACAAAGAGCAGCAGCCTTCCACCCATGCAGACCCTTCCAAAACCACCCTGGTGGCAGACGCCCCCCGTCCGTCACAGCACAAGGCAGACGACCCGGCCAAGGAGGGCGTGTTGCCTACGACCGGCCTAGCATCAGCGAGCGCTGCAGGGACACCCAGCGAGGGGGCGGCGCTGGCGGTCAACCCCGTTGCAGCTGCCTCTACGCCGCAGTGTGCAGAAAACTCACCTGTCAAGACCTTGACTGAAGTTGACCAACAGTCTAGGCTGAGTCCAGCCGTTTCTGCAAACCCCAAGTCTACCAGGTGGGATACGCTGTTATCCATGAGGACCTTGCATTGGTTTTTTATTCCGTCACTGCTCAACGTATTTTACTTAATCGCTTTGCAATTAAGTCTTTCGTAGCAGTATGTTCATCCTTAAAAAGTAATACGTAATCCAAATGTTAAAACATTTTTATATGGTGCTGTTTTTGATTCTGGTGGTAATTTATTGCCAATGAACTTGGAGACCTTTTCTCTTTCATTAAATGCGGTGGCAGGGAGAAAATAGTGGTTAGGATCTTTTGGTAAGTGTAAAATTGCCGTTTAAACTTTTTGAAGTACCTTGCTGTAATCCTTTACAAAAGTCCGTTGTTATATTTAATACAATTTGTGTGAAAATACATATTTCATTGCTGTTATTCTTTTCCTTAAATATGCGTATTGCTTCAGACTGATCAGTGTCACCTGTAGCTGGTAGGTTTTTGACATTGCAATCATATTTCTTTGCAAGTGTGATATTTCGGCACTGCACGTCTAATGTTGTGCAATATATCACGCGTTTTGCAATTGAGTCGCTAAATAGTTGTTATTGCTGTTTGCAGTTCTCCATCATCATTGCAAACTCGTCAAGCCAGCTGTCCTGCTGTTACACCTGCTGTGCCTATAACAGCTGATAAATCACCCGCTTTGGAAGGTGGATGTTTGGCCAGCCAGCCTGACATCAGCCTCATCAGCAGGTTTGCAAAGCCTTTATCAAGTTTTGCCACATGCATTTCAACTGAGACACAGCCTAATTAATATCTAAGGCTGTAATGTAATGATTCATAATTTGGTATAGATTCTAAAAGCTCATGACACATGCGTCAAAAGCGTTTACGCAAATTGTGCTAATTTTACATTCCGGCTAATGGTATGAATACAAGTTTACAAAACATTTAGATTTAAAGCTTTCGTGACTGCAGGGATTCATATTCTTGGTTCTTTCGGTAAAGTCACGTAGAAGGGAAAACAATAAAATAATAAAAATATAAAACTATAAAATTCTCACGACGTTTCGACTGCAACACTAGCAATCATCAGGTGTGAAATACACAGCAAGAAAATTTGAAAAAGTGGTGTTTTTTTCTTAACGTCAGCACCAAAAAACATGTTGAAAAGTGGGACAAATCAATTTATTGAATAAAACCACAGTCCTGAATCACATTTAGAATTGCCGAGTGGTTGATGCGTTACATACTAATTCCACTGCACCAAGTAAATGTGATATTTACCCAATGAGTTGTCATTTTTGCATGGAAGTGCTTTGTGTTGTGTGCCGACTGAATGGGTGTGCCTCCTTGTCTCTGGCAGCAGCCCGAAGATGAGTCCGTCCACTTGCACTGAAGCAGAATCTGCGGCCAAAGTGGAAGCCGTTGGTCGATTGCCTGCACTGGCAAATGGGCCAATGCAGGAAGGTTGCTCGGCAACAGAAACAAAGTATGCCCATTCGTGTTGAAACTAAAATTCCTCCCATCAATGATGTGAACTCCCATCACGTAGAAATATCAAAGGCCACATGAAATGTGTAAAATGTAAAGCTCGTGTAATGTATTGTGTAATATACCAGATGCAAATATTTCTTTAGGAAGTCTTCAATAAATCACCATCCTTTACAGATGAAGTTTGCGGTGGTTATTTTATGTCGGTTTTGGTGATGAACTGTTTAGTTCTGTTCTTGTATAGAACGGTCGCTGCAAGTTCAGTGGATTATGCTGACGCTGCTTTGTTCGAGTCCAATTGCAGAACCTCTTGTGCAGGAGATATTTAGCGAAGTTGAGGACTATTTAAATACATGAACTTTATAAAGTGCCCTTTGTTTCACCGACATTTTAATTAATTGGACTTTTAATATTGTGAATGTTATAGAAAAAAAATATATACATATATTGATCATGAGTTTGTGCTTGTGATTTTTTTTTAGGCCACCTGTTCAGCTTCTTACAGTCACTGATGCTACAGTGAATGGCCCATTGTGACCTACGCTCTTGAGTCACAGTTCCTGACCGATGAGTTGAGTTCAGCAGCTGGCGTTGGGCTGCGCGACACCTCAGCCAGGTAGCACACTTATGGCTTGAGTATCTTGTTATAAAAAAAACATTGCCTACAAGAAGGAAAATGTCCTGGTTTTAAAATGCACAATTGCATGAATTATTAAAGTTCGGTGGCGTATTGACGCCAGTGAGTGCAAAAGCGTTGGGGAGGGCTGGAGAGGTATAAGTGTTAGTAAATCGGTGTGCAGATCTTATCGGATCTTCCTTCTGCCCAAATTCTTATGCTGCTATTCGTTGAGGTTCATTTGGAATTACACTGGCAGTATGCTAACAATGTACAAATTGCAATTGTCAAATATAAAGCCTCCGAAAAGCTTCCCTCTTGGCTTCTGGAGCTATTTTTCGACACTTAGCAATATGTAGCAGTGGATTAATTTCTTCATTGTACTTTATTGTAAGTACTGCTTTTTAACAAGCCAATGCAATGTTAAACCTTACTTTGTCAATGATTCAGCGCAGCAGTCCCAAATCGACATTTATCTATACAGCAATGGGTGCATGGTTTATGCGTACAAGATGATCTTCCACTTCAGAAGAGCTTTGAAGATAATTTTCGACAGAGAATGTCTTTTTAAAGACAAAGAGCAATGTAAGTGATAATAGGCCAGTGCAATTAAGGAATTGTTAATTGTAGAATAAACTTTGCATCGTCATCAAAACTTTTGTAGTTAAGGCTACCTCACTATATTTTGGCAGTGTGTGTCACTTAATGAGCTGGGGCACAACACGACACAATGTCCTTGTGACAAGTGACATTTTCTGTTTCTCAGCTGTATCCAGTTCTTGTTTCAACCACTGCTTCGAAAAGCCAAAGCTTAGCAGATTTATTTATTTTATACTTTTTTAAAGGTGGCTTCGGGAGGCTGGAACACTGGGGGATGGAAAGCAGGGGCATACAGGCACGTATGGTGCTCTTCATTACCTTAGTGTTTAGTATCATCACAGAATCTGGGGTGCACAAGGTGATCTCTAAAGCAAAGGCTGTGAATTTGCTTTGCGATGTTACCTATGCTATGTTTTCTGATTACAATCGAGATTTGTTTTCTTATGCCTAAAAAAAAATCAATAACATTTTGTCTTCCATGTAAGTTTGCTAGCTGTGTAACGTGGAAATTCATTTAGTCTGCACACATTGTGTTAAATATGGTGAAACTTTACTTTAAAAAATTATAAAATGCGTCAAGCAGGGTATGCTGCTTCTGAGCAGTGTTTCCTCTTAATAAAATACCATCAATATACTTTGGATGAGAGTAGCTTTGTTTCTATTTTCTCAGAAATATAATGCAATAATATTTGACAAAAAAAATCTTTTGAAAGTGTGAGCAATTTCGTAAACAATGCGTTTTAAGGACTGGTTCGGTTGTATAAAGAGTGGCAGCTGGTGTACAGTGGTATACACTGACCTTGCAGGGGTGTGCATATCAGGTGCGCATTCAAATTGTATATATTGCAGTACTACAAAAATAAACTTGAGATAATCTTGAAAATACCCCTGGAGAAAATATTGCCAAATTGTTCCTGTCTCTTTTTCGCAAGGATATGTAACCCCGTTTGCACTTTTCCTTCCTGGGCTGTACACCAGTGATTGCTTGCGTTTCCCTTTTTGCAAATTAGAGGGACATTAAAAGCTTATATACCAAACACTAAAATGTTTGCATGCAAATATTTTACTTGTTTCCTTTATTGTGATTTAGGCAATTAAGTAGACTTGCCAAACAATGCAGTGTATAATTTGTTTAGAGACATTAGGGATGGGGGGGGGGTTAGTGTATTCAAATAAAAAAAATTCAAAAATAATTACTGCCAATACTCAGGTTGTGGGGAGGGGGGATAATCACCTCTGGAACTGTTTTATTACACTATGGTATTTCTCATTTTTAAAAAAAATTCATGGTCAAGTCAAGCATTATAAAAACAAATGATCTTACACGCATTCTTATTTTTGGTTGTCTGTTGTAGATTTGAAACATAATTAGACTTTTCCCCAGGATTTTTTTAATATAAAGCCACTGATACAAGGACTGGAAAAAAAACATGCAGTTTGGGCAGTGTTTACACCTTTATTACCTGGCACACCCCTCTCATTGGTTACACAGCTGTACAAACATTGTAAATGCTCATCCGCTGTATGTGTGCGCGCCTCAACCAACGCTTTGTATAGTCCACGGATAATTTACAACTTGGTGATAATTTGTGTTATTCAAATTTTAAAGTGTATCTAAAACTTTTGATAAATGTAGTTCTGGCATGTTTTCTGACAAACTAATGTGCAGATGTATTGATCTTTTATTGTGAATAAAGTTTAAAAAAAAATCCTTCAATGTGTTCCAGAATGTAATGCTGATTATTTCCATTCTTATCTCTCGAATATATATTTATCCACTAGGGATGAGAGGCCATTTTAAACAAATGCAGTTACCACGTTTATATTACACTTTGGCAAGCCCATAAGCACAACTGCAGAGACTTGAATTCAATATTGAAATTCAGTTTTATTTTTAAAGACATTGCTTCCCTCTTTATAAAACTGCACCACAAGGGGGGTTAAGTTCCCAACTGCATTGATAACATGGGTGAACACAAAGACCTTTAGGGTCGACCCAATGAGCATATTTCTGTTCATTTGAATGAAGATGTCATTACTTGGAAAACAATACGGTATTCGGTACAAGGAACAACTCATTTCAAATAGTTATTTGCTGTTATTAAAGTGAGATATGATAGTTTTGCTGTCTCTAAAAGAGAGCATTATAAAAACATGTAAACAAGTGGGTTTCCCCAACAGTAAACCAACCAATGAAGACATGCACATTACTGTGCACTCTGAAACTGCTGGCAGTTGGGTTCATATGAGGTTTGTTTCTTAAATGGCTGCTAATTTAACATTTTGTAAAAACAAATGCTTAATAAGAATCCATATACAGTATATATCGTCAAATATTTACAACACTATCTAAGCAAGCTGGTGAAAGTTGGTTGCTTGGCATGTATGAGTTTCACATTATACACTCCAGTCAACAGTGACGAAAAACAGTGATTAACAGGAATGAAGCTATACAATTTTCAAATACTAGTATACAGATGCACCGCTTTTTCAAACCCCTTAATATATTACAATTTCACAGTAGTACTAAAAAAGAATTAGCATTTAGGTATCTTTTTAAGGTAAATACTTTAGTCTGTACTTTAAGCTGGTTTTACCATTACAGGGTATTAAATATTATCCAGAGGCTAATTTAAAACACTGCACGCCCAGGTATCTAGGAAAATACAGAATTGCATGGCAGAACATTCTTGACAAATTGAAAATAGGAATTAGAAATGTGGAATGTACCAACAAATGTTAAACGATATTAATGGCTGCTACTTGATGTGCAAATAGAACTTCATACTCTGTAAAAAAAAATCACTTCAAAGTGTATATTTAAGGGTTAAATGTGCCCTTCAGACATCCATTTGAAAGTATATAACAGTACCGTTGGGTTAAAAATGCCAATACAATTTATCTGCTTACTCGGTGGTGTTTTTGTAGCCATTGAAACCTGTCCTGGGATACAGCCCATATCGTGCCTAACACTAAAAGGTCACATACTGCAAACCATGCACCATACAAGTTCATCCAGTGCTCGTCACATTACCATGAAACCCTCTTGGCTTATTGACAGCTTAAGCAATATACAATCACACCATTCAGGAAAAAATGTGTGAGTGGTGATACTGACGTGTTACACTTTAAGGGAGCAGAGATTAAAAATAACGGCACCTGACACAGGTGCAGAACTCTCCCATGACTCAGTATTTGTTGATATAATTTGACCCAAGGACACAGCACAGACCCCTATCAATATAGAACATGCCGAGAAGCCATTTATGGGATCGGTAAACTCAAGACTTGACAATCTTGGCTTGCGTCCTCTGCAAACAGATACAAACCAAAAACACAAACAAATGGCAAAATCAAAACGGTAACAACCAGCGCTCAAACCACAGTGCAACAAAGGCTTTGTACAAAAGGGGCAAGCTCCCAAAACCGTGGCCAAATCGCATTTTTTCATACAAGGGACTCCATCAAAGTGGCATCTACAACGCTGGCCCGAGAAGTGCGCACGCCCTTTACGAGAGACGTACCCCGCAAAGCCGAGCTGTCCCACCTCAGTTGCTGATCTGGAGCAGAGCATTGATGGCAGCCTCCCGGTTACCGCTTTGCGCCTCCAGCACAGAGCGCACCAGCTCAGGCTCAAGTCCCGGGAACACCTCGCGCAGCGCTTGCACCTCCGTGTCTGGGGCGGGCGCCGTCTGCGGTGGGGCCGACGGGGGCTGGGCCGCTGCTTCGCCGCCAGGCACCACCACCACCTCGCCAACTGCCACTGCAGGGGTTTGTCCAATCGTGTGAAGATTCCAACCACCGTGTCTGTGGCATCTATTTTTTTTTTTAATCCTTTATATTAAGTTCACTTGCTTGCTTGCTTGCGCGCTTACGACCGTGCAAATCTTTCGGTCGTTTTTTAACCCACTTCCCGTGATCCAATCGAGCTGACATTTTGCACACAGACTCGTTGTGCGTGACAATTTATTTTCGTGAAAATTTTTTTCCATAACTTTACAATTTTTAGGATTTTTTTAAAATATTTAATTACCAATTGCTTAATGGTGGCAGGCAATCATCTGACCCATAGGTGGCAGCCATCTCAAGCCAGAGGACGAGAGGACTCTAGCCGCTACGCATATAAAGGATTTATAGTGAAAAACTTTGTTTTTACGGGTTAATTTTTTTCGTTTTGATACTGGCACAAATGCTCCCCGTAGATGTAACTGCTCAATGCGAGCTGTTAATATTGTGATGCCTGCATTGCCTTTGTACTGCTCGCCTTTCGGCATTCTCCGGTTTAATACATGGTGAGACAAAGCCTCTAGTGTAGGCCAATCAATTTCAAAGAAAATGTATATTATCAGAGCATGTTTGTCTTCATGTTTTGCCATAAGTATGTGTGGTTAACGCAGACTTGATGCCTTGCAATAGGTATCTGGTGTTTGAACATCTTAACACCTGTTTTATTGCCAGAATGGGTAAAGCATAATCAAATTTTTTCATCATTCCCCCACCGCTCTGCATTTGTTAATTTAATGTGAGAATGTGCCTACTGTCCATGAGCAAACCAATACGCAAACAAGCACAATACTCGTGTGTATTGAGGTCGTATCTTCAATTCCTGCGGAAGCTCCCCAGCACACAGCGAAAAATCGGACGCTATGACGAACAACACGTGCTACAATCCAAAAACACTTCACAGCTATACAGCACAACTGCCGAAACCTACGCAGAAGTACAGTATGCAAGTACAACCATTGTGAAGATATTCACGAAATGCATCGGGTTGCAGGGCATGTAACTATTCTACAGGTCGAATGATTCTTGCATGATTCAATGCACGTGTCATGAGCATACGAGTATATTTTATTCAAATGCTATGTTGCACGCCTAGTCAAACCACCACTGCTAACTTGAAACATATCCACGTTTGATTTTTACACTTGGGAAGTACAGTATGCTAATTTATAAATAGTATGCTTCAGAGTATTTATTTTCTTTACACCAGTCGCTTAAAATGTCCCACTAATAAAATACATCATAACCGTATAAGTGTTTGCGACGATGGATATACAGTTTATCACATGCAGTACCTGGGATGTAGCCAGCAGATTGGTAGTAAGCCTGTAGAGTTTCCTGGGGCTGGGGCTGCACCATCTGGTGTAAGGAAATTTCACACATTAACCATTGCTGTCCTGCTTGAGCAGATAGGGATGCAATTTTCCACAACACTGACCACTTTCCTACCGCGTATTGCAGCAGGGAGGGGGGGGGTGGGAAACCAGAAATGCGGTGGCCTTAAAAACATCAAATCATGCAGCTAGTCATTACGTTCCTTCACGATTGAGAGGTTTGTACAAGTGTGATATAAACACTGTACATGTATTGATCATACATTATCATACATGTACAGTCATTTTGTCAATCCACTGCTGGATGAGGGCCGCCCCACGCCGTGCTGGTCATGGGGGTTATTTGACCGTGCTTCACGCTGGCCAGTGTTGATTTATGAAGGCAGCAAGCATACTAACACAGGACAACAGATTTCACTGCACTGTCCTCTGCTGATCACCATCTATCACCGCAAGGACTGCAAAAACTCGTTTGTGCAAACTCAACCCTGCTTATCTTGCGAGATCGGGCACATCCCTGCCGGCGATTTGGTCATTCGGGGCGTATTTAATAGGGTGCACACGCCGTGTTGATTCCCCACCCAAAATACCGAGAGCAAAGCGCTGCTCACCGTGTATTGTAGGAGCAGGTTAATAGTACCCTCCTTGTCCTCTCCTTGGCGGCCGCTAAGCAGGAACCACTCGTCGGCCGTCTCGCCCCGCTTGACGTGTTCAGCGATGGGGATGTGTGCCCAGGCTATGCGGTCGTCGGTGGAAAAGGCCCTCTGTGTTCACCCCCCACCCCCACAATAGAGGAAACGGCGACATCATTCAGGCCCCCACTCCCGCACACAGTGCACTTTGCGGGGCTGTTGCATTTCACGTGTACTCGTGCACCAGACTCTTACGCAGAATTTCAAATTCCTAGTATTGACCGCAACGCTTTATTGAAACTCTATGAAAAGATGAGAAAAGCGGTTCTAATTACCTGACAAACGAGCCCTCACGTGGATAGTCCTTGTTTCTAAAATAATTATGATTTACATTTGGTAAAAAAAAGATTTCAACATGACAATAGGACCCGAAGCCAGGGGTAGGAAACCTTAAGGGAAACATGGTGATGGACGCTTGTGTTGCGCCAGAAACGTTGTGATTTATTTTATTTTATGCCTACGTGACTTTACCGAAAGAACCAAAGAGTATGGATTACTGCAGTCACGAACGCTTCAAATCAAGATCAGATATGACCTGTGACTTCATTTCATACGGCCTGCAGCCACACGAGATCTACCACTGCAAAACGACTCGCAAACAACATTTATCCGTCACTGTAAGCACGCACCTTTGCCGTATCAATTGGATGTTAAACTAAGTATTTTCGACGTGGCAACTTTAAATGATTTTTTACAACGCTCGATGACCTCTATGACTGCAAATGGCCTCTTTGCAATGACAGAAGTAACGAGTCGTGTGTGAAATGCGTGGGCCCACCCAGAGGTAATTGGAATTCCTATTCGGCCTTCGGTCAGGAAAAGGTTCCCCCCCCCACACACCCAGACACCTCCCCTAAGCAGTGACAGCCACCTTAAATAACCAAAACAGACATTTAAGCAACGCTGCCTTTTGAATACTTCCCGACACACAGAGGCCGCGTGAAGCGAGTTGGTGGCTTTCAAATACCTCGTCGAATATCTCCAGATAGAAGAAGTCAACCCCCGGGGGTATATTGCAGTGGATGGTTTTGTTCCAGCGGGGGTTCTTGGCTCCGTTCTGGGCTGTGGGAGTCTCGCAAACAGCGTAACCCGCCCGGATACGGCAGTACGGGTCCATGCGCGTCACTCCATAGTTCTTCACCAGCCTGGCCTACATACGGACAAGGGGGGGCAAGAGACTGCTGCAATAAAACAAGACAAAACAAATTAGGAAAGTCATGCTAACGAATGGATTCTGCAATGCTTTTCAACGTGCGTTTTGTCCTTGGAAGTATTTAATTGGCAGTCCAGAAGCCCGATGGGTAGTTGTCAGTGCAAAAATAAATTTGCATATTTTAAAAGTCCCATTTGCTCTAGGCCAGTTTGCAATGGGGTATAGGTCCTTATCAGCAACACACACAACAGCTTCGTTCATATTGGGTGATATCACATGAGTAAATGGGTCCCTCCCCATCCGCAAATGCAATAAACACTTTCCACCTCATATGGAAAGCATCTAAAAGATAACCACTCCTGTATAGAAACCAGTCTTGAACAAAACTGCTATCATTAGTCCACAGGTCATGCAAACATGCATACGATGAACTTTAAAACACATTTGTTTTGAACGTACTTTATTACGTCTTCCGATTAGCATGGTTGGCTACGTGCCGTGAGATGGAAGTTCAACATACACACACACAAACCTCGCACCATGTTGTGCAGTGTAATGCAGCGCGATGCAGGAGAGCGCGGCGGCGAGTAACGCACCTGCATCACTGTAATGCTGAGCCGGCCAAGGGGCAGCATGGGGCGGGCGAGCTCGTTGGGCCGGGCGGCTTGCTGCTCAGCCGTGGGGGAAATGCGCAGGAAGTCGTGCGGCAGCTCACCCAGGTATACCTGTCACAGACGCCACCGCCGTCCATGACTTAGAACAGGCTTCTGTCCACTTGTGGCCCGCGGGCTCTAATTGGGTCCATAACAGCTCCCAGAATGACCCCCGCTGAGGAGTGGCAAGAGAAGTCGAGCTACAGCTCGACTAGATGGAAAAGAGATGCGGCTTAGTGTGATATAAAACGACGAACAAGAGACAAAGATAACGGAGTTGTAGACTCGACATTATGATTAGTGAAATGAAAGGAAGATAAACGAGAGCTGAGAGACCTAAATAAAACAATAAGTGGTGACATACATGCAGGTTATAATATTAAGAAGTTATTTGCCATCATAGCATGACGTCATGTAGCCCGCCAGCACACGCTAATTATATTATTTTGGCCACAAACTGTCGTTAAAGAACCCCTGGCTTACATATTACAGAGCCAGCGAATGTTGGCAATAAATGACGAGGCACCAGAAAATCGAACATCCCAAGATGTCAGGTGGAAATGAAATCTATAAGTTTGATTGAGAAAAGTACAAAATAGCTTACATCACCAGCAGTTGTGCTAAATGTATCACCAATGGCAACTGGAATTAATTTGGTCGTTTCAGGTTGATAATACAACATAGCCTGCAGTTACGAAGAGTGAAATTGAATCTGTCAACCTGGTTGAAGACATTATTACCCTGCCTTGAGAATAAATGTGCACAGATTGGCCAACACAAAATCTAATTAAACTCACAATGGCCCTCGCTCTGGAATAGCCAAACCAGATGTCCACTTTGTAAAAGCATTGACACCTGCAATGTAATACGTTCAAACAATGTATACATGTTTTGCAACAAGACATTCCCAACTGATTTTGAAGGTACAATACTGCAAGTCATCCCAGTGATGTGCTTTGCTTAATAAGCTGAAGCCTGATTATTAGAAAACAAGGATAAGGTCTATTAAAAGCGGACCAAATGCAGTCCCTCATTTCCTATTATTCAACTATTCTTTTTATACAGTCTGGCATTCATCTCCTCCATCCATTAGTGTAGGCCTTCATTCAGTGTGCAGCGAACATCTCCAGCAACACAATACAACTATACAATTGGACACGAATTTCTCAAATGTGCCTTTTCCTTTGCCCAGTAAAAAACAATTTTAAAACCGAGTGTGTGCATTTGGGCCGAGGTTTAATCGGGATTTTTTTTTGCATCTTGGCTGTAGTTAAGAATAAAAGTTCAGAACGTTTGAGTTAATAAATAACTGTGTGGTTCAATGTGCAACTTATTTTCATTGAACCCCTCACAGAAGAATAATGCAAACGTGACTAAAATAACATCTCCAGTCAAAAAATAAATACCCCAAGGCACAAAGAAGGGCTCAGATGTTCATGGTAAACACTACTGCACTGGCTTTGTGCCAAACATTTGCACACCTTCATTCCATTCAAGTGCCTCGTTGAGCCTCACAGATTCCTAATACTAAACCCAACAAAATCCTACAGATGCCCTAAGTTGGGCTGTTCGTACAGCTGGCATTTCCACCTTAGTTGGGCTTATTTACCCAAATGCTCCCAGATCATTTCAATCACATTAAAAGGTAATAATGGTGTAGTCATCATATACTTCCTCACACCGCTGCTGGTGGAAAAGCCTCCACTAGAGGGAGCTTTAGAGAGCTCCACTGGAGGGTAATTTGGCCTACTCCACTAGGCTGGCAAGATGCCTTGGAAGAGGTGGGAGTATCCATACTTCACCCCGCCAGACGCGACCTGCCGAGAGACTGTGGTGTAGCCATACTGCTGGGTGGATGGAAGCGAGGGGATTTAGAAAATAAAATAATTTATTTGGCTGCTGCACCGGGAGATCGAACCGGAAACCGCTGTATTTTAAACTCCAAGGTGCTGACAATTGCACCATGGCAGCATCTTTCAACTAGATTATAATAAACAAATCCACAGCTTAGATAAGTTCTTCAATACAAACTAATGTTTTTATATAGAGTAAATTGCATCTCAAAACACTTAGCATTTCGACCCAGCACACAAACATCTTAAAATCTAAAATATGAGCATTATAAAAAAAATCGACAAGAACACCACAGATAGACAAAACAAAATATGACCAGGAGCACGGAGGAGAACAAATCATGGCCCAAGTGGGGCTTCGTGAATCACTCGAGCTCGCGATACTGCAGTGGTGCACAAGCACAAATAACAACAAATATCCTCACGATTTAAAGCTTTTGTGACTGCAGGGATTCATCTTCTTGGTTCTTTCGGTAAAGTCACGTAGAATGGAAGCGGCTGCTTCACCTGATGACGGCTGCTTGCGTTGTGGCCGAAACGTCGTGAGAATTATATTATTATGTTTTATTTTATTATTTTTATTATTTCCATTCTACGTGACTTTACCGAAAGAACCAAGAAGAGAAATATCCTCACATTCATCAATAATTCTACCTTTAACATTTTTTTTATAGAATGGGCAATGCCCTTTCTTCAAAGCACACAGAAAGGCCAGAGAGGTAGAGTGAGGTAGAGGGACTACCTCTCTTGTTCTGTGAAGGGCCACTGCCCGAAACGTAGCCTATTAGATACAACTTTATTAATACTATACGGTGACCAGGTAAAACAGGGTAACGGCCAATTCAAACATGACAATTCCACAAAGTAGATGGAGAAAATACATGGGAAGGTCATGTTTGGAGATGCAAACCTGCTTACAGATGTACTGTAAATACAGGCAAATATTGTCGAAGGTTAAAAAAAGTGTCCTCTGGTCAAATAAAATGTTTTTGCCTTGTTGGCTCCCTGTCACCTCAAGTGTGCCAAAATTTAAGTGGAAGAATGATGCACGCTTCAATACAGTACATAGTGGGCAGTGTATACTGCCTATGACTAGATCAACTGGAACGTGTACATAGTGGGCAGTGTGTACTGCCTATGACTAGATCGACCAGAACGTGCCCGAATTTGTCAATCTCTGAAAGCTAAGCAGAGTTGATCCTGGACAATGCTTGGATGGGGGGGGGGGTTACATCCACACATCACAGGTGTTACAGGCTGTGGGGTTGCGTGGTGGGCAGCCGAGGACAGTGCAACAAGATCTGTTCAAGTACAGCACAGTGATTCTTCAATGCTCCCACGTCTATCCTTCTCCCGCCATCACAAACCTGCACCGCCCAGCATGGTGAAGTATGGCTTGAATGACACCCCACGACCCCAAACGGCATGGGAAGGCCCTCGTTCGGAAGTGGATTGACATATTACTGGAGCACAGTACTCAATCAAGGAATGGGCCCGCCCTCTTTCCAGCCATGAGCCGCCACAGGTGAAAATTCCACATTTGTACGACGAGGCCAAGCGGCCTCAAAATCACAACCACAGTTCAGTAGTCCGTATAATCCAATATTACAAGAGGATCTTTTTGGGTGTGCATATAATACTTGGCATTCGTTGTATCAATCAGAGGTCGCAACCGGGTACCCGATACCCGTACCCGATACCCGACTACCCGGCCGGGTACGGGTACGGGTACCCGTTTGCGACCCTGGTGCGGCCGGGTACGGGTACGGGTAGACCGTGAGTCACTGGTGAGTAACCGTTTGTCACTCATTTCCCAACGTCGTGTCTCTTCTCACAATTCAAGTTCCTAGAATCAACCCACCCACGCCTGCAACATGGCTTCATCCCAGAGGTCGCAATCAGGTACCCGATACCCGTACCCTACCCGTACCCGGCCGGGTAGGGTACGGGTACGGCCGGGTACGGGTACCCGTTTGCGACCCTGGTGCGGCCGGGTACGGGTAAGGAATCAAAACCCGTTTGCGACCTCTGGTATCAATCCACTTCTGGATGAGGGCCTCCCCACGGCCGTGTGGGTCGTGGTTTTTTTTTTTTCACCATTGGGGAACCGCGGTGGCCAGGAGATGTCATCGCCCTCGCCTGGCACGCATTAGGGCATGAGTTCGATCCCGGACCCTGACGATGGCTGTTGTATATTTGTAATGTGCGTGTTCCCTTTCTCTCCCCCGTGATGGTCGAGGGAGTTTCGTCACCGTGTCCCCCGCGGTTTTGCCCTCTGCATTTAGCCACATTCATTGCAATTATTTGGCTACTATACATTCGCGCACGTGATAAACCACAAAGACGATCCATCATGTGCGGCCAGATCACCTCTGAAAATTAGCTCATAGTTTCAGCGGGGATTTACCTGGTAAAATATAAATATATTTCATACTTCCCCACGGCCGAGTCAGTATTTCCTATCAATGCCCCCTGTGTAGTGCCAACATCCCACCACTAGGCCACACAAATATTCAAGTGTAATAATTTTCGTCAGTTTCCAAACACATTTACATATATACACCCACCCACACAAACAACCGTTTCATATAAGTACATGCAACGTACGTATTACGACATCAGAAAGGTAACTGTGGTCCTGTGGAGAGCACTGTTAACGCGAACACAATGCGTTTTCTAACTGCAGAGCTGAGTGTGTTATCTTCCTGGTATGTGGACTTGTTTCCTCTCCCAAGCCAAACTGTAAATCTAACAACGTGGGCGAGTATGATTCCACACTGATGTTTGGGTCAGATCACGTCATAAGAAAATGTGTGTGTGTCATACAGCCTTCTCCCACTCTACATATTTGGTCAGAAAAATCCACAACGTACGGACCCACAGTATGGGGCATTTTTGGCAGTAACAACAACAAATGTACTATTTTGTAGCTGGATTTGAAGCTTTCGTGACTGCAAGGATTCATATTCTTAGGTTTTGTCGGTAAAGTCACGTAGGTAAAACATTTAAATTAATAAAAGTAAAATAAAATAAAAATCACGACGTTTCGGAGGCAACACAAGCTTCCGTCTTCAGGTGGAACCGTCACAGCCACGACAGCTGTATCAAGTAATTTACGGTTCCACCTGAAGACGGAAACTTGTGCTGCCTCCGAAACGTTGTGATTTTTATTTTATTTTTATTAATTTTAATGTTTTACCTACGTGACTTTACCGAAAAAAACATAAGAATATTTTGTAGCTGCTCACCTCAAGCTGTAATTGCTGTGATAGTAAATTTGTTTTTTGCAACTGTTCGCCATTTGAGAGTAGTTCATGATGAAAACTGCTGTCTCTGCTGTAGGCTCGTCAATTTCTAAGACAATGTCATATATTCATTATCAGGGCATGTTTTGCTTGCATGTCCACCTCAAGTGCGTGCGGTTATTGCAGACTTGATTACTTGCAAGAGGTTTCTATTTGGTGTTTGAACATCTTAACACCTATTTATAGTCTTGGTTCTTTCGGTAAAGTCACGTAGAAGGGAAATAATAAAATAATACGAATATAAACCAATTAAAAATCTTAACACCTGATTTATTTCCAGAAAGGGTAAAGCCTATTATTGTTTTAATATACAGAACTTGTGTGCTGCTGCTGTTAATTCATCTAGCACGTGTTACTAATTGGCTGTCGGGTGGAGGAGGGTGTACGACACACATTCTTACTTCCAAATCAACTGCTCATCACAACTACTCTATTAAGGGAATTGACCAAATCATCCCGATGAAGGAGACGAGCTCCTTGTCATGAAGTATTGCAAGACTTTTGGGCGCAAAATAAATGGTGTAATCTGTCATCGCTTACATTAACTGCGTGATTGTTAAGAGTTTTACAACGTTTCATCCGTATGCTGTAAATGCGCAACCCCGTTCCGGCAATCAATCCACTGCTGGATGAGGGCATAGACATTGGGGAGCCAATGTGCACGGCGTCTGTAAAGATATAAACATGCTAAAAATACGGACGATAATGGAATGGATACCCGCACAAATTAACACGACCACAATCATGATTAACCCCAAATGTTGGCTGTTATCTCTGCCTCCCATGAGCTATATTATTCACATTATACTCACGCTGCACGGTCACAATATAATAATACTGTGGGGCAAGTAGCTTTCACTGGGGTGGGTTTTTTTTGTTTTACACAATTAAAAGACGCAAACGCGAATTAAACGCATTGTTTTGCTCATAAACATCGACGCGGTTATACATTTTAAGCGGCACTGCACATTGGGGCTTTAACATCCCGAGGAGGGGATGAAGGACGCTCTCGTGTCAAGGTGCAAGGTGGTGGAGGTCCTCTTGACAGTCAGCGGATGAGGACTCATCCAGCAGCAAGATCGACCACGGCTGGCAATTAAACATCGGCATGCGAATTTCCGGCCACCGCCACCATACAAACACATGCACACCACTGGCTCAACATTTGCTGTCGTTACTAAAAGAACAGCAATTGCATTACAGAATTAGCAGAGAGCCCACCCCCATCCCACGTTAGTTCTGTGGGTGCTGACGTACCAATAATAACAGCGGTTGACAGATCACGACTTCAGACGACCAATGCTCATGAGATATCGACACATCAACAACAGCAGCAGCAGCATGGCACGTACCTGTCCCCTCGCCGTGGCAAACGATGCCATCGCCATGCCTCCTTGTGTCCAGCTGTGTTGGTGGTGGTGTGTTGGTGGTGGTGTTGTGTTGTTGTTGGTGGTGTTTGTGGTGGTGTTGTGTTGGTGGTGTTGTTGGTGGTGTTGTGTTGGTGGTGTTGTGTTGTTGGTGGTGTTGTGTTGTTGTTGGTGGTGTGTTGTTGTTGGTGGTGTGTTGTTGTTGTTGGTGGTGGTGTTGTGTTGTTGGTGGTGTTGTGTTGTTGGTGTTGGTTGATGGCCTTCGCCGGTATCCAACTCAGGCCCCCCTCTCTCTGCGGTCTCCTGCTTCAAATTCTCCCCCTCGCTCGCGATAATCTCCTTCTCGGTCCTAATCTCTTTGTCTGCAGCCACCTCCACCCCTACCCACCCCACCCACCCGATGTAAAAAATCTCCCTTCTCGTCGTCCTTTATCTAAAACTCTCACGACCACCGCGGTTGCGAAGTGGCCCAAAGCCCCCAACACAAACAACCGCGTGGAGAGCGGCGACACCGCGAAATGCGTCGCAAATGGCACCGCCCGTAAAATATTCAAAATGCACGACGGATGAAGACGGAGAGAGAGGAGGAGGTTTGCTGGGAAGCCAACACGTCTGTCTGCTGGAATAATAGCTGCTGCTTGGCTGATGGTTGGTTGGTTTGGTGATGATGGTGGTGGTGGTGGTGTAGAATGTTGAGCCTCCCTGTTGTTGTTGCTGCTGCTGCCCGCCTCTACGGATGCGATGTCGCAGCAATGTTCCAACTGCGTGCTGTTTGTGTGCGCTGTGTTGTAGCTTGCTGCTGTCGTTGTTGCTGTGTGTGTGTGGGTAGCAGTGTGTGTGGGTGGTGTGATCACTGCTGCAGTGTGCGCCGACTGTGAACGTGTGGCGCGCCTGTGCGCGAGTTAACACTGCGTGCGAAATGCCTTCTCGCCGCCGCCGCTGCTGCTGCTATTCAACAACAACACGAGTCTGGCTGTGTGTGTGTGTTCCTCTTCCTTTCGCCGTCCCTTCTCTCCAACCCCGCCCCACCACCACCTCAAGCAGCCACCCCGCCCCACCATCTCTCCACCCACCACCATCTCTCCACCCACCCCACCATCACACACCCACCACACAACCACCACCAACCAACAACCACCACCAACCACCAACCAACACCAACCACCACCAACCACCACCAACAACCACCACCACCAACCAACAACCACCACCCACCACCAACAACCACCACCCACAACCACCACCCACAACCACCACCCACCACCAACAACCACCACCCACCAACCAACAACCACCACCCACCACCAACAACCACCACCCACCACCAACAACCACCACCCACCACCAACAACCACCACCACCAACCAACAACCACCACCCACCAACCAACAACCACCACCCACCACCAACAACCACCACCCACCACCAACAACCACCACCACCAACCAACAACCACCACCCACCACCAACAACCACCACCCACCACCAACAACCACCACCCACCACCAACAACCACCACCCACCACCAACAACCACCACCCACCACCAACAACCACCACCCACCACCAACAACCACCACCGCCCTTTTTTTCTTCACAACGCCGCGTTTTTGGCTTTCGCCTCCCACCACCTTGCATATCCACCTGGTGGCGCCCTTCTACGAAGCAAAATCAATCACTCCGGTAGAAATAAAACAACAACAAACATTGGCCGTGCTTTGGCTGAAATGTATATTCAACAAAGTTGACAGTTTACGGAATGTTCATCCTGTGCACACCATGAACAACACTGTACTGTCGTGGAACAATGCGTGTGCGTCTATTTGAAATGCAAATATTTAGCATGCACGTTTAAAATATTTGGTTTTGTCTATATTTGAATAAAGTATATACTGTGCATACACCATTAATACTGCCTAAATACACAGTGCGATCGTCTATCTGCCCATTCTGGTATAAAGATCATCAAGCTTGATTTAAAGCTTTCGTGACTGCAGGATTTGTTTTATTTTATTTCTAACTACGTGACTTTACCGAAAGAACCAAAGAGTATGATCATCAGGCTAATGTGTATAATTTGTTACAAGGAAGTAATAATGTAGAGGGTGGTGAGTTTGTATTCTAGGTTCATGCCTGTAATTATTTTTTTTCCAAAAATCCACCTTTTAATCCATTTGGTTTACAAAAATATGCGCTGTACACCTGCCAAACGAAACCATTTTCAGTCATCCGAATATTTATACTGGAGGAATCCGATGAGCAACAAAGCTCTTTACCACGGATGTCCAGTAGGGGCGGATCAGCCCACTGCTGGATCAAGTCTGCTCCATGAAGAATGCCCATGATGATCCTTTGACAATGGTATCTACATCACTCACAATCCATCTGCATTCTCTTTTAACGTTCAGTCAAGTTAGTGATTGATTTCCCTCCGATTACAAGACTCCTTTCACAGTACGTATGGCCAAAGAACGAATGTGCCCGTACCAATTAGATCTCGGAAGCTATGCCGGGTTGATCACCATGCACGACGATGGTGGTGTTGTAGGTTGCTCAGGGCTACGCTGTGAACAATGGGGGGCAGTGCAGAGTTGTTTTCACTGTGTACTGTTACTATGTTCCCACGTATTAGTTGCCCGCGTCTTGCAACCCACACTAATGAAAGAGAAAGTGTGGTGAAACAATCCCCGTGACCACGGCAGCATAGGGAGGGGCCTTCATCCAGCAGTTGGATTTACAAAAGAGCTGTAGATTTAACCCCACATTAACTCAACACATTCATCAATATTACTGCTTTAAAAGAAAGATAGATGACGTTTCGGGCAACGGCCCTACTGCAATTGTGCTTGTGGGCCACTGCCAACGCAGCATCTCAAAATAGCGTCTCATTTACAGGATATGGATTATATATGAGGTTCTCCTAACACGTTTCCCAGCCACGAATTATCTAAATAATAATGCCATTGAGTATCAAGACTTGATTACAAGAGGTGTTCCTGCCTATAAATGATTTGGCCAATTCCCAAAATGAGAGTTTGGCTTGGGAGAGGAAACCCGAAGGAATATATGTGTAAAAACCAACACATAACGAGGGGGATTACACACACATTGAGCACGTGCCTTTTCGCAAGACCACATTTGGCTAATATATAAGCCACGTTGAGTATCTAAAAATAAATGTAGGAAAACAATCACTAAGTTTTTATGAACATATGTACCGTGTGTAAAATCTTTAATCACCTAGGACAGCCTTCTGTGTGTTATTGCCCAGGCTAAATTATGAAATCATACATTATTGAAGCAAACATTTTGACTTGCCCAGATTTTAATGAACAGTAAAAGGTTTGTTTGGACAGGGCTTAATTGATATCATTAAACCAATGTAGAACGTATCACAATTGAATACGACTACTGAATTTAATTAGAGAATATATGTACAGTACATGTAAATCGGACACAATAATACTTGTGGATTTTATGAATTATAAAACAAAAATATGAGAATGCACCGTAAAGATGAAAGTAATGTTTAAGGAAATTGCTGACAGTCGGGAGTTAACACGGTATGTCGCATATCCACCTTATGATCAATTAACTGCCAGGGCAGTATGTGGACGTTTTGGCGGTACACCAATGCATCATACAGCAGTCTAAATTCAAAATCTGAACCGACATTCGTCTTTCGACTGCTTCGACATCGCGATAACCGATTTTGACGCAACACTACGCAACATTTTTTGACCAGGGTTTCGAATCGCCGAAAAAAAGATAATTCTTGTTAAAAATTGCTTTTTATATACCGCTCACCTGTGTACCGCCAATACGTTCATTTGTGCAACGTGCAACTTAGATTTTGTTTAATGTTCGCATCATAGTATTTTACCTTTCCACAGCCTCCAGCGAGTCAGATATACAACGTTGTATTGTAGGGTAAATGTTGATGGTTATTTTAAGTCAGTGTGTTAAGCAAATGTAAAATAGTTGAGATTATTTGTGATCGAAGCAGCAACTATCATTGAGCAGATAGTATATATTGAGCATAACTAACCAACATAATTGGCTGTACAGTTTCAGATTGTAAATAACAGATCCCATAGGGCTGCTCTTTCTTATCTATGAGCAATAATAGACATTTGGCCATGACACCCATAAATTATGTTTTTAACGTTTTTTCTTTATAAAATACACTTTTGGAATATATTTTTTACATGTAAGAGCACCTTTATCATTTACAGTATATACAACCTTTTAAAGAGAGATTTAGGTTATAAAAGGATTATGATCATTCTACGTAATTTCTTTATAAAATAGATGCTTTTGTTAATGCCCTACTGGATAAAGCCTCTCCACTGTTAATAGTTTGTTGAAACAAATATAAATGAGACTGCATGTGGTTGTGCTACATAGTTCTCTGATGTGCTTTAGGGTTTATACTGTGTTTGTTCGGCACGATGCCCTCCATTTCACTTCCCGAAGATGCTGGCAGCACAAAGAGTGGAACGTCGTACATCTTGCCGAACAACTCGCGGTACTGACCAAAAACACATCAGAGAACAAGAGCTGTAAATGCTCTTTCATTGTGTTCAAGCAACAAGTACGGTTGAGTATATGTCAGCCATTCTTAAACAACACGCGCAAGAACGGTGTAACTCACCAACACATTTAGTGTGCAAATAACTGTACAGCTTCCCAAATTCCAAAAGTTACAGATTCCAAAGGACTGGTCTGATCTATGAACTGTAATTAGTAGCATTTTGGACATGCCAAAATAGAAAACAAATTGTTTTAACCTTTCTATAAAAGCTATTAATAGGAATACATTATAGATATATAGATATTTTAACATGTAATTGCAGCTTGATCATTGGTATACAATATTGTAAGATAGACCGAAATAAAAATGATTTCGTCCTTCATTTATAATGCACTATCTCTTGTCACTCCACTCCTGGATGCAAGCCTCCCCACACCAAGTCAATCATGCAGGTCGTTGACCATACTGCACCATGCTGGTCATTGCAGGTTGCAGATTTGTTCAGATATTGCTCAACATTGATATTAGCCTTTAACCATTTCCAGACCTTCATCCAGCAGTGAACTGGCAAACATTTTTCTAGGGCAAGTTAAATTTTGGATTCGGGCTATGATTGCGATAAGGGAAAACTAAAAAAATAAAATGTCCATTTAACATTTATTTACACTGAAATAATTCCAATTACAGGCATACATTTATAACACACAGTGCTGTTTTTTCATAAAACACACTAGCCTTCCATGTCCCGCTTCTGTGTGAAGTACATCTTGAATCGATCTTGGGCATACTCCTGTAAACAATAATATTTCTACCATCAAGCTGTTTTTTTGAACAAGAACGTAAGTGAACTTCCAAAATAAATAAATAAAAGGTGCTAATTGCCAACAGTGCGGTTGCAAAGTGCCATACAGAATTGCTGCCCTTACCAAGTAACCAAAGGAGATGGACGACATCTTGGCCTGAAGGATTGCCCAGAGGCCCCAGTAGAAATGTGATGCCAGAGCGAACCTGCACGCGGTGCACAGGCGCACAAGAAGCAGTGAAGAGTTCAGGAGAGAGAAAAAAAAAGTGTTTGCAAATGTAACCAGGGTCACCCCAGAGGGGCTGGAAGCCCGGGGCGGAATGTCATGTGGAGCCCCTTTAAAAGTGAGAAAAATTTCGGTCCATCATGGGCTCTTCCTTTTTGTGAATCCCAGAGCTAATTGCTCATTTTGTTCCCCCCCCTGCCCATGCCCTGCCCCCCCCCCCGAACCTTAAACCCCCCACCTGTTCCCCCACCCATCCTCTGGGCAGCACTGCATTTAACGACTAATTCATGCAACTGTGATCACTACAACAGCACAGCAGATTAATCACATTGCTCATTCCAATAAAAGGATAACTGACTTAGAAGGAGAAAATAACTCAGCTTGAGCAATTAAACAAGTATCGGTACGTTCGTGTACAGCCCTTTTATTAATCCACTGCTGAAAGGGGAGCCTCCCCACACCACGTGGGGTTATTTGCCTATCCTTCACCAAGTTGAATCATTCATTTTCAATAGGGAAGAGTTTTCTCTTTCGTGACATGTGTTAATGATCTACACATCATTTTTGTTGCAGTAGCATCCTGATTATAACCATGGTAGAATGGAAGCTGTCAAGTGTAGCTTATCAAATCAACATGTGTTCATGTATATAAATTACATCAGGTTCATGAGCAGTGTACAGCTTTTGTAAGGATGCATGCATTTTTATCCATCCTAATAGTTTCCGACTACCAATAATTTGAAACAAATTACACTTATTCGATTAAAAAGGTGAAATGAAAACCAGTTAAATCAGCACCGACTCTGCTGGCTGTAATGTTCACGTGTACTCTCACCGATTCACTTCAAACAGCATCTGTGCTACATGCTTGTCAGATTGCGCTGCAGAAATGTTGTGTTCTCTCCCCTGGTTCTCCATGATGTAGTTCCTTAGGAAATGAGTCTGCGAGAGGTGAAAACAAAATTACAGGCCTGTCGAGACATCGCTTCTTCAAGTATCATATATTCTTAGGCTCACGGCATGCACATTGATGCACGTGTTTAATTATTCTTTTTCATTTTGTACATTTACGCAATTTGGATCTACGACACCAGCAGCCACCCCAGGCGCGACGCATTACCCACAACGATGTAAATAACCTCCTGAATTACATTCCTGAATCATGAGAATTCATCAAATTGTGAGACAGAAAATCATTATTTGCATATCTTTGATCAAATTTTTTAACAATTTCTGCGCTGTTGTAATGCGATAGCATTTTATTTTCTTCAGGAAAAATCCACTGAACCCCAAGAATAAATTGCGAGAGGGTTTAACAGTGGAACGTTGGGCCAATTACATTAATAATGAATCATTGTCAAACACTACAATCTGATGCAATAGAGTGCTAATTCGGCACAATGCCCGAGACGCAGAGTGAACGGCATACTTAAAGAATAGCAAATTGACAAAATGAAACGGTTCATCAGAGCACCTGCTGATCAAGAGTTGGGTACCGCTTCGCATTCGAATGAAAATAGGGCCAAGTGTCACAGGCGTAGTCATATATCCACTCACAGAAGTGGTTCCCAATGTCGAATCCCCTGTGAACGACACACACACACGATAAAGGTTAACCAACCGCATTCCCACAGATAATCCCCTCCACGTGCATGTCCTCTAAAGGTCTGAAGAGAGACATGCAGGCGTCAGTATTGATTACAAAGCATCCCCCCCTCTGCAGACAGTCCACCCCACACCCATATGTCACCTCCTGCTTTAAACCTGCCACGCAAGGCAGCTGGCCATGCATGCAATTTGCATTCATCAGTCGTATTCCGCTGGGACATGGGGAAACCTATTAAGCGGTCACTGAACAAATTCAATTGATTACCTCTTGCTTGACACAACTGCAATTCCACTATAATTTATTCCAGCGGTGGGCTTACTGTAATGATTTGGTTTGGGAAACTCGTTCAGAAGAACGGTTGCGATAAGTGGAGGGCAGAAGGGGCCTAGGAGGGTGCGATGCAAGGATGTGGTGGAATGACATGAGGATAGTGGATGTGACTGGAGAATAGACGCATACATTCATAACATTATTTACCCTTGTTAATGCTGCTAATTCTACATGTCAGGAGACGAAATAGAAGAACATATGGAGAGATAAAATCCCATAAGAGAATCCTATGTAATGGAACTTTATGCATGAAGAAAAATAAGTGGGCTTACCACGAACCTCTGGCACACAAAGCTAAATCAAGGTTACGTAGCAAGCTACATAATTGCCCTTTGTCAGCATATCGGTTTTAGCTGGGAGTCAAGCTGGTAATTAAGTTCTCCTAGACATGAAGCATTTGCAGAACACACACACACACACTCTGTGAAATGCAATCAAACCTGTAGTTATAGCTGCAGTATTCAAAGTCTATGATCATAAGCTTCTTGCTTTTCTCAGAGCTTTCGTCCAGGAGCAGAATATTTCCTGAAAATTAAGGAGGAGCTCTGCTCAGGTCATTTGCAAAGCAGATGTACTTCCCCACCCAATGATTTCGAATTTTTCATTTGTCCAAGACATCTGCATTACAGAAACAACGACTTACCTTCCTGACAGTCGTTGTGGCAAAACACAACTGGGGATGGTGTAGCGTTGAGAATATCTCTGAAAACACAAAATGACAAAGGAAAATGTACCCCCATTATTGGAACCTCATTTGCCAGTAGAAAAATATAATTGTTTTTTTTACCGTTTTATCTGGCAACAAAACTGACACCTTTTTTTTACAAAGAGTCATGTTTGCATTGATCACAATACCTGCAGTCGGAATGCAAACAAAAAACACAACTCTGATAATGTATGCACTGTCCTTGAAGTTGATTGGTCCACACCCGAGACAGCTTTCCTTCTGGTCCAATACCATGTAAGACTAGGTTCTCAGGAAATCTGTCTCGGGTGTGGACCAATCAACTTCAAGGACAGTGCATATCATTATCAGAGTTATCTTTTTTGTTTGCATTCCGACTGCAGGTATTGTGGTCCATGCAAACATGACTCCTTGTAAAAAAGGTGTCAGTTTTGTTGCCAGATAGAAGGGTAAAAAAACAATTATCATGTACCCCCATTATCTACAACGAGGCTTAAACTTTATAGAATAAAATACATAAATAGATGTTTCGCATTGTTGAAATCATGTAACAGAGCAACCGAACGAGAAAATTACTCTGCACGATTGTCCCGTATGCTTGCTTGCTCTTCTACCTTAATCTTTGTAGCTCATTTGGCAAGTCACAGGCAAGTAGGTCGTCATATTTCATCTTTTTGGAGCTCTCCGAGAAATCCAGTTTCATAACCTGCTTGAGGTACCTGCAAAGACAAAAACTAAAAGTAACCCAACCGTTGGCCAATTACGATTTGTGACAGCAGACTTTAACCAACACCCATGGTGGGCATTCCATGCTGTGATTAAGCCTACAATGATACATATAGTGTGTTTTTTGCAGATAAAGCTCATACTGAAAGCTTAAGGGCCGTGTAGTTGTTAAACATTCCCAGTGATCTGATGAATTGTCATTGCTGTATTTGGGGGTCACGATTCGACTTGAGAACATGTTCTGTTTGTCTTGTTCAACCCCCCCCCCCTCATGATATTTTTTCAGTTTTGTTCGCATCATAAACTATTTTGCTAAGCTATTTTTTTTTAACCAGGTAAGGCTCACCGAGCCATATAGCTCTTTTTCAGAAGCGACCCGGCCACAAATGATAGCACAATGAAGTCGCCTATCATGTGGAAATGTATAGCAGCCAAATACTCGAAATGCATGTTTCTAAATGTGGAGGGGAAAACCGGAGGAAATGCACGCGTCCACGAGAAGAACATGCAAACTCCAAATATACAGGTGTTGAGGAGCAGAGTGATGACGGGATGTCACACTCGCCTCGGGAGTAGTGACGTCATGTCCCCTCGGGGTATTTGAGGGGGGACCGGTGACATAGGCGAGGTCTTCGCCAGGGAACCGGGAACGTGAGCGGTGGGGAAGTGGGGGCCCAGGGTAAGGGAGAAATAGCACTAGGCTAGGGGGGGGCTACTTTACCCGGCTGGCCGAGTTGGATGAACCGTCGGTCAGCGCTGTGGGAAGAGCCCGTTAGCCTGGAAGGCGTCTGGATTTCCCAGTACCCTTCCCCTGGGGAGATTGAGCTTAGCCAGTGGCTTGTGTTAGCCCTTCCCAAAAGCTAGGCGAAATCCCTTAATAAACCGTTTGGTATCAGCCCCGACAACGTCTGCCTTCGTGTCGTGTTTCACACCTCAACGCAGGTATCAGAGTCGGTGTCGAACCCACGACTTCCGATATACCAGGCGAGGTAGTTAACACCTCGTCACAGTGGCGCCCCACGGTGGTAAGAGTGGGACATGAGCATCTACAATTCGCATAAGCTGTCTATTTATTTCACACGCACATCTTGATTCTGGTCTCGTGAGTTTAAAAAGTAATGTCAATCGATTAATTATTGTATCGTGACATGCCCCTATGCTTTACATAGCAAGTTTGGTGAGTTGGGTGCAGTTTATGCCATTGTGTTGTGTTTATGGTTGAGTTCATCCAAGATAAAGGATGATTCGACAGTGGTGTTAAAGCGACAGGTCATATTTTTTGGAAGACAATAATGAGCATTATTATTTTATAATTTTATAATTATTCTATCTACGTGACTTTACCGAAAGACCCAAAGAGTAATAATGAACATATTTTGGCAAGACATGACTAAATAATAACATTCATAAGCATAACAAGAACGATGAGTCATTACCATTGATAATAATTTAATCAGCAACACAAATGATTACCTTTCTATGCTCTCATACAGCCACTTGGGTTCCTTGTTGAGGGGCACTTTCATAGAATGAAACTGTGCCATCTTGCACGCAATCAGTGCCGATAAGTCTGGGTCCCTGAGATCCACGCAGCTGAGTCGCTTACTCTTTAATGAAAGAAAAAAAATACGGTTTAGTTTGTGGACAGCATAGGTCGGAAAACGTCTCGATATTAAAGTCATCATATGGAAACATCAACACGTAAATGCCATAAAGAATTGGAGAGCTATTACCAACAACCCTTGGATTCAGAAAACTCCATGTGCTGGAAATGGATGAAGACACATGCCATGGGAATGCTGTTGTTGCTTCCTTGGTTGTTTTCATTCAAGTTGTTGGACCGCTGTCATGGGTGGACATTCGTACCGGTATGAACTCTTCCAGCCGGCCCTCTGGAAAGACCCCGTACAGTGCAGGTCCCAGCTTCCTTTCGGCCAACGTGGCAAACATTACACTCTCCAACACAAGCGAACGAGGATCCTGCACCCACACATTCACAGCACAAGGTACATGTGGTATTTGTGAACTTTTAATTGGATTGAGTACAACCTCTTGCCAATCGGTACCACCGTGTATATATGTGTGTGTAAGCACGTGACCACACGTTAGGGCCCCACCTGCAGAATGGCTCCGTACATGCGCAGGAGGACTTGCCGTGGCTCCCCTCCCATGCTTGGCACATCAGAACGCAGCATGCACGTGTACAGCAGGTTACTCAATCCACCACTGTGCGATGACATGGGATGAGAGAAAAGAGCATTCACAAATGTGTAGTGACATGGAATGGGTCACTACGTAGCATAGCGTGGGTTTCTGGCAGAGAAGGGGATTTGCAGTTGCAGCAGCACTCTCTGTCAGAGGTCATGTGATGTAGGGGAAATGTTACAGAGGGGGCACGTGAAGTAAGCCCGGGAACCCGCTAGTAGGTTCTAGAAGGGGGGCGTGGCTGGGGCAGAGCGAGGCCACGCTGGGAGGATAAAAGGGGACCCCGAACGAAGGCTCAGGGCTGTCACCTGGAGTGGGATCCCGTCGTGCTGGTGGAGACTCCGTCTACATCTTCACCTTCTTGGCGTCGTCAGTCAGGCAGTCTGCCAGCTGTCCTGACTGGGAGCTGTAGTTGCTTATTGTGGACAGTGAAGGCTGTTAATAAATAGAGTGCCTCCTACTCCTAGTATCTCTGAGTGCATCACGACAAATGTCAATTGAAAAACACAAGTGATGGTACTGAATACTTTACAGGCACAGCCATATCTTGTGGCCATCTTTGCTGATGAGATGTTAACCTCCTCGTCTGGTGTACAGGAGGCTGTGGGTTCGATCATGACCTCGATGCCTGTATATTTGGAGTTTGCATGTTTTCCCCGTAGTTGCATGGATTTTTTTTCCGAGTCCTCTGGTTTTTCCCTCCACATTTAGAAATATCTGTTTAAAGTATTTGGCTGCTATAAATTTCCACATGATAAGCCATTTCGTAGAGCTATTATTTGTGGTTAGGTCACATCTGAACAAGAGCTATAGAGCTCAGTGGGCCATACTTGGTAAAATAAAAAAAAATTGTTTCGTTTAACTCTCTCTCATCACTTTATCTGTCTCTATCTCAATGCAGCCATTTAGAGTTCCAGATGTAATTCACGGATAGCCAAAATAGCAAGTGCATGAATAATGAGGGAATTTTGCATGAAGAATAAAGTCATAATTTACAGCCCTTTGCCAATCCAAAACGAAGGCTTACCCACACCATGCTGGTCTTGGGGATTGTTTAACTATATTTCACCATGCTGGTCAGTGCTGACTGGTGGACCAGGACCGGTTCAGATTTCACTCGTCGCTCATATCAGCCGTAGCTGGGAATTGCTGGGTTTGGAACACGGTGCACAAATCACTCCACCACCGCTCCACCATTTTGTTTCAAGTGAGAACTTAACAGTCAAGGAAAGCCAAGTTTGTGCAAGATATATATTGCATTCAAGGTTATTCAAAGATTCAAGAAATGAAATTCAATTAATAAAAAATACCTATTCTATAGGTGTGTGGTCATAAGATTGAGTGAAATAGTCTAGAAGTAGTGACAATTGGGTTTTTATTTTTAACCTGAAATGTGCGTAATATATGCCCTGAGACTCGCTTGTGAATGGGCCCTAGACCCCCACGGATAACCTGGGACTCATTTAGTGAAGGGCCTCCTGTGGATGTCCTCAAACTGACTGGTGCTGACCTTGCTGCCCCAGCTGTTCCTGGGGATCATTCTTGGTGCTAAGCCCTGGTGCTTCATCTCCGTCTGTGCTGAGATTGTATTCTCTTTCACCTCCCTTCCACGTTTCCCTGCCGTGACCACCAATCTCCCATCCCACCAACTTCTACCTGAATGTATTTTTTGTTTCTCCCATTTTAGTAAACTATATTGAGCTGTACTCTTAGTTTCTTCGGTAAAGTCACGTAGGTAAAAAATGAAATAAAAATTAATAAAAATAAAAGAAATAAAATATTTTTATTCTTTTATTTTTATTATTATTATTATTATTTTATTTGTATAAATTTTTATTTCATTTTTTACCTACGTGACTTTACCGAAAAAAACTAACAGTATGAATCCTTGCAGTCACGAAAGCTTCAAATCTAGATTTATATTGAGCTGCGATTGCACTTAGATGCGATATAGATTGAAAGAGTTGCTGTTGTTGTTTCTGAATGATAAGAACTTTGTTGCGATATGTAATCACTAGCAGTGGCGCTATTTCATAGTTGTAATACATTTGATGAAAAATAGTGAGTATGTGAGGCTTCAATTACGTGACAACGCTGATGATGAAGTCATCCTCGCTGATGTGTTTCCACGTCCCAGCGAGATATTCCCGGCAGCACTCGTACGCCCAGCGTCGCATCTCGGGCGATACCTCCGATCGGAGGTTGAGCTGTGCTTTCTGCGCAGCGACCGCCTTCATACATATTCCATCGCCGGTCACTTTATCCTTGTCGGAAAAAATATCCCGACAGCTTCTTGAGCAAGTTCTTGAAATGTGCAGGCTCCTTACATTCCCACACCTGCCAAACACATTAGGCACAGCTGTCAGAAGATGGATGTTCTTGTCAGACCAACTAAATTCTATCGTACAATAAACATTGCGTTGTTTTAAAGATAACTGCTAAATTCTTGATAAGCATGCACATTGCAAATATGGTTTGACATTAATGGAGGGGGAACATTACAGATTAAATTTACACTTTAAAGCAAAAAAAATCCATAAAATACCTAATCTATATATTACTAAGTTAAAAGTAGTTCTGGTAAATTTAAATATCATTGCCAAAATGTAAAAACAACATACTTCACGACTGCATTGATGTGGCTAAGGTGAATAATTTGATACTAAATTGTAATCCATTGGGTACACAAACAGATACACCACTATTATATTTGTTTAAAATGTGCAATTTAATCTACAGCCCCGCATAACTAATGATCAATGGACGACTGTGCTTTATTCATCGGTAGTAAACTGAGTGGCACTGAGTCTCAGCATTGAAAGCATGGTGCAAAAGGTCGCCATTTGTCGTAAGCACATTGGAAATATCTGCCCCTTACCCAACTGTGTAAATAATTCCTATTCCACATCCCCAGGTTATCTCGGGCAACTTTTTCTAAGATGTTTTGCTAAATATGTATAGCCGTCTTTCGATCCACTGCTGGACCAAGACCTCCCCATTTCGCATGGGTTGAGGGAGTCGTTTGACCATGTCATCATGCCGGTCAGTGTGGCTCGAAGCTGGTGAGCACAAATGTGGGAGCACAGAAACAAAGCACAACAATGCATATCGAGACACAGCTCTATGTATCCACCACCACATAGCTCCACGGCACTGTGATGATCTGTTTGTGCACATTGGTCACCCACGCTCGACCCGGTGTGGGCTTTCAAGAGAACTTTGAAATGCGTTCACAGTGCAATGTCCTGGAATGTTCTGTTAGCAGTGCATATCTGGTAAACAGCAGATAAGAGGCAGATGTCAGTGTTACTGTTGTTTGTCAAAAGCCAGATGTAGTACTGTACAGTACTTTGGACCCCCGATACATTCACAGACCGAAAGTAAATTTGGAATGCATTAATTGTTGGTAGGTTTGTGACTTGGCATGCATATATCAACGTATGCATGCAGTCCTATGCTTCAAATCATTTACAATTACCAGCACAACGAGTATGGTTAAGAATTACAATATGTGTCATTTATCTGGGAAAGTCCCATTGGCTCTCAAGGGATGCTTGACTGCCTTCCCAGTCCAAAGTTCGGAAATTTGCCCGGATAATAGTTCACACCTCAATCACTTTGCCTTAGTAGTAGTTTACATTTTTTTATTGCAGTGTATAATCCCGTGCTGTAGGTAGAGCTCGTGTACTATAATAATTTACAGCTCCTTATCAATCCACTGCTGGATGAAGGCCTCCCCTTCACGCTGTGAGGGTCACGGGGAAGAGGGGTTAAAATCGATTTCGCCACTGTTGATCTTTGCTGGGAATCGAACTCTGGTGACCACCGTATTACCCTCACTCAGTGCACTGTACTGTAATACACACGTATTCTACATTATACGTGATATATGTCCCATGTCCTCTAATCTAAGAAGTCTTCCAAAGTTGGGCTTCAAGGTAAATTATTAGAACGAAAGTCATGCTGCAGTTCGCTACACAACCAACAACATCTGTTGCAGAGACATAACTAAGTGGAGTGTTACGTGAGTGAGGATCGGGATTAAAATGATGACGCTAAACGGCTTTTGGAAAATGTAGAAATGAAAAGCAACATTACCAGCGTGTCTAAATAAAAGTGTTTTAGCCTGGGCATTAATGAAGAGAATGAGAATACTGCTGCAGTGTTTGTTACACGTGACCTGTTCTATGGTCTGGACAATTTCAAAGTCTCGACAAAAGAAAACTGAAAGCAACAGAAATTCGTTTTTTTTAAGGATGTTCAAAAATGCCACGGACAATCATAAGACGAGTGACATCAATGTATTTCGGATTGTAGCAGTACTGGAAGAAAATAAATAAGACTAATTTGAGAAAGGCAACGTTATATTTATCTCGGACATGCAATGAGCAAACAAGAGATTGAATTAGTTTTTTTTTACCGACAACATTATCGGTACAACTGGAAGCCAAGAGATACTCTTAAATTACGTAACTATTTTGAACTGGATGAAACTGGGAGCATTTGATGCAAAGTCATTGAGTATTATCATATATTGGTTGCTGTTGTTTTCGTAATGTTTGCCGTTGTAACTTGCTGACCCGCCAATACTGGACATCTCTGAACAAGAGCTTCGTGGATCTACGGATTCCTCCAAGTCTAAATAAAGATTCTGACTCTGAAACAGCAGGAAATGTCAAGATCGCCGACATCTCTGAGATAAGTGCATGGCACAGAGCTACCATGTGAACAGAGATGCCACGTGAACAGAGATTTCATGTAAATAGAGATGCCATGTAGGCAGAGATGCAATGTGAACAAGAGATACCATGTATTTCGATTTAAAGCGTTCGTGACTGCAGGGATTCATCTTCTTGGTTCTTTCGGTAAAGTCACGTAGAAGGAAAATAATAAAATAATAAAAATACAAAATAATTATTATATTATAATATTTTTATTTTATTAAGTAAAATTTTTATTATTTTATTATTTTCCTTCTACGTGACTTTACCGAAAGAACCAAGAAGAAGACACCATGTACACAGACATGCAATGTGAACAAGAGATGCCGTGTACACAGACATGCAACGTACACGCGTAAACAGAATCAAACGAATTAACTCGCGGCAAATAATCACAGCACACTTACTCTGTGTTTAGCACAGCATTAGGCAGGAGTTATTCAAACCACCAAAACACCCACACACACACAGGCGGGCGCGGGGAGGGAGGGAGGCAGGCTCTCTGAATAACTTTGTCAACCGGCACGAGTGACACCGCACATCCCAAATCGCAATGCTCGCGACGCCGAGCAAACACGAAGGCTGTCCAAACAAACAAACAAACACTAAAAGAATCGAGTGAATAGAGGCGACAGACCTGACGTGATGAGTTCGCCTCGGCCTCAGAATTCTTGCTGCTCGCACAGCGGCGCGTGCCATCGCCTCGATCATCTTTAAAGCGCAAACGCAGCGCCCTCGTTCAAAAGGGGCCACCACCCCCGTTGACACCGTGGAGATCTCGCTGCTGCACTCGAAACGACAGTGAACAGGGGGAGGGGGAGGACAACCCGAGGCTATTTTGACTTCTCATACGCAAGGAGTGCGATTTAGGGGGTGGGGTGGGTGGGATGATGCGGCCGGCACGTGCGAACACGTGCCCGCTCAGCCGAGTTAAAGGGCTCGATCCAGAGGAGGTCTCTTCCCACATCGCGCCGCGCGACTTTTGGACCATTACGTCGTAACTTGCGTCGGCGTGCCACTCGTAAATGGCCCTTCTTATCTCTCGCGCGGCACGGGCTAACGACGGGTCGCTTGCCGTGTACGCTGCTGTTGCTGTTGCTGCTGGAGAAAAGAGTGTGAACGAATGAGTGAGAGATGGAGGCGGGGAGCTGGAGAGTGAGAGAGAGTGGGAGCCGGAGAGTGAGTGAGAGAGTGAGTGAGAGTGAGTGAGAGAGTGAGAGTGAGTGAGAGAGAGAGTGAGTAAGTGAGAGTGAGTGAGAGAGTGAGTAAGTGAGTGAGAGTGAGAGTGAGTGAGAGAGAGTGTGACAGAGTGAGTGAATGAGAGCTGGAGAGTGAGAGAGTGAGTGAGAGTGAGAGAGTGAGTGAGAGTGAGTGAGTGAGAGAGTAAGTGAGAGTGAGTAAGTGAGGGTGAGTGAGAGTGAGTGAGAGTGAGTGAGAGAGAGTGTGACAGAGTGAGTGAATGAGAACTGGAGAGTGAGAGAGTGAGTGATAGAGTGAATGAGTGAGAGAGTGAGTGAGTGAGTGAATCAGTGAGAGAGTGAGAGAGTGAGTAAGTGAGAGTGAGTGAGAGTGAGTGAGAGTTGGAGGGGGAGAGTGAGAGAGTGAGAGAGTGTGACAGAGTGAGTGAATGAGAGCTGGAGAGTGAGAGAGTGAGTGAGAGTGAGTAAGTGAGGGTGAGTGAGAGTGAGTGAGAGAGAGTGTGACAGAGTGAGTGAATGAGAGCTGGAGAGTGAGAGAGTGAGTGATAGAGTGAATGAGTGAGAGAGTGAGTGAGAGAGTGAATCAGTGAGAGAGTGAGAGTGTGAGTGAGTGAGAGTGAGTGAGTGAGAGGGTGAGTGAGTGAGAGCTGGAGAGTGAGTGAGAGTGAGTGAGTGAGAGTTGGAGGGGGAGAGTGAGAGAGTGAGTGAGTGAGATAGAGTGAGTGAGTGAATGAGTGAGTGAGAGAGTGAGTGAGTGAGTAAGAGCTGGAGAGTGGGTGAGTGAGAGAATGAGTGAATGAGAGACAGTGAGAGGGTGAGAGCTGGAGAGTGAGTGAGAGTGGGAGCCGGAGAGTGAGTGAGAGAGTGAGTGAGAGTGAGTGAGAGAGTGACAGAGTGAGTGAATGAGAGCTGGAGAGTGAGAGAGTGAGTGAGAGTGAGAGAGTGAGAGTGAGTGAGTGAGAGAGTGAGTAAGTGAGGGTGAGTGAGAGTGAGTGAGAGAGAGTGTGACAGAGTGAGTGAATGAGAGCTGGAGAGTGAGAGAGTGAGTGATAGAGTGAATGAGTGAGAGAGTGAGTGAGAGAGTGAATCAGTGAGAGAGTGAGAGTGTGAGTGAGTGAGAGTGAGTGAGTGAGAGGGTGAGTGAGTGAGAGCTGGAGAGTGAGTGAGAGTGAGTGAGTGAGAGTTGGAGGGGGAGAGTGAGAGAGTGAGTGAGTGAGATAGAGTGAGTGAGTGAATGAGTGAGAGAGTGAGTGAGTGAGTAAGAGCTGGAGAGTGGGTGAGTGAGAGAATGAGTGAATGAGAGACAGTGAGAGGGTGAGAGCTGGAGAGTGAGTGAGAGTGGGAGCCGGAGAGTGAGTGAGAGAGTGAGTGAGAGTGAGTGAGAGAGTGACAGAGTGAGTGAATGAGAGCTGGAGAGTGAGAGAGTGAGTGAGAGTGAGAGAGTGAGAGTGAGTGAGTGAGAGAGTGAGTAAGTGAGGGTGAGTGAGAGTGAGTGAGAGAGAGTGTGACAGAGTGAGTGAATGAGAGCTGGAGAGTGAGAGAGTGAGTGATAGAGTGAATGAGTGAGAGAGTGAATCAGTGAGAGAGTGAGAGTGTGAGTGAGTGAGAGTGAGTGAGTGAGAGGGTGAGTGAGTGAGAGCTGGAGAGTGAGTGAGAGTGAGTGAGTGAGAGTTGGAGGGGGAGAGTGAGAGAGTGAGTGAGTGAGATAGAGTGAGTGAGTGAATGAGTGAGAGAGTGAGTGAGTGAGTAAGAGCTGGAGAGTGGGTGAGTGAGAGAATGAGTGAATGAGAGACAGTGAGAGGGTGAGAGCTGGAGAGTGAGTGAGAGTGGGAGCCGGAGAGTGAGTGAGAGAGTGAGTGAGAGTGAGTGAGAGAGTGACAGAGTGAGTGAATGAGAGCTGGAGAGTGAGAGAGTGAGTGAGAGTGAGAGAGTGAGAGTGAGTGAGTGAGAGAGTGAGTAAGTGAGGGTGAGTGAGAGTGAGTGAGAGAGAGTGTGACAGAGTGAGTGAATGAGAGCTGGAGAGTGAGAGAGTGAGTGATAGAGTGAATGAGTGAGAGAGTGAGTGAGAGAGTGAATCAGTGAGAGAGTGAGAGTGTGAGTGAGTGAGAGTGAGTGAGTGAGAGGGTGAATGAGTGAGAGCTGGAGAGTGAGTGAGAGTGAGTGAGTGAGAGTTGGAGGGGGAGAGTGAGAGAGTGAGTGAGTGAGATAGAGTGAGTGAGTGAATGAGTGAGAGAGTGAGTGAGTGAGTAAGAGCTGGAGAGTGGGTGAGTGAGAGAATGAGTGAATGAGAGACAGTGAGAGGGTGAGAGCTGGAGAGTGAGTGAGAGTCGGAGAGAGATGACGTGAACACAACACACCCCCAACCCCCCTAAGCCACCACACCACCCGTCAGCCCGAACCCAGTGAGAGCATGAAAACACCCGAGCGAGCCAACTCCTCACACACGCACCCACCCATCACACCACCACGCCACCATCTGTCACGAAGGCAAAATATCCCCCCCCGTTATAGCCTTGACAGACTGTAGGGGCAAGTGCTGTTAGCGAGCACATGTGGGGCCGTCCATAAATGACGTCACGCACCTGGGGGGGGGGGGGGGTCAGACATTTGTGACGATGTGTGACGAGGGGGGGGGGTGAGAAATGTGACGTCACATCAAAATGCGCAGCTTTAAATAAATATAGACAACACGTTCTACGTAATTAAATAGACTTTTTTTATATAAATGTTTTCTACTACAACATCAGAGTGCAGCGCCACATTAAATACGCACTACAATGACAATAGTTTAAAGAGATTTGAAGCATGTTTGTTTTGGGGGGGGATGGGCAGAGCTTTGTGACGTCATATTTGAGGGGGGGGGGTCTGACTTTTTGTGACGCCGTGTGACGAAGGGGGTGGGGGGTCAAAAATCGTCCAAAATCGCGTGACGTCATTTATGGACGGCCGCCTTTGACTCCCCAGTGGCGATGTTTACTACACAGCGCAGCAGGTAGTACTCATTTGAGGCCGAGTCGATCTAGAGGAAGGCGGCCCATGACCGGTTCAGATAAATCGTCGCTGGTGTCGACCCTGAGCGAGAGTTGAACTCGGGTCGCCGGGTTCATAATGGGGCTGAACGATGAATCGATTTCAAATCGAAATCGCAATTTGAAACAATGCGATTAGCAAACCTCAAAGGCTGCGATTTTTTGCGATTTGAAAAGTCCGATTACTTTCTTATTGGAATTGTTTTATTTTTTTATTATTATAACTTTTTTTTATTTAACTTAATTGTTCTATGTTTGATTGTTATATTTCAATTAAATATTTGAATAAATACATGTTGGAAGCAATTAATGTATTTTCAGTTCTCATCCTTGCATTAGAATATAGAGTCGTTCACATATTGATGGTATCATGTGGTAATGCTCCATCACATGTTTTAAATCTATTACACAGTGAATATTGTGAACTTTCACGCGCTTGCAATGATGGCACGATTCAGAATCAGCATTCGATGCCAATGGGGGAAACTTTGTTGTTGTCGTTGCTACTGCTGCTGCGTGACTTGTTTTGAATCATCCTTCTCCACTTTCGTACCGTGTGTGTTTGTGTGTGCCTGCATGCGTGTCCCGTGTCATTTGTACCGTCGATTTCTTTGTGTGCGTTTCAGCTGAACGTCGCGTGTTGGGGCGCTGTCTTCTTTAATTCGTCGTCTCCCCGGTCGTGTGCCTCCTCGTATGTGTAGCGCTGTAAATGGCATGTGGCCTCATTTGTCTGCAGTTGCGAACGAGATCCACCAGGGGCAATACCTCGGACCGGCATAGGGACCGCTGGGATCCCCCGGGATCCCCTCTCGGAACTCTCTGGAAGGGAGGCGTGGCCAGGGGCGGGCACGCCTCCAGAGCTGTATAAAAGCCGGACCTCTGGACGGCTCGGGAGCCAGTTGAAGACTGAAGCCCAGCTATTCAGGACCCTGGGACTCACCTGACCCGCCTTCCTTGTAAGGGCTGGGACCGAGCGGGCCAGTGGTCAGGACCTGTACCTTGGCTGGGTAAGGTCTGAACAGCGTCCCCTAGGTCACCCTTAGCCGGAGGACCCAGAGACCGTAGCCCCAGTAGTAGGACACGTCAGTCCTGAGGCAGTACCTCCTTAGGCAGCGGGTGAAGGGGCCATAACCCCTTCAAGTGTTAAGGGTTCGCTACGCACTGTATCGTAGCCATTGTTAATAAACGTGTTTGCTTCTAACCGTTTGTCTCCACTCTCGTGAAAACCCGCACTACATTTGCATCGTCTCGTCCGGCGTCTTGTTTTGGTCACCGTCTTATTTATTGGTCTCCGTCGTCTCGTCGAAGCAATCGCGTCCGTTGCCCTCACGTTCCCGTCCTTCTGCTTTGTAAACACTTTCCACCGCCTTCCTTAGCATTGTCGTACTCCGTGCGCGCATGGCACAAACCACGGTGAAGTGGAGTGGAGTCAATGATGCTTAATGCATGGGGGGGGGGAGGGGGGGGTTAAAAGGAAGTAGCAAGGGAAGAGAGAAAGATCAAGGATGTAAGTAGGAACAGGGTGGAAAAGTGGAGAGAAAACCGGGAGCAAAAAGTCACGTGAAAGAGGAGAATCGGGAGGAGGAAGCTTAAAAAATGTCGATGCTGAATGCACGGAGCGGTTTCTGTTTTCAAAGGGGGCTGGGAGTGGATCTAGACACCGTTTTAGAGATATTCTGTGCGATTGTTTTCTGTACAGTCGTCGTTTTTGTCTCATCTGTGACGTGTGTACATGGACCGCTCTACTTACAAACGAGTGGGATTCCAGAGGGTCTGCCCGTAAGTCGATTTGTTCGTAAGTCCAACTTTACTCCTTTCGATTCCAAACATGTTGTGCGGCATGTACATTAAACACGGGGGAATGACTTTAAACGTTATATAATTTCGTGTAGATGCCACTGGCTCTTCGTGTTCTGCAGATGTAGACGCCACCACCGCCGTCTATTGCGCGGCGTTTGAACTTACGACACTTCGGTCCGAACAGGCAATTGGACATACAGACAGGTTTGTGCGTATCTCTGAAAAGTTCGTAAGTCGAATGTTCGTAAGTAGATGAGTCGCTGTAGTTTGTAAGCGCTAGGCTGCGTCTCCTTTGTGTGTTACCGTTAACGCGAGAGGGCAGATATGCCGGTACATTAATAGCAACAACAACAACAACAAGAAAAAATCGATTCACGCAATACGAGTCGATGCATGTGTCGCGTAAAGGTGAATCGACCTGATAGATATTTATATTCCTTGTCAGCAGCGTAATCCAACACCGCGCACGCGAACCAGAATACCACTGCACGTGCAATGACCATGATTACAAATCGTGAACGTTGCCACATTACGCAGCAATATTTCTTACATTTAGTTGCACAATATATGTACAGTGTACCATGCTTACATGTCCCCCCCCCCGGTACGAAAGAAGTTCAACACATACATTAGGGGCCGTCCATAAATGACGTCACGCGATTTTGTACGATTTTTGACCCCCCCCCCCCTTTTGTCACATGACGTCCTAAAAAGTCAGACCCCCCCTCAAATATGACGTCACAAAGCTCTGCCCCCCCCCCCCCCCAAAAAAAATATAAAACATGCTTCAAATCGCTTTAAACTGTTGTCATGGTAGTGCGTGTTTAATGTGGCGCTGCACTCTGGTGTTGTAGGAGAAATCGTTTATTAAAAAGTCTATTTAATTAAGTAGAACGTGTTGTCTATATTTATTTAAAGTTGCGCATTTTGATGTGACATCACATTTCTCAACCCCCCCCCCCTCGTCACACATCGTCACAAATATCTGACCACCCCCCCCCCCCCCTAGGTGCGTGACGTCATTTATGAACGGCCCCTTACTTCATTCTGTAAACATGTCCACGTTTCTGATCCACGTTATAGCTGGTATCACGCAATAGGAACACGCTTCTTTCGGCACATGACGTTGCTTTTCGCAATCGTGTGCCGTTTCCAAAAGCACACCAACCCACTCTCATCCGCCTTTTTATTTCATTGATTTCAGTCTCTTTTCAATAACTGTCCTAGGTATATATATACACACACACACAATGATGTACTTTCGGTTGTGTGCCCCTGATAGACGGGAGCTTGTACATCACTTTTCTCTTGTTGATCTTGAGCACCACTTTACAGCTTCGCTTTATTAAGTTCTTCATTCGTTTTGCTGGGGTTGACTTCAACTTTCCATGTTTCTGATCCACATGCCACAGGAAGCAATATGCAATGATTTAAACCTTTCTTTTTTTTTAGGCACATTATTACTAACCACGCGTTAGCCGCGCTCCAATTTTGTCCGGGACCATTCCCCCACGACACACAAACCCAAGCCGCAGCCACACGTGGTATCTGCACATGTGCAGACCTTCCCCTAGGTTGACTCAGCCGTAAATGAGCGCCTGGCACGGAGTGTGTTAACACCACACAAATTGTGTAATGTGTCGGAGTTTATAAGGTTAATATTATCACTTCCTTCTGTAACGTCATCACAACAGGACAAGTGCTGCAACATTTGAAGGATGCCTTGGTGGTGTTTCTTGATAATAAAGGAGATAGCACATTAATTGTAACATCAGCACTGGGACATTTCCCGTCTCCATCCTCGGTGTGCCAGAAAATGTACTGGTACACCGATAAGCTTGCAAAGCCCCAATGTAGATTCAAATAGGGGTTATGATGCTGACACTATACTACACTATACTGTATTCTCTGCCGATCTACAACAGCAGAGGTTCAGATAATTTCAATAGAACCTGCAGCTGTTTCACCTGTTTAAGGTCTACAATACTATCAAACGGCTATGGGGTTTGATTTAAAGCTTTCGTGACTACAGAGATTCATATTATTGGTTCTTTCGGTAAAGTCACGTAGAAGGGAAATAATAAAATATAAATATTGTTTTATATTTATATTATTTTATTATTTCCCTTCTAAAGAACCAAGAATATGGCTATGGGTTTTGTCTAAATGTGAATTTGGATGTTCCTGACCCTCTACTTACGATCAATGAGAACCTTCATTGTGGTAAGAAGTTAAAGCCATTCCCTTCACTTTGGAGGTGTGTCAAGGATAGCTCTATAACTCAAACACGAGCTTTTTTGACAATGTGTTTCAAGAAGCATCCCACAGGTTTACAAGTGGAAGTTCCATCTTTTACAAATATAAAGGGAGGAAGATCAATGCCAGGGTAGTCAATAGATGGATCCCAACTGCTAAGTTATGCTATGTATGCTGATAAACTGGTAATTGCCACTCAATTTGAGGAAGAACCTAGAGCTTGTCAAAAAAAGATTGGGCCTTACCATATCTACCAAATCACCTTCCCTGGCATACTGTAATCAAACATTGCACCCCCTAAAATCTCTTGTCACGGGGGTGGGCTATGGAGAGGGTGGAGTTCATATACCAAGACACTGCTCATGGTCAGCTTTGGTTTGGCTTGAGACCTCACTCCGAATCAGTCGAGTGGTGTTAACCTTTCATCAGCTCCCTGATGCTGTGAAAGCTACCTGGCTTGTCACTCGACATGAAGCTCCAGATCTTCTCAATGCTTGTATGACGTGGATCCCCTTACAAAAACACCTATATTGGACATATATTCAGTCTGTTCCATCATGGATTTAACCATGCTGGAATATGATATCAGATACCCGAATACTGTATCTTGGCATAATCACATCATTAGACGCCTCCAATTGGAGAGAATGCATCGTTGGGAGTTGCCCAAATTTGCAAGCACGGACTCCCCAAGAAACTTGATTGGCCGGATAAGGCTTGATAGAACATGGACTGATGTGGTATCAGACATTTAGTGGAGTGGTTTTCGATTTAATGGTCCTGTTCTTCACCTGAGGACTGCTGCTTGCGTAGTGGCCGAAACGTCGTGAGAATTTTTATTATGTTTTAATTTTATTATTTCCCTTCTACGTGACTTTACCGAAAGAACCAAGAAGATGGAGTGGTTTTGTTGAAAAGTGCAACCAGTGGTGTTAAGACCCAGCCTCTGTAGAAGGGGCTCATAAAAAAATGACTTGACAGTTGAAATCAGCCACTCTCTTAAAACAACGGGAGGTAGAGAATCGACAAAGGCAGCACACCAGATAGCTAAAACACAGCAAGTTGGCATTGTAAAAAGTACAGGTGGTGCATGTATAGCAGTCACTTCAATTAACTCCTAATATCTGGAATGTCCACTTCCTGCCAGCACTTTCGACATTTCACTTGACTCCGTGCAACTAGCCTGGCACAAGCACTGTGGCGACATCACTGCGACAGACCGTTGTTGAACGGTGGTGCGGTAATCCCAACCCAGCCTGAATTCTTGGATTACCTTACATTATCATCCATGTGAGCTGCAGTGGCATGCCCAGATGATTCATCAAACTTTAAAAAACTGATATATTTAGGCGTTTGTCCAAGAAATCACTGTGCTTCTTAGTATAGTGTTTTCAGAGTTTTGCATGGCCATGTAGTTCAAAGTGTTATTTACAATGAGCAGTCTAAAATCGACTGAAGATATTCCAAACGTTTAATCTGGCAATTTAATAAGACCACGACAATAGTTTTTAAAAATTGCAGTATGCAATCGAGATTGTTTGTAAGTAACCCTCTATACCATGATTTAAAATATCTGCAATGCTTCAAGTCGTAAATGGCACAATAGGTCAAATGGAAGATATCTTTGTAAATTATACATTTTCAGTGGCAGTTACAAGTGTAAAGGAGTTAACATATCCATGTAGTACTGTACTGTTTAATGAAATTGCACCGTTGGAATGCATTGCTAATTCAGCACCACCAATGTACATTACACACTTGCATATAATACATAAAGTGAAAGACAACTGTCAACTATTTTTTTTAATCGGTAAGCATATGGACAAATTATACACATAAAAACGTAGTGTAACAAAGACCAAAATTGATGATCCGCTGCTTTGCATTTTATTCTTACAATCTTCTTTGTTTTATTTTTGCAATAAAAACTTTTCATGAAGGCTTTTGGAAACACCAAAACCAGTGAAGAAAATCTACACCACCCATAGAGTTTCAAAGTTTGCTGTAAAATGCAATGTTTAGAAAACCTCAGACAACTGTGCAGCAAAATTTGCAAGGCCAGTGTGGCTGCATTCAATCAACGATTAAAGGATTTAAAACAGTCACAGTGCGGTTTTTTTTATCACGGTTTTAAAAATACCTTCACACGTTCAGCCACAACATATATGCAGATCTAACTGCAAAGAGCCTTTAACAGGGAGTGTTATACTTGCCACACTACCCTCCTTGCCTCCCAGTCCACCCTTGCGCTATTTGCTTATACTTATTTGGATGCCATGAATTTTACAAGTTAAATGCTATTTGTGTTAAGTGACTTTTCAGATACATTGTGAAACTTCAGCTTCAAAAAACTGCCAATGTAGTAGTCTGCACAAGTGTGATAATATTAGTGCTTTGCATGTAATATGGGTCAGAGCAAAACTGGGATCAGATGGGACAGACAGGCAAGTGTAAACACCCTATTTAAGACATCCATCTCACTCTAGTACTTTAAAGTCAGTGTACTATGTTTACAGCAATTACAGAGGTAGGATATAAAATGCACCACAAGCGCTGCATTAGAATGCACACCATTTATGGAGATCCTGTATATTCAACTTAATTCAAGTTTTGTAAAGGAACTTTAAGCTCCAGATTAAACTCACTATCGTGACCACAGCTTTTGTATCACCCATGTTCTTACTTACTTTTGTTGTCACTTGTAAAATTTGCTGAAAAAAAAAACATAAATAAGACTGAACTACAGTACTGTACAGTGTAGAGTTGTATATAGAGACTAACCAGCTGAGAGTTAAGAAATTTGAAAGCACAGTTGCAAAATCTGATTGCATTTGATAATGCTTTCAAGTTTACTATGGCCCAGCACTATACATGTGAACAAATGAAACATGAAGTGTGATGAGAATTGAACATCTGGTAATGTTATTTCAAGAAACTTACAGGAACAGATAAGCTGCCTCAAGATAAAATGCAGATAAACTCGGGACAGTGACAATTTATGTGCAACGTTTATCAAGTTTCACCATGGCTGTTAATGTTTTGTCTCCGTAGTGCCAGCTCCTTCTGCCGAGAGGAAATGTCAATGTCTATGGAATCGTTTCCAACAATCAGGCGCAACCTTTTAACCTGTGGAAAGTAAAGTACGCCTTCGTCAGGTTCGTCATTATGGCTGTCCTCCCTACACGAGCTACCCTCGCTGGATCCACTACTGCCACTACTGCCACCACTGCCGTGAGAAAACGTAGCGTCCGTTGCAGCTACACGCTCTTGCAGCCGTTCGCGGGACATCTTGTGCTGCATCCACTCGTGCGGACTTGACTCCGAGCCTTCGCCGTTGTCGTGACCAGAGTTGCGTCGCCGTCGCAAAGTCAGCTTGGGAATGCCCGTGTTGTTCTCCAGAATCAGCTGTGCATCGTAGCGGGTGATGGGATGCTTCTTTTTTCGTTTGCTAGGTGAGCCACTTTTGACCCTCTCCAGCACGTGACCATCCACTGCGCCATCGTGCCTTTCGTTTGTAGAGGTGGCAGTGAGGAAACCATTCGGTGACCACGCTGTGGGTGTACTTGGGTCTGCCTCAGATGCTTCTCGATTACAGTCCCATACAGAGTCTGACAAAGGGCTGATGAGACTTGGAGTGAGTTCTGTGGTATCACACGCCTTACCAGATTTATCCAAATTTAAGGGCCGTCTCATTTGCCTTTTCTTCTTGCGGCGGCTACCTTGTGAAGCTTTCCTCTGGTAAGGTGCAAGCTTCACACTGTCTGTATGATTGTCGCTCGCTTCTGACTGCGAAACTCGAACCCGTTCAGTTTGTGCTTCCTCAACATCTCCATCAACTTCCACCACCTCCGCATCGTCCTCATCATTTGCGTGCTGGCACTCTGCAAGCATCTCGTCAAAAGCGGTAGACGATCTGGTCCTTCTCTCACATCTTCTTTGGGCTAGGGGTGCATTAACCAATACAGCCCTCCTGCCTGACATCCTACCCTTCCAAACAGCTTTTCCATTGACACCATCCGCAGCGTGGTTCTTCCACACTAATTTGCCATTTGCCATGCTATCTGACATCCTTCCTTTATACACAGCCTTGCTGTTAAGCCCACCACTGTCTGAGCCCCGGCCTTTCCAGACAGCTTTGCCATTGGGGCCAACACCATTGCAATACTCAGCCCAAGAGTTGTGTTTAGTTGCTGTCTGTCTGGTGGATTTGGCTGGCTTGGTCCTGTTCAGCTTTCTCGATTTTTTTGTGTCACAGCCACAGCTGTTGGGCGTGGTGAGGGTGGAGCTTGGCAGGCTCCATGCGTTTTTGTCTTTCCCTCGGCTCCTCCTGAGCCGACCCGTTGGTCCTTCTTGTACTGCAGCAAAATAGAAAAGCAATGACTACCAAAATTTCAACTACAATAGAGCAATTAAAAAAAAAACCTGCATTTTCTAGTCGAACACAATTTTATAAATGGTGACATTTAAGAACGGTATGCCTACTCAAGTGCTGTTGTTTCTGAAGTAGAGCAGGATTGGCAGTTTTATCCCGACATCCATCCTGGCCTGTCGAGCTCAGCTTTTTTAACCTGTTCATCCGCTTGTCAGTCTCCCGGAAACCGTATTTGCTGTTAGTTATTGTGCCTTCGACGTTGGCTTTCGCTTTTGATTTGAAGGCACCTTCTCCTCTCCTTTAAAAACACAAAATCAAAAGTCAAGTTCAGTGAAATAAAATCGTCACGGGTGTGCTGTATGCCAAATGTTATTGTGTATTGATGTTGCAGGGGCCACACATGCTTACCTCTCACAAGTGTAACATTCGCAGAAATCATTGTTTTCCCCAAAGAAACCATCACCGTAGTGGCAGGAAATCTCCTCACCAGGCTCAATGTCTCTAAGCACCTTCACGCAGGCCGTGTCTCGCCCTGTTGACACGAACTGAAGAACCACGACAATGTTAAATCGTAAGTCAAGACATGGATTCTTTGCAACTGCAAGTGTCCTACCACAAAGCTTATGTGGCATGTTTGCAGTATGTCAGATTGTGCAATAGTACCCAACTTGTACCTTGCAATTCGGCCTGCAGTCTGCAGTTTAGTTCCAAGCCGGTCCATGCAGGTATAACCCAAAATTATGAACAAACAAAAGACACAAGTACAACAAGATTAGATTACTTTCTGTATGTTATGATTATTTAAACTAGCATTCAAATGTCAATAACATGGCATTTACAAGCATATATGCCAATAATAACCATTCGGGTTTTTCATATTACCGTGATTGATGAAGGCTGCAGGACCGAGCCAAAGTTGTGCACAGTTCTTCCGTGTGGAGTACATAACACTGAAGTCATTCACACCATGACGTAAAAGCATGTTCTCTTCAATCTCACTCAGCTCTGCGATGCAACCCACAAGCAGCTCAATCTTGTCATTCTTCTTCCTGAAAAGGAGTTTTAGAATTACTGTTTATGTGCATAAATTGCAAAAGGCAAGATCTGTAAAGCTGTAAGTTTGCACAGTAAAGACCCTGTCACACCATTTACATGAGTAGACCATTTTATGCCCATGCACTAACTGAAATTCCATATGTCAATATTACTCAAAAATAAATTGCAAATGAATAATTAATCTCAATGAACTCTCACCTGGTGAAACAAATGCTAATAATGTACAGATTTTACACACTCCAACAACAATAACAAAAATCTTCACGATCTTTCTGTACACTGCCAAAGTATGAAATCATACCACGCTCTTGTTGCAACCACTTTAGCCCCGTTTGTTTCCGAAGAGTAGCGATTACACGGCAGGATTTCAAAGCCACTCTCAGTCAAAAATGGACGAAGATACCGGAACACCTGTACAAAGGAACACAAAAATACATCATATCAAAACGTGCCCCACTCTTTTAATCTTAGCTTGATTTCCCATTTATGTTGCAAACATAAAAATCAGATGGTGACATTTACACTCACATGTTCTTTCAGGGTCTGCTCCTGGACTTTGTTCTTGGTAAGGAAGTAGTGGCGAGCCCAATCACCAGATGTCAGACCCAGATAGGCTTTTTCTATATCACCATCCTTCTTTAATTGCTCCATCACTTCCTTCAACTCCTCTTGCCGCCCCTTCACAGGACGAAATCTACAATACAGAGCACTTTTAATGCCCGGCAAAATCAAAACCTTTTAATAAACAACCATGCTTTTCAGAAAATTCTGAATTAATTGGCATCATTTCGACAAAATAAAATAAATGTAATTTGTGGATGTTCGTGTGTAAAGTTACGATAGGAGCACAGGGTGAAATGGGTATATTGAGAAGGCCGCGTGAACTGTCTGACCATGATTTTCCTATGCAACATACCTGATGTTCATCTTATGAGTCTGGAAGGCCAGGTAGGGGTCAAGAACCAGGCTGGTAGCAAGGTCATCATTGTCGCAAAGCTCCTTGGGTGTCATGCCTGTGCTGGGTGCGTAGCGTGAGCTGCGGTTCTCAAACACCATGGCCTGAATAAACAAAAAAAGGAGTCATAATATTGTTAGATGACTCGATTGTACATAAATATGCATATGGAAACAAGCAAACGTGCATATAAATGGACTTATAATAGGCACATGCTCTTAAAGCCACATGCGCATAATGGTATACAAAAGTATATATTTTATTTTAAACCTGACCTGTGTGGTAATATTTTTAGCAAATGGTTTCGGAATTTTTCCCTCTGAAAAAGCATGTCAAGTGTCTACAAACGGAAAAGCATAGTTCGGCTCTCAAAAAATGACAACCATCAATTTCCAATTCATGCACGATGGTTATCAACTGCTTGACAAGTTAATATTTTCCTCTTTCCAACAACTACTGGTTTGTTGTGCAAGGCTGACATAAAGGCAGACTCTTCAAAACTGTTAATACAGCTATGGGGATGTACTGAAGTTTGAAAGTGAAATCATTAAAACGTAAACGGGCATACATTTTTCATGCATTTAAAATGAATGCGCTCCCTCCGATGTCAAACATCTGCCGAGTACAAAAAACAACCATCGGCTATTTCGTTTGACATGCGTTGCATCAGAGGACTCACTTTGCAACGTCGAATGTCCGTGCTGAGAACACTGTGCGAAATGTGTGCTGGGGTTGTCATATGGAGACGTTAGTCTCCGTGTCCTACTTCCACCGCCATATCGCTGTCAAATGCCAGACCTAATGAGATTGTATGACAGCACACAAACACAACATGCTTTTAAGATTCCGGCTTGTTATGTAAGCAGGTACATAAAGTTTAACGATTGTAATATATTATCTGACATGCATCAAGTTACTTAATATTAGCGCTGCTTATATTTTTTAAAGGCCAAACTCAACCTCTTTGGCAGATCAGTACCTGAACACATTAATTCACACACTGACCAATAGAGGGCTTGAACGGTGATGCACGTCTCGTGACCTGCAGCTAAATGACATCTTCCTCTAAGTTTTTGCTACTACAGCACATAATTGCACTTCGATTGAGGTGACAACTAATTAAGTTACAATACTTCTACGACAATTACACTTTATTTTTACACTTCAGCTATTTCAGAAACTATTGCATACCATATCAGTGTGGTGCATGCATGCTTTTCAGTGGTAAAACGCAGCTATTTATTTTTAATTTAGGCTCATGGGGATTATTGGGAATGAAGTAAGATGTGAATCCCATTGAACCAATCACCTGTATACAGAATAATAGGGCAGTCTAGATTATTATTGATTCTCGGAGTAGTTTGAAGTATGATTAATACAATCTAAAATCAATGTAAAATAAATTGTAGTCATTCTATTCATAAACAGATACATTTTTTTGGAAAGGGGCATCCTTTTTTACGAGTTAGATTCTGCATATTGCAACAGATTAAAATGCGCTTATTTCAACTTCATTGAACTGGAATCCCGGTCTGTGGTAATAAGGATAGAGTTCTGAAAATGTACACATACAGTATTTACAAAAGTATACTTATCCAACTAAAAACCAGGACGAACATGCAACGTGTCATTTGTTTTTATAACACAGCAAATGCATGCTGGGCCCGTGGAATAACAATGGCGAAATGACTTCATGTGAAAAATATCACAGACAACTCTTATCAGTAAAATGTACGTACAACCAAATGAACAGCACGCGTAAATAAAAGTACATCATGCCAGTTGAATGTTTCAAGTAGAGCCATTCCATTTTGTAAAAATGTTAAGTTATTCGAAACCCACCCAACAAAAGCGGTGAAATTTCGATTCAAATAATTTCGATTCAAATAACTAATAAATGTATCATACTTATTCATACAGACCCAGTGCCCGGTTGCATATAACACATACATTAGATAATTTTCTCAAAAATTTCCTATTTAAAGTGGCAAAAAAATAAATTTTTAAAAACGAGCCAAAGGTGTTTTACAACCGGTAATATTGGTATACTGTACAGTCCAGTCCTGTACGAAACTCGTGTCCAGCGTTTCCTGCTTAAACCAAGTCTGCTGGAACACACCGGTAACGAAAAGGTGGCTTCCTCCGTAGGCTTGATGAACGTGAAAGAGACTGCCCAATCTCAGTTTAACGTGGAGACAAACAGCCTCATTTATTGCCATTTCGCAAGGGGACAAAAGTGACACATGCTCACGACAAAGCTGAAGGATGGCGAGGTGCCATAGCGAATACGAGGATGCCCTTTGCTTAACGACCTCGTCACCCTAAATACGACCCACCTCGTCGGATCTAGGAAAGGGGGGTAAAGCAGAGTACGAGTTTGGTTACTACAATAACAAACAACACGCTGAATTGTGTGAACTACCGGAGATTGCCGAGTGTAATTGGCATGGGGCCCAATAGATGGCAGTGCTGAGCATCGCCCCCTTGCTCAGCTCATGAGCCAAACATCCCGATGTGGCAGGACTCTCCTGCCAATCGGTCTCGAGACTCGACGAGGCTTCCCAAATGGTGAAACAACTAAAGGATCGACCGGGAGTGCTGTTATTGACGCAAGATGAGATCACAGTTGTCACCCAGCTAAGTCAAACATCTCAATGTAGAATGTACTCTTGAATATCAGTGGTGAGACTTAAGGATTTTAACAGCAGAGGGCAGTTATTGATGCCAGTGTCACCACCTAAAAGCCAACCATTTATAAGAACGAAAGGATCCTCCTGAACAAAAAAAGTATTAGAATTCGGCGAGCTTTTTCCGGGTACGTCGATTATCAATATCGATTAAAGTGAAGCTACACCTTTATGCAGCGGAAAACTCTTGAAACAAAACACCCACACCCAGCATAATCTTGACACGAAACCCTACTGGGCCTTGTAACACATAGTATATCCGACAGCACAACGCCGAAATCCACGATTATATTACGATAGGTACTGTCAAGTATTGGTAATCACAGCGCCTCCTGCCACCCCACCACGGGCCCCCCGAGCCCCGAGTCCAACCCGGGCAGGCGAACTACGACGGCCCCCGGGGCCCCGAGGCCTCGGCATCTCCGCCTCGCGAGAGAATGGAGAGGAGAGAAACAACAAAAACCACCACCACTAACAACCTCCTTCACCTCCCCCACGGTGTTTACTCCATTCACCTCCACAACCCAAAACCCCTCCACCACTTACCTTCCCGTGTCCATGAGTCTTGTGTCTCGCCCCGTGTCCGCGCCTCGTGGGTGGGGGGCTTTTTGTTGTCTTGTTGAGCTGAGGGTGGCCGTGGGGGGCCCAGTGGGGGGCCGCCGAGCTCCACCGTTTGCAGTTGTTTTAGGGGGGCCGGGGGCACGGTGCCCCCCCCCAAAAAAAATAAGAGCTTGAATTGTTTTGTTCTCTCTCTCACACAAAAAAAGTCGGTGATAGTTGATGCAGCTGGAGGAGGAGGAGAGGGGAGATGAGTGTAGACACGTCCACCGATTAAATGTGAAGAGGGTGGACAAGGAAAATGACACTCCGGTGTCGTGGGGGGGGGGGTGAAGAGAATCGTCCGGGGATGGTCGTGGGGGTGGCGGCGGTGGGGTTGGTGGGACACGGGGACCGCTGATTTTCGCGGACCGTCGTCGAATTAAACTGTAGCGGACACAAACCCCACACACCACCACCACACACCACCACAAACACCACACCACCACACACCCCAACACCACCACCACCCCCGAAGGCGTTCGCGGCGAGAAACGCCGACGCTTAATTACTCGAGGAGACGCGGAGAGCGAGTGTCCGGAGAAGAATCCGAGTCAGCGTTAACAAAAGAGGGTAGAGAGAGAAGGAGAGAGAGAGAGAGCAGGGAGATGAGATGATGGGGGGTGTTGTAAGAGAAGAGGGGAAAAAAATAAAAAGAGACGCGGCCCTCTAGGCCGAGGCTTTCGCGCATTAGGCGAGCGACGGCAGGAAGTGAGCGCCTCGCCCGGCGCGGTGGCGAGAGCGGCCCCCCCCCTCCTGCCGCCACCACCACCAACAACAATGCTACCAATAACCACACACTGCTACCAATAACCACACCGTCAGATGTGACCACACTGCTACCAATAACCACACACTGCTACCAATAACCACACACTGCTACCAATAACCACACCGTCAGATGTGACCACACTGCTACCAATAACCACACACTGCTACCAATAACCACACACTGCTACCAATAACCACACACTGCTACCAATAACCACACCGTCAGATGTGACCACACTGCTACCAATAACCACACCGCTACCAATAACCACACCGTCAGATGTGACCACACTGCTACCAATAACCACACACTGCTACCAATAACCACACACTGCTACCAATAACCACACACTGCTACCAATAACCACACACTGCTACCAATAACCACACCGTCAGATGTGACCACACTGCTACCAATAACCACACACTGCTACCAATAACCACACACTGCTACCAATAACCACACACTGCTACCAATAACCACACACTGCTACCAATAACCACACCGTCAGATGTGACCACACTGCTACCAATAACCGCACCGCCACCAATAACCACACCGTCAGATGTAACCCCACAGTCAGATGTAACCACACCGCTACCAATAACCACACCGCTACCAATAACCCCACCGTCAGATGTGACCACACTGTCAGATGTAACCACACCATCAGATGTGACCACACCACTACCAATAACCACACCGTCAGATGTGACCAGACCGTCAGATGTGACCACACCATTAGATGTGACCATACTGCGACCAATAACCACACCGTCAGATGTGACCACACCGTCAGATGTAACCACACCGTCAGATGTGACCACACCACTACCAATAACCACACCGTCAGATGTGACCACACTGTCAGATGTAACCACACCATTAGATGTGACCATACTGCGACCAATAACCACACCATCAGATGTGACCACACCGTCAGATGTAACCACACCGTCAGATGTGACCACACTGTCAGATGTAACCACACCATTAGATGTGACCATACTGCGACCAATAACCACACCGTCAGATGTGACCACACTGTCAGATGTAACCACACCATTAGATGTGACCATACTGCGACCAATAACCACACCGTCAGATGTAACCACACCGCTACCAATAACCACACCGTCAGATGTGACCACACTGTCAGATGTAACCACACCGTCAGATGTGACCACACCACTACCAATAACCACACCGTCAGATGTGACCACACTGTCAGATGTAACCACACCATCAGATGTGACCACACCACTACCAATAACCACACCGTCAGATGTGACCACACTGTCAGATGTAACCACACCATCAGATGTGACCACACCACTACCAATAACCACACCGTCAGATGTGACCAGACCGTCAGATGTGACCACACTGTCAGATGTAACCACACCATCAGATGTGACCACACCACTACCAATAACCACACCGTCAGATGTAACCCCACCGTCAGATGTAACCACACTTTCAGATGTAACTACACCATCAGATGTGACCACACTGCGACCAATAACCACACCGTCAGATGTAACCCCACCATCAGATGTAACCTTGGCAATCTTAAAAAGTCACCGATGATATTTATCATTTGCGTTCAACGATTCTTCGCTACATTTGTTTCGCTATATATATTTTTGAAAGTACTCGATCACAGTCCGAACATGTTTGTACCGGAGTTATAAAAACTCAGTTTTGTTTAACCCGTGGTAGCCTTTTCACGAGCAATATTATCCACGAGGTTTTTGTTTGGGTTAGATCGCGTGAATATAAATGTGCCGTGAAACTCGCCACCACCACCTGACACACACACCAATTAGTAAGGTTTGTCAGGTCGCCTGATGATGCTGGTTGTAATTACTGGCAAAACGTCGTACTCGAATTGTAAATGTTGTGGGTTTACACTCCAACACACTGGTGTGCTGTGCTAGTAACGAATTGGCATGTTTCGTTTACGTGACAAACCTTACTAATTGGCTATGCCGGTTGGTGGTGGGTTTAATTAAATTCATATTTACTCAATCTAACCCAAAAACCTATTATGGAGCTATAAAGCTATGTTTTCATAGATGTCCAGGAGTGAGTGACTCGGGAGTTTTGGATTTAAATGCTAGACCCTAATATTTTGCTGTTTGGTAAGAGTAAGTAAAGATTACAAAAGTGTGGGTTCTAGATAATACAATAATATATCCTTCAATAAGAATCTTTCTTTAGACTGCATGAATCTGATAATATATTAAGCTCTTTTTCACAGATGTCCAGTATGGGAGGGTGAGCAAATAAAATGTATGCCACTGAAGACTTTTCTTCTGTAGACAATATTAGAAGCACTGGTCGATAACACGTTTGGATGGGAAATTCAAGCTAAGAAAATAGCATGTGCAGATCATGATACATCCTTGAAAGCAATTTATGCTCCTGCATGAGTTCACGTTTTAGAAAAGTAACATTGATTTTGAAAGCAGTGGATGATAATAGGGTTCATTTTGAATGCAGTGGTAAATGGTGACATACAATACGGTATTGCGCTAATTTATTTTGGTGCTTAGTGTAATAATCTATGGATTCCAACACCAAGTCTATTATCATTGTAATTATTTACTAAGTCAATGATGTGTAGTGGATTAAAAATATATCCTTCCTTGAACATTTTTTGTCAATCAGGACGTTAAGAATAATAATTTGATGCAAAAAAACAGGACTGTACATTGTATTCCTGCACATGCAGAAAGTTATATTTTTATAATTTTTGCACGGTACAATAGTAATTCTACTGTACTCGTTTCCAGTTAGCCTTTCCTAAAAAAAATTGAGCAAAATTCTATTCTTGCAAGTAGCATGGACGAATGGTAAAATATACTTGAAAAGCATGTCTCCCAATCAAGGCTTAATTTTTTTAAAATAAATGCATGTTAGATGAAATAACAGAATACTTAATTCCAATTAAGTACATTAATTTCTCCAAATTTGTATTACAAACCCAGTGTGTTTGGTGATTAGTGCAACAGTTAGTCTATCACTGAGGTTCCAATTCACTATTTTGATCACATATTTGAGTGCTGTGTATTTGTGTAAGGCTTGAGAGCTAGAGTGAATGGATTAAAACATATACATGAAAAATCATGCATACGCGTGTGTTCTTTAACCTTTCCAACATACGTTGGGCGGTGTAAGTATTTCATTGACAGTAATAACAGTATCGCTCGCACCAGACTTGAGCCTTGGATAGTCGCCTGCTGGAGAGTGAGGAGGGGGGTGATGGCATTGACTCATTCAATCTTCTTGTAAGGCAATACGGGAAGAGCAGGATTTTGTGGCATCGCAATACTGAGCGATGTCGACGACGTGGATAGGTCCAGGTTGATGTTGATGCTCTGAAATTGTCATAATGGCAAGAAGGTGAGTTCATTCGAGATTAATTTGACAATACAAACGAGATTTGAAGTTTTCGTGACTGCAAGGATTCATACTCTTTGTTTTTTTCGGTAAAGTCACGTAGGTAAAAAATAAAATAAATAAAACGTCGTGATTTAATTTAGTTGTTTTCATTTATTTTATTTTTTACCTACGTGACTTTACTGAAAAACCCAAAGGGTATTAATTCAAACGAGGTTACAAAACGGTGATGCGCAAATATCAAGACGAATCTTTTTAGCGCCGTTTTTTTTTATCTCCAGGTTTTGGACAAACCTGTAATCAACGTGAGTCGGTTTCTATGAAGTGACCCACCGTTTTAGACAAACAGGCAAGGCAAATGCATGAACACTTTCAACTTTAGTTGGAAAGCATTAACATAAACCACGTTTGTTTATCCCAATCAACAACAGTATACATACATCATTGAAATAAATCCACTTCTGCACATAACACATGTATCTTCGTTCACTCCTCAGTTCCTTAAAACACTGGACATGTATAAATGTATCCTTCAGTAGGATACATTTTTAAAGGAGGTATAGTTTTTATATGGCCAAATTTGAGAGAACAAAATGCCAGCTCACTTTTCTTTAGAACAAATCTGTTTAAGACCCAGTGAATGAGGAAGAGAAATACTTAACTACGTTGCAGTCGTATTTCCTTCTTTAAACTCAAGTTTTCATGTGGTTACTACTGTACTGTGGGCTAGTTAGCAGGATAACGTGTGAGGCTTTAAGCGTTCACACAGCCACAGATGTAGTCAAGGTTAGTATAGAGAAATAATACAATGTAATGTCACCCTCACTTGTCACTCTGCAACACAAGCACCATTCAACCATGCGGTAATGGCACCGTCAATTAATCACGCGGCAGTAACACTGCCACTCTATAATAACATAATCACTCATACACGTGACAAAAAAAACAAAACCACTTAACCACAACGCGGATTGTAGCCTTAGACTTGAAAGAGAAATAACACCACCGCTCAACCACGTTGCAATAAAATCACCACTCCCCCACACATTGACACAACAGATGTACACCATATTCAGACAAATTACACCGTCGGTTTAACTACACAGCACAGCAGATGTGCCCTAATAACCACGAAAACTCACAACCAGACAGCAGCCGCAGTAGCCCACAGTAGCCCACAGTCAAATCAGCACACAACAGCTGAGCCACAGAACAGCCCCCAACCGATATAATTGTATAGCAGCACTCCCACTAAATTAGAATTAGATGGTAAAATATTCGTTTTTTCAAAAGGATTTCAACTGGAGTATTATTCTCACTTGAACACCGCACATTTAATGGTTCACTGTAATTGAAATAAACATTGAAACGATTATATCCGAAAAGTTCTTAACATATGCACACCAGTGTTCTCGAACGTATTTGCAGATGCTGTAAAAACTGAAACTATTATAAATGTAATACAAGATGTATATATTATATACTGATAACTAGGGGCATGTTTTATATTAAAATACTCTGTGTACTATTGAAACCTCTGGTTGGTCAGTGGGCCCTGGCTGCACGGTTGTTCAGGCCGCGATATTTCTCTCGGGGTTTTGCTCGAGGCAGCCTGCCTTGCCTAGAATTCCTACCCGTACAGGTGCCGCCCTCTGGGGTGCTTCGCTAGGCCAGGGCCGAGGCTTCATTTTCCATTGTCGATGTAAATTACAATTAACGTTTCCTTTGTCCACATAATCTCACGCGTTCACATGTTTTAAGATATTTACGTTTTAATCGTAAAACTTTTATTTTCTTCACATAACGATAACGCGCGTGTTATTGTAGTTATGATTCGATATGTACGAAATTAATTAGATGGAATATTACATGTTATTAATAATGTACCATTTTTAAATGTTAATTGTATACCAATGCAAAATTATATTTGTGAAACAATCATTCGGAAATTTAGTTTCTCTATTTGTGAGGTTACAACGCAATATTTGAACATTCGTAATAATGATTTAGTTTCATATAACAGCGAGAATGCGAGTAATGCCACATGCTGATGGAATGTCAAAATTAGTTTTAGACCAAATTCTCCGTATTATTACATAAAAAGTCGTTTATTGTGTAATGTAAGGGTAATGCAATATACGGGCATATAACAACATTCCACACAATTAACGATAATGTTGTGTGACTGTGACTATAACTATTGTTATTAATACTGCACGGCACAGCAAAGCTAAAAAAAAATCAATTATCAAAGTCTGTCCGGGTGGGTCGGTGACCCACAAAATATCTCCACGTCCGGCACACAACATCAAGGACATCTCGATATGGTCATTTGGACATGTGCCACCAACCTCTATGGGTCTACCAAAGCGGTCAAATGCTCATCCCTGTCAGTACCCATGGACTGACGTGCACATGGCTTGCTTGGCTCATGAATTGTACGAATTTTGCCATCATTTCGCTCAATGCCTCAAGGCACTTTCACCATCTGCTGGTGAGCCCGAGGAAGTGCAGGACCTGCAACACTTGAAACAAGGTTGAGATCCGGGGAGTACTTCATCCAGCTGTGGAATGAGCGTTGGCTGATGACCGGGGCACATTGGGATCCCACACAACTTAATAAAGGTCACAGAACAGCCACTTGGTGGCTTTTCGCTTGAATTTTCAGAAGTCCGGGTCACATGGCAAGCATCAGGAACATGTGCGGTAACCATTTAAAAAACTCAGGAAAATGGAAATTAATCTTCTTGGTTCTGTCGGTAAAGTCACGTAGAAGGGAAATATTAAAATAATAAAAATAAAACATAATAAAATACAATTCTCACGACGTTTCGGCCACAACGCAAGCAGCCGTCCTCAGGTAAAGAACAGGGCTGTCGGAAAGACGCTGACTTTACCGAAAGAACCAAGAAGCTGAATCCCTGCAGTCACGAAAGCTTTAAATCGAAATGGAAATTAATGTCACGTTTCCGATGTTCGCAGACAGTGGATGCAATAACACACGATGTGCTGATGTCCACCCAAAATTAACGCATTTCCACGTACAGTACATATCTACCAGCCTCCGTGTATATCAGTCGCTATCCATCATCATTAGCCATGATGAAAGGTCTCCCCGAGCCGTCGCCATCCCTCACGGATCTGCAATGTAGCAATCAATCTCGCTCTGGTACACGTGAAATGAGATGATTTCAGCATTCCATCTCCACGGTGGATGTCGTGTGGTGCGTGATCTCTCCTTGGACTGCACTTTGTTAAATCCTGATCACCGGTCGTCCTTTCTCGGGATGTGTTCCGCGCAAGACCACTTATGTTATTAAAATATCAATATGATGTCTATCTTGGGTATGTGCTTTGAGCCATGTGTTATTTTTTTCTGTTACTGTAATTGCAAGCATGCACCACTCCATTCTACATTTGCTCACTTTTCAGATTTAGCAAAACATTTGTTTGCCAAAGTCCATGTTTGTGAGCCATATTTCACATCTGATCTGATAATATGCACAGATTATTAAACATCTCTTGGAGCTTTATAAATGTGATCCGTGCATTGAACCTCAGAAGAGAAAATCCAAAAGCTGAAAATGTATATTAAATATTTCGCTTTGCCAATGAGTAAGCCAATCTACACGTACAAATCCCACGATTATCATAATAATCTCAGTAATCGTAGCATGCTCATCACCGCATTACATAATACTGTCCTGTTAAAATAATACGTGTATATGCCTCGAGTTTTATGGCTGGCTGCTGGCTGGGCAACCTATTCACTCCCAACAATAACTATTGTTCGTGGCTGCGGGCCGTTGCCACATGGATACTGTAACTATCTAAACGAGGATTTCTCTCTAACAAGATCAACATTGCGTTGAATTTAAACGGTGGTCGAAGTTCGGAAGACATATGATAGGGACACTGAATAGGTGGGAGTAACGAATACAGCAGACACGGATAATTTAAGATAGCTATTTTCAATTTGTGATTTCCATGCAAGGCCGTAGCTATGGAGTCAACATTGGGGGGGGGGGACCAAATCTTCCAGGGTGTCTAGGGGTCCCAACCCAGAAAAATATCTAAATTTGAAAACTCATTTCCTGCCTAAAATATTAAAAAATTCACTAACACATGGGATGGACGTTTTATTAATGTTTTACAATAATGTCTAATAGTGTATTGTATTACATTGCTCTGTTTTTACTTTTTTTTTACCATTTATTGTTTCATTGTATGTAATGGCAGAGATTAGGGATTAATAAAGTACAACCATAACCACAATCATATAAACAGAAATCTATGCATTGATTTATATGAAGAAGTCCAGATATTGTGGCCAAGGTTTAGCAAATTGTTGTTTTTATTTGCATAGCATAGCAATAAAACAATTTCTAGCAGTATATTTGGTGGAACATTTTGAGCATATTTGAATATTATATATTATAATTACGGCCTTGTTTCCATGTAAAACTTTATGCAGAATATTCTATCATTAATTTCGAATATAAAACAAACCCCGATACGTATTTTCTTGTCATTCTAGTAAATTAAACGCTGATGACTTTTTAGTGCTCCGATTTCGGTACAGGTTTGAATGGGTGGTATTATTGGAAATAACAAATACAGGAGTGTACATAAGAGTCACGTCAACTTTGCTTGGATCTGTGCAATGTGACCATAGGAACATAATAATATAAAATATCTACTGTGTATCTATCCAGGGCTTACTCTCAGCCTGGTCTGTCTCGGGTGGAGACCTGTTCCGCACCGGCACACCACATCAAGTATACCATTCGTTACGGCTATGGTTACTCCAGAAGCTATGTGCCTACTCCAGCCTACCAGCGACAACATAACATATTCAGTGCGTTAATTAAACCCTCTACACTCTACAGGATAAATATAATATTCTGGTCTGCGGTGTGAAGGGGGGGGGGGGCGCCGTGGTTAGCACACTTCGCCGTGAACCCGACGAACCCGAGTTAAATTTTGCGGCTACGGCGACATCTGACACGTTCGCGTTCCCCCCTGACCATCGTGATTGCAAGCATGGACCCCGAACGTCGCCTTTCTCGCCCGACGCGGGTGTCGGGAAGAAGACTTTAACACATTCCTGCGGAGGGAGCTGGTAGGAACGTTGGGTTGCTCGGTCAATGGCCAGGGTCAACGGCGGCGTGGTGTATTCCGCAAATATGCCCGACTGTGAGGGCGGGCACAAGCCGGCGTGAGTAGGTTAAATGTTGAGTTTTATAAGGGCACCACGGAGTGACCAGCCCCTCCCCACCCAGCCCCACCCCTCCCACCCCCCACCCAGCCCCACCCTCCCCACCCAGCCCCTCCCCACCCAGCCCCACCCCACCCAGCCCCTCCCCACCCAGCCCCACCCCACCCTCCCCACTCAGCCCCACACTCCCCACCCAGCCCCTCCCCACCCTCCACACCCAGCCCCACCCTCCCCACCCAGCCCCTCCCCACCCTCCCCACCCAGCCCCTCCCTCCCCACCCAGCCCCTCCCCTCCTCACCCAGCCCCTCCCCACCAAGCCCCACCCTGCACGACGGACGGGCACAGTAATCCCCTGTGGGATGGTGTAACCAGTGGGTTCCTACCAGTATAACACCGGCAGTGAATTCACAACAAGCCGTGTACCTATATCCCCACGTCGCTCTGCAGCAGTGCCTCGTGTGTGCTGATTGTGGCGCTCACGCTGCGCTACGAAACCCAGCGACCCGAGTTCGATTTTCTCGCTCACGGCACAACACCGGTGCCGAATTATCTGAACCGGTCCTGGGCCTCCCCGAGGTCCACTCGGCCTCAAATGAGTGCCCTGGTGCGGTGCGTAAAAACATCGCCACGAGGCAGACAAAGGCGGCCCGGGTGAGGTGTTATCCACCCCCACCAACTCGTGTGCCACAGTGCCGGCCTTCATAGGCGCTATGCTGACAGTACTTGCCCCAACAGGCTACACGAGGGGGTCTTTTTGTCCTTGCCACTCACTCCAAGAGGGTTACAACAACAACAACAAAAGCGAAATTGAGGGTGTCCCCCCAACCTCCCCATGCGCAAAGCCATCGTCCGCAATGCGTTGCGCGCTTTGCTCCGTGCCTGCGCAACGCATCCCAACTTGCAATGCAGAGTGCGTGCACGATGGGGCCAGTGTGCACACAGAGGCGTGGACACGTACAGACGAGTGGCAGTACGCGCCTGTACGTATCATAGAAGCGTCGACCCTATCAGTGTCATCGTACGCGTCTCGCATCCGTCTCTCTGTGCGCATCTCAGCACCGTGCGTGTCGCGGTGTCTGTCTGCGTCGCATCATGTGAAGCCGTATGTATTGCATCGCGTGTGTATGTGTGTGTGTCACAGTATGCATCGCAGCATGTGTCTGTAACGCATCATATGACAGTACGTTTGTACATGGAAAACCAGTATGTTCTCGCATTACGTGTCTGGATGTGTCACGGTATGCATGCATCGGTGTGTAGCGTTTTGTTATTCACGAGAAGAAAACAAAACATGCGTACATGTAGCTGACTGGGGACGTCGCATGTTGAATATACAATGCCTGAAATTGTGAACGACTGACGCAATGTATGGGGGGTTATCATCTACAGTATACGCGTTGACCTTGGGGGTAGACAACACCGAATTTGGCCAATTTCGCGGTAACGGAATTACAGCGCCTGGGCAACTGAACTTGACATCATACACGGTCGTCGCGAAATGTCATCGGGGTAGAAATATATATTTGTTTACAGTCGTCTAATTTTCTCACACACCGAGGTTTGATGCGTTACGTACAGTAACTTTAGAGTATTTCACTGGCTGTCTAATACTGCATTTTTTTGGTAATTTCATCAATTCCGTGACCGAGGCTGTCTGGTCTGACCCACGACTGTGTGTGTGACTCAGGTGGCAGTGCGGTAATTGTGCTGGTGGTGACTCTTCGCTTTACGCTGGTGACATTACTCTATTCGCCGTGGTCGGTTGTAGCATTACGATTATTAATCCGCCGGGTCCCCCCCCCCTCCAACACACCACCCCGATCCGACCACCCTATTTAATTGTCCTCTCGGGAGAGGGCGCGCCTCTTTGTCCAGCTGTCGCAGAGCCGAGCACATCCACACAGCTCCTTACCCCACCGCCAGCATCACCACCACCCCCCACTACTCCACACACACACACGACCCCCCCCCCACTACAATTCCCCGTCGTCCCCCACCACTTACTCAACCTCCCACCAAAACACCTCCTCCTCTCCTCCTGCTGCTGCTGGTGGTGGTGGTGCCGCTCCTCCTCATCCTCCCCCATCCTCTCCATCCTCCCCATCCTCTACAGCCTATCCCCCCCACCCACCTTATCCTCCCTCTCTCCTGGCAAAAGCGGAGAGATGGCGGAGCATCATCACCTCCATCTCAGCTCGCCGGAGAGCTCGCCCTTTCTGGGGTTGCAGCTAACGTCGCCGTCCGGATTCAGGTACAATTCCACCACCCACCCCCCCAAACAACACCTCCGTTACCCTTCTAGCGGGTTATTGTTCCCATTATTCATTACCCAGAGAAATGTACCGTGTGTAAATAAGCAAGGTAATGATGATCATCATATTCTTCTTCTTCGTCGCTGGGACTGGTCGTGATTTTTTTTTACGATACTGCACAATACTGTCGCGATGTATTGGTCTCTTTCCATTTGCGACATCTGCCTTTGTTGATATGTATTTGCTGTCTTCGAGAACGGGTATCGCCTGAGATGTTTTGGTTGTCCGTGTGTTCGTCTTTGGTTGTCGCACATCAGGTGTAAATGGTTTGTTGTTGAAGACCAGCGTGCGTTTCGTGCGTTATCCGCGTTGTTCCTTATGCAAGCAGCGTTCTTGCATCGGACACGCTGGCGTAATATCTATCCGATGTTGACGTCGCTATAAAAAAAAAGCTAAGCTTTTCCCAACGGAGCATTTGTAATCAATGGAAGTATGTAGTGCGCACAATATTACGGTGCACTACAGCCTGGTTGTTGTTTTTTAAACAGAGAATTTGAATGTTAAAAAGACAGTTTTCATTATAGGGAGGACAACCAATGGCAAATCTTACGTCACGTCGCCTACGACATAGGAGGAGGTGGTGTGTTGTTTTTGTTTGTGATGCACGTTGAATGTTGGGTGCTTATGCTAAATATATTGCAATATTAATATAGACTGCACGCATCTTTGGACCATACGTTAATTATTAATACAACGTGTTGTCGTGAAAGTGCTGGTTTATGGAAAATATAGCCGAAATCGGTGCTTGCCTTTTTTGTGCTATTTACTAAATACTGTAATAACTGGTCATTTAAAAAAAAAACGTATACTGTCGGTGAATTTAAATTGTATTGCTAAAAGACTGAATAATGGTATTTGCCGAACATCCAAATGCAGGACGTTTCTGAAAGATTCTTGAGAATCGACGGGGATTGTCTGGATAAACCAAATACCAAAAATAAATTAAGTTACTTTGTGGCGCGCACACAATTTCGTTTGTTTTGGAACACATTCATTTAACAAAATATGGACACATTCAGATATTTAAGTGAAATTCCCCGTCGAGTATATTTGTTTATTCCAGCATTAACAACGGACTCGTGAAGAATTACATGTAAATACTGTAAATTGATTAAACTGCAGATGAAACGAACGGCACGATATCGCAATATGAATTGTGTATAATTTAATTGCAAATACATATTGAGTCACGAATGGTACCAAACATGTACTTGAAGCGGACAATCCTCGACTTTTAGGTGCTCATGGATGGGTGCTGTAGGGTGGAGTGGTAGCGCAGTGCTTCTCATACTCTGCTGTTAAAGCGTCGAGATGAGTTTGAATTCAGGCTTACGGCAAAGACCAGGTTGATAATTTACACATGAATCGGTCCTACGCCCACTAACTCGTACTCACTGGCGTGGCAAGGCATGGTCAAACAACGCCTTGATCGACATGGGGGTTAATTGTTACGTGGATGGACATAGGGTTCTACGTTAATTTTATTACGTATTCATTCGTCACGACGTTAACCCGGGACACTTAACAGACAGGGCAGAGCTGTGCACGTGAAATCAATATTTGTCATTTCGTTAACCTGGCATACGGAAGACATCCACGTCCTCGGACATTAAGGGCATGAGACAGCGTGCGGCACGCGCTGTGGCATGATGTGATGATGAACGCTTTGCTGTTCACGTGAACGCTTCGTTCTTTACTTTATCCAATGGCTCGTGCGTAATATGGTATGACGCACGATGACCCACTCTGCTCACACTCACGTTCACCGTGACTAATGTCCTTAGAGCCTAGATTATGGCCGGAGATTACAATTTAACTTCAGAGGTGGATATGGTGGGACAGTGGATCAAGGGCATTGCGCTTTACACTTGGTTGACCTACCGAAGTTCTATTCCGGGTTACAACTTTTTCCAGTTGAGAGTGATGTCTCATGTAATCTGTCCTTCCCTCCACATCATGTCCACCGGGATGATGTACGGTCACACTGTCTCAATAACCGAAGCGGTGTAGGGGGGAGTGCTCTATTGAAAAGTATTGACAAAGATCTTTGCACGAACAATATTTGATGTATACACACGAATTAAAGCAAGTTAGGGCACACCAGCATTTTATTTAACAAGGCAAGATGTGTTGAAAATATAGTAATAGACCAATCTGATGTAGAACTTTCTGACCCGCCCCTACTGGAAATCTGTGAAAAAAAGCTTAATTGCTCATCTGAATCCTCCAGTCTAGATAAAGAATCTGATTCTGTGATTTGATAATCAGTCTGAAATGTTGCCACCACCGTTGCAATGGGCTTAAGTAGGAACAGTGCCAAACGAGTGGAGGGGAAGAACTTTGTGACCCTTTATGCAACGTATCCTGTTAAATAATACACGCATGTACATCGTTGTCTTACCTACGTCTTTAATTATGCAACGTTGCACTTGGGTTAGCAAAAATAAGGGGCTGATGCACTGCGGTTTGTACACATTTATCGTTTTCGATCAGCGGTTCCCAAACTTTGTTAAATTGTGTACTTCCATGTGAGATGAATATAGATCATCTGATGTGGCAGATTTTTCATGTGAAACCCCTCCCAAAGAATGTGTGCTGAGCATCAAACATGCTGGTGTTCATAAAGCCAATGGTTATGAAATCAGTTAGAGTGCTATACAGTATATGTAATATACAAATGTGCTTTACAATTAGTACTATTGGTGCTTATTAAAAATGAGGACCACAGCAGGTACTTATTTTTCAAAATACGTTTCATAATTGGGAATGTTTATTTCTTGTTCAATTATGCATGACCGTGACATTTTTGCCCAATACTATATTATATCGGCATACAGACAAAGCTCACACTAATGCATAGATGCAGATATTATACTTATTAAAAACGCTTCTTAACCCAGGAATACAGTACTTCACGGAATCTCAAGACTTTTTCAGGAGGATCCTGCAATGTTTTTGCAGTAAGGCGCAATTTTACCACGTGGAATCCCTTTAGAGTAATTTGCAAGTAATTGTTTAGCTTTGGGTTTTTTGACCAATACCAGTTACATTGTATGTTTTGTCAGCTGCGGGAGGACACCTGGGCGGAGAATAATAATAATAGCGATGTTCAATGGAGAACTCAGATACGTGGAGCCATAGCTCAAAGTCCTTCATTAATACAGAAAGACACCCGAGTCAGGAATTGAACCCACAAACATTTGCTGTGAGACATTAACATTGACACCATGCCACCATGCCACACGTACTGCTTGCCTTACCACCCGTAGGATGTGTACCACAGCTTTGGGTACCACTGTCTTAAACCGATATATGTGAAATGTACACACTGCACATTGAAAATCTTGAGTGATAATGACGACATGCAGGCCAGAACAAGGCCCTGAGCCTTGTGTGTTTAACCATCGGCTAAGATCAACATATTACCGCATGGTTCAGTGTCTTCCAGCAGTGTGTTCCTCCTAATAAAGTCACTGAGCCGTTCCCTTGCTAACGCTATTTTCACTTTAAGTGCATGATGCTCGAGTAAAGTGCCTCTGGTTTTTGAGGAGGCCTCTGCCATAATGGGGTTTATGATAAAAAAAAAAGTGAGTTCCAGTGGCCCCAAGCTGATGTTAGGCATGGTCATGGGACCTTTATGTGAAATTCTTTCATGTGAAATGTTAGCTCGAATATGTATTTGCATACATGTGTGTTTGCAAAGGCACTTGCTGTTACAATGCCTGTAAGAGGTGTCTATATATGTGTGTGTATATATAGTATCAATCTATCAGTGAGTTTGAATGACTTGCATTTACAGCTTAACTGCACACGTCGTTTAATAGCAATTCTCGTGAAGCTCCGATTGTGTTTGTTCACATGTGCTCAGCCGCCTGTCCAACGACATCAGCTTGGAGGAGTTTGAGGATGAAGACTTCTCGGAGATTGTGGACGACTGTGGCATCACGGCGCCCTGTCTGAGTGACCTGGCTGGATCGGTATAATAACTCCACTGTGCACATGCAATGTACATACGTCTGTGTCAACGTCACCCTTAAGCCACCTTTCGTGTGGCTGTTTGAGCCAGAGAAATTCTTACTGGCTCAGCACAAGAATGAAAATGTGCTTATTAGTCTAAATCAATGGTGGGGGACCGAGAGGGCTTGCGGGCCGGATAAGACCTGCCGTATTATTTCATTTGGCCCGCCGCTACAATATATGTAACCTTCTTGGTTCTTTCGGTAAAGTCACGTAGAAGGGAAGTAATAAAATAATACAAATAAAACATAATAACATAATTCTCACGACGTTTCGGCCACAACGCAAGCAGCCGTCCTCAGGTGGAGAACAGGTCTGTCGGGGGAGACAGCGTCCACCTGAGGACGGCTGCTTGCGTTGTGGCCGAAACGTCGTGAGAATAATTTTGTTATGTTTTATTTTTATTATTTTATTACTTCCCTTCTACGTGACTTTACCGAAAGAACCAGGAAGATGAATCCCTGCAGTCACGAAAGCTTTAAATCGAAAAATATTTGTAATCTTGCAACAGCGGTTCTCTTGTTTTCACTCATGATGTATTTGTAATTTCTCCCAAATTTTATCCAGACTGTGCTATGAGCGAGATTATTCAACATTGCGTTTCTGATTTTGATGAGCTCATTCCACTTCTGTCGCTGTAAGGGACTATCTATGCCATTCATCTTTGCACTTTCATGTTTTCATTGGTGTTTGATCATGTTAAGGCCTGTATTAACGCGTGGCACGTCAAAGGAATCTCAAAGATTCATTTTATTTGTTGACACAGGCTAGAAACATTCAGCTGTGAAAATAAAAGAAAGTTACAGCAGATAAATCATAACATTGCAGACACTGAGTATCAAATACATTCAATGAAAACAAGTCAAGTAATCCTGGCAGGTAATGCACATCAATCCTATTTGGTCCCTAGTAAGGAAAAGGCTCACCACTGCTGCCCTAAACGTTACATCTATATAGATTGTTTAAAGTAATGTGCAAAGAGCGTGGCGTCATGAATTAATAATGCAATATTCAATACTGTACGTTGTGTATCATTAGTTGTAGCCTCAAAACAGCCTTGCTAACACGAGGACTGTACAGCCAGATTGCAGGAGTATTTCACCCCAGCAAGCACACAAAGAAGCAACTGCTTTGATGGATGCTGCATTTGAGGTTTGTTAACCTTGTAATTTAAAAACATCAAATTTAGGTCGTGAACAAAGCACACAAGGGCCCACTTTTTCTAAACGATGTTAGCATTGCAAGCTCGTTTTATTAAGCGACTGAGATTCCCTATATAGGACCTTTGCAGTTAGTTTCACAAATTTAACTTCAAATTCACCCGAACAATTTGTGAACAGTAAGGGTGGAACGATTCATGATCACGGAGCAATGTGATTCAAGAATAGATTGCAGTGAACGGTAACACCTCTTGTTTCTGCCCGGATAGTAACCCATCTCGTACAACATATACGAATTGCAAATGCTGTACATTCTTACACTTGAATGGATTGTGAGCTTGGGGGATGGAGCGGTGGCGCTGCGGGTAGTGCACTCTTTACGAACCCGGCGACCCGAGTTTTATTTCTGACCATGACTAACATCAGTGGTGAGTGATGCCTGAACCCGTTCTGGGCCCTCAATACCAATTTGGTCAAACAAATTACTGATACAGCATGGATATACCATCCAGCAGTGGATTTACAACAGAGACTGTAAATTAATCAAGGATTAGATGAATCGTTAGACACATAGTGAGAAAAGCAGAATCATTATTTTGTTCTATATTTGTAGTGCACAAACCATCCTTTAAACATTCCCTTGGGTGCATAGTTTAATGCGTATGCAAAGTGCAACACACTGGATTTAATCGCGGTGTTATATTTCCTTATAAGAAAATGTAGGGGAAGTGTCATGGTGGCATTGATGGCCTTTCGCATTGTATAGTTGAAGAGAACATTTGATCTTAGCACAGCCATAATGCCTGAGCCAGACTCTTGCCAATGCATGATTCTTAAATTTTTAATGAAGCCATTGGATACCATGTCTTCATACTGCTCCAATCCTGAACTGAAATACAAACGGCAGTTTAGGCATTTATGAACAGTTTGGTTGGGATTTCTTTTCATGAGATCGGCCTGACAAATTTCCCAATGTCTCAATTAGCAGTCAACTCGATTTTGTAGTTGTTGCTCTATGTGGTCGAACACACATACGAGTGCTGAGAAATTGCGTGCGCCATTCCTCTGATTACGGGAAGGGTGGCTGTGACTGCTGTGGTCTTGTGCAGTGCAAGATCCTTGCTTTTGGATAAAAGTGTCACGTCATCAAATATGAATGCTCCAGAACCGTTGCGACATCCTTTGTTGTGCATTGGTGGATATGGCCAATTATTGTAGGTACAGGGGAGTGTTTGCTATTGCAGTCTCATTGTGAACCTCAGGAGTTCACAGCAAGGCGCTTAAGGGTGTAGGCTGCTCTGAATGGATAACAGTGTCTCTTCGTGACCACACACAACACTGCTGGAAATAATTTCCACTTTGGTAGAATATGCAACGCGTGCTCAGCACTGTACGAGCAGTTTACATTGTCCTCAATCTAATATTAATTTTCTGAATTCTAAATTAGCAGAATAAATTATGTGGGTATTATTGACCTAAATTGGTAACATTCTGCTTCACAAACATCTGCCAAAGGTTACAATGCTTAGATGTTTTTTTTATTTTCTACATAACACACATTAACAATTGGGAGGTAATTGTGACCAGTCTCTGGTCGAAACATTATCTACAAACCCTTAGACCTCTCCTAGTCCACTCCACAATTACTATCCTTACACCTGTGTAATGGTCAGCGCACTGGACTGGCAATCCAGAGGTCGCTGAACTGCCACGTTCTTCTGACAGCGCAGCATTCAAAACAACGTGGGCAAGTTTCTTACATCCACCTGGCTCTCTCCACCCGCAAGTTTAAATAGGCACACCTCCGTCGTTGGTCAACTAGCATGTAACGGGTGGGTGGGGGGGACAACAAAGTAAACACAAAAAAGCAATTCTAAAGAAATTAGTTTCCAATTGAGATTTAAAAGTGCATAGCTCCAGTGGCTTTCTAATATTAGACGGAAGGGCGTTCCAGACGGTCGCAGAAGCGCGTAGAAAAAGAGACCACATACCCTCGAGAACTTCTTCTCATCTTCTTGGTTCTTTCGGTAAAGTCACGTAGAATTGAAATAATAAAAATAAAAGATAATAAAATAATTCTCACGACGTTTCGGCCACAACGCAAGTAGCCGTCCTCAGGTGGACATGCCTTTTCTCCACCTGAGGACGGCTACTTGCGTTGTGACCGAAACGTCGTGAGAATTATTTTATTATCTTTTATTTTTATTATTTCAATTCTACGTGACAGACCTGTTCTCCACCTGAGGACGGCTACTTGCGTTGTGGCCGAAACGTCGTGAGAATTATTTTATTATGTTTTATTTTTATGATTTTATTATTTCAATTATACGTGACTTTACCGAAAGAACCAAGAAGATGAATCCCTGCAGTCACGAAAGCTTTAAATCGAAACTTCCTCTCAATGGAGGCCCTTCAGCCATCAGTGGCTTGAGCAAGCAATTGCAGGGCTGCACCTTTAACTTTGACACCTGTGCAGCCAGGGTAGTACTTTTGAATCTGTGTGGCGTACACTGCGGTTGGAGCATGCTGCCACTTTGCATTCATTTTGTGTACAGAGTCTAGAGTCATGTTGAGTCATTGGCAACACACGACAGCTCTTCAGCAGGGATTGGAAAGTTAATTTAACAACTGTCGAATTTTTTTTATAGTGAGGCTTATCCTTTATGTAAGTAATGGCATTATCATTCTTAACACATATTCTTCATTTGACATATGGAGCGGCACATGAATCTGTAAATCGGCTGGAACTCTGAAACAGCCACGAAGCCTAAAGAAAATGGCCGAACAAAAAGTCACGTTCACATCGGTGTGGTTACACTGGCGCTGATTTGATCAATGTGCCTCTTTATATAGTATCGTGGTTTTTTTGTCAGTGGCATGCTCATCTTGCATGTTCTACGGGTCCTCTCTTCAACACTGTGGCCACACAGTACGGTTAGTTGAATAACTGGATATGTTTACCAATATATTTACCTTGTGTGTAACGAACTGCACACCTCATGATTCACTCAATTGTTACATAGCTGTCAACCCCTTTATCAGTGCCGACCTTATTACAGACCAATTCAGACCTTATTGGTCACCTCTTGTGCTTATAAATCTCAACGTTCATCCTACAAAGTCCCATCACAAGAGAGAAACACAAACAAATAGACAAAAACAACTTCGCCCGTATTGAAACGGCTGTTCACGGTATGGACCTGAAAACTCTATTTCCCTGTACAAGAATACGAGTAAACCATATGGGTTGACAGGCATGTTGTTACGATTTGGGGTCGTGAATCGATTAAATCTGTAATTTTTATTATTATTTTTAAAACCATATTGGTGCATGTAGAGTAGGAGAGGAATTATGCATCGATTTGTTAATTAAATGCTAATTCTTAATCCCATGATACTTGCATCCAATTGTGGATGTGGGAAGCAATGTTTTAATTTGTATATGTACCATGTCGAATAGATTCACTTAATCGCTGTAGCCACTAGAGGTGCTGGCAGTCACTCCAGTTTTAAAAGATGAATCCTCAAATAAAATCATTACCCTGAATAGCCACAATTCATCAACTCCCAAGGAATTAGGAGCCATATCATGCCACAATAATCTAGTGCCCTCAAGTGGTTTATATGAACCAATTACACACTATATATATACACATAGGGATGGATCGTGGTACAGTGGTTAATGCAATGTGCTTTGAACCCGATGACCTGAATTGATTTCCAACATTAGTGACGAGTGATATTTGAACTTATCATGAGTCCCTCTTTATTAACATTTTCTGATCAGCGTGGTGAAATATGGTAAAACAATCCGAATTACCGGTACAACGTGAGGAGGCCTTCAATCCAGAATATAATGGCTAGAAACGTTTCTCACACAGACGATCTGATGCCTCTATTGTCAGTGCAATGTTTTAATTTGTAAATCGGGGCATCATTCATCACTACTAGCCAATAATCAATCCACTGCTGGATGAAGGCCTTCCCAGGATGCCACTATCTTTTTCCATCCTGCAACGTCATAGCTACCTTAGCACCTGTGCACAAGATGATTTCATCAGAGTGCTTTTGGAAAGGTAATGTCATGGTGAATATATGCATCATGACGTGCCTAATATCTACGGCTTTTGGTCACTTTCACCATGTAGACTTAATTCAAAGATACAGTCCCATGATGCACGCGTGACACCTGGACGGACAAAACCACGGGCTTGTCCCTGCGAGGCAGCCCTTTACACTTCAAATAAGCCGGCAGGTCACAAGTCGCTGTGCTGAAAGAATAAAAGGGTGCGTTTGGCCTTCCGTAAAGAAATACATTGCCCGGACCGCAGCACTCTTGACTGCCTGTCAATACCGTAACCTTGGTGGGGGTGGCTCCCAGACTTCCTCCGTCGCAAGTGTTTTCTGCTGCAGTCCTAGATGCCAGCCCGCTGAGTCTATAGCCGGGCCAAGTTCATGGCGGTGTGCGCTTCATGCATTATTAAGACAGTACTGGTTTGGTGATGACATGATCCCCTGTAGCCGAATGTTGCAGTAAATTGCGAAACCCAACAATAGCCATAGGCATTTATGCGCAGCGTATTAGCACATTTGTTCAGTGCTTATTTCAGTTTTATTATCTGCACATCTTAAGCGGCAAGAAGAAAGACACGTTCAAAGTAAAGTGCACCGTTTATAAATGAAACAATGATAGTTTATGAGCACTTCCACATGTAATATTGATGGCAAGCTCCTCTTATGCATTGTGCTGTGGAGGATGCTATTTGTGGAAATGACTCACGTTTAATCACGTGATTATCCATTGATGAATGGCGATAATAGGATGAATTTGCCACCACATTTGGGTCCCTCTTAAACGTGGAAGGATTGCTTTACAAGGATTAATTTAGAGCATCTGGAAGAAACGCAATTAATGGGATTAATTTTCCGTCACTTTCACCTGAGAAACGGAAATAATTGGAATAATTGATGAGTGTGCAGTAGAGGTTTCTGTGGATCGATTAACAGTGCAGATAGAGTAATAGGATTAGCGTGTAATATGACTCGGGATGAGCAGCGTTTTAGATGTAATTCTAGATTCACTTTTAAAAGGATGCCTGCTTTGCACCGTAGACAACAGTGTGGCTTTTGTCATAAAATGTACATCTGTTTCGGCAGCCTCATGCTCCAATTCTGAACCTGAAGCAGCAGGTGGTGGGGTCGCTGGTGGAGCACCTGCAAGAGGACCTCCTGGAGCTGGAGCTGATTGACGCCGAGGACGATGAGTTTGAGACGGAAGAACTCGGGCAGTCGTCCGCCAAAACCTCCATTCACGGCGTGTGCCACCACGTGCCCCAGGTTGGTGGGAAAGCGGTGCACTGCGGCAGCAAATTCTGCTACGTTGGCACACTTTGGTGGGGCGTTTGTGGGTTTGGAATGGCAGAATATCGGACGTGTAATAATGGTTGTATGATAGGGCCGGCAGGGTGACTGGCGGACGCCTTCCAGGCTGAACTTTCCTGGCTTCTGTGGACTTTCCTACCACAAGGAGAATGATGTGCTGTGTGCCACCATGGAGAATGTCCCTTCTGTCCACCAGGGATGCTATGATTTATTCCCCGAGAAATGTGATGGCTTGTAACTGTAACTCAATTCAGAATTTGGTTTCACGATTAAATTCAGAAATGGATTGGTCTCGATTATGTTGTTTCTTGGCTTTTTCCTATTTTGTTAATACAGTTTTGATTGCTCGATTATTGCTATATGTAGCATTTGTATATTGATTGCATACAATTTGTATAACTAATAGATAATCGATTCTCACACGGACTATTGGATGCGTGGATCACAACCGTGCGAATCAGTTTTAATGGACGAATTGAAGCGTCGTTACATGTCGACTGAAAATGCCACCAGCCAACAACTACATGATATTTCCTCCTCAGCTGCTATTGCAGCGTGTAATTAGCAAAAGTTGTAAATTCACCTTTTATAGTGAACACATTCTTACTCATCAGTTTTAGTTTCCCTTAGCCACAAAAGGACTACAGTTTGTTTTTGTGAAGGTGGAAACCGGCCCTGGTTACAAGGCTCACGGTTTGACAAAGTGCAAATAAACACTGAGCCATATGCCTACATCATTTGCCTACCTAATTGAAGGGTGTGATTAGTGATTAGCACCAGGCATGTAACACTGCATTCATTAATTGACTAAAATTATGTTTTTACACTCACGATACATTTATGTGTAAGAAATGTATGATTTTATATTCATGCAAATGTTGTGCAAATAATGATAAATTAACATTTTATTTGGTGGGACTAACAAGATATGGAAAAAGATAAACAATGCAAATTAAATGGTAAACATCAACACATAAAATAATTTATTCTTGAATCGAATTGTAACCCCTGATGACAATTCATCCAATGTGTGCAAGAATGTTTATGTCATCTTGACATGGAAACTATGCTGAGCTTCATGAAATGTCTTGCTGTTGAAAAAATATGGTTGCGTACATGTGTTCATTTGTTTCCAGACTGTGAATTTCCTCTTGAGCCTGATAAAATGCTTGACTAGCACACTCAATCCAGCGAGAATTCAAAGAATGTAATGCACCATTGCAGCTTGCACTATTTTTGTCAAAAAATCATAGATACAAATGTAAACATTTTGCATGTGTGTAATTCATAGGATACTTTAAATAACAACAACTGTGGCCCGAAGAAAAGCACGTGGCAGGATAAAGTGAGGTCGTCGTCACCGCTACGGAATGGTGAGTGATGTTCTCCCCCAACGTTTCACAAGCACGGCAGACATTTCACCTTTTTTGAGAATATGAATCCAATAGACGTGCGGTATTTATATTCTCATTACAGTTATATTTTAGTTGTGTTGCATACTCAATCGGAGTGAAAACGGTCCACCTCTGGCGATTTAATGAACTCTCCCGATTCAGAGGAGCAAATATCAATGATTTGTTTTTACATTTCGGTGAATGGTAGCTCCTATAGCGGCTGCATGGGTGATGTGAAATCATTACATACAAAACCCTAATCAGAAACATTGCTTTGTATACGCTGAAATTCGATGGATGAATCGTAACGTTAACAATCGCTATTCATTGATGGAACAATGCATTGTTCCGCATCTTTTTATTTTGCCAGGGTTTCACTCTCCTTCCCACTTATGCCTCAAAGAGCAGCAGCAGCAGCAAGCGGCCTTGGCAGGTGACCGACAAGCATCCTCCAACCTCAACTCGAGCTCCAACCACAATGGCCCCGCGGTGGACAAGTACAGCGGCACGGGAATGGAAAATCTGGCCTACGGCTCATTGTGGCGGGCCGAGGCGAGCCACAGGGCGGTGTCGGGGAGAGAGGAGCCGGTGGTGCGTGGGGCTCCGCCGGGCAGCGCTGAGCTCGTGCGCGAGGCTCCACCGGGGAGCTCCAGGCCCGCACGGGAAGACCCGCCGGGGATGGCTGAGTCCGTCCTGCTGGCTCCGCTCGGAAGGGACGAACCCGACGGTGAGACCGAGACGGCCCGAGACGCTTCCACTCGGAAGGACGAGGAGGACGACGACGAGGAGGAGGAGGATGATGAAGAGGCGGAAGCGGAGGATGATGTTGATGATGATGATGATGAAGAGGGAGCGGTGAAGGAGCACAGTGCGGAATACTTTACCGTGTTGCAACGCAAGGCGCGCGAGCAGCCAAGCCTCGGGGAGGGGCAGCAGCAGCAGCAGCATCGCCCGTCGTGCGTCGGAGTCCTCGAGGAAGACCCTCAGTGGGCCTCATTGGAATTGCTGCCGGTGCAAGGTGACGGCCGCAAAGAGGCGAAGTCGCCGGGTGCCACGCTGCCCGAGAGCAAGGCGACAGAGACTCGCGGGGAGCCGTGTGCGCTGCGCCAAATGGCGGCGGCGGGTGGCGGTCGTCGGCCGACGCGCTGCTCCGACAGCAGCGCCCTCTCGTACGAGTCGGTGCGCTACATGCTGGTGATGGACGAGCACACCAAGCTGGAGATGTCGGCGCTCAGCCCCCCGCGCATCGCGAGCGGCCCGGCGGAGGAGGGCGGCGGCGGCAAGAGGGGCGGCGGCACGCCCGTGCCGCCCGACTTCGCCTCGCCGCGCGACGCGGAAACGTTCCGGAGGCACGAGGCGGCGTGCTTCTCCGACACGACATGCTCCTCGCCAGAGTCGGAATTCCCCTTCTCCAAGAAGTTCCTCAACGTCTTCATGAACGGGGCGACGCGATCCTCCAGTGAGTTCTCGGCTGCCCGTGCCGTGCTGGGTTGATCCGTTGACGTTGGTGAACGCGGCGTAGTGAAGTCTGTGTGACTCCCGAGTATGAATATCGCATCTGATTGCGTAGTCTTTTATGTGGTTTGCGTGCAGAAGAAGACATTTTATAATGATGGGATTGGCAGTGCTTCTATCGCAGAGGTCGTGCTCCCACTATTAATAAGTGCACACTCTTGTCTCTGCCCACTGGCAGCGTGTAGAGAGTACCGTCTTTTAATTTAGATAGAGCTTAAGGTAATCTGCGCATTGGCGTTAAAATCTCTGACAGTTCTGTGTTGGTATTTTAGCCAAGTGCACAACTTGCAAAACCTAAACTATATATATATCATAACTGTATATTATTTAGAAAAAAGTTTGGCTGGCTAGCTGGGCTGGCTGGTGCGTGGGTGAACAAGTGCGCGGTGGCAATTCCGATTGGCTTTTCCCCTCATGGCGTCTGTGACCACCACAGTGGCTAAATGGGGGCTCTGGACGGGTGCGAGGGGCTGGTAACCCTCCATCTTCAATAAATTACCACTAAACCACGACTGAAATATCTAACTAATAAGCAAATTGGCACAGTAGGGGGCACAGGTGGTGCATCAGCCAGTCATCTTGGTCATCTCAGTCAGTCGACCCGTGGCACCTCCTGGTTCTGCCCCGTGACCTCCTGCCAGCGGGCGTTCGACACTTCACGTGGCCTCAAGGTGCACATGGCCTGGCACAAGCGTCATGGTGACGTCACCGCCACTTAGTGGCGAATGGCGGTTGTTGTTGTTGGTGCTGACGTCAACGTACACATCTGTGTCCTGGGTTGATGGTCTCAGCATTGTCACCAATGATTGACAAAAAAAAACCAATCATTACATTTAGTTTGTCACTTAACGTGACTAAATTCCAGCTCTGAGAATTACCAAAGTTGTCGACGTCCCCCGCAACGTCACAGCGTTGAGCCAGGTTCGTGCGTCATGCTGACGTCACACCTTCCCACTACTCGCCCTCCACCACAGATGTGTATCCCGCACAGAGGCATGGGCAGTGCTGGTAGCTTTTATATAAAAAAAAAAACAAAGCGTCGGTTTTTTGAATGAGCTGCAGCTTACACATTGTCATGCAATAGAATTGTATTTCTTGACTTAAAGCCTTCGTGACTGCAGGAATTCATAATAATTATATTTGTTTACGATTGCAGCAGCAAGCATGGTGTGATTCATTGTTTTTCACATAGAATTCAGGAGTTTTTTTTTTCCATAAGAGAAGTGTGGAATGAACATCCTTCATCATGGGGGTGGAGCGGTGGTGCGGTAGTTAACATTTTTCGTGATGGATATGACAACCTGAGTTCAATTGCTGGGCACAGCTGACATTAGTTGGGTGATGATGTCTGAACCAGTCGTGGTTCACCCCACCACACTACCAATCTCTATGCTCCCCACCTTCATCAACCCACACTAACCAGTGTGGTGAAGTATGGTCAAACAACCCCCGTGACCAACATTTATCCAGGTGTGGATTCACAAAGGGCTGTGAATGATCTATTATTATTGTTATTGTATTGTTTTTGGTAAAAAAAATATATACATTCCAGCTCCAGAAAATGTAGAAACAGATAAACATTTTGCCCTGGCTTCAGGAAAAGCTACTTCATGTCCAACATCACACATGGTGACTGGAGGCCTCTAAGGAGTTGGGCTCTTTTGCAGGTGTGTCTGTCACGATTGAATCGGGAGAATGTTCGTCTGGTCCCCAAAGGCCACGGGAGACGAGGATGCTGACATTTCCTGACCTGCCTGTGCCCCTCTCCAGCGTGCAGCCTCTTGCCAAACGACTGTGAGCTGAATTCCTGCTCTTATTTTATTGCTCCCCAGGCACGGAGTCCTTTGGGCTGTTCTCCTGCGTCATTGATGGAGAGGAACGGGAGCAGACCCATCGTGCCGTCTTCAGGTGATGAAAATTTGACCGTGAATTTTAGGCTGCGTAATTAAATTCACTCCAGGATGAAAGCGTCCCCACATTATCACCATATCTCATGTTACTGTGTGACGTTAAAATCGACTTAGCACCTGCACACGAGCTGATGTCATAATCTTGTCACTATAGTGGATGCCCTCGGAGGCATTGCCTCCCTTGGCTGCTACTCTTTTGTTTTTCTCAACCAGCAACTATCATCCCTTCTAGCAACGTGCTCTGCCCAAGCCAACTTAATTTTTATCAACAGTAAATATGTTAAATTTCGATTTAAAGCTTTTGTGACTGCAGGGATTTAAATTATTGGTTCTTTCGGTAAAGTCACGTAGAAGGTAAATAATAAAATAATAAAAATAAAACAATACAATTCTCAAGACGTTTCGATTGCAACACAAGCAATCATCATCAGGTGTGAAAACCACAGCAAGAAAATTTGAATAAAAAACCGCCACTTTTTTTCAAAATTTATTGCTGTGGTTTTCACTCCTGATGATGATTGTTTGTGTTGCAATCGAAACGTCGTGATAATTTTATTGATTTTTATTATTATTTTATTATTTCCCTTCTACGTGACTTTACCAAAAGAACCAAGAAATAGTAAAAATGTTAGATTTCATTTGTGTACGTTATCTCGTCTTTCCACACATGCCCTGCACTCAAAACAACTTTGGTAATTCTCAGAGCTGGAATTTAGTCACATTAAATGACAAACTAAATGTAATGATTGTTTTTTTGTCAATCATTGATGACAATGCTGAGACCATCAACCCACGGCACGTGAGAACCCTGTTAAGTCACAGGCGGCTGAAACCTGTGATTAATGTACGTATATTCTTGGTTCTTTCGGTAAAGTCACGTAGAAGGGAAATAATAAAATAATATAAATATAAAACAATAAAAATTATCTTGCTGTGGATTTCACACCTGATGATGGTTGCTTGTGTTGTAGTCGAAACGTCGTGAGAATTTTTATTGTTTTATATTGTTATTATTTTATTATTTCCCTTCTACGTGACTTTACCGAAAGAACCAAGAATATGAATCCCTGCAGTCACGAAAGCTTTAAATCAAAATTTAATGTATGTATGTTGAACTTCTTTCGCACCGTACATAGCCAACCGTGCTAATCGGAGGTGCAGGGGAAAGCCATCAAAATAAACATGAAAAGCAGTTCTGAAATAATTGCGTTTTCACTCTAGATTTAAAAGTGCACAACTCTAGTGGCTTCCTAATATCGGAAGGAAGAGCCGGGTTGCAACTCTGGATCTTAGTCAGCTGCCATCCCTGGGCCACGTCTGTCGAACGCAACCGCTGACGGCGTGCGCACGCGGTGCCAGGTTTGTGCCGCGGCACCCGGACGAGGTGCCCATGGACGTGGACGACCCGCTGTACGTGGAGAGGCAGGCGGACGACTTCTGGTGCGAGGGATACAACATGCGCACGGGAGAGCACGGAGTCTTCCCCGCCTACTACGCGCACGCCGTGTCGCAGGACCCCGAGGACGTTTACGGTGACGCCCGTCGAGATCCCCTGCGCTCCTACTTGTTTGCCTCTCATTATTATTTTTCGATTTAAAGCTTTCGTGACTGCAGGGATTCGTCTTCTTGGTTCTTTCGGTAAAGTCACGTAGAAGGGAAGTAATAAAATAATAAAAATAAAACAATAAAATAATTATTTGGTTCTTTCGGTAAAGATAAAGTAATAAATTAATCCTGGGCCGCTAGTATTTAATTTAATTTATTATTTTATCTTTATACGTGACTTTACCGAAAGAACCAAAGAATAATTCCTGCAGTCACGAAAGCTCCAAATTAAATTAAATAATTCTCACGACGTTTCGGCCACAACGCAACGAGGACGGCTGCTTGCGTTGTGGCCGAAACGTCGTGAGAATTATTCTATTGTTTTATTTTTCTTATTTTATAATTTCCCTTCTACGTGACTTTACCGAAAGAACCAAGAAGATTATTATTATTATTATTTCACCTGTAACATTCTGTCTGGTTACTCACCCCCACCTCTTCCAAGGCGACTGGCCAGCATAGAAGCGTAGGCCAAAATATACACTCTAGTGGGGACGTGTTAAGAGCTTCCTCTAGGGGGCCCTTCCGACAACAGTAGCGTAAATCAGCAATTTCAGGGATGCGCCTTTACCTCTAAACTTGTTTAGGGATGCTGCTGTGGGGTGTAATGACTAGCACACTGGACTTACACCCCAGAGGTCACTGGTTCAATCTCCCCGCGGCGGCCTTTAAAATGATTGGCAGGTTTTTTAAATCCCCCCACCCCCTGCGTCTGTCAACTGAGCGGTATAAAAAAAGTTTCACCACAGTTAGTGAGGTGGGGTAAAGAGTGGGTGCTCCTGCCTCCTACGAGAAGTCTCTCGCCAGCATGAAGGTAGTAGCCCGGAATAACCTCATCGTCCAGTGGAGGCCGTGCCCGCCAATAGTGGCGTAAGGAATTGCAGTCCTGCGTCTTTACCTCGGTCATTCTCTACGCTGTATGCACATTGCCGTGAGAGTGGACAAGTGATGATTCCCATGCAGTTTCTGTTTTACCACCAAAAAAGTCAGGCGGGCATTAGACTGGGCAGCATGTTTTTGCAGGCCAAGAAATGCATGAGAACAGATCTCACCCGCACCTCCGATTAGCGCGGTTGGCTACGTACGGTGCAAAAGAAGTTCAACTTACATACAGCCCAGCGGCACCCACTGGTGCATTAAACACAATGCACTTGCGTCACATGCAGTAAGAAAGAAGCGGAGCTCCCGACCTGCCTGTCTCTGCAAATCTCGACTTAGATACGGTGAATAATTTAGTTAAAAAAATATATATGGGGATTTTTTTTTCTCCTCATTATAAGATTGAAGCAAAATTTATGCTTAAATGACACTGAACAATGCTACGCGGACATTCAATCTATACTCTCGGCGCATTCACCGTTGACGAATGTTCCTTTTAACGTCATGTTTGGTGGAAGCATGCCAATGTCTCCATTAACAAAAGTGGGAACAACTGCCAACGCGTCGTGTCGGTGTGCATCTGACGCCACCTTTTACTTCTGCCAGATGTAGATTTTAGGGAGTTTTATAAATTGTTGTAGGTTCACGCTGGCGAGACTTCTCGTAGGAGGCAGGAGCCATTTGTTGTAGGCTATCTTCATAGGTGACCTTTTCAATGTATCGTCACAATTTAATGCATTGCTTCGTGAACAAACAACAATCGGAGTTTCTCCCGTTCGACTGAGGAATGCATGCTGCACAAACACACGTGCAGATTTCATTGAAGGCTTCCCAAACTTCAGTCATGTACAATGTTTAACCATTGCCCGCCCAACTTACGTGTGAACACAGTCGTTTGGCGAATTTTTGCGTAACTTGTGGCAGGTTGTTGGGTTGCAGAGTTATTGACGCTCTGTTTTCATCAACGCACGCGTGTCTGCATTTTGCGAATGTAGGCAAGAGCCGGAACGACGACTGGGTGGAACGTTTCGGGCTGCACTTCCTGGGCTCTGTGGAGGTCCCCTACCACAAGGGGAACAACGTTCTGTGTGCCGCCATGCAGAAGGTGCGTTCTGCCTGCTGTCCGGCGAGTCATGCCCTCCCACGGCGAGTGGTTTTGATGGGATGTTGCATCGCGATTCAATTCGAGACGTTACTGGCACCTCAAGGTAGGTGCATGGGAGGTGCAGTGTCAACAAATGATGATGATGACGACGGTGGTGGTGATGGTGAGTCAAGATTCTAGAATGTTTAGCTTCAGTTCCCACAGTCTTCTTCTTGGTTCTTTCGGTAAAGTCACGTAGAAGGGAAATAATAAAATAATAAAAATAAAAATTATAAAATATTATGCTTTATTTGTATTATTTTATTATTTCCCTTCTACGTGACTTTACCGAAAGAACCAAGAAGATGAATCCCTGCAGTCACGAAAGCTTTAAATCGAAATTTCCCACAGTCTTGTTTGTATTTTTTTTTTGTCCCATTTGTACAGTGTTGTCTGCTTCAATGCCCTAAATTATCATTTGCATATAATTTGCTTATAATTAATGCAATGTATAAAACTTTTTTTTTTTAAACAACCTGCATGGATGCGCTGTGAGCTTATGAATTGATGTTAATCGAAGCGTCGTTGCGTTGTTAATTGCAAACTGAATAGCGGCTCGATCACTCGGAGCTACGAGAGTGCCGGCTGTTGCCTAGCAACAGGTGCTTGCTGTTTCACAAAGACGTAGGTCACCGCTTGGTTCAGCAACGAAGCCGTAGAAACACGTAAAATTCTGTTCATTTTTAACGAGGGAGAAAAATAGAGGACATGTGAACAGTAGAACTCTGCTTATCAACGATGTCAGAAGTGGCAAATAAGAGCACAATATTAATGGCCAGACCATGACACATGTAAGCCGTGTCATGCTATTTATCATCGTCCAAAGGAAGGTAATTAGCGAATGGATTGCGATGCTTCACGTTGGCACTTGCATTCGCTTGGTAAAGTCTTGGCACCCTTTCGTGTTCTACGGATAAAAACAAAGAAGTGAAAAATATCAAATGGCAGGCAGAATAATCTTGGAGTGGCGAGGTGAGCACACGGACATGCACTCACGGCAAAGGTCGCAATCGGGTACCCGATACCCGTACCCTACCCGATACCCGGCTACCCGTACCCGGCCGGGTACGGGTACGGGTAGCCGTTTGCGACCCTGGTGCGGCCGGGTACGGGTACGGGTAAGCCATGAGTCACTGCTGAGTCACCGTTTGTCACTCATTTTGGGTAGGGTACGGGTACGGGTAGGGAACGGGTACCCGTACCCGGTACCCGGCCATTCAGACTCTGTCTTCTCGACAGACCTGTTCTCCACCTGAGGACGGCTGCTTGCGTTGTGGCCGAAACGTCGTGAGCATAATTTTATTATGTAAAATTTTTATTATTTTATTATTTCCATTCTACGTGACTTTACCGAAAGAACCAAGAAGATGAATCAAAACCCGTTTGCGACCTCTGACTCACGGCGAATGGCTTCTCGTGCCGTTTTCCAGCCGATTGCCGCTGTCGTGTGCGGTGTTTCCGTGCGTCCCCAGATTGCGCAAGCGCGGAGGGTGACGGTGCATCTCAAGCCGCCGTCCGTGTGCACGCTCGAGATCACGGCCCAGGGCATCCGCCTGGTGCTCAAAGCCGGCTCCTACCAGGTATGAACACAGTGACGACACCAGCGGCAACAACAACGCTTGCTTTACTTTTTTGGTCTCTTACCTGGGTTACCGATGGCTGTGTCCACATCAGAGAATCACGTTATTTTCCCCGCAATATTCAGCTGATTCTGGCTTTGATATATTTGTGCTGACCACTCTGTGTGGGGCCTGTAAAAGGTGTGCCCTTTGTCTAAAAGCCTGCTTTAAGGACATTTTAACACTAACCATCGGGCTCTGTCACGTGTTCATGTGAGTATACGGCAGCATAGTGTTGCCGGCTAACCGTGTTCATCGGGCAGTGCTCTCACCACCAAAAAAACCACACTCCCGCGCGCATATCGACACGACGATGCTCCAACTCCACACAGCTCTCGCAGAAACGTCCTCCTCTGTGCTGCCTCGCAGGGGCACATTCTGACCCCCACTGCCACAGCTTAAACACTACGCGTGAGGATGCACGCACGCACACAGACACGGATTGTCATCACACTGGCTAGCGTGGCTCGGTGTAGTAGCAAGAAGCCGCTGTCGCGTCTGATCAGACATCAGACATTAGTGAATGTTTTTAAGCGAAATCTTTAAATGTACCTTTTTCGAATGGCTTTTAATTAGGATGCTCTTATTGTGTTTATTATGCTTTTTTGAAAACTTAAAACTTTCGTGACTGCAGGAATTCATATTCTTTGGTTCTTTCGGTAAAGTCACGGAGATATATAGAAAAAATAATTTAAAAAATAAAGTGAATAAAAATGTCACGACGTTTCGATCGCAACACAAGCGGTCGTCATCAGGAAAAGGGGTTATCCTCTAAAGGCAAACTGTTTATAAAGGTTTGGAGATGGGCGTAGCCCAAGTGTATCAGCAGCACCAGCAGAATGTGCAGGGCAGCAATGCCAATGCAGCAGCAATGCCAATGCAGCAGCAACGCCAATGCAGCAGCAATGCCAATGCAGCAACAATGACAATGCAGCAGCAATGCCAATGCAGCAACAATGACAATGCAGCAGCAATGCCAATGCAGCAACAATGACAATGCAGCAACAATGACAATGCAGCAGCAATGCCAATGCAGCAGCAATGCCAATGCAGCAGCAATGCCAATGCAGCAGCAATGCCAATGCAGCAGCAATGCCAATGCAGCAGCAATGCCAATGCAGCAGCAATGCCAATGCAGCAGCAATGCCAATGCAGCAGCAATGCCAATGCAGCAGCAATGCCAATGCAGCAGCAATGCCAATGCAGCAACAATGCCAATGCAGCAGCAATGCCAATGCAGCAGCAATGCCAATGCAGCAACAATGACAATGCAGCAGCAATGCCAATGCAGCAGCAATGCCAATGCAGCAACAATGACAATGCAGCAGCAATGCCAATGCAGCAGCAATGCCAATGCAGCAGCAATGCCAATGCAGCAACAATGCCAATGCAGCAGCAATGCCAATGCAGCAGCAATGCCAATGCAGCAGCAATGCCAATGCAGCAACAATGCCAATGCAGCAGCAATGCCAATGCAGCAAAGGGCTGCCAGGAAATCGCTGCACCCCGCTCCACACACCACACATGGATGGTACTGTGCAAGCCCACTGGCTATCAACAAAGATTCGTTCGTGAAGCCATCCATATATACAGACACAGACACAATTTCAACCGAGAGGAAGGTTATAGACTCGGCAATCATTGGAAAGATGTCATCAACCACTTTGGGTCATGACTTGACTTGTGTTTTCTTGCCAATCAACCTCCACCGTCAGCAGTATGCTGCGTGGAGCGCGGTGCAGTGATTTCCTGGCGGCCCTTTGCTGCATTGGCATTGCTGCTGCATTGGCATTGCTGCTGCATTGGCATTGTTGCTGCGTTGGCATTGCTGCTGCATTGTCATTGCTGCCCTGCCCATACTGCTGGTGCTGCTGATACACTTGGGCTACGCCCATCTCCAAACCTTTATAAACAGTTTGCCTTTAGAGGATAACCCATTTTCCCGATGACGACCGCTTGTGTTGTGATCAAAACGTCGTAATATTTTTATTCACTTTATTTTCATTATTTTTTTCTATCTTTCTACGTGACTTTACCGAAAGAACCAAAGAATCATTTTTATTATTTTTTAAGTTTATTATTATGTTATGTAATTTTTTATGTATCCTTAATTGTTATTTACATTGTGTTAGTCGCTTTATTTTGTCATGTAAAGCACTTTTTATTGCCTTCCTGCATGAATTGTGCTAAGTAAAGTTTGTTTTGATATTTTGTCCTCCATCAGGGAGGCAAATGCAGCCACTTCTTCAAGCTGAGGAATGTCTCATTTTGCGGTTACCACCCCAAGAAAAGCAAGTACGGAAAACTACATTCTTCCGTGACAGATATTGATTGCCTTTCGAACATTTGTATATGCATATATATATCTCTGTGGAATATAATATGTGTAGCTGAATGAAAGCATGCTCATGACTGGTTGCAGAGCAGAACTGTGGGATGGTGAAACAAAAATTTGTAATTCAACAAAACTGCAATGGTATTTGTTCTTTTATTCAGTCAACTCTGCTTACACCAGTGACGAGAATCAAAATTGGCCTCAGCTGACATACCACGATGATGTAGGAAAATGGATGGGAATGCAGGTTAACAATGCAGACAGGACAGAGAGAAGTGGAGGGAGGTGCTACACACCGCCAGTTGTCTGCAACGAGCACGGGGCTAGGTGGCCACTCTTTGCAGGCCACGTTCAAGTTTAAGTTTCATTTATTAGGTATAGCCCTGTGAGCCATTCGGCTCTTGAATCGGGTGCAACCGCAACAAACAAAAAAACAAAAACATGAACATGAAAACATCTTAAAGTAACTATGTGCAAACAGAAAATCCAAGAAAAGACAGCAAAATATTGCAGAAAAAGCACCGTACACCAACACGTAAAAGGTGCGCCCTCTATTCTCGAGTGTGGATAAGGAGGCCGATTGAAGTGACTTCAGAAGTAGTTCAGTGGCGTCATCTTTCAGGGCCTTTCTCTTGACACAGGGTTGGCGGCTTCCATCACCGAGAATTCGTCGGACCATGTACGAGTTTGAAAGAGAATCGGGAAGCCAAGCATTCACTTATTGCCGGAGGAATGTACTTAGTTTCACAGCCGCTGATGCATGCCATTAAAAATACCTCACCACATTTGCCAGTAACACTGCCTCCACAATGGAAATATAGAAATACTGATGTTTCTGATACTCGCCCTTTTTTTAATCGCAAGATAGAGAGAGGGCAAATTGATATATATTTACGTTATAGTTGCAGATTGCACATTATACTTTTTGGGGCTCTGCAGAAAACTGTGACATTTCCACTCTATTTTAATTGACATAAGTGGTTTGTTATTAGTAGACATTAACAAATAAACGCAGAGAAATTCAAAACGTACACCACTTAATCTGATTTAAATGAAAATGATCAGATATTCATCATGTAAAATAGCGAGTTATTTTTATAACGATTATTAATTATTCAATAGGATTTAAGTTATTTTTGTTCATCCGTGTAATAAGCGTAGATTCCAATGTTACGATATTTCATCCTTCAGCAGAAAAAGTGGTATTTCACAGGCAATTGTTGTGCCTCTTGGACTATGCTGATAAATAGCAGAGGTAGGAATGTTAATTTATTCCAGTAGAAATTATTTTGTGCTGGATTTGTGCAAAATAAATAGTACAAAGGGAAAAAAAGACGCATGCTAAGCAACAACGCAGCACCGACTTAAACGCACTCCTGTTCGTCCTTGCAGTCTCAAATTTATGCATGAGTGCGCTGCCCGCAAACGCACGGCACATGGCAAAACAACAAATGAATGGCGAACCGGGGAATATTTGCAGAGTTTAATGGGCTTCGAAATGTCTCTGAATACAAATGCTCAAACCGGGTTGCAAACAGTCCCGAGAGCCCGGCTTTAGAATCTTCTCGTCACGCCTTTCATCCGTCTCCCCGTAACCATGCGACCTCCCCGCCCGTGCAAGTGTGTGCACGTGCACGCGCGCCCCTGTAGAGGTTCTGCTTGTTCCGCAGCTATTTTGGATTCATCACCAAGCACCCGTCGGACCATCGCTTCGCCTGCCACGTCTTCGTGGCCGAGGACTCGACGCGACCGGTGGCGGAGAGCGTCGGGTGAGCTTGGCCCTCTCTCGTGCGCGAACCCTCGCGCCGATAAAAACCGAAGTGCCTGTCAAGGCTTTTGGCGTCTAGCTTGATGGTTGAATCATTTAACTTTAATGTCCAGCATTGAGTGCGAGGCAACGTGCCAGTCCGACTTGTCGGCCCCTCTGACTCGCAAAGCCACGCGGTCGTTACGGTGCGCCGACAAAGCCGGGGCACGAGGCGGCACCAGCATAACGACTATGAGCATTGCGGGAAAGCCCATGGGAATAACCCGGTTCACCTCCCGTCTCATATTTCACAGAATCCTGTCGTACTGCTGTTGAGCATGAGGTGCTCGCTGTGGTGAGTGTAAGAGGTAAAGGTGCAGCTGTGGAATTGCTCGCTCGTGCCACTTTTGGCAGAAGGCCCTTTTCGATAGAGGGAGCTATGAAGGGCTTCCTCTGGAGGGAATATTGGCCTACTGTTTCACACTGGTCACATGTCTGAGAAGAGGCAGGAGTTCCCACACTTTATCTCATCAAATGCGACTGTGAGTTATTGTAAGCTTAGCTGAGTTACCCAGCCGATAATTGGAAATGTTCGCCAAAATATGGAACACGTGGCTACCCAATGGATGTATTTGTAGAGTTGGTGTGTGCAGTGTATTTTTCTGGTTAGTTTAATGCATGGCTGTGGGTTTTATGTGTGCGCACGACACGCCGTGTATCTACAAGACATATCGCAGGCGCATTCCCCCATGCCACGTAAAGTGTGAGCAAGTGCTGTGGCCTCATTAGCATTCAGCAGTCGTGGATGATTTCACACTCTGCAATGCACCAGCCAACTTCTGCTACTTTGTACTGGCTTTTGCATGACAAGGCTCTTGATCCGTATATGTGATCCCTTAATACGCGCATCACATCGGCACGCATGGAATAAAGAATATATGAACGACGAAAAAAACAGCTCCTAACCAAGATTCACTCGGCTCTCACAGTCGGCCAACAAAAGAGTTATTCGCAATGTGACGAGTTTCCTGATGGACGTCTCATATTGCGTCTTGTCCGCAACAATTCAGCGTTCTGCCTCGACGGTATAGATGTGCTCGTTGGTTCAGTTTTGCAATGTCACATGTCAGTGAATATTTTAATCCATATTTTTATCCACACACGCGCGTGTGGAAATTTTCCATTGGGACCCTTCCGGGCCGATCTCATTACAGACATTACATTTTGGTGATTTGACCGGAGCGTTGGTTCAAGTTCAAGTTCATTTATTAGGTATAGCCCTGTGAGCCATTCGGCTCTTGAATCGGGTGCAACCGCAACAAACAAAAAACAAAAACCATGAACAAAAAACATCTTAAAGTGAATATGTGACTAAGTGCAAACAGAAAATCCAAGAAAAGATAGCAAAATATTGCAGAAAAAAACACCGTACACCAACGCTGTGTGCAAAAATCCCAGTGGGATGCAAGTCAAAGAACAACAACAACCATAAGACAACTTAGATTGGTGATTATCGAGTACCATTATTTCTGGTCACTAAATGTGCCACGTCATAATATTCTGGCTTCTCATTATTTTCAATGTTACATTGCTTTATTTCACAGGAAAGCTTTCCAAGTGTTCTACAAGGAGTACCTGGAGTATGCCTGTCCTACAGAAGACATATATCTGGAGTGATGCTGCACAGCACAGCACGTAACTGCCCTTGGAAGAGAATAAATAAAAACGTCATCGTTTGTCGTCGTTATAACCACGCCCCGTAAATGTTGTGTGTCGTCTGTGTTGTGTCTCTCCAGCTTAAGGTCGTGTAATGATTCCTGCTGTCCGTGTGCTTTACCTAACCGAACGCCGCGCCGGTTTACGAAGTGTGCGGCGAGTTCTCCTCGATGCGCGTACGCTGCACCCACCCTCTGCACCCGAGGGCCGTGAGGCTTTGCGTGCTTTTGCCGACCAAAAATGTAGTGCCCGGCCGTACATCGTGAAGCGAGACGCCGCAAAAACTGTTTAACTCTTAACCAACCGGTGGCAACTCGTGTGATGTTTCAATTAATTTACTGCTGCTGCTGCCGAGAATAAAATCTTACTTTCACGTAAAGCTCTACATTTGCAGTGATGTAATGCATTATTCTAAACATTTTTATCGATGTATAGCCTTTCAGCTGAAAATTCCAGGTGTTTGCAGTAGAACTCGACCTATTGAAGTCTCACTCCTAACGGAAAAATAAGGTGACCGTTTTACGTAAGTTTCTCTAATTTAATTTTGAAGTCCAGTGCACCTGTAATCCAGGAGCCCTCAAATGAAACAAGATACCTTTAGAGTCTTTTACCTGAAAAACAATCACTAACAGTGGATGTATCCAACGATTGGCAAATACACACCTGATGAGGACAGGGCAAGGACCATGTGAAAAGTTCAACAAGGTTCAACGATCTAGTCTACGTTCACGAATTTCAACAAAATGGTGTGGCCACACTCTAGGCAACTTAGAAGACGACGTGCCCATTTTTGTGTAAAGTCACGTGGCAGACCTGAGGTCAGTTACAATTGTTGCTATGTCATTCGTAATGAATTGGAATCACAGTGTCATTAAATTGCAGATAACAGTGTTTTTGTGATTTCATAATTGACCACAGGCTTGTCGTGTGCTCGCTCGCTCGCCTTGACATGCAGACATTCGTAGTGTGAACATTGCGACGGCTCAGCATGAGCGGTGGCCAGGGAAAGCCCTCCGTTAGTGCCTTGAGCAGAACGCTGGTCAGGACGTGACGCAACAAGACAGGCATGAGAAGTTTGCCATTAAAGCAAGCATTAGATGGCCTTTGCTGTATCGGGGTGTACCACTGGCGCAGGAGGGCTGTGTGACGAGTCGTCAGAGAGAGTACTTGCTGGATATTAGCATGGAACACAGTCCAGTGCAGACCGATGAAACTGGAATTTTCAGTGTCAGCTCTGTGTGTGTGTGTGTGTGGCAGACGATGCTCCAACCCAGCCTAACCTTGCATTGGAAGCTGCACACCCGCTCTGACACAGTAGGGGTACAACGACGTATCAATTCATCGATCTAAAAATCGATTCTTGAGCACACGGCACACGCGTCGAATTTATTCTTTTGTATTCGAACACGTTGGCAATTGGTTTGCGCTGCTCCTGTAACCAATGAGAGGGCCTGCAACACGATGTAAAAAAATAGGAATTGATTCTGCAATCGATTCACAAGAACAAATCGTGACAATTCATGGACTTGCGAGGGGAGTAGGGGGCATATCGTTACAGGTCTAGAAGAGCGTTTCTGCACAAAACGATTTCACCAGCGGATACTTGTGGATAGCTGTTGTGAGTTGGGATTCCGATGCAAGATTAGCGGGCTACAAGAGGAACAGGACTTTGCTTACGGCTCTAATATGTTAAATAAGCCTTAATTTAAAAAAAAACATGCAGTAACCTTGTATCTTATGCCACATTACGCTGTTCTAAAAAATAAATCAATTTGCATTCACGCGGAATGTGGCCGTACATCCGTGTAGTTACATTTACAGCAGCCACGCAATTAAAAAGAAAGTTGAACTGATGTAGATTTTACCGACTAGCGTTAGTGGTGTTCAATAATGACGTTTAGTGGGGGGGAGCCGAATTGTAATAAAGGTGTTGCCAGTAGGGTCGAGTGATTAGTACTGTGAGTCCCCCTTCAATCCTGTAATAATTATACAAATGTACAATTAAAACACTGGTACTGTAAATCTGTGCGTTATGTCCTTTGTCTCTAACCGAGCGATATATGGTGTATCCATGCAATATATTTTGATGATGTGTATTTTTTTCCAATTATCTATTACAATCTGTAAGACAGCACACACGTGCACAGCTGTGGAACGGTGGGTGTTGTCGCACACACTTATGAACCTGGCACAACTTGAGTCTGATTCCCGGCCACGGCTAACATAACTGGTCAGTGATATTCGAACCAGTTTTGGGCACCTCCTGCACCCACTCGCAGTGACCAGTGTGGTTAAGTATGGTCAAACAACCCCCAATACCAACACTGCGTAGGAAGCCTTCATCCAGCAGGGAATTGAGAAAGAAATGTACTGTATAATAATATACATTTACATCCACAGTATTATAACTTGCACATGATCAATTTGTTTGACTAATTGGTTGATTTAACCACTGCTGGATGAAGATTAAAGAGTGACAAAACCTTGGATCACTCCAAATATCACTTGGCACTGATGTTAGCCATGGCCGGGAATTATAGTTCTTAGCGCAATGCGTTAATCGCTGCCCCACTACTCGGATCATTAATTCACAGATTATCTTCATTTCATCATAAAATAAATTAACGATCAACCCTTGACGTCACACAAGCACGTTACCACGAGGTCCAATTAGCGAATATAATTTGGCTAATGTGAAACGTGTCCAACCTCACGCTCTCGAAATAGCATGCGCACTGCAACTTTTATCGCAGCCACTTAATAAGCAGCTCACGTGAGCAATGCACTCAGGATGTAAAGGTCAGCCTCTGCAGTGAAGGTTAACGCGAGAACGGCGCGTGTACCTCTGCCGTCTACAGGAGGAGCAAACTGATATTGTGTAACGTGCGGCATAATTCACTGCCAAGAGTTACTGCCAACATCCCAACATCCACGGTGGCTAGGAGATGTTAACTACCTCGTCTGGTATACAGGAGGTCGTGGGTTCGATCCCAACCCTGACGCCTGCTGTATATACAGGGTGACCCAAAAAAAACGGGCCCCAACTCTAATTAGGCCCCGTTTCTTAGTGTTTTGTCCGAATGAAATGAAACTTTGGTCATAACTAGTTTATTATATTCAAAACATCAAATCAAAACACTAGGGTCTTTGGCCTTTTTTTCTCCGTTCTACAGCATGTGTTCTAGATGGCCTCCATTTAGCCCCGTGCATTTCTTGAGGCGCAGCACGAAGTTGTCCATGACGTTCTTACAGACTGAATTGGTAATGGCTCTCATCTCCTCCCTGATGGTTTCCTTGAGTTCCGTGATGGTTCTGGGTTTCCCTGCGTAGACTCTGTCCTTAAGATATCCCCAAAGAAAAAAATCTGGGGGGCTTAGGTCCGGGCTCTGGGGTGCCCACTCAAAATCAGTCTTGAGACTGATCACTCGGCCTCCGAAGTTCTCTTTCAGCCAATCTCGGGACAGGTTTGAGGTGTGAGAACTTGCTCCGTCTTGCTGGAACCAGAACTTGCTCATGAGCGACGGGTAGAGGGTCTGGAGCTCACTCTTGAAGGTTTTGAGGACCTCCACATACCGCTCCTTGGTGACTGTCACTGCTGCGCCAGATTCTTCGATGAAGATTGGTCCGATGATGCCTCTGGCCGAGATTGCAGCCCACACCGTGCACTTAGGAGAGTGCAAGGGCTTGGTGGCTACTTCATTGGGTCTGGAGGACCCCCAGAAGACATTTGTCTTGGAGTTCGCCTTTCCGTCAAGATGGAAGTGGGCTTTATCTGAGGTCCAAAGGAGGTTAAGGAAACTTGGTGTCTCCTCGATCTTCTCGAGCATCTTGACTGCCATAGCGCTCCTCTGCTTCTTGTCTGAGGCTGTAAGGGTCTGCAGCGTCTGTATTTTGTATGGGTAAGCCCTGATATCGTTCACCAGCACTCTCCTGCAAGTCTCACGGGACATACCGAGGGACTGACTTCGCTTACGCACAGAGCGTTTCGGACTCTGCTGGAGAGACTCTCTCACACTTTCGACCAGCTCGGCTGTTCGCTTCTTGGGACGTCCCGAGTGGCTTGGACGGTTCTCACTGGCAGCGTTGAGGTTCTCCACGGTCCCATACTTCTCGAAGTGGGCCACCCAGTTCTGAATTCTGCTTTTGGATGGAGCCTTTTCACATTCGAACTGACGCATGAAACTGTCCTGGGTTTTCTTAAACGAGCCTGTCTTGTAGTAAAATTTAACACAGTGTATTCTTTGTCCCAGCTCCCACTGGGGTCTTGGTGTACTCACGGTCGTTGATTCTGCCATGTTCTGTAAAATAAGGGCAATCGGTGAATAAATAAAGGAGATATCACATAAAGTGTAGTTTGCACGTCTCTTTCCTCTTTCCTCGTGGTCCGGGTCCTCCGGTTTTTCCCTCCGCATTTAGAGACGTGCCTTTGGAGTATTTGGCTGTGAGAAATGTCCACGTGATAAACCACTACGTTGAGCTATCATTTGTGGCCAGGTCGCTTCTGAAAAAAGGGCTATGTAGCTCAAGTGGGCCTTACCTGGTAAAATACAAAAATAGTTTAATAGTTTTTAATAGAAACCCAAAACAAAATTAACCAATGCCAGCAAAAATCCGCACACAGAAATGTAACAGTCAAATCTCAATACATTTAACATTTTTAAGGTGCATTTGATGCGTAGGTCCCAGTGCGCTTTGTATGGAAAGTAGGAAATCAAAATGAAGTAGAAACAACGTATCATATCTAGGGGGGTTAAAGGCCAATTTGAAGAGGTGAGTTTTCAAGACATTTAAATATATTCTAGATTTGAAGCTTTCGTGACTGCAATGATTCATATTCTCAGATTTTTTTTTTTCGGTAAAGTCACGTAGGTAAAAACATTAAAATTAATGAAAGTAAAATAAAACAAAACAAAATAAAATTCACGACGTTTCGGAGGCAACACAAGTCTCCGCTGTGACGGTCCCAGGTGGGACCGTCACAGCCGAATTAGCTGTGACGGTCCCACCTGATGACGGAGACTTGTGTTGCCTCCGAAACGTCGTGAATTTTATTTTGTTTTGTTTTATTTTACTTTCATTAATTTTAATGTTTTTACCTACGTGACTTTACCGAAAAAAATCTGAGGACATTTAAATATCTCTGACTTACGATTGCCTGATTGCCAAACGCAAATTATACAATTGTCTGGGATTATTCGTAAAGGCTGCTGTGTGAACAGCATCAGACGCGAACAATTTATTTGAAGATCCACATTTCCCACACAGCCACATCCATCAATACCAACAAACACCATTGTACCGCGTCTCCGGTGCTGCCCACCAAGCTTTTTATTTTAAATACGTGGTCATTGAATGGAACAGAAAACAACATTACAAGTCTTCAATTGTGCGGTTGGTCTCATGTCATGTGACGAGGCGTTCATTCTCGAACTGTCTCAGTCACCAAGGACCATCGCCTCATGTTGGAGAATAGCCCATGGAAGGAGACCTCGAGTGACTTGGTCTGCGGTCTCTTCCATTGATCTCTTATCGACTCTAGGGGGCGCTGCGTTTTGCACGTGCTCAGCTATGCCGCATGGAAGTCAACATTGATAATTGTTTTTTTACCCTTCTATCTGGCAACAAAACTGACACCTTTTTTACAAGGAGTCATGTTTACATAGACCACAATACCTGCAGTCATAATGGCGTCATCTGGTCCAACCCATGTGAGACTAGGCTCTAAGGAAAGCTGTCTCTGGTGTGGACCAATCAACTTCAAGGACAGTGTACATTATCAGTTATGTTTTTTGTTTGCATTATGACTGCAGGTATTGTGGTCTATGTAAACATGACTCCTTGTAAAAAAAGGTGTCAGTTTTGTTACCAGATAGAAGGGTAAAACACCAATAATCATATTTTTACTGGCAAATGAGGTTCCAATGGTGAAGTCAACATTTTTTTTTATTCTCAGAGGTGGATGCGTTGCCGAATTGTAAAAAAACAAAACAAATTGGAGGGATGTGTTGTTGTTGTTGTTATTATAACTGTGGAACCCACTTTAATCACGTGTCTGAAACCTGGATTCAAACCCAGCTCTGGTGAAGTGCTTCGACTCGAGCCATCCGGCTGCCTGTCGTCTTTTGTTCTTGTCCTTGGCTCGGCAACTGCGGATTGCAAGGTCACAGGAGATGCATTGGTGTGCTCTGGGCAGAGAGGAGATAACAAGGGGCCAATAGGTTATTGTCTCCCCTGCGGCTTGTCAGATGGAGTTTTATTTAAAATGACTTCCAAGCTCCACAGTGCACACTCACAGTGATGAATTCTGAAAATGTTGTACGTCTCAAAAAAGTCCCCATAAAACATGGTACGGTCCACGGCTAATGACAAGCACGAACCTGTCTCCATCAATAAATCAATTGGAACCCGTAGTTATCAGTTCATTGCCATAAGGAAAGGCCACTCCAGAGGTTACCAGTGAAGGACTGGAATGGGAAAAGAATAAAATGAGACTAAAAGCTGACCTCCCCACTCATGGATCGGTTCCTTCAAATCATTACTTCGACATGGCTTTGTATCTTATCATTTTTAAAGTGTGATTTCAGTGTCACATCATAATAAACTTCAATTTGGAACTCCGCAGCTAGCCGAGCATTGCCCCTTGTCAATGAATAGTCCGAGATGTTGCAGAACTTGTGCCATCACTACAGGAGAAGGCCTCTTCTTGGTTCTTTCGGTAAAGTCACATAGAAGGGAAGTAATAAAATAATAAAAATAAAACATAATAAAATATTGTTTTATTATTATTATACATAATAAAATATTATGTTTTATTTTTATTATTTTATTACGTTTTATTTTTATTATGTTATTACTTCCCTTCTACGTGACTTTACCGAAAGAACCAAGAAGATGAATCCCTGCAGTCACGAAAGGAGAAGGTCTCTTTCGGGATGCCTTTTCTGATGCCCTGGAAAGGGCGCTGTATAAATCCTCAACAGAATAGGATAATCACGTCAATAAAACAAAAACGTTTAATTCGGATGTGGAGTTAACTAAAATATGTGACGACCAAGACGTATTGTGTTGCTTTTTTTTAAATCTCACGACACTGGAGAAAGGTTGACACCATGAACTCACCATGCGTCTGCTCTGATCGGGAGGCCAAGATCTCGGCAGCAGTGGCTCAGTTCTCTGTTGCCCCAAGCCACCGATGCCACTTCCAGGATTCAGTGTGTAACCTAATTGAACATTTTGCTTATAAACCATTGCGGTACAAGTTGTACCCTGCCACTCAGTTTTGGGAGGCTGCCACGATATAAAAAGGTACAAAATGTTTCATGTATTCCGATCTGCCATTTGGGACGTTTCATTGAGTGTATTTTGACACTCGTGAAAGAGTTCCAGCGCCTAACAAAGTCAAAGGTAACCCTTTAGATTTGAAGCTTTCGTGACTGCAAGGATTCATACTCTTAGGTTTTTTTCGTTAAAATCACGTAGACAAAAAAAATAGTAATAAAATAATAAATAAAAATAACTCAATTAAATCACGATGTTTCAGAGGCAACACAAGTCTCCGTCTGAGTTATTCTCATTTATTAATTTATTATTATTATTTTACCTACGTGACTTTACCGAAAAGACCTTAACATCTGTACCGGTGAATGCGTTTCCCATGAATTCGATCAGCTACACGTTCCCTGGAAGTGGAAGTTAAGACGGAAGCATTACAAAACGCATCATCCCATACATTTTTATTGATGAAATGAACCAATGTTTAACAAAACAATCCCAGCATGTTTTTTTTTTTATTGCCAAGCAATATTAAACGAAAAAAATGATTTTAAATCTAAACGTTATTGTTTCACAGTATCACTTGGTTTATGGAGTTTTGATAGCTTATGTAGAGTTTTAGATTTAAAATACCACGCTCATTATATAAAGTGAAAAAAAAACCCGAATCATTCCAATAGTCCTGTACAGCAAAGTAGAGGCTTCTTAATAAAATCACCAGCAGTAAGACGAAACCTCTTCCGTGAAGACTCGTTCTTGAGATTTGAACCACCACTTTCACATTTGGTGGTCAACGAATCTTAAGTCATGTATAAAATCACGGGGGAGCGAATGGTGTCAGCGGTTAGCGAACTGTGCCCTGAGCAAATTTCACGGAGTTCGATTCCCAGTCACGGATAACAGTGCGGCGTGATATACCATTCCTGAGCCCCCCCTTCGCCAAAGCCGCACCGACTGGTGTGAGTGACGTATGGTCAGACAAGCGCGATGCTTAACACGACAGGATGTGCTTTATCCAACAGTGGATAGACAAAGGGCTGTGAAGAAAATATGAATGAAAAATAGAAAAATGAATCAAAAGCAACATTTTTTATCCACCCTATTGGGGTGTTATTTGTGTTGTGACGCAAGGCGCAATTATTGCCGAGTGTCGATGAAGCTCAATTTGGCCTAGTGGCTCAGTAACAACGCAGGACGAACGGACGGGAAAGACGAACAGACGGAACGTACCAACTCAACGACGCCGTCAATGTCCGCCACATTGCACGCAAGAGTCCGTCGTCTAAAATCGGCGAGCCAACCCTGTTACAAGAGGGGCTGATCTCTCCTGTCACACGCACTGGCAGCACGTGGGCTTGGGGCTGCACTGTGGCTTGCAGCAGGGCTCTAGCTTAGGGTCTATTCCGCGATCCATCTGGCTCGGCCCCCACGTCATGTCGAGCTGGAACTTGTCGCGCAGGCGGTCTATGTCCTCCGCCACAGGCTTCAGGTCGGGGAGGCTGGAGTTCAGCTCGACGCGTTCAGACACGTCCCAGCCCAGGTGAAAGAGAAGCGGCGGACTGTGTTTCTTGCACCCAGCGGCAATCCCGCAGTCGTGATCCGGGGTAAGAGCACTGGCACCCGCTCCTGTAGAAAGCAGGGGGAAGGGGTGGGGAGTGTATGAGGATATGACTATTTGATGAAATAACAGGGTGGATGGAAGAAACGCGAGTCCTCCATCAGTAAAATTAAAGTGGCGATGGTGGTGGACCCTACCTTCTGTGAAATAGTGGGCTTTGTAATAGTTGTGTCGGACTGCAAACACCCCCTGATCACTGGTCGGTGACGATGTGAAGTAGAACATCGACTTCCGAGGGCTCTGTGGAAAACACATCGGATGCACTTGTGTCATTAAAGTTGGTAAAGCACTGGTGACCCTACACAGGCTCTGATGCCATATACCCATGACTAGTGGGAACGATGCTCGCTCGGTTTGGGAGGTGCACTCGTAGGCTCAGCCTGGGTTCCCATGGCAGCCGTATCGGGCCAACCCGGAACCGAGAGGGCTCAGGAACCAGGCCCAAGGGTTCCCCCCTTTCTTCGGGGAGCCACAGGCCCATGCTGGGACCCTGTCCATGGCATCACGGGGTCCGTGTGGAAATAGGATGCACACTAAATGGCGTCCCTCATTTAACTGAACTTCAGCGCCTTGTTTTGTTTTTATATACTTCAACACGCCAGAAAATTACAAAAATAACAATACTCTTTCGGTGAGGCTAATCATACTTAAGCCATTAATTTGTTACGTGTCATAAAAAAAAATTAAACAGTATTTCCCCCTGGCGATCGAGGACAGGATGGGGTGGGGGGCCGGCGGTGGAAACGGAGTAGGAGGGGCATGGCCGAGATCCTTGGGACTCACGAAGTGCTGCTGATCATGCAATGGCTCTGGGCTTGCTATTGGATCACCAAGCCCGCTATTCTATTCTTGTACATGGCAGTATGTTCAGAAGCTAAATGCCAATGTCGAGGTCGACTACCCATGAGAGGGTTTCAAGAAAGAGTCTGTCTAGTTTTGCTATTCCTCCTCCATTGAAGGAGCACACACGACAGTGGTTTACTATACGGTCCCTATTTTAGATTGCATGACCACAGTCACATGACTGTGGCTTGCCTTTGATTTTACATCCATGAAGAAGATGTGTGCTTCAGCCTGTTGATGTTCTGATGTGGCTCATAGTTACAACCAGTGTCTTCGAGGAATGTAAAAGACAGGAGGTGTGATTTTTGGGTCTCAAATAAGGTGGTTAATCTGGAAGTAAGCGTTGTTTCACTCCGTTCGTCAGCGTTCTTCCAGATCTGGGCGAGATTATAGGATGGTCGGTTTAACACGCAGGCTTTCGCGACCTTTTGTGTAATATGGATTCTGGGATGGCAATAGCGTGATCCAGAAGGGAGATCAGGACTTAATTTGGCTCCGAGGTATATTGTTGAGGTCTTGGTTGATGGGTAGGTTGTCATTCACAAGGAAACATGTAAACTCCCTTACAGTTTTCATGTCTGCAGATATTTGGTGGCAGAATGTTACCCAGAATAGGGAGCCAGGGGATTGGTGTCAGTTTCAGTGTTGAAGTTATTTAATTATGTTTGAGAATGCAGTTTTTTTGTACGAGCTCCCAGACCAGGCTGGAGCGCAATTCTCTGCCGCCGAGTAGATATCAGTGATAGGGTGGCAGTTTACAGCACATCTGCTGAGGTGCCCTCAAGTCATTCCTTCAAGTTTAACTGCTGGCCGTGGAAATACTGCAGAAAACAATAGGAGCCAGATGGGCACCTTGAAAAGAAAAAAAAACGCGAAAACACATCGCCTTGGAAATTTGTCCAAATTGTGATGGGTACAAGCCCGATGCATCTTCCAATAAAGCCTTATAAAATACAGTAAAACCTTGGATTGCGAGTATAATTCGTTCCGGAAACGTGTTTGTAATCCAAAGCACTCGTATATCAAAGCACTCGTATATCAGTTGTGATCACGTGACGCTCGGCAGACAAAGCGTATACACGTACTACTCGTATTGCAAGACCTCGCTCTTTTATAAAATTCATATTTATTAAAAAAATTGCTCGTCTTGCAAAACACTTGCAGACTAAGTTACTTGCAATCTAAGGTTTTACTGTACATAACTTATAAACCTTCACTGTGCTTCGTATTTTGTGTAGCTTGTTCAGTAATTAAGAGGACATTTAACACGAGGTAGGATGTGTACATTTGCATGAATCCCTAACCTTCTGCTACAGCAGAGGGCGACTCAAACTCCAGCATATTTTTAAACATTTAGCATGAAAAGCTCACGCTCTTTATGAATGCACAATTGTTTTGCAAGCACATCTCCAGCCCTTCGTCAATGTGCCGTTGGTTGAGGGTCGAGGGCATCCCCACACCATGCAGGTCGTGACGATTGTTTGACAATACCTCGCCACGCTGGATAACGCGAGTTGGTAAAGATGAAGAGCTTATACGTTGGTCGTCAAGAATGGAATTTTCCACACCACTCTCTACTGCCCATGACGTAGCCGCCCACCTGCCCCGCACGGTGGTCGTGCCCATTGCGAGCGATACAGTTACGGGCAATCGCTTTGAACGTTATCGTCAGACGAGGCTTCAGCCGAACGCACTCCCTAACCTTGGCGCCGTTGAAGAGGAGGGGCCCGATGTTGTAGCCGTCCAGTGGGACAGCTGGCAGCTTGGCGCCCGTGACCGCAGCGATGGTGGGAAGCAGGTCCAGCGTGCTGGCCAGCTCGTGAGTCACGCCTGCCGGCGAGGGCACACGGCAACCGCACAACGGTACGCCGCTTGTCATCGCGGGGCAGATTTCCGTCTACTTAGAACTCAGGTCGTACCGTTGGCGGCGAGCACAGAAAGCTGCGGTGGCCGACGTACTGCGATTAAAACGAATTCCGAACGCAAGGTGTATTCGCGTGGCAAATATAGCACTGAACTTTAAGGTTGTTTTAGCGATGGCACACGTGGGCCTTCGCTTAAGGCACAACTGAAAGGTCAGCTGTTATATTCTGGACGCATTCCTAGCTTGCGTGTCCCGGGCCATCTGAAAAATATTCTCAGCTTTGTTCATAAGAGAGTAAAAAGCTTTAAGGCTACGGACAAGGGCGTCATTATGGCACTCTAGTGCCATCACATTCATACAATTTCAAACATCCATGTAGTGACCACTGCAGCCCTATGTTGGAGCATCTGGCAGTGATTTTTTTAGGTTTCCTGATATCACCCAGGAGAAATTAGTTATGCAAGGAAAAATTATAGGAGCTCGAACTCGCTCTGAAATGAAATGGCTGGATGATGGAGTAAAGAAAATCAGCAAAAAAAACAAACCCTGAAAGCACTGAAGAAGAAATGCCGAGACTGAGAACCTGAAAACGAATCTGGCAGAGTAAGCACTAAAATTCGACAACGACCTCCAGACAACGTCAACTTCACTATGGTGATGAAAAGCCTGGAACACAGCATTTGGAAGATGCAAAAGGATTGCCCCTTTTTGGGTTGTCGTCTTCTTTCAAGTGATTTACTCATTGATAATCCAGGGACCGTGTAACGAGTGCAAAGGTTGCGCGTGAAGCATGCAAAGCCATAGTACGCACCCGGAGTGATCTTGCCCCGCCAGTATGCAATGGCTGGAACCCGCAAACCTCCCTCGTACGTTGTGGCCTTCCCGCACTTGAGTGGCCCAGCGTTCCCTCCTCGGTTCATGCGCTTGAGCTCCGGACTTCAAAGCGGAATGAACGTAAAACATTTGAGTCAACAAAAGTGAGCGCAAAGCTGCAACGCAAACTGTCGGCATGGGTGTTAGGTGTGCACGAGAGGTTTTTTTGTCGTTGCCTTTATTCAGGTCATAAAAGGGTAGTAGGACTTTGAGCGGCGGTGGCCATCAAGGCAGAGGTCGCAAACGGGTACCCGATACCCGTACCCTACCCGATACCCGGCTACCCGTACCCGGCCAGGTTCGGGTACGGGTACCCGTTTGCGACCCTGGTGCGGCCGGGTACGGGTAGGCCGTGAGTCACTGGTGAGTAACCGTTTGTCACTCATTTCCCAACGTCTTGCCTCTTCTCACAATTCAAGTTCCTAGAATCAACCCACCCACGCCTGCAACATGGCTTCATCCCAGAGGTCGCAATCGGGTACCCGATACCCGTACCCTACCCGTACCCGGGCCGGGTACGGTACGGGTACGGCCGGGTACGGGTACCCATTTGCGACCCTGGTGCGGCCGGGTACGGGTAGGCCGTGAGTCACTGGTGAGTAACCGTTTGTCACTCATTTCCCAACGTCTTGCCTCTTCTCACAATTCAAGTTCCTAGAATCAACCCACCCACGCCTGCAACATGGCTTCATCCCAGAGGTCGCAATCGGGTACCCGATACCCGTACCCTACCCGTACCCGGGCCGGGTACGGTACGGGTACGGCCGGGTACGGGTACCCATTTGCGACCCTGGTGCGGCCGGGTACGGGTAGGCCGTGAGTCACTGGTGAGTAACCGTTTGTCACTCATTTCCCAACGTCGTGTCTCTTCTCACAATTCAAGTTCCTAGAATCAACCCACCCGCGCCTGCAACATGGCTTCATCCCAGAGGTCGCAATCGGGTACCCGATACCCGTACCGTACCCGTACCCGGTACGGGTAGGGTACGGGTACGGCCGGGTACGGGTACCCATTTGCGACCCTGGTGCGGCCGGGTACGGGTAGGCCGTGAGTCACTGGTGAGTAACCGTTTGTCACTCATTTCCCAACGTCGTGTCTCTTCTCACAATTCAAGTTCCTAGAATCAACCCACCCGCGCCTGCAACATGGCTTCATCCCAGAGGTCGCAATCGGGTACCCGATACCCGTACCGTACCCGTACCCGGCCGGGTACGGGTAGGGTACGGGTACGGCCGGGTACGGGTACCCGTTTGCGACCCTGGTGCGGCCGGGTACGGGTACGGGTAAGGAATCAAAACCCGTTTGCGACCTCTGCATCAAGGGAAGTGGGATGTTGCGCATTGCCAACCCGTTGTCGCTGGTGAACAATAACAAGGTGTTGTCTTCCACTCCGGCCTGCTCCAGGGCCTTCAGAAGCATTCCCACCGAGTGATCAAACTCCATCAGGGCATCTCCAAATGGACCTCGCTCACTCCTCCTGGCAAAGTTCTTGCTGGAAAACTGCGGGTAGTGTGTGTGCTGGAAGAGGAGAGCGAATGTGCAAAATGAGAAACAAGAAATGCGATTCAAAAATGCATTCGATTATGATGGTGCCGTCCTAAAATACGAACGCGTTAATAATAACATTTCATGGAACAGTGGCACATAAATTATGAGTGCTGTGTTATAAACCCAGCAACCGGAGTTCAATTCCAGATTTGGCAATTATCAGTGATATCTGAACCTGTTCTGGCCACTCCCCTCTTTCACCAAAATTGCACTGACCAGCATGGTGAAGTATGGTCAATGACCTCCATGACAGACATGGCGTTGGGAGGCCTTTATCCTGCAGTGGATTCGCAAAAGGATGTAGGTTATTACTAAACAAATAACAAAATAAAGAGGTGGTTAAGTGGCCCATAGGCTGTATTGTTAAGGCAGCAACACTGAGATCCTGGGTACAGAGGCTCGGTAGCCACTTGTGATTAAACCGGGTTCTCTCGTGCTGCGTCTAAGTATGGTTAACAATTACCGCACAATAACGTGTCTTTACACTTCATTTGGCCAAATTCCAGGTATGAGAATTTAAATATTGGTTTGACTGTCATGCGTCAAATGATCTCCCAGCAGTGTATGGCAACAGCGCGGACACTACTACTGTGTAAAGGGTGAATGGCTACGTTAAGGATTTTTTTGGGGGACGCACTGTGACAAATTTCTCCTTCAACACACGGGATGATACGCTGCTGTGCGAGACTTCCAAATGGATTATTTATCTCTTTACATGATGAACATTGCACAATGAAAATTTTGAAAAATTTCAAAACATTATTTTCAAAATAAGTAAGATATAATTTGTATTAACAGCCAGACAGCGTGCTTTAGAGCTGTGCAGTCACTCACGTGGGAGGCATAGTAGAGGAAGAAGGGCTTTCCATCTGCGGCCTGCTTGTGAATGAATTTCTCTGCCCAAGTGATATAATCGGGCACAAGTGTCGTGAAATCCACGGGCTGGCGCAAAATTTGCTCGCCCTCGAACAGCGGCAGGAGAACAGAGCCTTGATCGCACCGGCCGTAGCATGGCACGTCTGGAGGGAAGCACGTCAGGTTCTGGCAAGGACCCTGGTCGTGCGAGTAGGGGACGCCCAGGAACTCGTCAAAGCCATGACGGGTGGGCAGGTACGTGCCGTTGGCACCCAGGCCCAGGTGCCACTTGCCCACCATGCCAGTGGCATAGCCCTGCAGCTTGAGCATCTTGGCTATGGTGGTTTCGTTGAGGGGCAGCCCTCCCACAGAGCCAGGGTAGAACACCCCCGGGAAGACGCCCGATCTCGTGGCGTAGCGACCAGTCAGCAGGCCTGCCCTAAGGTTGCACAACGGACGGGCAAACCGTGGTTATGCTGCGTTTTCAGGTTGTACCGCATGTTTTCGGCATTACATCTGACGTCTCGCTCAATGTGGTGGTATCTTCTTCAGATTTTTCATGGAGGTGGGGTGAGAGTCAGCAAAACTTCCAATAGGGGGGGTGGTTTGGGTGCAAATATTTGAAATGGAATATAAATACCATCGCCTAAGTACTCATACTTTGTATATCCCTTTGCTTACAACTTGTATTAAATTAATGTATCCTTTCTAAAGAAGACGTGGATAAACATCTTATCGACATGAACAACATACAGTTTGTGATATGATGCTACTACAATTAAAATAGTAAGAGTAATATCATGATTATAATCCGATATGCCACAATAAAAACCTCTCCCCTGGATCTCCTACCAGCCGGTACCTTCAAGCATTTCACTGACGCATTTGTAATAATGGTTCATCATGTTGTTGCTACCTCTTTCTCGTCCAGTCTTTTCCCGATGTTACTTCAATTGGACCACGTGACACCCTGTCCTCAATAAATTTGTCTCTGACCCAGAGGACCCTGCCCGATTACCAACTAATGCCCGATTACAACTCTTTGAGCGCCTGGCCAATGTCAGAATCAAATGTCACTTTACTTCATGCCCCAACTTATACCTCCTTCAGTTTGCATACCAGAGGGAAACTGGTTTCGACATACCGTGTCTCATCAGCAGAGTCACAATGAAGGAGACAAGTGGCTGCAGCTCATCTAATTTGTAATTTATACTCTCCACAATTAATCATAATATTCATTGAAGCTGGAGGAATCCGATGAGCTATAAAGCTCGTTTTTGGTAGTTATAATGATGGCATGGTGGCGATGCTGATGCCTAAGGGCAACCACCACCATCACCGCAGGCTGCTGCTCACCTGGACGGACTACAGACGGCAGCCGAGCTGTAGAAGTCTGTGAAGCGAAGTCCCAGCGTTGCCAGGCGGTCCAGGTTGGGCGTGAGGGAGCTGGGGTGCCCGTAGCATCCCAGGTCTCCGAATCCCAAGTCATCGGCGAACATAATAACCACGTTGGGCGGTGAAGCCGAGAGGACGGGCCGAGGGAAGACCCATGTGGCCATCAACAGCGGCAGCATCGCCGCAAGAGCAGAGGTGTGTCTGCTCTTGTCCATCGTCCAGCTCCTGCTGCCTTCTTAATGACCACTTCGTAAAGCAGAGCCTTCAGAGGCACAGGAGAGACCGGTTACGTATACACACGCACTGCTGCTGTATTACGTCTCGCTTTCAGCGGCGCAATTGGAGTGACATCTTAATCGCCACTGAACAGCAATTATTGCGTTTTGTTCACCGACTAAAGGGAAACAAAACGCCGTGTTAAATGCAACTCGCGCTGCCCAGCATTTGCTTTAATTGTTGACAGCGGGACACCCAGAAATGGGTGAATTATTGACGAACAATGAGTGTTTGTTCACCCGCTGCCTCTCTCGCGCACACGTGGTGCCCCCTAAAGGTGGAAGTGCTGCACTTACTCCGAAGCGTTGCAGATTCGAAGGCCTCAACTCGATTTTGTCGAGAGGTTTTTTACATTCAATTGTTGGGTTTCCCGAAAAGGACATTTTGTCCAAAGGGGCCGTCCATAAATGACGTCACGCGATTTAGAACGATTTTTGACCCCCCCCCCCCCCTTTCGTCACACAACGTCACAAAAAGTCAGACCCCCCCCCCTCAAATATGACGTCACAAAACTCTGCCCCCCCCCTCCCCAAAAATAAAACATGCTTCAAATCGCTTTAAACTATTGTCATTGTAGTGCGTATGTAATGTGGCGCTACACTCTGATGTTGTAGGAGCAAACATTTATTTAAAAGTCTATTTAATTAAGTAGAACGTGTTGTCTATATTTATTTAAAATTGCGCATTTTGATGTGACGTCACATTTCTCAACCCCCCCCCCCCTCGTCACACATAGTGACAAATGTCTGACCCCCCCCCCCACCGAGGTACGTGACGTCATTTATGGACGACCCCAAAAAGATCGAGTGGCAAATGTAACGATTGACTGCGCTTAGTAGGCCACGATTCCAGCTGTAAGCATGAGTGCAGATGTATCAGTTTTCATAGCTGGCCACCCATACGATTTATCCATAACAGAAGTTTTTTTGGGTTAGATCGTGTAATTAGCCAACTAGTAAGGTTTGTCACGCCAACTCGTTACTAGTACAGCACTACACCGGTGTGTTGGAGAGTAAACCCCCAACATTTACAACGTTTCGCCAGTAATTGCAACCAGCATCATCAGGCGACAGCCAGATTTGTGGAGAAATCCTCGTGTTTCGTTCCTTAAATAGAGGGGGGATAGATGTGATGGCATCTCTTGTGAGCCATTCTTGTGTGAAGGCCAGATTGGGGGAAGAGGGGGGTTAATGAATGTATAAAAATTACAATGGTTAGCCATTACCACACGGTTTACCACGTATCTTGTATAGTGAAATTGAGTTTTCAGGTCGTTTCAATACTGACAAACATTATTTTCTATTTGTGTTTCTCCCTTGTGATGGGACTTAACGTTGAGATTATTTAAAAAGGGGCACGGGGTGAACCGATAAGGTCTGAATTGGTCTGTAATAAGTTTGGCACTTGTAAGGGGTTGACAGGTATGAATTGTTCTCAGTAAATTGTCCAGCGACATGATTCGACAATGTATTTATTCCAGGTATTTGCAACATCGTTGAACTGAAGCATCGCATCTTTAATTGCAACCAGCATCATCAGGCGACAGCCAGATGTGTAGAGAAATCCTCCTGTCATGTAAATAGCCAACTTACCAGGCACTGCACAGTTAAACGAACGCATACATTATAGATTTGAAGCTTTCGTGACTGCAAGGATTCATAATCTTAGGTTTTTTTCGGTAAAGTCACGTAGGAAAAAAATAAATAATAAACAGAAATAAAAAAATAGAAAAAAAATAGAAAAAAGTATGTTATTTCTATGATTTTCTCTATTCATTATTTATTATCAGCTTTTATTATTTATGTTTTACCTACGTGACTTTACCGAAAAAACCTAAGAGGTTTTTAAACAGAAATAAAAACATAGAAATAAAATCTAAAAATTATTTTTATTTCTATTATTTTTTCTAATAATTAATAGTTTATTTTATTATTTATTTTTTAGCTACGTGACTTTACCGAAAAAACCTAAGAGTATGAACGCATACATCTTGAACACAAACCCGGCACCGCGTAAATAACAACTTACCAAAGCATCACACTTTGTTAACGTAAACAAAATCCATCACGTTGCAATTGGCGCGTGTGTATCCCCATGCACATCAGCAGCACTGCTCTGATCTAACAACTGCACATCTCCATACCGCTGTATATCTGTGTTTCACGTAAACCAAGAAGTTTAAAGAAAGAACGCGACTTTCTCTTCGTGAACCGAACCCAACCAGGGCGCTTGTGCCAGGCTAGGTGCACCTTAAGGGCCACGCGAAAGTGTCGAAGGCCCCCTCCGGCAGGGTCACGGGGCGACAGAACAAATGGGGTTGACTGACCCGAGATGACTGGCCGATGGCAACCCTCACCGTGCCAACTTGCTGCGTTTTAAATCCGCCCTGGGCTTCCGCTCGTTCGTTGTGGGCTTCGCTCCTCTGCCCCTGATGTTGCTGCTGCTGTTGTTGTTTGTTGTTGTTGGAGGGCGACTGGCCTCCAGACTGCCCCAGTGGCAAGCGTCCTTCACGAGGCCTCCCTCCACGGCCACACAAATAACGCGCGCCCCGGCAGCAGCAGCAACAACAATAACCCCGCGTGTTCACACCGCTTCCGTGTCGTCACCACGGTTGTGTGTGCAAGGCGGCACTGCAATCGAGCGATCCAATCGTACACCAGCCCCTCCTCCTCCACCCCCCTCCTCCTCCACCCCCCTCCTCCTCCACCCCCCCTCCTCCATCCAGCACCCCCTCCTCCACCCCTCTCCTCCACCCCTCTCCTCCACCCCCCTCCTCCACCAGCCCCCCCCTCCTCCACCAGCCCCCCCCCACCTCCACCAGCCCCCCCCTCCTCCACCCCCCACCTCCACCAGCCCCCCCCCTCCTCCACCAGCCCCCCCCTCCTCCACCAGCCCCCCCCTCCTCCACCCCCCTCCACAACCAGCCCCCCCTCCTCCACCAGCCCCCCCCTCCTCCACCAGCCCCCCCCTCCTCCACCCCCCTCCTCCACCAGCCCCCCCCCTCCTCCACCAGCCCCCCCCTCCTCCACCAGCCCCCCCCCTCCTCCACCCCCCTCCACCACCAGCCCCCCCCTCCTCCACCAGCCCCCCCCTCCTCCACCAGCCCCCCCCCTCCTCCACCAGCCCCCCCCTGCAGCAGCATTGGCAATGCAGCAGCAATGCCAATGGAGCAGCAATGTCAATGCAGCAGCAATGTCAATGCAGCAGCAATGCCAATGCAGCAACAATGCAGCAGCAATGCCAATGCAGCAGCAATGCCAATGGAGCAACAATGCCAATGGAGCAACAATGCCAATGCAGCACCAATGCCAATGCAGCAGCAAAGGGCCGCCAGGAAATCCGATCGCCTTCGAATGATCCGATTGGTGGCAGTCGTTGACGATGCGTGGCAAGGTCTGAGATGTGGCAGCCACCACAGTCACAAACTGAACTTCTCGTTAAGTTTCCATTCGTGTAGAAAGTGCCCCCACATCTTCCATGGAGTGTCCCGATCCGATTCAAAGAGGACCCAGTATCTTCCTCGGTAGATCAGATCCCGGTTGGAGGATGTTGGGGTCGCTGATGATGGATTTCTGCAGCTCCATCGTCATCAGCGTTCATTGCAGACGACTGAAAGATAACGTTTTGCAAGCGGCGCGCATTTGAGCGCTACGATAGTGATCGTTGTCGCCAGGGTCACAATCCTGCCACTCTCCTCGTGCCCTTGTTGACCCAGCTCCTACCCCCCACACCTGCCCCCCACCAAAGATCCCCCGTGTAACCTTTAACAGACTGTTGGGGCAAGTGCTGTTCGCAAGTAGCAGCACCCTATGAAATCGATACGGCACACGGCACACGACGGGGTGGGTGACCAGCATCACGCCTTTGACTCCCCAGTGGCGATGTTTACACACCGTACCAGGTACTCATTTAAGGCTGAGTCGACCTGGGGGAAAGGGGGTGGGACTGTGCAGCACCGGTTCGGATAATCGTCACCGGTGTTGGCCGTGAGTGGGTATCGAACTCGGGTGGCAGGGTTCGCAGCGCAGGCGCGCTCACCGCTACACCACCTCGCACACCCCAATGCCATTCACAGCTAAGTGACGGTAACGTCACCACGGCGCCTGTGCCAGGCCAGGTGCACTTTGAGGCCACGTGAAATGTCGAAGGCTCTCTGACAGAAGGTCTCGGGACAGACCCAGCAGGTGCCATGGGTTGGCTGACTGAGATGACCGGTAGATGTACCCACCAGCTGTGCCCGCTACTGTGCCAGGCTAGGTGCAGGAGGAGGTCTCGGGACAGACCCAGCAGGTGCCATGGGTTGGCTGACTGAGATGACCGGTAGATGCACCACCAGCTGTGCCCGCTACTGTGCCAGGCTAGGTGCAGAAGGTCTCGGGACAGCCTCAGCAGGTGCCATGGGTTGGCTGACTGAGATGACTGGTAGATGCACCACCAGCTATACCCTATGCCAAATTGCTGTATTCTAGCCGCCCGGCACTCCGCTCGTTGTTGTGAGCGTCGCTCCTCTGCCCTCCGTTGTTGCTGGAGCACGACTCCCTGCAATTGCCCAGTAGCGGCGTCCTTCACGAGCCTCCTTCATAGAGGTTGATATTAAGACACCGCTGGTACCAGTCATCAGCAAGTCCACTCAGCTCCACATCCTGCCGAACCGCATCAGCTCCATCTCTTCTCCAGCCCGTGTCGTGCCCGTTTAGCCCCCCTCTATGCGGCCAAACAGAAGCTGCTTGGGCATGCGGTGGCTGGGCATGCGAAGGAGCTCACCGATGGGGATGTGTCCAGATCATTCAAGGATTTGTGAGCTCCTCACACAATCCAGCCTGGTTAAACCCAGGATGGATCGTAGGCAGGCCCAGCTTGAATGTTTGAAACCGGCGAAGATGTTCCGTTAGAGGGGTCCACGTTTCGCAAGCATAGATAAGGGAGGGCATGGCCGTGGCCGAGAAGACCCGAAGCTTCGTGTGGAGCGACAGACCAGGTAGCTTCCACACAGCATTACGCAGCTGATTAAAATATAATGCCGCTCGACTAATTCGGAGTGAGACCTCTGCTGTCCCACACACCCCCACCTCCCACACCGCCACACGCCCCCTACACTCCCCACACCTCCCACCCACCTCCCACCTCCCATCCCTCCCCACTCTCATCCCCACCTCCCACCCACTCCACTCTCACACCCCCCACCTCCCACACCTTCCCACTCTCACCCCCACCTCCCACCCACCCCACTCTCACTCCTCCCACCCCACCTCCCACTCCCCCACCTCCCACACCACTCTCACACCTCCCACACCTCCCACACCTCCCCACTCCCACTCCCCCACCTCCCACCCCACTCTCACACCTCCCACACCTTCCCACTCTCACCCACCACCTCCCACACCTTCCCATTCTCACCCCATCTCCCCCACTCCCACACCCCGCACCCCACCTCCCACCGTGCCCCCATTTCCCCCGCCCTTACCCGGCCACCCACCCCTCGTGGCCAGGGCAACCAAAGGTCCCTTCCAAACACCCTCATCTCAGAATCGGAATTGTTTAGTTATTTATCCTGGAGGAATTGGATGAGCGCTAAAGCTCTTTAAGCACAGATGTCCAATGGGGGCGGGTCATAACGTTACAACAGCAAACAATGAAAAAAACACACACAATAGGATTCCAAAGTACAGGGTGCTTCAACATTTTTTTTAACACTTCTATGGGACTATCGTCTTTATTGAAAAAAAAAGAACGGAAATAACACATAAACACGATAACAAATGTATGTTAATAGCTTCAAAAAGTCTCTACTTCGCCATAATTGTCAACATGTGACTGGAATCTTCTCCAGGTGGTCTCCAGAGCCCGGAGGCACATTTTTTTGTGGTATTGTTGCCAATTCTCGGAAATGTTCACATTTTTTTGAAGCGCCCTTTATAGGAAGGCTAAACCATATATTAAGCACATAGAGCTGCTACGTTTACACAACATGCGCTGCTGTTACAGTGACACCAGCATTGGTTCAAGCGAGCCTGGTTCTAGCTGCTGGTAATGATGATGAGACGTTGAATGTGGAAACCCAAAACAGAGTTTGCTTGTGTTGCTTAAGCCAATGCTGATGAAATTATGCACTCCATACGTGTCAAGAATGACACCGGGAAACCAACAAAGATATGAGAAAGACATATTCTTGGTTCTTTCGGTAAAGTCACGTAGAAGGGAAATAATAAAAATGAAACATAATAAGATACAATACTCACGACGTTTCGGCCACAACGCAAGCAGCCGTCCTCAGGACCTCAGGACGGCTGCTTGCGTTACCGAAAGAACCAAGAATATGAATCCACGCTGCCACGAAAGCTTTAAATCGAAAAGGAGAAAGACGTTGAATCGGGGAACAAACTCAGATCGGATTTCATATCGAATGTTAGGGAACGTGAGCTCGTGCAGACGGCATGGGTTTGGGGAAGGAACATCTGTCAAAAAATAGCTTTATAGCTAATCGGATTCCTCTAGTGTAAATACTTCTTCTAATTCTGAATGATGGTCGAGGCGAGAGATGGAATGAGAGCCAAGGGAGTATGAGTTCGAAATCGGCTCGCGTGGAGGTGATTGGTGGATTATATTGCATGGCAAGGCGGTGAGAGATGGCGACTGCTTGGAAATGCCATTAGTCCAGCAGTGGATTGATCACGGCTGATGATGGCGGTGCTTAGACCCCCCCCCTCTCCATCCAACTAGAATACTGTACCCGCCATTCCCCACTAAGTGACGGTAACGTCATCGCCTGTGCCAGGCTAGGTGCACTTTGAGGCCACGTGAAGTGTCGAAGATTCGGGAGGTCACGGGACAGATGCACCAGCTGTGCCCCCTTACTGTGCCAACTTGCTCTGTTTTAACCGCCCGGCTGCTGCGCTCGTTGTTGTGAGCGTCGCTCCTCTCCCAACCCCCTCCCCCTTCACCCCCTCCTCCCCCAACCCCTCCCCCAACCCCTCCCTCTTCCCCCACCCCACCTGCCCCCTCCCATTTCCCACACCCCTCCTCCCCCTTCTCCCCCAACCCCCTCCCATTCCTCCCACCCCTCCTCCCCCTCCTCCCCCTTCACCCCCTCCTCCCCCAACCCCTCCCCCAACCCCTCCCTCTTCCCCCACCCCACCTGCCCCCTCCCATTTCCCACACCCCTCCTCCCCCTTCTCCCCCAACCCCCTCCCATTCCTCCCACCCCTCCTCCCCCTCCTCCCCCTTCACCCCCTCCTCCCCCAACCCCTCCCTCTTCCCCCACCCCACCTGCCCCCTCCCATTTCCCACACCCCTCCTCCCCCTTCTCCCCCAACCCCCTCCCATTCCTCCCACCCCTCCTCCCCCTCCTCCCCCTTCTCCCCCTCCCCCATCACCCCTCCCTCTTCCCCCACCCCTCCTCCCCCATCCCCGCTCTCCCAACCCCCCTCCCCCTTTCCGCCACCCCCTCCCCCTTCGCCCAATCCCCTCCCTTTCCCCCATCCCTCCCCCCAGCATTTCCCCCAACCCCACTCCCCCTCCCCCACCCCCATGCAAGATGTCCGCCCCTTTTTGCCAAATTCCTCCTGCCGCGAATAACCCCCCCCGCCCCGCCCCCGTCCGCCCATTCTGCAACGCGATTGGCTTAGACGCGACACCGTCCTCGCGCACGCGCACTCGGATGTCGGTTGGGGGCGGGTGGGGGGGAGGCAGGCGACGGTGTAGGTGGGGGGGGCGCCGTTGCTAGGGGCGACGCGCGGCGGCGGCGGTGAGAAATGGCGGCGATGGAGGCGGACGAGTGCGAGGCGGACGAGCGGGTGAAGATCATCTGCCTGGGCGACAGCGCCGTGGGGAAGTCCAAGTAAAGACGCCCCTCGCGGCTCAGTCTCTCGCCGTTCGGAATTGTGTTGTGTTTTTTTTTAAATGAGAGATTTGGGGCATTGGAGAGAGGGGTGCTTAGGAGCGGTGGCGCTTTGATTAGCGCGCTGCGCTGCGTTGCACGAATCCGGGTTCTCGTATTCCCCGAGCGCTGATAACGTCAGTGGCGAGTGGATTCTGAATGTTTTCTGCGACTAATCGTGATCGGTTCGGTGTTCAATGGGTGCTTATCATATGCAGTGTGCTGGACATACCGATCCCTCGTGTACCCGGCGTTGGCCTAAACTATCCCTACGATGTGGGCCCCTGGATTTGTCTGGGATTTGTGGACTATTTTCTGGCTGTGTAACAACGCATTTGCTACGATTCAACTCTTAACTGCTGGATGAGGTCGTGGGAGTTGCCTGAACGTATCCACCACGCTGGGTTGGCGAAAGTGGGTGGTGATGTTAACTGTGTCAGGGCAACGAGCTATGGTCCGCTGGGTTCTGAGTGCAGTGGTACTCATCACTGCACCACATCATGAACAATATGAAGCCTAAATTTTGATTTAAAGCTTTCGTGACTGCAGGGATTCATATTCTTGGTTCTTTCGGTAAAGTCACGTAGAAGGGAAACAATAAAATAATAATAATATAAAATAACATTCTCACGACGTTTCGACTACAACACAAGCAATCATCCGCAGGTGTGAATCCACAGCAAGAACATTAAAAAAAAAATTGCTGTGGATTTCACACCTGATGATGATTGCTTGTGTTGCAGTCGCAACGTCGTGAGAATTTTTTTTATTGTTGTATATTTGTATTATTTTATTATTTCCCTTCTACGTGACTTTACCGAAAGAACCAAGAATATAATATGAAGCCTATTCGATGAAATCCTACGGGGGGGGGCGGGTGGTGCGAGATTCAGCTTTTGATTATTGGTGAATAAATGTGGCTGCATTTCAAGCAGAAAAAGGATGGGGGCTGTGAGTTAGGAGGTAAAGGACAGAAAAGGGAAATAATAAGGCAACTTCGTCAAGAGACAGAGGCGGAATCGTTTTGTGATAAAAGTATTGAGCGTTTACTGGAACGTGGAAAGGTCTCGGCAGTGCCGATGGCCAGAGAAAATGCATTCCAGACAAAAGGGACAGCACAAGAGAAGAAGCGACCTTGTGTTGAATGGAGGTTGACGAATGGTTCAGCAGAGGACCTTGGTTGCTGGAGCAGGGGGCATGTAGAGGAGGAATGAAGGTAGATTAGTCGGGAGACATAGGCTTTGCTGAGTACACAGAGGATATAATAGTGTGAGGGGGATCTTGTAAGCTTGTGTTGAACTGGATTCCAGTTGACTGTTTGGCGCAGTAGTAAGATTTATCTCATCGAAGTATGAAGGTTGCGAGTAAAACATTTCAGAAAGTTCAATTTTTCAAATAATGCAAGGGCGGGTTACTGAGGTTTTTATTAAACTGGCCACAGGTTTGGTGGTGGTTTACTGAGCCCTTAAGTTGACAAAAGAGTGATAAAATGAGTATCAGTTTGTGAGGCATCAACAGTGTGGTTGTCATGGAGAGATTCACCCCTGTCATAGGAATGTAACATTTCCACCACCGGTGTAAAATGCCCTGCAGGTCGACTGGGAATTAAAAGTGTTAATCGCTGCAATGTGGGGGGGCATACGTGGACACGTGTAGTATTCATGTAAATATCAAATTAATATTTCCACAATAGCAGGTTTCTAAACTCTGTGATAGAGTTAATATGGAGACGTGATAAAAAATAACACTGCTCAGATGCCCAAATTACATAAAGCCAAAACAGGTGAACGCAAAGGATTGCTGCAGGTAAGGATGTGGTGATGGAGAGGGGACATAAAGGATTGAGAATGACTGAAGAAAAAATAAGTGGGGAAGCTGCACAAGATACAGTCATGTTACGCGATTCAAACATTTGACATTTGTATAGGGTCATTGTACTTACATGTTTATGAGTACAAATGGCGTCACTGTGATTGATTTATTGATTTCCTTTATTTAACCAAGTGAGCTCATTGAGATTCATGGCATTATGTTTGTGCTAAAAAGCTTATTTAAACGACGTTAATAATAAAGCATTGTAATAGATTTTCTTGCATTAAAATGTGTGTTATATCTGTTGTTTTTCAGGTTGGTGGAGAGATTTTTAATAGACGGCTAGTATCCTTTGAATTACTTTAGCAGTGTTTATGCGGTCAACTCTATATTTGGAATACTGAACTCTATGGGCTGATTGACCTGTTGATAAATGGACTTTTATGATTTGTGTAAAAAAAATAACCGTGTTCCCTTTTGCAATAATTTTAAAGTATTTAAACTATTTTGGTGCTTTCGTAAAGGTATTGATCTGACCCTGTCTGCTTAATGATATCATATGGAGTCTTGTAAAGGGTGTCCTCGAAATACCAGCCTTATGAAGAGATATAACGTGCCCCGGTTTTGCTTTACTCAACAAACGCTATTTCCGTGAATACCACTTATGCACATTTCCGGCCTGTAATATTATTTCTGGTGCTTTTTTATATGATACAAATATACAATTCTAAATATAAGGAAGGTAGGTGATAGAAAACAACACTGAAACCACCAAAATTCACAGGCCAATTATGGAATGCACATTCGAATGCTACAATCTTACTACCTTAAAACTGGGACTGTCAGCATTGCTTTTATTCAAATTTTGTAGATTTTAGGTGACCCAAAAAAACGTATATGCAGGACACGATATATCTACCCAAGTTATTTCTAGGACGCACTGTTTCAACTCCAGTATTTACAAAAGTATTACTCATCAACTTGTGTTGAAAAATGAATTCGACATCATAATGCATGTTTTTAATGAACAATCATTTTTAATCGCCTTAACAGTTTGATTTCAGTCAACCTCAGCAGCTGTCCACCTATGCGTTAACATTATACAAATACAAGGCTACAGTCGATGATAAAACCGTGTTAGTAGGTGAGTCAGTAGTCAAACAACCCACTTGGTCTGCAGCCATACCGTGAATTTTACATTTTAATATGTGCGCCCATGTACAGATGTATTATTGCAGCACATAGCCACCCATCCGTTTTGAAATCACGTTTCGGTGCATGTGTATTGTGTTGTGATTGTTTTACATTTGGATATCGTCTTTACAGACATCTGGGACACTGCTGGGCAGGAGCGGTTTAGCAGCATGCATCCTTCCTACTATCACAAGGCGCATGCTTGTGTAATGGTAAAGTTGTTCTGTGTTTATTTTTACACATTCACATTGGATTTATACAGTTGAGCCTTATATTGTCCAAATTAAACCTTCACATATCCCACTTATATGCTTCAGCGCTTCACCATCTGTGATCACGATGCTTTTGGACAATTAAGCCAGTCATCTGTAGCCATGCTTATGGTTGGTGTATAATTTAATGCGAGAGTGGTTCTGTGTGATGTTTATGTATTCATGTTTTGTCTTTGTTCAATAGAAGTGTCCAGCTTGAGTGGGTGAGCCTTGCAGAGGCTTTGTGATTGTAAACATCACACCACTGTTTTGTCGACTGCTGGTGTGTGAATGCAGGTGTTTGATGTGCAGAGAAAAATCACGTACAAAAACTTGGCCTCTTGGTACAAAGAGCTGCGTGAGTACAGGCCTGAGATCCCTTGCGTAATAGTGGCCAACAAAATTGACGGTGAGCTCTATGGGTCTCTGCGCACTGCACTGCTTCACGTTAAATGTTTTGAGCTTTTTATCTTCTGCAGCGTGGTGATATGTCGACTTTATAATTTCGTCCCGTGCAGCCGATTATAAAGTCACGCAGAAGAATTTCAACTTTGCCAAAAAACAGGGATTGCCATTTTACTTTGTTTCTGCAGCGGATGGAACCAATGTAGTGAAGGTAAGGCATGTGTATTTCAAACATTTGATCTTGAATTAGAATGCGTTCCTATGACCACTGTTTCATTGCTTTTATGGCTTTATTTTGGTGATTTTCGATACGTTTTTTGGTTTGGCCACGTTTGTTTGTTGTAGTACAGAGTTAGACTGATGGCCTTAATCTAAGTTGTCTTGTGGTTGTTGTTGTTTGACTTGCATCCCACTGGGATTTTTGCACATTTTTGTGTACGGTGCTTTTTCTGCAATATTTGACTGTCTTTTCTTGGATTTTCTGTTTGCACTCAGTCACATATTCACTTTAAGATGTTTTTTGTTCATGTTTTTTGTTTGTTGTGGTTGCACCCGATTCAAGAGCCGAATGGCTCACAGGGCTATACCTAATAAATGAACTTGAACTAATGTAACTTTCATGTCAAGAAAAGCATGCACATTTATGACTTTTTGCAGTGCTGTTTAGTGTGCCACTCACTGCACGGGTTGTGTTTTTGTGTGTTCAGTTGTTCCGTGATGCCATTAAGCTGGCCGTCTCGTATAAACAGAACAGCAAGGACTTCATGGATGAGGTCATGAGGGAGCTTGAGGTGAGGCTGGAGGACCACTCGTAACGTTTCAATGGTTAACCTGAATGATGCAACTAAACAAATATCCACTTATATCACCGCTTCTGTGAAATCACTGTAAGCGCGAAGTTACACTGCATACGAACAAATGCGTAGCCCATCCCTTGTGTTTTACTAAAGGTCCTGTTTTCATATGTGTAAAGGTTAAGTGAGTATTTTTTCCCCGTTTTTAAAATGTCTGTTCACAATCGTGAAAAAATATCACAGGTCCCTGGGGTTAATGTTTTGTATAAGAGGTGGAATAGACTTGAAATGAGGTTTGAAAGCATGATGTACCAATTTTGTCAGTAGGGGGCACGTGTTACATGTGTGTGCCATATACCTTTGCTGGTAAAAATCTAGAATGTAATCATTTTTCAAATACAGTAGCAGCTTAGCCGACTCATACAAGTGTTATATCAGACAGTGTTTTTGATACGAAATTTAAATGTGGCATAAGAGAATAGGGCTAGGTTTATTATATTCAGAGTATTAAAAGGGGTTGGGTTTTAAATCCATTACCCTAGCCATAATTAACACAGATGTTATGTTCTACAGATTTTTTCCAACACTACACTGTATCCAGATGCTCTTCTTTAAACCATTATTTCCTGAAAACAAGCATCAATGAACCTTAACACCTGCCTCACAAGTGCCCTGTATGACCCACAGTCAATTAATACGACAGCCGCATCCGAATGAAAGTAGACTCAGATCTCAATTGCTGTGCTATGTCATTAACTGGATAACAACTTGAGAAAAGTGATGAAGGCACTTTGATTTTCTGCATTTGGTTAAAGTGAGGACAACTGGCACATTACAAATTTGATTTTTTAACACTTAGGCATTCACAACCAATATGAATTAAAACATTTAAGAACAAACCACAACATTTAACAATTAGGAGTTGAATTTAACTTAATTGTTAAATGTTGTGGATTGCTCTTCAACATACAGGTGTGCTGAAGCAAAAACAAATGGTGTGTTTGTTCACGTGACACCTTTATTTATTTGGCTATGTTAGGTAGCGGATGATGTACGACACACATGGCATTGCACTTACCTGACCAGAAAATCAGCTTCTGAATCGATACGATCTCCTTTATTGTATTGTCATTTCTTCTGCAGAATTTTGAGCTGGATTCCAAGGGTGTGTCATCAGAAGAAGATGATAATTCGAAGTCTAAGTAGTATATTTTTTGAAGGGCATAGCTCTGACATTGGTGCAAACGAGCCTTCCTACAAACTTGGGACAAGATCGCTAGACAAGCTGAATGATTTACATCTAAAACATATTTTTAGAATTTTATCTCCTGCTGCTCAAACCAAATGCACCGTGTTGGTTATTCATGTAGTGACTTTCCGTAATGTTTTCATTTCCTGGCAGTTTGTGAAAAAATGCCACGAGTCCTGGGGATTCTTGAAGTGGTTTAAAACCATGTTGTCTCAGTGCAAATATCATGTGTACATCAGTCAAGCACAGGAATTATGTTTTAAAATGTTAAAGTATGTACAGAAACAATTGTGATGTGCCGTGATAGAAAAATATGCATTGTTTGTATTTAATGCAGTTTTAAGTAACGGTGATGAAAAAAAACTGTTGCTTTCTCTATATAACATTCAAATGGTAATTTATGGCAGTATGTAAGTTATTTAACTTTTTAAAAGCAATCCACCAACCGCCAAACATCTAATGCACATTGGTTTGATAATGCACTCCTTGAATACCACTGCTGTAAACAACATTTTTGTTAGAAACCTGTGGATGTTTAAAGGCTATCAAGGTTAGATTGTGTGTTCACTTGGATGTGTTAAAGCCCGTGTACGATGGCAATGTTGAGATCTAGTCATACAGCCATGTTTGTAAATATAATTATATTTTGTGATTGTAATTTATAGGGAGCCATACCCACTAAATATAATAAATGTTTAATCTGAAATAAGTATGATTTTTTTCACGAGTCAATTGTGTAATTAAACATTTGTATTATTCTTTATTCTGTATAACAAGCAGTAGTTAATTCATGGCCATGGCTAACACCATCGGTGAGTGATCGCTGAACTCGTCCTAGGGCACCCCCTTCACCAACCTGCACTGACCAGTGTGGTGAAGTATGTTCAAGGAACCCTCATGACCGAAAGGCATGGAGATGCCTTCAGTTGGTCGTGGTTTATAAAGGGGTATTCATAATTGTTAATATATCCAAAACGAATTACAATGGCAGTGTATAGGAACTTGAGCATTCAGCAGTGGATTGATCATGGCCGATGATGAATCGTTTGTTGCCATTCGTCTTAGGTTGGATGTTCAGTCACTACCAATTCAACAGCAGATAATTTGCCCGTCATCCACCCAACAGCAGAGCTCACCAGTGTCAACACCCCAGCGGTTTGAACCCATTTGACCCTCGGAAATATTATTCATAACAGCCATCTACTGATACATCACTATTTCGAAAAGATGTTTGTGCTGTATGGAAAAGCATGAGATGTATTAATTTAAAAATGCCTACCTTAGTTAAAATTCTCGTGTAAGAATATACAGAAATTATCTATTGTACGTGCTTACCATATAATTTTTGGGTGTGTAATAAGCTAGCCTGAACATTCTTAGCGTTTTCCATTTTTACCAACTTAACTGTCATTCATTGTTACACCCGAAAACCTATGTATAAGCACTTCGCTTCAATCCAAATGAAGAGTGGAATTATGTCAATGCAATCGCATGCAGTAAAAATGTAAGAAAATAACACGCACTATAACCAGCATTACCTTGCGTGCGCCTATAGTGATAGGAAAGTTAACCCCTGACTCTACAAGCTCTCACTGCTGAAGGACCTGATTTCCCACGCTTGGATGGAAACAGTATCTTTTTTTAAATGGAAATTTCATGTTCTATTTATTTATCAGTCCATTTAATCACTTAATTAAATGTTAATTATTCCACACTGGTAAATAGCGAGTGCAGTTGTTCCATCAGCGATATTTTAACTTAAGCAATACAGCGTGCACAGCAGTCAGGGCACGTCTATAATACGAGAGAAGTGTCAATATTTTGTCAACCACTCATTTCATAATTGTAATAGCAATGCCCCCTTATCCAAGAAAGCCTCGATTAACTCTTAAGGCTCTATTTCTGGAGGGTCCAGAAGAAACCGGAGTACCTCGAGGAAACCCATCACGCATGCGAGGGGTGTAACACTCAAAAGCCATACACATAGATTAAAGAATACCTTTCCGTGCTGCCATCTCGCGACCTCTTCGCCCAATCCGATACCACCAGATACTGTATTTCAGGCAGTTTCCTATCAAACTATCAACCCATCAGGTCAGTTTTGCTTCTGAGATTGGTGTTATCGGGGTGAATTCTCGACCAACAGCGGAGCATATGAAACGCATGGACTCATCTCATCCGCCTTAAGGTAAGTCTTTAATTTCCCCAAGACATCATCCCACCACCACAAACGTGAGTCCTTGTGACTGTGTGCAGTGTTTGGTTTGTGCGCGACGTGGCCAAAATCAGGGGGAGGGAAAATGCATGCACATCGTTACTACAATTATGATGAAGCTGTGTCATCACCAGGACTGCTGAATGGCAGCGTTGTTGGGTCCTTTCATAAAGCCTCGACATCTGTCATAATTGCACACTGCCAGACATTGTGGTTTCAAACCTTCACGGTCATCACACCACTCCACACTGCATTGGGTATAGGCACTTACTGTGCTTCGAGTGGTGGAAATCCAACTCATTGATTGAAGCCAGAGGTCGCAAACGGGTTTTGATTCCGTACCCGTACCTGGCCGCACCAGGGTCGCAAATGGGTACCCGGGTAGGGAACGGGTACCCGGCCGGGTACGGGTAGCCGGGTATCGGGTACCCGGTTGCGACATCTGGTTGGAGCTCGTTCACCGTTTTCTTTCCCGCCGTTGTCTAAGACCTTGTCTTAAAGTCCCGGACTCTCTCCCAATCTTAGTTCAGTAAATCCCACCAAAATTAAGAGATTGCGTTGACAGTGACGCATAATCATAAATTGATATTTAAACTCGCCACGTTCGGTATTAGCCAATGCGTTACAACTAAACATACAATAGGTTAACGTTTCGAGTAACTGTCCTTGATAATAAAAAAAACAGCATGTAGGTTGAACAACAGTTGTCAAACGTGATCATATTTAGTCGTTCTTGTTTTTGTGCCGCATTTAAATGACTCGATGCAGATGTTGTATAATGTACAACGCACGCCCAATGCTCACAGGGAGTGGGGGTGCAGTTGCCCCCCCACCCCCAGCTTTTAGACAGGATGACAAACCACATGAGGTGCCCCCCCCATATACTATTGAATGCCCCCCCCCCTGTCACCTCGATTTGCTACTCAACATTGCCCCCACCATAGCCACAGATCCTTCTAACTTCGACATCGTTCGAATGTGTTTCAAATAAGTAATATTTGAAAAACTTTTAAAAACACGCTTTAATGAAATGTACCGTACTAGTAATGACAGAACTCCACTACTCCATGAAGTGGCCCCGAAGCTTGACATACAGCCAACATCAGTTGAGCGTGGACAATTAGAGCCAAGCCGAAACATAACATATAAAAATAATGTTATTTTTTTTAATGATAGAATATAGCATTGTCATCAGTATGACGTAAGTATACCAAGTTTGCAGTCGATACCACATTGGGAAGTGGGTTAAAATTGAGTTACAAGATTTGAGGATACAACAACAGACAGAGTGAGTTAAAAGAAAGCGTGTAAAAAGAATAAAAAAGCGTGTAATAAAAACAACGTGTCGCCTCGTCCTCCTCCTCCGTGCTACGTTTTCACGAACCATTTGTTCAACGTGCTCTGTTGGTCAGCAAAACAAACAAAAAATGGTCCTCTGGGCCGTTGCAGAACTGAGCGTCGTGGCTTTTGACCTCGATTTCGAGTCCAGTCAAACGTCTTCAGGATCGGCGGGCATCTCCGCCGTGTATCGATACGCGTAGCCGTACGGCCGAAGTCGATGCACCAGGTACTCGAGAACGTGCATGTAGCTCGGCCTCACGTAGTGGAAGGACACGGGGTAGTCCGAGCAGCACTGGGGACCTCTCACGGCCCGGTGGTAGCTGTACCTCCAGTACCAAGAGCTGTTGGAGATGAAGTCACGCACCAGGAGCTTTTCGGGCACAAACGGGTGGAAGGTCTCGCGGCCGACGGAGTCCCTCGAGTCGCCGAAAGCCACGCCGACCTTCTCCAAGCAGACCCCGACGGCCACATCCTCGGCCAGGCTAACCTGCCCGCACCGACCCGACCCGAAGCCGTCGGCAGCCAGAACGAGAGCGGCCCTGCTGAGCACGTACCCGGCGCCACCGCTCATGAAGCTCCTGTTGTGCCGGTCCTTGAAGCGACGGCCAAAGTAGACGGGTCTTCGGGCCGAATGAGCGCTCAGCAAGAGGCGGAGGTTGTCCACCAGCACGTACGTGTCGTCGTCCGCCTTCAAGAACCAGTCGGCGTCGTCGACGTGATGCTCGCGGAGATAGAGGATGGCCTTGGTTGTCTTCCAGTAGAGGTGCTGACGCCCTTCCTCGGTGCCGAGACCCACGGCGGGGAACTCCGCGTCATCGACGGAGCTCAGGAAGAGCACGCGGTCGCAGGCGCGTGTCCAAGTGTCGCGCTGATGTCGCGCTCTGTTCTCGACGTTTTGGGGGCATGTCACGACCCAGCAGAGGACGCGGACGCGCGCGCGGAGCTCCCGCAGAGTGTCGTGTCGCGCCGACTCACGGGGTGTCACGGCCACGTCGAGGCTCGTGGGAGCCAGCAGGAAGATGTAGGTCAGGCAGAAGCCGACGTTCACGCCGAGGAGAAGCGCCAGCGAGGGGGGGCGGCGAGGCCCGATCATGGCACCCGGCTGAGAGGTTCTGTCGCGGGTCTTCAACGCAGAGCGCCACCATCGCTGCAGTTCGCGTTGGCGTCGTCGAGTGCTCGCGGTTTTCCGCCGTGATGATCGCACTCACGGATACGCCTCCGCGCTTGCGTGTGTGTTTGTGTGTGTGTTGGGAGTATTTTTTTTTAATCTAGATTGAGTATTTGTTTTTTAGTTCTATTTAAATCGCGGAATGCTCAGCACAAAGCCGCCAAGCGGCCAGCAACCAACGGCGCTATCGAAGAGTGCAATTGATCTTCTTGGTTCTTTCGGTAAAGTCACGTAGAAGGGAAATAATAAAATGTGTTTTATTTTTATTATTTTATTATTTCCCTTCTACGCGACTTTACCGAAAGAACCAAGATGATGAATCCCTGCAGTCACGACAGCTTTAAATCGAAAGTGTAATTGATGCGAGTTAATAACATTTCTTGAATTGAGAAAAGTCTCTAAAGAACTTTTGGTGGGAGGTGTGGGGGGGGCGACGAACAGCAGGATACTTCAAAGTGTGAGCAGTGCGAAGAGCGAGTAGCCTTGTGTGTCTGTCACGCGGACGAGAATAAAAAAAAAACCCTCTGCTGCGTAGACTCGTCTCTGGGCTTCATGGTCACAAACCCCACCACCAAACCAGAACAATCGCTGCAAACCCCTGCAGGGGTTGATGGCTTTAAGTGGCCTCGAGGAATGCAGCGGTACCTGCTGGCCTGACACGCGTCAACCAGTTTGAATTCATCACGAGTACAGTGTGTCCTCAAAGTAACGTGGGCGGATGTATGTCGGGAGAGAGGGTTGCTGGGATCCCTACACTCACGTCTCTATTTTTCAATGATAGAATGTCACAATTCCGAACGTCAAACTGAACAGAGCGCAAAGCAATAAAGACATTTGCTTTTATCCGCAACGCAGCCACATTAAGCGTCTCGTGCCAGGCAAGGCCCCCAGTTTTAGCTCGGTTATTCTACGGAAACACTACCGCAGCATTGGATTATTATTTTCATTTTTGGCTCGTGATATTTGGTGTACGTGTGCTGAACTTATTTTGCACCGTACGGATTTCGTTGTGGGGTTTTTTGTTGTATGTAACCTTCATTTGATATTGATGTGACACGATGCATTTACAATACATTGATATAACGTTCAAATAAATCCGTGCATTTTTATTTTTTGCCACAGTTACTGGGCTCAGCCCAATGGCGAAAACGTCAAGCAGCCAAATAACATTACAAGCTGGAAATTGGCACCCTGAATTAGCACGGTGTTTCGAGGACACACTATTATACGTACAGAACGCGTGAAGGTAACGATGCACATAGGGCAGTCATTAACCCAGTCCGCACGCAACGTTGGGTCAACGTTGCACTTTTCCTGGGCGAGGAGTGGAATTGCCGGAGACCTCGATTATTCGTTCGTTTCTCAGTCCGCTTGTCCTGGTGAGGGTCGCGGCTGCAGCGTGTTTAGTAGTGGCGGTCCAGACCTCCTTTTTCCCTGGCGACAGACTCTAGCTCGCCATTACTATACACTATTACACAATACATTACTATTGACTACTATACACTACACTATACACTACACTGCTATACACGGACTCGAGCTCTTCCTGGGGAATTCCCAGGCGTTCCCAGACCAGCTGAGCCGGCCCCGGGGTGTTCGCTCAGACCTCGATTGTGTGTTTTTTTTTAGTTAATAGTCACGTCGCCAACACTATTTGCTTTGGCGGAAATTTCAAGAAACACGGAACTTACATTTCCATGAAAATTCCACGAAAAGTAGCCCGTGCTTGGCCAAAGGCGTGTGCATGCTGTAGTGTAAATGCAACATCAGCCAAATGGTGAAGGTTTTGACATTTAATTTCACCTGCAATATTTCACGACTCTCAGACACATCTTTCACGAGAAACCCACGGGGCGATTCAACTGAGAACGACATCGTAGGGCGAAAAAAAAACCTAAATGTTCGTTCACTTCAGTACGGGTCAACACCCACTGGCGACGAGACAGATCTCCATGTAGCCCTCAACATGCTGTTGTGGCAAGTGTCCTTAGAGAGTGGACCTATTCGGGTAAGAACGGTACACGAGGGCAGTGGTGTTGGTTAGACCACGCCTGACCGACTTTGATGTTTACTTGATGCTGATGTTTTACAAAATCCGCACCAGGTTATTGATTTAAGGCTGAGTCGTATGCGCGTATGTTGAACTTCTTTCGCACCGTACATAGCCACACGTACTAACGGGGGTGCGGGGGATGGAGAACAAACTGAAAAACAAAAGGCAGTTTTAAAGAAATGAGTCGTTCTAATGGAGGCCCAGGACCGGGTTTGTTTTCACTCGCTAATGATGTTAGCCATGGTCAGGAATCGAACTCGTGGTTCACTGGGTTTGTAGCGCAGCGCGCTAACCACTACGAGACCCATCCACACACCGTGACAAAGACAAAGATCCCCGTATATAGCCTGTTGGAGGAAATTCTGTTGGTGATCACCACCTATTAATGTCCATTTCACACTGGGACGGACACACAAACACGCACATGAGATACATCTGATGTACTGTTAGGATGCGTAAAATGCTCACTGGGGATCAACTATTAAGCCCGCATGAACTCAGAAATCACGCAGCTGGGGTGAACGTCTCATCAGCTGCATGCCTCGTGTGACTCTTGCTATGCTCTCACGGGGAAAAAATCATGCTATGCATGCAAAACGAAGCGTTGGAAGGTTATTACAATGTCATTGCTTCTTTTACGAAGTATACATACATATTATATAACACGTAGGCTTTGCGAACAATATTACGATTCATAATTATGGATTGCTATTCAACATAACGCTGTGTTGAAGTGGTAATACATTGGTACGTTTGTTCACGTGGCAACTGTATAATAATTTACACTTCTAAAACACCTTTCACCTGGAGATCACAAGGCGCTGTACAAAACACACACAGTCGGGTGGAGAGTGGTGTACGACACACATTTTTTTTAGATTTGAAGCTTTCGTGACTGCAAGGATTCAAATTCTTAGGTTTTTTCGGTAAAGCCACGTAGGTAAAAAATAAAAATTAATAAAAGTAAAATAAAAATAAAATAAAAAGCAAGACGTTTCGGAGGCAACACAAGCTTCCGTCTTCAGGTGGAACCGTCACAGCTATCGTGCTGTGACGCGATCTAAACCCAAAAACGTTGATTATGAATATAAATGTGTCGTTAAACCCGCCACCACCCGGCACAGCCAATTTAGTAAGGTTTGTTCACGTAAGCAGAACGTGCCAATGTGTTACAAGTACAGCACACCCGTGTGTTGGAGAGCAAAGCTACAACATTTACAATCTGAGTACGACGTTTCGCCAGTAATTACAACTAGCTTCATCAGGCGACAGCCAGATTTGTGGATACATCCTCGTGTTTCGTTCCTTAAATAGATGAGTAGATTTCGATTTAAAGCTTTCGTGACTGCAGGGATTCATCTTCTTGGTTCTTTCGGTAAAGTCACGTAGAAGGGAAGTAATAAAATAATAAAAATAAAACATAATAAAACAATTCTCACGACGTTTCGGCCACAACGCAAGCAGCCATCCTCAGGCGAAGAATGAAACACCCCAAGCTTGGAGCGTATATTTAAGCTGGGTTAGAGGGGGGGGAGGTGGGAAGAAGAGCGCCTAAACAAAATAATTTGCATATCAAGAGGAATTCAGCATATGGAAAATGCGTAGGAGGTGGGCGGGGGGGGTTCCAAATCAATACTATGCCCGTGCATTATGCAGGATTAGCAGCATCAAAGGGGGGGGGGGGAAGTGGGGGAGCATTAACAAAGGAAAGGAATGTTAATAGTATGTAGCTGTAGTTACTAAACAACCACGTAAAAAACTACAAAGGTGATGGTCTCAAGACCCTTACCTTACCCTACATTGCTGGGGTCACAAAAAAGATCTCCAAAATCCTGATTAAACACAAGATCCAGGTCCGATTCAACACAGTACATAAAATCCGTGATCTGGTACCGTCTGTAAAAGATGTGGTTCCAGACATACAGTACCCTGGTGTCTACAAACTAAGTTGCCTCTGTGGTAGCAGTTACATTGGGGAAACCAAACGACATGTCTCGGACCGCATCCGTGAACATAAAGCTGACCTGAAACACTGTAGGACAAACACCTCAGCCGTGGCAGATCACTGTTACAACTCAGTGGGCTCACATGACATTGACTTCTCCAAGACAGAGGTTCTCTGCAAGCCATCTGGCTATCATGAGAGATTCGTACATGAGGCGATCCACATTTACAAACACAGAGACAATTTTAACCGAGAAGATGGATTCTGGCTTAGCAATCACTGGAAGGACGTAATAAACCATTTTGATACACATTAGGGTGGGTAGAATAATACATAGTGTTATATTAAAAATGTATAAGGTATAGGGTGGTTTATAGCAATACAGTATGTAATTTAATGTTGGTTTTGCCTATGGAAGTATATAGTACGGTATAGACGCGTGTGATGTAAGAGAATAAAGTTTAGATGGAAGCATATTATATAATTTTTTACAACGTAGAATTTTTCATGTATTACTTACTGTTAGTAACTCAGCTTATTGTAGAGTATAGTAAGTTTTACTGATGATGCTATGTAGTTTATACTTTAGTTTGTCATGCAGTTTATACTGTAGTTTTTTACGTGGTTGTTTAGTAACTACAGCTACATACTATTAACATTCCTTTCCTTTGTTAATGCTCCCCCACTTCCCCCCCCCCCCCTTTGATGCTGCTAATCCTGCATAATGCACGGGCATAGTATTGATTTGGAACCCCCCCCCGCCCACCTCCTACGCATTTTCCATATGCTGGAATTCCTCTTGATATGCAAATTATTTTGTTTAGGCGCTCTTCTTCCCACCTCCCCCCCCTCTAACCCAGCTTAAATATACGCTCCAAGCTTGGGGTGTTTCATTCTTCGCCTGAGGATGGCTGCTTGCGTTGTGGCCGAAACGTCGTGAGAATTGTTTTATTATGTTTTTATTTTTATTATTTTATTACTTCCCTTCTACGTGACTTTACCGAAAGAACCAAGAAGATGAGTAGATGTAAAGGCATCACTTGTGAGCTCTTCTAACCCCAAAAAACTTGTATTATGGATGACATTATCGGCCAGTTCGTAAATCGCACCCTTACATTTGTATTATTATAATTATTTGTTTCACCAGTAAGCTCATTTACAGGTGCTAGGTGGATTATTAACATCGCACGATCGCGACGGATTGCAACGGCTGAGTGAGACCATCCAACAGTTGACTGGCCATGGCTTCTTGTGATGATGATGAATATTCGCAATGTCTGTGGTGAGACATAGAGAGCAACAATTGGCAGATCCACCCGGCTGCATGCGAGATATACGCCGTACAGTGTATATATATACACACACCTGTCAGATTATTCTAATGAAAAATGAAATATCTTTCGAATTATTGTTGCAGTACGCTGTGCGGACGCCTTCCTCCACTCGACAGTGCAGGAGGGTGGCGAGGTAGGGGGGGGATACTTTCCAGAGCTGAGCCCCGGGCAGCTCCGGGCAGCTCCGGCTGAAAATAAATCCCCAGGGTGACCTAATTTCCCCCAAATTACAGTTAGCTGGAGCCCGTAGAGACGCGCTACGTTTGAAATCTCACGGATTAAGTTCGTTGCAGACGGGAGAGAAATCGTATTCGAACGTAAAATCAGCTCGTTGGAATAACGCCCAGTGCGCAAGCACAGCCCTTTCGTCAATCCACTGCTGGATGAGAGCCCCCCCCCCTCACGAATTCCACACCTCGTGGGGTATTACAGTATTTGACTATAAGGTGATGCTTGGTCATTGCGGGTTGGTGAAGGCGGGGAGCGCAGTATAGCATCCGGTACATAGAAGCACTGTACCTGTACAACAATAGCGTTTGCCGCACTGCCTCCTTCCTGCTACGAAATACAACGTTGCCCCCCCCCCACCCGCAAAGCCGCCTACAACAGCTGTACGGTGCGAAAGAAGTTCAACATACATGTTCACGGTGGCGGCGTCGGTCGGCCATCCCAGATGTCGTCCGAGCTCAACCTTACCCTAGCTCCCGAAATGTGACCACATCGGGTTCGTTCCGGGTGTCAATTGTTCACGAGGCCAATCGTCTGCTCTGCAATCTGTTCACCGAGAAATAATTTAAAGTTTCACTGCGAAACAAATGTCGCAGACAGCGGTGGAGGTCAACACGCTCGCTCAAACTCGCCTCCTCCCAGGCAATTGGTCCAATTAGTCTCAGGGTATTTTTATGACCACTTCAGCGGTAATTGCGATCCATTGTGTTAATTGCAGAACCGCTGATTACAGACGCGCGCTACGCTCATCTGTATCAATCATGCGGATCGCACGCGCGTACGGAGCCTCGCGCTGTCGGCGAATGCTACCATGCCATTGTGTATATATAGATTTGTGTGTGTGTGTGTGGATAAAGCACACGTGTTCGTTATTAGTATTTTATTATTATTTTATTTCTATTATTACTTTTATTAATTTTAATTTCATTTTTTTACCTACGTGACTTTACCGAAAAAAAAACTAAGAGTATGAATCCTTGCAGTCACGAAAGCTTCAAATCTAGAATTAATGACAATGAACCAGCCTTTTAGCAATCCACCGTTGAAGTGAACGCCTCCACACACCGTAAGGATCATGGTGGTAATTCTAGATTTGAAGCTTTCGTGACTGCAAGGAATCTAAGAATATCATGGTGGTACTTCACCATGCTGCTTGGTTGGGGGGGGGGGACACCATGGGTTGGTGGGGTTGGTGGTTAACACCTTTGCAGGTGTCGCTCGCCGCTGACCGTTAGGGGCCGTCCATAAATGACGTCACGCACGTAGGGGGTGGGGGTCAGACATTTGTGACGATGTGTAACGAGGGGGGGGGGGGGGGTTTGAGAAATGTGACGTCACATCAAAATGTATATTCATTGAGAATGAGGTTCAACGACAACTCAACAGGTAGCCGCGAGTGACTCCGTACGCTTGGGGGTATTGACACCACTCTGTTCTGAGACGGCACAGCTTCCAGCCTCAAGACAACTTGCAGACGACGGAGGCACGACTCGATCCCAGGCGACGACACCAAGCAAGCCCCAAGCCTCCGCTCACGCTGCGATTGATCCTCGCCCGATCCTCATCAGCTCGTCCATCAATAACCACATTACCGGGGAGCCACACTGTCCCGCCATCGCTCCGCACTGTCATTACATATCCACCAGTGGCTAGGTAATGGCTGATGCTACCTAATGGTGGTGGTGGCGGTGATGATGATGCTCCTCTTCTTGGTTCTTTCGGTAAAGTCACGTAGAAGGGAAACAATAAAATAAAAAAATAAAAAAATAAAAAAAACATAATCAAATAATTCTCACGACGTTTCGGCCACAACGCAAGCAGCCGTCCTCAGGTGAAGACCAGGTCTGTCGGGGAGACAGCGTCTGAATGAGATAACATCCGACTCCAACATATTTAATGAATGAAATGAGGTAAAACTGATGGAAAAGCACAGCACAAAATACAGCACCTGTTACGTAACTTTACCGAAAGAACCAAGAAGGAAAAACTAGAGTAGTAGATTATCTACATTTCACCCACATGTTCTACGATTGCTTTGTTCTGCTCAATGTTTGAACATTTTACCAAAAGAAATGACAATATCCGTCATTATGACAAAGCTTTAAATCGAGATGATGCTCCTGCAGCGAGCTGCGCACGCGCGCGGTTCACGCAGCCGCGCCGCTTATTCCGAAGCACTTTGCGCTCGCTGCAGAGGAGGCAATGATCGTGTCGCCGGGGTCACCGTGCGTCCGGGCGGTGACCTAATTGGAACAGCTGATGGGCGACAGCGGGAGCGTAACGTTGTCTTCAAGGGACGCGCGGTCGCTGCTTGCCTCGGAAGAGAGTTGGCTCCAACAGCCAACGTCAATTCTCTGTGTGTGCCTATGGGGCCGTCCATAAATGACGTCACGCACCTGGGGGGGGGGTGTCAAACATTTGTGGCGATGTGTGACGAGGGGGCGAGGGGGGGTTGAGAAATGTGACGTCACATCAAAATGCGCGACTTTAAATAAATATGTAATTGTTATAACAACACTAATTGTTATAATAACACTCCTACAACATCAGAGTGCAGCGTAACATTAAACACGCACTACAATGACAATGGTTGAAAGGGATTTGAAGCATGTTTTATTTTAAAAATGGAAATATGTTTTTTTGGGGGGGGGGGGGGGGGGGCAGAGCTTTGTGACGTCATATTTGAGGGGGGTCTGACTTTTTGTGACGCCGTGTTACGAGGGGGGGGGGGGGCAAAAATCGTCCAAAATCGCGTGACGTCATTTATGGACGGCCCTTATTGCGGTGTGTGTGGGTGTGTTAGGGTAGCGGTCAGCGTGCTCCGTTACGACTCCCGGCCTCCTGGGTTCCATTCCCGGCCACGGCTATGAGTGGTGAATGGTTCCTGCTCGCTAACAGCACTTGCCCCAATGACCTCCGTGAAAGTAAACTCGGATTATATTCGTGCATGTGATTGTACGCGTGTATGCGTGTTGTTTCCCATGCGTGTGTGTGTTTATATATATGCAGAGTTGTTAGCGTATTGCGCTACGAACAAAGGTGTCGATTTCCACCCACGGCGCGTCATGATGAGTGGTATCTGGTGCGATGTGTCAACATCGGGACGTTGGAAGTGTTTTTTCGGCCACACCACCATCTCGTGCGCCGTGCCAGGCTTCATAGGTGCCCGCTAACAGCTCTTGCCCCGACAGCCTGATGAGGCTATACGGGCAAGCTTAGTTTCTGTTCGTGTATGTGGGGAGCGGTGGTGTAGCGGTTAGTGCGCTACGCTACGAACCCGGCGTCCCGAGTTCTATTCGAGCTCACGGCCAACACCAAGTGACGATTATCTGCACCGGTTCTGGGTATCCCCTAGGTCGACTCAGTCTCAAATGAGTACCTGTTGCGGTACGTACACATCGCCACTAGGGAGACAAAGGCGGCCGGGCGTGGTGTTGGCCACCCACCCCCTCGTGTGCCGTACTGGTCTTCATAGGTGCTCGCTAACAGCACTTGCCCCAAACAGTCTATTAAGACTATACGGGGGGCCTTTAGATGCATACGCGTGGTTTCTTTCGTGTGAAATGCATTGGAGACGTGCACATGGTAAATACTGCACCGTCTGGCGGTTACGGTGACTTGAAGTGGGACAATGGGCGACGGCGAATTGGCCACCAAACTGCGAGAACACGGGAGAGCGTGAGAGATGAGCGTGAGAGATGAGCGTGAGAGAGAGAGAGCGTGAGAGATGAGCGTGAGAAATGAGCGTGAGAGAGTGAGTGTGAGAGAGTGAGTGTGAGAGAGAGAGAGCGTGAGAGATGAGCGTGAGAAATGAGCGTGAGAGAGTGAGTGTGAGAGATGAGCGTGAGAAATGAGCGTGAGAGATGAGCGTGAGAGAGAGAGAGCGTGAGAAATGAGCGTGAGCGTGAGAGAGTGAGTGTGAGAAATGAGTGTGAGAGATGAGCGTGAGAGATGAGAGAGAGAGAGCGTGAGAGATGAGCGTGAGAAATGAGCGTGAGAAATGAGCGTGAGAGAGAGAGCGTGAGAGAGAGAGAGCGTGAGAGAGAGAGAGAGATTGGCAGGGAGGGAGAGCGTCAGAGTGAGGTGAGTGCGTGAGGAGTGAGGACTGAAATGGAACGGAGGGAGAGAGCGCGAGAGAGTGAGCGTAAGGGCGAACGTGAGAGGGAGTGAGAAAGATAGGAAGAGAAAGAGAGAACGAGAGAAACATAGGAATGAGCGTGAGAGCGAGCGAGGCAGCTCGTGAGATCGTGAGAGAGAGATGGAGAGAGCACGAGGAGAGTGAGAGAGGCAATGCAACGGAGGGGAGGAGGCGGTAATTTTTGGCCACCCTGAGACGGGAGAGACGCGGTTCCTCTATTGGGATTTCAAAGCTTTCCTGGTGCAGCCTCATTATGGGCTCCATGCGCCGTCGCCCTGGTGATGCCGCAGTTGCCGTGGCGACAGCTCCTGGGCACCGTGACACGGGCAGCCCTACCGGTGGTGGCTGACGCTTAAACACACAAACAGGAGGCGCGCAGAGAGTTCGTCGCGCGCGTTACGTGCGCACGCATCGCCACCGTCGTCCTCAGCGAGCAGCCGTGGTGTATCCACTGCTCGATGAAGGCCTCTTCAAAGCCGTCAACCATCTCGCACGGTCCTGTGATGTGACGATCCACACGAGATGATTTAAATCGCTCCGTCTCGGCAGCGGACGCAGATTCGGGGGCCGCGTTTCTCAGCCCCGTGGCTGCCACTCCGTGGTTAGCCTCGACCCACGGGTCATCATTAACTTTTAGCCACCGTGTGCTGCACAAGCCCATTTTGTGGTGCAATACTGGAGGAGAGTGTGTCACGCAAGGTTCGCATCTCGCTCAGCGTAAGGCCGTGTTGATAATCATGCCCCTCGTGTATTTGTGGACCATTTTCACTGTACGTATATGAATACTTTTCAAGAGGGCCCTGTCACTGGGGATTGTTTGACTCGTGATAATAATTCGGACCACTCAGAGGCGCAATGAGGGAAACGCAGACGAACGGGAAGGCAGCGGCGAGGCGGTGAGCCGGCGATAGCAACAATTTCCCAAGCTCTGCGGTCCTCTACATATTAAGAATCTTTTTTTGCCAATTACTGAATATTTACTTGTGGGAGGAAAACGGCTGGTCAACGCTCTGGCCCATAGAAAAAGCACAGATAATATTATTCCACATTTTGCTGCGTTGCCTTCTCTTGTCAAGCCAGAGTTATGACACCTCGACCCCCACGGGAAAGGAGTTTCACAACACCATTGTGTGATCCGCCAACCCTCGCTGCCTCCACAGTGCCGGATTACAGCCTCGCTTAGAGAGCCACACCGCGTGTGAGATGTTGAGAGAGAGGAAGAGAGCTGTGGAACCCGGAGAAAACCCCACCACGCATACGAGGAGGTATACGTGTTGGGGAAGGTTGTAGTTTAAATTAAACCAATGTCTTACTGCCATATCATGACCACCTCACGTAATTTATACAATGTTGGGTTACTGTCTATTTTCTAAATGCATTCTACGACAACAATTCGGATTCGTATCCCGTATAAATGTAGAGTCTCTAAAATGTATAAATATTTATAGATTTTTTTTTTATATCAGGGTGCAGCTTAATTGTATTCGCATAATTTCCATTACAATACAGTATACTGCATTATGCAAGCGTTCAGTGATGTAACACATACAGTATCCAAAAGCAGTAATATTGTAATATCATCGGCACCATCATCCGGATCACCATAATTAAGTAATCACGACTATCACTATTAAAATTATCATCAACATTAACACCATCAACATAGTTATCATCATCAACATTCAAATAATTACCATCATATTTAACATAATGATCATTAACATAATCAACTTAATTTATATCAACAACATAATACACATAGTTGTCGTCGTTATTAACATCATCATCACCGTCAATGACCTTGGCACAACAGATGTGCATTTGATAAACGTGCCCCATAAAAGCAATTTGTATGCGTTTACTATGTCGTGACGGAAGCTAACCCAGTCCCACCACCACATCCCTCGATTGACCGCGCCAATCGAGAGGGATGATGGCCCATGGTCAGGAATCGTGACGGAGTTGGTAGCCTTGAAATGGAGCGCGCACGTTCGCCGAGGAGATGGAGCGATGGAATCAACTCCTCCGTGTGCATACGCAACGTGGATTATTAACATCGCAAGGATTTGTGAGACATGGCGACGGCTTCGGGAGGCATTGATTCAGCGGTGGATTGATCGTGACTCATGTTGATGATGAACATGATGATGAAAAATTCAGAGGGTGCGCCTTCGGCCAGCCTTCGTCAATCCACTGAGTGCATCGCCAAGACCGTACGGGTCGTCATGGGGATTATTTGACCATACTTCACCTCGTTGGTCAGTGCATGTTGGTAAAGTCGGGGGAAATGAACACGGGAACACAGAAGTGCAGTACAACACTCGCTTTTGCTGCACTGCCCTCTGCTGCCCACCACGTAGTCCCGAAGCTGTGCACGGTGATCAACCATCCAATCGTTATTCAAGCTGAAGCCTGATTAGCTTGAGCGATCTGATGAGCTTCCGGCACCCGATATCCCCCTTGAATTCAACGCATACGTTTTGCACGGGACGGTTATACACAACAACATGCCTGCAGGTGGCAGTTGCACGAAATTCCTCCTCGACCCGCAGCGTTTGGCACGCACGCACGCACGCCAAGGACACACACAAGATCTCATGGAAACGGAGGCGCTCTTCCCCCCTCCATCCCAGCTTAAATAGACGCTCTGTCTTCTCGACAGACCTGTTCTCCACCTGAGGACGGCTGCTTGCGTTGTGGCCGAAACGTCGTGATAATTATTTTATTATGTTTATTTTTATTATTTTATTATTTCCCGTTCTACGTGACTTTACCGAAAGAACCAAGAAGAAGAAAGATATCAGCGTGTAGCCTTCAGCAGACCGTTGGAGCAAGTGCTGTTAGCGAGCATCTAGGAAGGCCGGCACGGCACACGAGGGGGTGGGTAGTTGACCCCCACGCACTGCCGCCTTTGTCTGCCCAGTGGTGTTGGGTACCACTGGCCAGCACAGTAGGGACTGACCGCCTCAATGCAAAGCGATCTACCCCCATGATTCGCCCTGCCACCTGCGCGTTTCTCCGTTTCCAGCCCTTGTCTATCTCCCTGTCTTCTTTGAGGGGCCCAGATCCTCTGCGACACGGAGCTGGGAGGTCAGCGAGTGAGTTCGGGCCACGGGTCGGGGCTGCTTCACTAGGCTCTAAGAAAAGCTGTCTCGGGTGTGGACCAATCAATTTCAAGGACAGTGCATATCATTATCAGAGTTGTGTTTTTTTTGTTTGCATTCCGACCGCAGGTATTGTGGTCAATGCAAACATGACGTCTTGTAAAAAAAAAGTGTCAGTTTTGTTGCCAGATAAAAGGGTAAACAAACTATTATCATAAAAGTGAACAGTTAGGAATTTTAGGAGGCGCTCAGCGTCAAACTGGACGAGTGTCACGAGCTATGTTTGCATTGAGACTCCTTTACGAAGCGTTCCATAAAGAGCCCAACGGTCTCGATATATCTTAGAAGCTAAGCAGCGTTGAGCCTGCTTAATACGTGGGCAGGTGACCATCACTCAGGGGCTTGCCAGATGCTGTGGCGTTGGCGCTGCGATTTGTGGCCAGGAGATGGCAGTGTCGGTGCTGAGTGTCGCATCCCCACTTATGCGTGCTGAGCTTTGTCCGTGTCATCTTGATTTGAAGCTTTCGTGACTGCAGAAATCCATACTCTTTGGTTCTTTCGGTAAAGTCACGTAGGTAGAAAAGCCTTTCCCACCCGATGACGGACGCTCAGTTGCAGTCCCCTCTTTCAAACAAGTCTTTAGGATGCGGGTAAGAATTGTCTTGGTAAGTTATTAGGTGATTCAAGAATAATAATATTAGAATTAATTAATTACGCGCTTAAATACCACTGCTTTTCCAAGCGCCTTACATATAAAACACAGACCACAATCTCACAATGCAAATTATATTCATCGCACTGCCTGGGGTCCCAAACCACAAATTACGATTGGTGATGGTGCAATTTTTCTGAGCAGCAGTATTTCTTCAGAATCAGAATGTGCATTTACGCTTGAAGAATCCGATGATCAATAAAGCTCTTTTTCGCAGATGTCCTGTAGTTTCGTGCTTGAGCGTGGCACGGCCGCGTGCGTGCAGCGAACTCACAGGTGCGAAGAGGGCCCACATCTGGGCAAGACTGGCAGGCTAAACTTTTTATTTTTTGTTATAAACAAAACAATTCCGAAGGGACGCAGTCGTATATGTTTTTCTTTTATTTATGGGGTACAAGGCGTCCACGCTTCTTGCGGGGTAGAGCGCTTGCGGTCCACGAATCCCGATGCTCGGGGAGCCAAACATTACGAGGGCGCTTTGCTCGAACCTCACGGGCAATTACCCTTATATTGCATCTCCGCGCAAATTGCTTCATCCCCACGAAGCCCAGGCGAATCACAGCCATCGCTGCCCATACAGTGCGGGGGGTGGAGGTGGTGGTGGGGGGATCTTGTAACTCCAAACGGCGCGCAGCGACCCGGGGTGCCCTCCCCACTGGGACTCCATTCATCAGAGGTCGTCTCCACAAACTCATTTTGCAGTACCGATGAGTGTGTAGTAAAGTGCGCGAGCGAGCGTGCGTGCGTGTGTGCGTGCGTGTTTGTTTGTTGTTCAAATTGAAAGTTGTGATTCATTAGCTTTTGTGCCCCAATTTTTTTGCGGGCGCGGAGAAGGTGGAATTAGAAAGAGCGCAGGCGGGGTCGTTCATAATCAACCTCCTACGCCACTCCTCTTTATTTATCCACCTCTCCTCCTCTGTGTGTTGCCTTCCTAAAAAGGTGGCGCGATCCACAATCGAGAAACGTCTGTGTAGCCCAGGATTTGAGGAAGGGGAGTTCTCAAATGTAAAACCTTGGTTCTCGCACTCTCCGACCTATTCAGAATCTGTATTTATTCCGGAGAAATCCGATGAGCTAGGAAGCTCTTTTTCACAGATGTCAATTACAATTGCCAATCTAATATATTTGCTTTTTTGTCTATTTACCCAAGTTTTATTTCCATGGTAGCTTTAGAGATATGCTATGATGCTGAGAAGTGTTCATTCGGAACTCTTGCAAAGCAGTGCTTTACACTTGTGTGAGAGTGACCCGCTAAAGGTGATATGGGGCAGTCCATAAATGACGTCACGCACCTAGGGGGGGGGGTCAGACATTTGTGATGATGTGTGACGAGGGGGGGGGGTGAGAAATGTGACGTCACATCAAAATGCGCAACTTTAAATAAATATATAATTTTTATAACAACACTAATTGTTATAACAACACTCCTACAACATTAGAGTGCAGCGCCACATTAAATACAATGACAATAGTTTAAAGCTATTTGAAGCATGTTTTATTTTCGAAATGGAAATATGGTTTGGAGGGGGGCAGAGCTTTGAGACGTCATATTTGAGGGGGGGTCTGACTTTTTGGGACGCCGTGTGACGAGGGGGGGGGGTCAAAATTCGTCCAAAATCGCGTGACGTCATTTATGGACGGCCCCTATCGCAGAACTCCTTCTGAGTCATCTACAAGTTTCTTTATCCATTTACACACACTGCACTCTCTCACGTGTGTTCTGATAAAGATGCTAATTACATCGAAGTCAAAACATTCCTGCGGAGGGAGCTGGTAGGAACGTTGGGTTGCTCGGCCAATGGCTAGGGTCAACGGCGGCGTGGTGTATTCCGCAAATATGGCCGACTGTGAGGGCGGGCACAAGCCGGCGTGAGTAGGTTAAACGTTGAGTTTTATAAGGGCACCACGGGGTGACCAGCCCCTCCCTACCCAGCCCCACTCCTCCCACCCAGCGCCACCCAGCCCCACCCTCCCCATCCAGCCCCTCCCCACCCTCCCCACCCAGCCCCTCCCCACCCTCCCCTCTCCACCCAGCCCCACCCCTCCCACTTTTGGATTCACGACGGACGGACGGACACAATAATCCCCTGTGGGCTGGTGGAACCAGGTGGTTCCTACCAGTACCAATATATTTTATTCTTAGGGCTGGAATAACTTAAAAAAAGAAGAAATTGGTAAAATTAATTTGAAAAACTAAATGTGTGGTGATGTGTGTATACAGTTTATTGTTGACCACGCAGAGGCTATGAACTCGCTCGAGGTTTAAACGGGTGGCTCAAACTCGGATTCAAACCCCCTGTATCTCAGAGGTGCTGGCTCAGTGGTTTGAGCCATGACCCACTCGGCTACTTCCAGGATTTCGTGGAGTGTGTCCTGGAATTGCTCGGCTAATGCGGGGTTGCGGTGCTGCGATACGTCTGTCCAGCCGTACGAACCTAGACTGCGGGTTCTTAGTTCAGTGCGCTAATCACTGTGCCACCACTCCACAAGCAACACTAAAATGATCGCCAGTCTGCTGCTGGATAAATTATACACTCAACTTTTTTTTATTTTACCAGGTAAGGCCCACTCAGCTATATATATTTTTTTGGCCACATGTTATAGCTCAACGAAGTGGCTTATCATGTTGGAACCTAGAGCAGCCAAATACTGTAAACGCATGTTTCTTAACGTGGAGGGAAACACCAGAGGACCCGGAGAAACATCTACACGACCACGGGGAGAACATGCAAACTCTAAATATACATGCTTCAGGGTCAGGATCAGAACCCACGACCTCCTGTATACCAGGCGAGGAAGTTAACATCTCACCACCGTGGCACAGCAGTGGATAATGGCCTTCCCATGCCGTGTTAGCCATGGGGTATTATTTTAACCATCCTTCACCATGTATTCACAATAGGGCCATTAAGATATTGGTTCCAGGATGAAGTTGCATGTAGTGTAATATTGTACCATATAACCCGACTAAAACGCACGTTATTTTTAAAAATCTAAACAAATAGGATTCGAATTGTTGTTTTTTTATTATCTTTGGGCAAATATTGTGGTGCTTAAGTTTGAAACACGTTCACTCTGAAGCATTGTACATGTCCAGATGGGGTATCTGGGTGATTATGTATTAAAGGGAGCCTCCGTATCTCAGCGTTGTGGGGGGTCCACGTAATTAATGTTGTGCTTATCGTTGCATGGGGGAACGAAAGGCTCTCCGACATGGGTTTACACGGTTTCAGCTGTTTGTTTCTAAGCCTGTGTAGGGCCACCTATCTATAATGAGTTAGATCCACCTATCTCAACGCTACCACCATCATCATCATCGTGAACCATGATCTATACACTGCTGGAGGAAGGCCTCCTCCCCCAAGCCATCGCAACATCTCAGAGTCTGTATATATTGGCATTTAAAACTGTTAGATTCGTACATTTCACCAGATGTTATCAAGGCGCCCGCAGTGCCAAGGTCGATCACTCTGCCCTCCCTATCTTTTTTTCTGAAGAAGGATAATTGCTTGAAACGTCAGTTGGCTATTATATATTGCGTTGTTTTTGTTGTTGTTGTCAGGCAATGCAAATTGAGAAACGTCGTCAGGATTTCTGTTGTTGTTTGTGTGTACACTCGGTGCACTCGACTCAAAACAAAATCAGGATATTCATCTTACATTCTTCAGGCTGTTCATAGGCACCTCAACATCCAGGTACAGAACATCGTATATATAGAAACATACAGAGTGCTTCAAAAAAGTGTTAACACTTTCGATAATTAGCAACAACACCACGAGAAATTTGCCTCCGGGCTCTGGAGACCACCTCGAGAAGATTCCAGGCCACGTGTTGACAACGATGGCGAACAAGTGGAGACTGACTTTTTGAAGCTGTTAACATACATTTTTCAATCATGTATACAGCGTATTATCCGTTCTCTCTTAATTAAAAACGATAATCCCGTATAAGTGTTTAAACATTTTTGAAGCGCCCTGTAAAAAGATTGCTCGAAAACTCCTGGCCAATGTTCTTCACTGCAAGGCCCGCCGAGTCCCACTGGCGACCCCTGGTGGCGCTTGACGTGCCCCCCCCTCCGCCGACAGTACACAAATAGTGACACCCCCCCCCCCCCCCATCATCGTGCTGCTGTCTACCCCCCAATGGTATTAAATGTGTGGCCGGGTCCTCACATTGACGATGTCTTATCGGCGAAAGTGGCGCCCCCCCCACCCCCATTCTGAAACTTAGTGAAGAACACTGCTCTAGGCCCTAGCTATCCATGTGTAATGACGACTTGACGCATTTCTCTTGAGATGGCACTTTATTGAAGTCACGTTCATTTGACTTTGGCGGAGACCCCCACTGCAACAGCCCCGAGTCTTCCGCGCATCTCCCCCTTATATACCCACCGAGGCCACGCCCCCATTCCCGAACCTTCTCGCTGACTCTGGACGCTCGCTCCACCGGCGGACTCCACCGTCCTCTTCCATCACCTGACCGCGCTCCCTTCTCGATCATTCCCGTAGCCACCAGTCCCTTCGCACTCACAACTGATACCCCTGACATTATCTCCCGTGGCCACTAGTCCATTCACACTGCAGGCATGACTCCCCTGTCATTACCTCCCGTGGCCACTAGTCCATTCACAGTGCAGGCTGACTCCCCTGTCATTACCTCCCGTAGCCACTAGTCCATTCGCACTGCAGGCTGACTCCCCTGTCATTACCTCCCGTGGCCACTAGTTCATTCACACTGCAGGCTGACTCCCCTGTCATTACCTCCCGTGGCCACTAGTCCATTCACACTGCAGGCTGACTCCCCTGTCATTACCTCCCGTGGCCACTAGTCCACTCACACCGCATGTAGCCTCTACTGTCATTATACATGTAAATGTAACCCCACCAACCATTGTCAATCCACTTCTATAGAGGATGGCGACTCCTGGCCGCGCGGGTCGTGGGAGCTATTTGACGACACAATGAAGACGCGCGAGCATAGACCGGGACGTAGCTGCCTGGATATTCCAACGCCGTTTGAAGCAGCAGCGAGGGTTGGTGGATCACCCGCAGATGTTGCGAAACTCCCTTTGAGCGGGCATCGAGAAGGTGGCCCATACCCTGGGTTTCCCAGGAGAATGGAGCGCGACGGCAAAAGTGCGGACTGATATCGGACTAAACACAAACTGATTTTTTGGGGGGTGTTTATATTGTTGTCCTTCCCCCCGCACCTTCGATTAGCACGGCTGGGCTTACGTACGGTGCGAATGAAGTTCCAACAGTCATACAACGTCTGTATCCTGCGGGTGCTCAGGTTTCCACCCGCCATGGTACGAGCATTAATTGGCCGAAAACATCTTAACATATCTCGGACTTGGGAGCGTTGGCAATTGTTGGCGCTGTGGTACAATGAAAGCGGACTGCGGAGGAATCACCGACCTTGCTGATGTTAGCTGATGAAATTAAGGGGGCGTCTCGAACCATTACTCGATCCATGGATCGATTGGCAATGAATCGACACAGCGATTAACTACGATTTACCCGGTATTATAGATGTTTATCATATGTTTTTATATTAGTGAGGAACATTGGATTATGTTCGTTTTCATCTTAACCTTGATTCAATGAGTGCGTACAAAACAGTGCTATTATTATGCCAGATTGTATTCTAATATTTTGTGAGTGTATACAAAACAATTTGCAGGGTGAGAGGGGTGTACCCCCTCGCTCTCCAGAACTTGCGAAGATAAATAGTTGTTGTGCATTGTTTTTAAACACAGGCCTTGTATATATGGGGAGCAAATCTCTGATCGGTGATTTCGTCGGCTCACCACCTGGCTGCTTTTTTCCAGCTTGTCTGCGGCTTCTCGGCGATTGTGAAATGTGTGGCTTGCAGGAACGACGACGATTATGTAAGACTAAACATTATAACGGAGGTGGGAGCATATAAATACAGTACAACAGGGACCCCCCCCCCCGAGCTCCCTTCTGCATACCTGTCAACCCCTACCTTATTACAGACCAATTCAGACCTTATTGGTCACAACCGTGCCCTTATAAATCTCAACGTCCATCATATAAAGTCCCATCACAAGGGAGAAACACAAATACAGTAGAACCTCGGAGATCGAACGCACCAGAACTCGAACAAATCGGTGTTCGAACGATATTTCCGAACATTTTTTGCCCCGGAAACCGAACGAAATTCGGAGGTCGAACGGGCAATCACGACTTGAAAGAACCTGTACGGCTGAGACGTGTATGGCCCAGCGTGCATGACGCTTGCCCAGACAAAGGTTTTTCCACCTCCTCCTCCTCATCACCTTCCACTCAAGCCGTCAACTCTCCTTACTACAGGTAAAGTCAAGTTCAATGTTAATTTATTCCATATATTTATTCCATTAATTTATTGTGTTTCTTGTTTTTTGTATGCTTTTATGCATGTAATTACTGTAAACTTCGTGTAAAAATGTTTTATAATGAGAGATGTATTGTGTCTGGAACCAATTAATGTCATTTACATTAATTCTTATGGGGGAAATTAATTCGGTGTTCGAACAAATCGGTGTTCGAATGTCCTTCTGGAACGAATTAAGTTCGATCTCCGGGGTACCACTGTAGACAAAAAAGAATGTGTGCCCGTATTTTAAACGGCTGTACTCCGTATGGACCTGAACACTTAGTGTGCCTGTACAAGAATACGGGCTAAACCGTGATGGGTTGACCGCTATGCTTCTGCTGTCTACCACGTAGCTTCACAGTAGTTATCAGACTCTGAAAATCCAAGAAATGTGCCTGCAAGTATGATTTGTTGACATTGAGTTGTCTGGGAGTGGCTTTTATCAGGCCAACGGGACACGTAACGCTATCGTGATTTGCGACTCGGGAATTCTGAACACTGATGGATATTTTCTTCAGATAATGCAGATCGCCCTTGAAGGTCGGGTGGCGTTTGTGTCTCTTTGTGGCTCTCCGTGAGTGGAAGCGTGGCGAGTGGTTCGCGCACTTCGCTACGGACTCGGTGACTCCGGTTCTATTCCCTCTCAATTGCGGTGAATATTTGAACAGGTCATGGACCTCCACCCGGTCAACTCAGCCTTAAAACCAGTACCTGGTGCGGTGTGTAAACATCAGAACCGGGGAGACAAATGCGGCCGGGCGTGGTGCTGGCCACTCGCCCCCTCTGCGCCGTGCTGGCGTTCATAGGTTGCTACTCGCTAAAGGCTCTTGCTCTCTGTTCAGGGCTACACGTGGGAGGGGAACCTTTGTCTTTGGCTCTTTGTGAACGGTTCAAACGGCGAGAAGAACAAAGCTACTCGGCCCAGCGTGAAGGCAGGGTGTCCGTCCTCTGAAGTGTCACGGGGAAAAAATAGATGCATCTGCAGCCGCAACCATGCACCGCTGCAGTCTGTGTATAGCCTCTGTGGTCCAAATGTAGCATAACTTGAAAGATCACCCTCAAATTACTCCTGGACCAGGGATCGAACTCACGTCGCCGGGTTCATAGCGCAATGCGCTAACCTCTACGCCACCACTCCCATATCCTTCACCTACAGCCCATACCCATGTCACACGTACAGGAACACCTCGCACTTTCGTCTGGTTAGGGACCAGAGCATGGACGAATGTCAAAGCAGAGCCTTTATTTAGCTTGAAAATGTATTTTGGACAGTGAAAAACGTACATGCAAATAACTACAGTAAATATACAAACGTACATGCAAGTAACTACAGTAACTATATAACACATGCGTGCGAAACTTAAATAAACAGAAATAAAAGAAAAATAAACTTAAGAATAAATGAACAAAACGAATTAAACAAAATGATACCTTGAAATAGTTGTATTATTGCGTAAGTGGACGATGAATATATTGGTGATGGAGGGGGAATCTAGATTCCTAAAACAGGAATGAGAAACTTGGTGAGGATGAGGTTCATCATCAGTACGGGAAATCAATATCTTTCTTTTTGGAGAAGGGGACTTTGATGGAGATCTAACAGGGGCTGTGGCTGATGTTGATGGCTCGGAATCTGAAGGAGGGATGATCACAGAAATAAGTGCAGTATTAATAATACGTGAATAAACACAAATATAAGAGATGCTTCTAGATTTGAAGCTTTCGTGACTGCAAGGATTCATATTCTTAGGTTTTTTTCGGTAAAGTCACGTCGGTAAAAATTTTAAATTAATAAAAGTAAAAAAGAAATCACGACGTTTCGGAGGCAACACAAGCTTCCGTCTTCAGGTGGAACCGTCACAGCACGATAGCTATATCAAGTAAGTCTCTCCCTTGCAGTCTCTCTTACTTGATACAGCTATCGTGCTGTGACGGTTCCACCTGAAGACGGAAGCTTGTGTTGCCTCCGAAACGTCGTGATTTTTATTTTGTTTTTATTTTACTTTTATTAATTTAAATTGTTTACCTACGTGACTTTACCGAAAAAACCTAAGAATATAAGAGATGCTCACTGAACAACTTCTATTCAAACACTGAACGAAAAAGACGGCGCGTGGCGCGAACGTCGTGGAAGGTTTGGGATGAAATCCGACGAAAAAGGAAAGCCGCATGGACGAAATTTGAAATGTGGTGATCATTTAAAGCGGCCGAAAGAGTGAAGCAACGAAAGGCAAGTGGACGAAAGTCAAGCTATCGCTGTACACATACAACAGCAGGCGATGCGCACATATAATATGCACGTGGTGGTCGTTCCAATTGATTTGGATTTATAATCTTGCCTCTGGGTAAAAAAAGCTTCATAGCTAATCGGTTTCTTCCGGTGTAAATAAAATTGTGATTCGTGTACGAATGGGCATGTTTCTCAACTCGCGTTTAATTGCACGCATGCACAGGATTCGCCTGGCCTTCGCAGCAGCTATAGCTCGCTATGGTAACCGCAATGTTAACTAGTCGATTATTGAATAGAAACGATCGATTTGACACGCAAATTTAATCAAATTGTCTTTACCATTCGAATTCCAATGTAGAGATCTAAATTACTTACACACCGCTCCCATCCAATATGTATAAAATATATATTATACATACTGCGATCATCAGACATCGAATGTGTGTGTTTTTTTTTGTCCCGATAGGACAAACCAGATAGATGGGCACCGCGGTGGCTAGGAGATGTTAACTACCTCGCTTGGTATACAGGAGGTCGTGGGTTCGATCCCGACCCTGATGCCTGCTGCTTTATATTTGGAGTTGTGTGTCTCTCTCTCATCATCATCACGGTGGCTAGGAGATGTTAACTACCTCGCTTGGTATACAGGAGGTCGTGGGTTCGATCCCGACTCTGACGCCTGCTGCTGTATATTTTGAGTTTGCGTGTCTCTCTCTCATCATCATCACGGTGGCTAGCAGATGTTAACTACCTCGCTTGGTATACAGGAGGTCGTGGGTTCGATCCCGACCCTGATGCCTGCTGCTTTATATTTGGAGTTTGTGTATTTCTCTCTCATCATCATCACGGTGGCTAGGAGATGTTAACTACCTCGCTTGGTATACAGGAGGTCGTGGGTTCGATCCCGACCTTGATGCCTGCTGCTTTATATTTGGAGTGTGTGTCTCTCTCTCATCATCATCACGGTGGCTAGGAGATGTTAACTACCTCGCTTGGTATACAGGAGGTCGTGGGTTCGATCTCGACCCTGACGACTGCTGCTGTATATTTGGAGTTTGCGTGTCTCCTCTCCCCGTGGTCATGTGTATTTTTCTCCGGAGCCTCCGGTTTTCCCCTCCACATTTAGAAACACGTGTTTCGAGTATTTGGTTGCTATAAATGTCCACATGATAAGCCACATAGTTGAGCTATCATTTGTGGCCAGGTCGCTTCTGAAAAAAGAGCTACAGTACATAGTTCAGTGGGCCTTACCTTGTAAAATAAAAAAATAGATGGCGGTATTTATTTTATAGACGGGGTTTGTTTGACCATATTTCACCACGTACGGGGTAAGGGAGATTAAGATTAGTACATAACAACGATGCTGTTCCTGAGCCCTTAGTTACCCATCCTGTTCTATTCTAGGACGCTACGGTGGCGAGATGTTCTACATACATACGGCACATAGATGTGAACGGGTTTAGAACAATAAAGACAGCGAGGGGGATGTCGCATGCCAGCGTAATTTGCGGGCCGACGTTTCAGACCGTTCCAACTGCGATTTAAATACGAGGTTATACATGTATTGTACAGGAACGCCTCTACTTACGAACATTCGGCTTACCAACTTTCAGAGATGCGAACAAACCCGTCCGTACGTCCAGTTGCCTGTTCGGACCGAGAGTCATAAGTTCAACTGTCGCGCAATAGATGGCGGTGGTGGCATCTACATGTGCAGAACATGAAGAATCAGTGGTATCTACATCTACAGGAGAATTTACAACTTTTAAAGCCATTCCCCGTTTTTAGTGTACATGCCGTACAACGTGTTTTGGAATCGACAGGAGTAAAGTTGGACTTACGAACAAATCGACTTACGAACAGACCCTCTGGAACCTAACTAGTTCGTAAGTTGAGGAGTCCCTGTATTGTACAGGGTGAGGCATTTATAGATACCCCACTCATGTCTTCATGATCCGTCTCACCTACACATCTCGACAAGTTACTGAATTGTATGAAAGAAAATGGTCCAATGTCTTACAGAGGAGCGTTAACATGTGTAAGAAGTATTCTTAGATTTTTCGGTAAAGTCACGTAGAAGGGAAATAATAAAATAATAAAACGTAATAAAATTCTCACGACGTTTCGGCCACAACACAAGCAGCCGTCCTCAGGTGAAGAACAGAGCTGTCGGAAAGACAGCGTCCTAATGAACACTTCCCTTCTACGTGACTTTACCGAAAGATCCAAGAATATGAATCCCTGCAGTCACGAAAGCTTTAAATCTAAATGTGAAAGAAGTGTTTTGAGTTCGGTAGGAGACGTGATGCGGACTCTCAAGCGGAAATGTTACTCTCGATATAATTCTCCAAACGGTTACGCTGTGACTAATGGAATGGTGGCGCATGGATTAGCGCATTTGTGCGATGAAGCAGATGGTCTGTGTTAGATTCCCGATCACGGCGTAACATCAGTGGCGAGCAGTGGCGGCTCCTGCAAAATCTCTCAGGGGGGGCAAATGTCTGGATGATTGATAAGGATAAGGTCCACCCATGCAATGAATAAATTAACAGCTTAAGCATGTAAAGGCAACTTCACTTCTTTAATATTAATGAAAAATAAAGTGACTCTTACAATACATCTTGTTTGTTTATATACTCACTATTAAAACAAACCACTCAAGTTTATTTTATTAAAGATTCCACTAGGTGGCGATAAATTTTATTGTTGGATGAAACGTGCTTACGTATGATGACGTTAGCACGTATGATGACGTAAGCACGTTAGTGCATGCCCTCCCGGAAGCCATAGAGAATGCATTGCAGCGCCCCCGTTCGAAAAAAAACATCTTTGAATGTAAGTCTATGGGGCCACTCGGGGCGATTCTCAGCCGTAGTGAAATCGCCCAAAAAGAGGCGGTACTCCACAGAACGTGACATGACGCTGATTGGACTATATCCAGAGGCACAGTGACGGCTAGCGTGACTCTGTGGTTGAATGACATTGGTGGTGCGTCGCCCAATCGCCCTAATGAAGAAACCGCCCCTGGTGGCGAGTGATATGTGACATCTGAATCTGTCCTGGGCCACCCTCCACGCAACCGACTACATCATCAACCCGCACTGACCAGCGTCGTGAAGTATGGTCAAACAACACCCATAATCTACACGGTGCAAGTGAGGTCTTTTACCAGTAGTGGATTAACCACAGGCAGTAAATTATTATTGTTTTTTATATATATAAGGAATACGTTGCCAACATTAAAATAAATGGGCCAAAAGCTTCGAGGGTGTACTGTGTAGGTCACTGCACCACATCCCCATTACTCAATGTCACTTTGCCTATCATTGAGATGACCTCACTTCGCACTGCAAGGTTACTGCGCCGCTTCTCGAGACATTTTATTTCCTCCCCATTAAATATGCAATCGGGCTGGAGCGGTGGTGCAGTGGTTAGCGGACCGCGCTTCTTGAACCCGATTTTCTTCAGTTCGATTCTCGGTCTGCACGGCTAACATTCGGTGGCGAGGGGTATCTGCATCGGACCACCTTTGTATGGATGCACTACCCATGCACAGCAGGATGGGCAGTGCAGCAAAATTCGTTTCGGTACTGCACTTCGATGCTACCAAATCTATTTCCCCTGCCTACATTAGCATGCATTAACCACCGCGGTGAAGTATGGTCAAACGCTTTCCTGTGGCCGACACAGCAGTGGATTGACAATGTCTTTAAAGCACTAATTAAGATGTAAATATAACCTCTTGCCACGACAGCTCTCCCACCGACTTCAGCATTTTCTTGCTGCGGTTGTCCCACCTGATGAAGATCGCTTGTGTTGCAATCGAAACGTCGTGTTTTATTTCATTTTGTTTCTACCCACGTGACTTCACCGAAAGAAACAAAGAGTATGTATGGATTCCTGCAGTCACAAAAGCTTCAAATCAAGATACAATAAAGAGAGCCTCACCATTCTGGCGAATTGCCCGATAATGCTGGATCCAATTACCAGCGAAACGTCACAGTACTCAAAAAATTGTAAATGTTGTGGTTTCACGCTTCAACACACCGGTGGGCTAAAGCAGCGAACTATTTGTCTTTTGTCAACGTGACACTTTTATTACTGATTGGCCGTGTCGGGTGGTGGAGGGTTACGACACATTTATAAATAACGCGATCTAAACACAAAAACGTTGATTATGAATACAATAAAGAGTTGTTCATAATCGTTTTTTGGGTTAGTCCACGTAATCTGATAATACATTTGAGAATACACACATACGACATGATGACCCAACTCTATACAATTGTCCGACATGAGTCTAGATGGAGTAATGGGTGACTGGACAAATGACGATTATGTGCATGTGTGATGACGACTTGGACGCACTTGTCTTGAGATGGGTTTCTTTATTAAGGAGCCGCGTGCTCACACTCGGACAGGCGGAGACCTCCACTGCAACAGCCCCGAGTCTCCCGCGCATCTCCCCCTTATATACGGCCCGAGGCCACGCCCCCATTCTCGAACCTTCTCGCAGGTTCTAGACTGCTCGCTCTACCAGCAGACTCCACGGTCCTCTTACGTCACCTGGCCATGCCCCTATTCTCGAACCTTCTCGCAGGTTCTAAACTGCTCGCTCTACCTGCTGACTCCACTGTCATTACCTCCCGTGGCCACTAGTCCACTCACACCGAGGGTTGACTCGACTGTCCTTACACATGTACAGCCCTTTAGTCAATCGACTCCTGGATAAGTTCCTGGTGACAACGCAGTTGGAGGAATGCTGGACCGCTTCAGAAACGACTTTGCCGCTCTTGTTAGCCGCGCCCTGTAATCGAACTCAGCTCGCAACGTTCATAGCATGTTCGCGAACCACTGCTACGTTTTTTTTTTCGAAATTCAAACAAAATCGGCCTATGCTAGTGGCGAACTGCGCATTAATTAACGTTCATATGCGCCGAAAATAAAATATCCTCTCTTTATAACCAGACGCGATTGATTGGCTCATTAACATTGACATGCACTTAAATTAATTACCGTTGAATCCCATGAAATTCGAAAGCTGTGGCATTCTGCATTCATCCGGAAGCAGCCAAAAAAAAAAGGAAAAAATTTGCGTCGGCTCGAATGCTGCGTTATGAGCGAGCGCCACTCGTCTCTGGCTTTAAAGTTAGCGACGCCTAATCAAAGATTCGCACTGCATTTACAAAGCTCACGATTTAAAATGTCACTCCTGAAGAATGTCTTCTTTTCATTCCAGGTTGTATCCCAGTAAGGTGCAACTGTTTGGGATGGGGCGGGGGTAGTGGTTAGCGCAGTGGTGAGCGCACTGCACTTCGAATCCGCTGACTCTGAGTTCTCTTCCAGGCCACGGCTATCATCAATGATGATAATCTGAACCGACGAAGGCACGGGGAGGTTTTAGTCCACCACTGATGATGGATTGACACAGGGCTGTATAATATTTTACATTTTCGTTTGATTTCATAACATTAAAAGTACCTCCATTCTGTCTATTGGCGTATAGCCCTTCCACACATGTTCATCATCAGCAGCAGTTGTTTAAGAAAATACTGGACTAATTTCGTGTCTTTTCGGTCTCATCAGCAGCCAGTCTTGTCATGCATATACAGCTGGTTTGCCCATCTGTTGTTGGCCAAAGTACTCCCTCTTCACTAGTGGGCCCATCAACGCAAACAACAGCCCGCGTTCTTTCATTTGCGAGTGTTTGACGTCATTAGCCCTTTCGCATAACACAAAAAGTGCCTAAGTGTGGTTTCGTTGATGTTATTTGACCATACTACACCACGGTCGTCCGTGCGTGTTGGTGAAGTTTGGGGGTGGGGGGCGATTCAGATATCACTCGAACTCGACACTGACGCTGGCCAGTCGCTTGATATGAATCGACTCACGTTGCTGGGTTCATCGCGCGGTGCCCGATCCACCTGCACGCGTCCGCTCGGCGTCTCGTTCTCAAGACGCTTTCGACTGTTCAGCGGGGGCTATCACCTTGCACGGGACCAGCGGCTACCTTCAGCTCAGACTGAACAGAGCGAGTGCCTTTCAGAGGCGGATTATTCATATTGGCGGCGTAACCATTCGCATACACTCCGCTCTGGGTTCAATTGTCGCGATGAAGTCTCATGCTCACCAGATTGTCCGGTTTATAAAAAGAGACTCCCCCCCCCGCCTCCGTATTTTAAAACGATAATTGAGGGACGCTTCCTAAAATCGGGCACGCGCGCGTGTGTGTGTGTGCGTAACGAGACTTGTTGTCAGCTTAAGTTGATTTTATTTGTGGGAAAAGAGCTTTGTAGCTCATCGGATTTCTCCAGTATAAATGCACGTTCTGATTCTACAAGGGAGACCTGTGGGTGCGTTAGCACAGCGACAACAGAGCAAAGACACGAGAACGTCAACGATATTGCAGAGAGCGAGGACTGTGCGTGCTCCTTAAGGGATATTGCACAATTAACAAAACGAGGTATTTAACGGTTGTAAACGAAACACACGCGAATAAAAAAAACCACAACAGAGTGATAGCCATATTAACACCGATAACACGCGCTTTGCTTACCATAACGTCTTATAATCCGAAGAATACGGATATTAAATACAATTATCGATGCTCTATTTTCCCGCGTTTACCTTCTCGTTTGTATTGGTGCTTTGGAAATGTATTTATTTCTGTCTCGTTTGTACAAACGTGCGCTCCATTATCCTAAATGTAACATAAGCAAGCCATCATCAGCCATGCTCTACCTACTGTTGCCTTAATAAGCTAAAGTGTAGAAACTGTCGATTTAAAGCTTTCGTGACTGCAGTGATTCATCTTCTTGGTTCTTTCGGTAAAGTCACGGAGAAGGGAAATAATAAAATAATACAATTATTATATTATTTTATTGTTTTATTTATATTATTTGATTATTTCCCTTCTACGTGACTTTACCGAAAGAACCAAGAAGATGTAGAAACTGTGTCCAACGATCTGGCTTCTTTACGTGCTGTAAAGGAGGGTTCTAGCCCGAAACGTCACCTAGTATACACTTTTTTTAAGTCAGTGTTTTTTTGTTTTGACGAAGGCATTGACGTTTTTCTGGTGCATACATACTCGCGCTGTTTCTGAAGTTACGAGATCGGAGAGGATGGAGAGTATGTCGGTAACGTGGCACGACGAGAACCAGGACGATACCGTTGAGGCCTCTTTTTCACGGGAGATCTGGATAAACAACCTCACACCTCGGCGCTAACTATTCGAAACGCCGATATTAATAAATACAAAGCACGGGTGCAATGATTTATTCAGTAGCATAGAACGCGTGATCAAATATGCAGCATCGACAGCCTGAAATTAACGCGCATGATCTCGCGTGGATAATAAATAATGTCCACATTCAGGCATCGCTCATTATGCTTAATCAGCAACAGCAATGATTTATCCACTGCTGGATGAAGGCCTCCTCCCCAAGCCATCGCAAACGTCTCAGAGTATGTATATATTGGCATTCAAATCTGTTAACATTCCTACATTCCACTAGTTTTGATCAAGGCCAAGCGAGTCCATCGCTTTGCCCTCCCTATCTTTTCGCCGAAGAAGGGCAGTTGCTTGAAACGTCGGTCCACTATTCCCATCTCCCACGTCCTTGGCGAAGCAGCATTCCATTTTAGCTCTTTTAGCTATTTGCGCAGGAGCTGATTTCACCCATCGTTAACGCGTTAGAGAATCACGCAGCAGGCGAGATAGGCATTGGTGGATCCGGGGTGAAGGGGGCGTGATGGTGATGGAGGCAATCGCCATAACCCCCCCCACCTCTCCAAAATCGGGTCCGTGAAAATTGACTAGTTATTGATTTTGAGCAGATTAAATAATGCAATGTTTTATTTGTTTATTATTAATGTAGGGCCATATACATTTTTAAAGCTCGATATTTCAGGCCAGCTCCTTCCCCTCTTGGGATGTTTGTAGATCCCGCGTCTGAAGCTTGGTCAATCAGAATATTTATCTACACTGGAGGAAGCCGATGCGCTCCCGAGCTCATGTTCACAGACGTAGATAGAGCATGGCTGATGGTGGCATGCTTGTGTTACATTTAGGATAATGGAGCGCACGTTTGTACAATATGAAACTAAACGCACATGCGTTTGGCAACGTGTGACGACCCCTCCCCCCCCCCGTTTTTTTTTAAGCTTCCGAGTCTCATCCCTCGAAATCCTCCACGTGTCAGCAAGTGTCACGAGGGGACACGCGTCACGGCCCTCTCGGCTGTGGTTGTTTGGAACGACGCTTCTGATCGGTGCCGTTGAAGATTGAAAGCATCTCCTCCTATCTTCTTGGTCCTTTCGGTAAAGTCACGTAGAATGGAAATAATAAAATAATAAAAAGAAAACATAATAAAATTATATAACGAAATAATATAGTAATATAATAAAATATAATATATTGTATTATGTAAATTTATTATTATTTTATTATTTCCATTCTACGAAATTTTACATCTCCTCCTTTTCAAAAACCCACCTCTACCCGAATTGGATTCTCTGCCACGGCTGTTCATGAGTTTCGAGGGATGTCTGCACCGCTCTTGCTTGCTCCGGAGAGGCCGCAACTTCACCGACCGGCGTGGTGAAGTATGGTCAAAGAGCTTGCACATCCGTCAAGTCGTGGAGAGAGAGAGAGGCCTTCATCCAGCAGTGCACTGGGAAAAGGCCTGTTCAATACATTATTTTCATTGCCAATACATATGCATATACAAAGACATCTTCCAATGCGTCTGGACAGCGTAGAAGAGTAGGCCAAATACCCTTCAGCCTCACCAGCACGCCGCGCAAAGCCCAACTAACTGGTATTTAGGGGGTTGCCTCTTGAATTTTTTTCCTCACTTAATACAGTAAATTCAGCTGTGACGGTCCCACCTGATGAGGGAGACTTGTGTTGCCTCCGAAACAACGTGATTTATTATTTTATTTCTATTATATTTTTATTTATTTTTTACCTACGTGACTTTACCGAAAAAACCTAAGGGTATGAATCCTCGCAGTCACGAAAGCTTCAAATCTAGGACCCAACTGCCGCCTCCAATTCTCTGCGATCGGAACAGCCCCGGGTGGATGGATCGCCCAAGGAGTGTGCCGATAATGATTTCGTTGCAGGCTTTGGTCATCCCCGCCCGCTCCGCAAAAGAAAGACAGCTGACTGCTGACGCCCCCCCACCCCCGTCAAATCAGGAGCGCGCGCACTCTCTCACTCAAAGACAAAGATCCCCCGTGTAGCCTTTAACAGACTGTAGGGGCAAGTGCTGTTAGCGAGCACCTATGACGGCCAGAACGGCACACGGAGGGGGTGGGTGGCCAGAACCACGCCCGGCCGCCTTTGTCTCCCCAGTGGAGATGTTTTTTTACGCACCGCACCCAGGTACTCATTTGAGGCTGAGTCGACCTAGGGGAGGCCCAGAACCGGTGCAGATAATTGTCACCGGCGTTGGCCGTGAGCAGGAATCGCGCGCTGACCGCAACACCACCACTCACACTCTCACACCGACAGGCGGGACGGTGAGTCGTAATTGAAACGTGACATCCCTTAGAACAAACACGAATGGATGACATGGTTATTGGGAGGGATGGTGTGGAGGCGTGGGGGGGGGGTAGAGGGGAGCGGTGCCTCAGTGCCTTCAGGTTCAATTCCCGGTCACGGCTAACACGGGTGGTGAGTGATACCTGAACTGATTCTTGCGCCTTAATCGAGTATCTGGTGCGGTGTGTAAACTTCAAAGGCGGGCGGGTTTGACTAGGTGTTTCGTCAATTGTACGTGTCCCCCATATATTGTTTTATTTAGTTGGTTAAGCACGTCAGTATTTTGGATTATTACTACTTCACAGAAGCGTATAGGGGAGGCCTTCATCCAGCAGTGGATTGATCATGGCTGAGGCGGATGAGGATGGTATTTATTTCCACTGCCGTAATTTGTTCTGGGCTTATTGTGGGTCTACGTGCGTATACTTGTGCACGTAATGCGCCGATATGGCCTTAATAGGTGCTCGCAAACAAAACACTTGTCCCAACATTCTACAGGATGGTCCAGGTGTCTTGTGAGCCCCATTTCATTCTCTAAAACGTAAACAGAAATTAAAATGCAAAGGAAAGAAATGTTAGGCGGTCAATTAACTGGGGGTCACTCGACATCTGGACTACCCTGTACAGTACATATGAGGCTATTTATTTAAAAAAAACTCACAAAATTCTAGATTTGAAGCTTTCGTGACTGCAAGGATTCATACTCTTAGGTTTTTTCGGTAAAGTCACGTAGGTAAAAAAATAAATTAAAATTAATAAAGTAATAATAGAAATAAAATAAAATAATAAATCACGACGTTTCGGAGGCAACACTGATGACGGAGGCTTGTGTTGCCTCCGAAACGTCGTGATTTATTATTTTATTTTATTTCTATTATTAATTTTTATTTTAAAAATTACCTACCTGACTTTTCTGAAAAAACCTAAGAGTACCTCACAAAATATGCAATAAGCGACGTTCTGGGCAGGGGCCCTTCATAGTCGATGGATGGTCCTCCTTAACAGGACGCAAGGGCGCACACATTGGGTGGGGGAATGTTTGTCTTCGAGGGGGTAGGGCTGGGCCGTGCTCGCGATTGGAAGCTGACAGCAGCCGCTTCGTGCGCCGCAAGCTCCTCCCAAGCATAAAGCCTCCGTGGGTCTCTGATCCGGACTCCAGAGTGAGTTCGCCACCGTGGTGTGTGTGTGTCCGTCTGCTATCCGCGGGATGTGTGCTCGCCTCCCTCCGAGTAGCACTGGCGATGTGGTGCTCCAGAACCTTTGAGCAAGGTAAGACAGGGGTGGGTGGATGGTGCTGCGGTAGATGCTCGCGAACAGCACTTGCCCCGGCAGTCTGTTAAGGCTATACGGGGGAGCTTTGTCTTTTTTTTGGGGTGCTGCTGTTCTTATCGTTTCGTGTTCTTTCCTTTAAAACGTTTCGTCCCCCCCCCGCCCCCCTGTTTTAGTGATGTAGTTTGTAATCGGCTGTGCCTCGCGTGTATGGTAAGTGTGTGTGTGCGGGGGGATAATGTTATATGGGCAGTTAAACATAGCACGGTGTGTTAATGTGTAACTAATTTCGTAAGGGTGCTTACACAATGTATTGCCGTGATGAGTGTAATGCCGCACACGTTGTAGAATATCAGTTTATATGTTTGTATAGACGTATCCACTTCACCCAGTAAACATGGAACGTTGGGCTAACGTTGCCAAATAAAGTGGGCACAGCGTGGCATGTTTACTGTGTTGTGCGAGGGTGCAACTCAGACGGAAAAGTAATTGATAATGTTGCTTAAGTATTCCCTCGATCCACTCAGCTTTTATGAATGGGTACACCACGGTCGATGAGCAAGCAGGTCGTATGTCGTGGGATGAAGCTTGGGTACATCACCCACGTCTTCCAATGCGTCCGGCAGCGTTGAAGAATTTGCCAAAAACCCTTTCTAGGGGGGCAAGGGGGGTCCATAGTGCTCCCTCTCGAGGAGGCCGTTCCGCCAGCAGTGAGGCGAGCAAAGCCGTTTCAGGGCTGCACCTTCAGCGTTTCGTACCGTCTACACACTCGCATTACACTCATGCTTTATGAACTGTTAAACTTAATACGTTGCAGGGTGATTTGTACGTCGGGGAATGAGTGTTGTGTATTCGTGCCCTGTTTGTGGGTAAGCAGATGCGTCAGCTTTGGGTATTCCGTGGTCATTGATCTGATTAACATAAAACCTGTGTTTGCACTGCGGCTCAGAGGTGGGTGTTTACCTTTTGGCATTAGACTGTTTGCTATTTTAGTGTTTACCTGTGCCCTGTGTACACACGGTAATGGCAGGAGCATGCTTACCAGCTGTGCCACCCACCACGGGCGCGTCTGGCTATCGGTTGCGTCTGTGTAGTAGGGCCAAGTCAGCATCGCCAGTATCAGTAGTGAGTTGGTTTCATCTAGGACTTTAGCTTCGTCTAGACTCGTGTCAGACAATTAGCATATCGGGTGGCGTCGGAAATGTGTATTCTCTTGTTAATTGTATAAGCGAACACCTTGGTTTGCACAGCCAATACGATCAGATTATTTATGTGGCCTAACCCCAATAGAAAAAAAACCCAATTAGGAATCATTGTTAATTGTACGTTTCCATTTTGACTTAGGCATGTATAGCCCTTTGGAAATCACTTTCTGGATGAATGCCCCACCACGCTGTTTGTTGGTCAGAATGAAAATGAGACTCTTTATTTTAACCCTGGATGAATCCCATGAGCTATGAAGCTCTTTATCGACAGATGTCCAGTCATTGGGGGGGTGTGTGTGTTTGTTTGGCCATACTTCACCATCTTGGTCCGTGCGGGTCTGGTGAAGGAGGGCGCGCCCAGGACCGGTTCAGACTGATTCGCCACTGATGTTGGCTGCGTGCCATGGGGATTTAACTTAGGTCGACGGGTTTATAACGGCAGTGTTATTAACCACCGCGCCACCGCTCCCTCGCACTTTTATTTAAGTTGACATTGACGCGAGGACTTCACTCTGTCAGAGCGACAACTCAAACTAAGCCACTTGCATCGTACGGAAAACGACGATACGAGACATGCCATCGAATTGACTTGCGTGCCATTGGCACAGAAAGAAAATAAATATCCATACAGCTCTACGCATACATTGTGCATCGTATGGAAAGCGACGATACGAGACATGCCATCGAATTGACTTGCGTGCCATTGGCACAGAAAGAAAACAAATATCCATACAGCTCTATGCATACATTGTGACAACACGAACCTTGACAAGCCCATGTGGACTCGTCTTCCTTTTCGTGAATGTACGTGTACCGTACCTTCTGTCAATCCGCTGTTGGATGACGTGCCGGGAGTTATTTTGACCATACTTCACCGCACCGGTCATTGAGCGATGGCGAAGGCGGGGAACATAAAAGCACAGTACAACAATTCCAGTTTGTTCTAACTCCACCTTATGCCCACGACGTATGCCCCGCAGCCCCAAATGACAACCGGTTTGTGCACGATGTCAGTCGCCCATCCATGCGCTATCCAGGCTTGAAATACCTGCTTCAGCTGTCCGAGGTGAAATGAGATTGAGCGCGATTTCCAGGTGATTTGATGGCCATGGACTTGCAATGCGAGTGTCGGACCAGTGCCGGATTATCCTCGTCGCAAAAGTAGCAAAAGTAGCTACATATGCAGTAGCTACAGCAATTAGCGCGGGGCCCTTGAAAGTTCGGGGCCCGTAGCTACATATGTAGCTACTACACATATGTAGTAGCTACATATGTAGCTACTACATATGTAGCTACGGGCCCCGCACTTGCAAGGGCCCCGCGCTAAATGCTTTCAAGCTATCAATTCCGGTTCAGTGATTCTGCACTTGCTCTTACTATAGCACTATACTGCCTTCAACTTTTACGAACGACTTCGTGTTTAAGGTTAGCGATTTGTCGTATTATCTGCCTGTATAGCAAATGAAAAATGCAATCACTTTACTATGCAAGTTACATTTTTGTGTTTTAATGTTTACGTGTTATTTTTTTAATTTAGGGCCCCTTTATAACGTATGCTACAGGCCCCGCACTAGCTTAATCGGGCACTGTGTAGGACAAACCATATTCAAGGGCATCGCCGGACACACGTGTGACTACGTGTGTGATTCCAAGCTGGTTAATATACCGGCGCTCCACGAACGCGTGAAGCTCATTACCGCACAGCGTTGGTTCTTTGGAAGCATTTCGGAAATTATACCGTATTCCCCTGTATTTAAAGAAAAAAAATTGCGGGGGGGGGGGTGCGTCTTACTTTCAAGAGCATCGTATAATCCGGAGAATACGGTAACATAAGTAGACACGCACACCTCCGCGTTGTCTATCAACAGATGTCACCTACACACACTGTTCCAGTCTATATCCATTCGATAGGAGAGTCTTTCCGGAGTCTGTCCATTGGCTAGGAGGGGTCAGCAAATCTCGTCGGATGCCGTGATTGCTCGCTCAGCACTCGCAGCCCCAGTTTAAACTGTCGGGGAACCCAGCAGGGTGTGATGACGACGACGATGCGAACCATCGCTTCCTCTTTGATGCCCCTACGGTCTGTTATCTTGGCTGAGAATTCACCCATCGCCTGCAAACAAAACGATGCCCCACGTGGTGGGCACACATCAGCGGTGTTAGTGCTCGCACACGAGACTTGCTTGCCGAAAGGTCGTTGGTTCGACCTCCTGGCGCGGCAATTTAATCCCCCCCCCCCACCACCACCACCTTGTCACCTCCATCCACCCATAAATATCAATCGGTACGCGCTTGGTCGATCGGCAGGTTGCGTACGGTGGGGTAAAGCGTGCGTACTCGAGCACTTCCAAAGAAACACCTCTGTACGTATGTTTAACTTCTTTCGCACCGTACATAGCCAACCGTGCGAATCGGAGGTGAGGAAGAGTAGGCCAAATACCCTACAGAGGGGCTCTCTTGAGCGACCTGTAGTGGAGGTCCTTCCGCCAGCATTGGCGTGAGTAATCAATTGCAGGGCTGCATCTTTGCCTTTTTTTAGCTCGACAGTGCGATATGCATAATCGACAGCAGCGTTGATTTGTTTATGGATGGTCCAGTCTTGTGGCTAACTGTTCTTTTCACGTTAACTGTTGTGGGTGATTTTCAAAATTGAGGCAATCGGACCCATAACGTTGACACGAAACGTTCTTCTCTTGACAAAAAAAAAGGATGCTGTGTGTGATTCTTTTCGCGTCTTTTCAAAAGTCTGCTAATGTACACAAAGATGTGCAATAAAGATTGCGAGCCAACAGGCATAACCTGTGAATGCGCGCAGCTATGCCAGCGACGCTGCGTATGACGGATGGAATGCAGTTGTGGATGAACATGGAAAGATTAGCGGAGTCGTCACTTCCAGTACAGTATTCGACGCATCTTAGCACGTGCGGTTCTGGGCTTGGAAATCAAAGATGTGCACAACAAATGTTTTGGCCAGAAAACGGCAGGTGATGGCAGTCATAACAATAACCAGGGCTGAATTTCTCACTGAAATATATTTAGTTCGAAGTGACTGGTAGCACACTATTAGTAGTCACAGCCATTTACGAGAGGTATACTGAATGTGCTGTGCCGGGTTGCGGATATAATTCCCAGGTCACTGACCTGGATAGACTCGGCTAATGCTAATAATGTCCCAGGCCTTGGTCAATCCACTATTGGATGGAGGCCTGCCCACACTGAGTCGTGTCAGCCATTGAGGTTGTTTGACCATACTTCGCCACACTGAGCACTGTGGGTTGTAGAAGCAGGAGAAGTGTCAAGACCAGTTCAGAATTCACTTGCCACTTTCGTTAGCGGTGGCTGGGATTCAAAATCAGGTCACCAGGTTTTGTGGCACACTGCACTAACCGCTGCGCCACCGCTGCACCCCAAACATCCAAATGGAACGTGCCATTTGGACTATGGTCAGAGGGGGTGGGTGAGAACGATGAGTATTCTTAGGTTTTTTCGGTAAAGTCACGTAGGTACCAGAAAAACCTAAGAATACCAATCCTTGCAGTCACGAAAGCTTCAAATCTAGAATCAAGAGAAAGATGAGCCCACCGCAGTAATGAAGAGTGAACAGGCACTTTGGCCTCAATCAGCAGCCCTCACTGAGGTTTGTGCCCAGAACATCGCCTTAGCAGTGGGGCATTGGAACAGCTCTGTGGGTGGGGGCAAAGGTTTCATTCTAAACACAGCCTCTGTACCAATGGTCCGTTCACCTGCGGTAACACTCGAGATCTGAACTTCAACCTGAAAACCAGCCAACAGTGGACATACCAACAATATATGTGCAATATATTGTAATGCTTTAAAACGGGGATGAAAGAACCTAAGCCTTAGCTCTGGCTGTCATTCCATGGGGGGCGAAGGTGGGGGTGCATGGCCCTTTAACTCCCGTAAACATAATCCATCAGGATCAATTTGCGTTGCTACTAGGGACTTACCTTGTGGAAAACTGCCCTAAATTGATCAAAGAATTGTACACAAACTTGGAGACTAAAACCAGGACCAGATGCAATTATGGAAATACATTTTGCTCTGACAGCTACCCGTCAGTCTCCGTACTGCTAATTTTACACTACCAAGGACAAATGCGTTTTGAAAAGCGTCACGTAAGCCATGCGTACGCGTGGTTTATTTCTCAACGTTTTTCTCCTTCTTTGCACGAATATCAGCCGTATGCAGCGATGGCTATACTGCACTGATTTGTTCCAGTAACGTTGACGCCGGAATGCAGTTGCTTTGCTATATTTCTGCCTGAATTCAAAACGCCACACTCTCGATTTTTCTCAGCTGTGGCAGTCACGAGGCTGTGTGCAGAATGAATGCAGCAGTCGCCGCGGTGTCATCTCGAAATGCACATCATGCTGGGATTCCCACGACATAGTTTACGCGTTCATATATAATCACTACATTTGAGTTTTTATCATGCCATAGTTTGGCTTAGTTTTCTTCTCTTCAAAATATTAATCTGACCAAGTTATTATGTTTAAGTTGGCCTGTTTTTACTCACGATTTTGTCCTACTTGTAATCACCCCTCCCCCCACGCGTTTTAGTGTGCGTAGAGACTTTTGGGTGTAAGGTAAACACAGCCCTCGACTCGGAACGTGTGCGCGTCTCAGCCATACTCGTTTTTTCCTGTTTGATTTTAATTGGCATCGTATATATTTAATTTCACTTGTGCGATGCATTCTAACAATTCCAGCAATCGACATTAGGCCTACCTGCTGCCATGTTGTCGGTAATTGGCTCGGAATTAAATCCTATCCCGCTCATGTGTGTGCGTCTGTGTGACTCACTCCATCCATAATGATCACCTGTCTCCGTAGCAGCCATGGCAAGTCAGCATTTTCACATACATAATTTGAGCACTTTAGCAATTCCATGCCTCTCGCGAGGGTTAGTATCACGGGGTCAATGTAATTTTTCGCCTTTCCAAATGGTCAAGTTGTTGGGGGGGGGGAAGAAAAAAAATTGGCAGCCATATTCATGCATTCTCTCCTCGGTGTTTGGAAACGGCATCAATCGCGGGGAGCATACGACATTTCAATTGGGGGTGTAATGTATACATTAATATAAACAATGCGCCGCCTACATTTATTTATGACAAAGTGGATATTGCGCGCCTGGGCGGCTTTAATAACAGCCTAATTCTTACGATCGATGAAGACAGCAGCTACCGCTCTGTAAAGCCGTCACGCTTTCAAGAAAACCCCAGAGGCTCTGGAGTATGAGCGTCAAAAGGCCACAGTTGTCGTACAAAAAAAAGAGCCGCTGTAAAAACATAAAAAAGGGGGGCCTGGTTCTTCCTCGTCTGTCGCGCCGAGTAGGGGAATCCCCCCAGCCGTGTCCTTAAGCGCCATCGCGCACCGCTGCCACTTCACACGCTGCCAACGCGGAAAATAAAGGGGGCTCGCCGGTTCTGTCCCGCCCCCCCCCCCTTCTGTTGCCTCGCTCAGTGTGAATTGTGGATGCCGCGAGATTTCGGTCGCCCGAGACGCGTACGTCCACCGATGGTGGAAACGCACGGGGCGAGCGGCCCTACCTGCCCGAGAGCATGGTCATCACTCCGACATTGATTTGTTGGAAGATCTTCTTGGTTCTTTCGGTAAAGTCACGTAGAATGGAAATAATAAAATAGTAAAAATATTATTTCCATTCTACGTGACTTTACCGAAAGAACCAAGAAGATGAATCCCTGCAGTCACGAAAGCTTTAAATCGAAATTAAAAAGGCAAAGCAGTAGCTTAGACTTGTGCCCATGGCGCTTGATAATGTGGCCAGGGTAGCACACGGAGTTCCTGCTCACGCTGCGAGCCTCAGAGAAGCACGGCCAGCGATGAGGCTGGGTTTTGTTGAAAGTGTTCGCCGCTCGTGAACGTTATCAACGTGCGGTGGTTTTATCAGCATCACACAGACTTTCCGGAGGCCTCTGATCAGTTACCATTTATATAAAATGTTACTGTAGATCTGCACTTTAATGTCATCCCGTGTGTAAGCAGTAGCAGCAGTTCTTTTCTCTCCATTTTATTTCATTGCCAAGAGATTACACTGGAAATAAAGTGGAAACTGCCCACATTCTTTGGGGCATTATATGTGGCAAGATCTCACGACAGCAGCGCAGTTTCACGTACGCACACACAGAGATAGAGAGAGTAACGTTGTGGTAGTGGAAGAGGCAATGATGACATTCTGAGTTTATCCGCTGACAAAATTGTGCTCGGTACTCGCTCGCACTCCGTTCCTTCGAGTCAGCTTCCACGTTCACCAAGCTTTTTCCAAATGCACATGCAGCACACATTGCACTTATCCTCATAATTGGTGCGCAATTTTGATTATCAGTTTCCCAACTTTCACCAACCAGCACTGATCAACCTGTTGAAGTTTGGTGAAACAAGATAGGCAAAGATCTGCAACTTCTCACCTTCTAATCAGGTGATCAATCGAATTGGTTCTCAGGTACAGATTGTTTTGATCGTTACAAACGTATAATTGAATTACATTTTCGATTCCATGACTTTCGATAATCTATTGTGTACAAGTTTTACCAAGATTAAAAGTGATTATATGATTAACAACCCGAACGTGGACCGTGGTTGGCAGTGAGGGCTGTAGTTTTATATAAAAAAAAATGCAAGACCCCTTGCGACTCGGAAATTGTATCACTGTGACAAATGTGTGCCACGCCAGAGAATAAGGGACCTCATTCGTCATTATTACAGCTAAACACTTTTTTTTTGTTACAAATAAAAACAAATCCATTATTTAACCGGAGGAAATCCTCATTGAGTCTCAACACCCTTTCGCAGGAGGGTGCTGCTACATTGGGATGTTGGGCACAGTGCTATTAATGAACACGTGGAATGTGTGTGGATACCAGTGCCCGGAGAAGACCCACCTATGCAAGTGGGTAACACTCAAAGCTTTATACAGGTGGATTCAGTCCACTTGCTGCTGTACTGCTATCTCCTGGCCACCGCAAAAACTTAATTTCACTGTAGAACTAGAGTAATATGACTTTGAGACCCCCCCCACCACCTACACATTCCACAAGTAGTGACTAATCCCGTATCTGCATTTTCCATAAATATGCTAAATTCCTTTGTTGATATGTAAACTCCTTTGTCAAGGCGCTCTCCTCCTCTAAACCAGCTTAAATATACGCTGCCAAGCTTGGCGGTGTTCATTGGGATGCTGTCTTTCCGACAGCCCTGTTCTTCACCAGAGGACGGCTGCTTGCATTGTGGCCGAAACGTCTTGAGAATTAAATTTTATTATGTTATATTTATTTTATTTTATTATTTCCCTTCTACGTGACTTTACCGAAAGAACCAAGAAGAAAAAACTAGAGTAGTAGATTATCTACATTTCACCCACATGTTCTACGATTGCTTTGTTCTGCTCAATGTTTGAACATTTTACCAAAAGAAATGGCAATATCCGTCATTATGATAATGGTCTTATTGTATTACAGTAACACCCCAGTTAACGCCCTCTCGTATTACGTATGCTTTACGTACTTTGGCTATAACTTCCTCAACCTATTGGCACCCAATCCCGTTTCACATACCGTGGTACCTCGCCATAACGTACTTGAGATTTACGAACTTAACCAACCATTAAGCCCCACATTTTTACTTTGGGGTCGTCCATAAATGACGTCACGCACCTAGGGGGGGGGGGGGTCAGATATTTGTGACGATGTGTGACGAGGGGGGGAGGGTTTGAGAAATGTGACGTCACATCAAAATGTGCAACTTTAAATAAATATAGACAACACGCTCTACTTAATTAAATAGACTTTTTAATAAATGTTTTCTCCTACAAGATCAGAGTGCAGCGCCACATTAAATACGCGCTACAATGACAATAGTTTAAAGCGATTTGAAGCATGTTTTATATTTTGGGAGGGGGGGGGCAGAGCTTTGTGACGTCATATTTGAGGGGAGGGTCTGACTTTTTGTGACGATGGGGGGGGGCGGTCAAAAATCGTCCAAAATCGCGTGACGTCATTTATGGACTGCCCCTTACCACGGCAACATTCGGGCACAAAAAGGCATCCAAGTGTTCGCGTCCCTGGCTGGCTATTGTCTCTTTCGTGTGCACACGTACACTACAAATATTTACTTTCCAGCGTCAACTATTTCTTTTGTATCATAAACAAGCAATAATGCATATAGTATAATAGACAATATATCAATGATATGCACTTACTTTTCACACCAATGGTTGTACATCATAGATGTGCAATGGCTTACTGAGCGACCCTCTGTTTAGGTACTGTACCACGTTATGATCCACCATCTCAAATCTTTGCTTCGATTTGAGGATTGGTTTTCAGGAACGCATCCTGGGGTGTAAACCGGGGTCTGCCTGTAGATTATTACTGACTGCAGGACGTCAATCCACTAGAGGATGAATGCCTGCCCACCCTACGTCGATAGTCGCAATGATCTGACGACATCTCACCATGGAGGGTCACTGAAGAGAGCCATCAGGACCTGTTCTACAGATTTCACTCGCATCTGACGTTCACCGTATCCTGGAAACAAACTCGGATCACAGCACCAGAGTGCACTGCGCTGTCCACCGTGCCACCACTCGGCAGTTATCGTACACTTTGACGAAATTGTTTTTTTTTTATCAACTTCATCACAGGCGACACTCATTTAAATTTCTCTACGTAAACCGGGGGAAGAAGAAAAATAAATTACCGACTGAAAGATGGTCCGGAGCAATGAAGTTTTATTTTTAAAGATCCACCTGCCAATCTTGATCAAAATTAGGGTCACGCCTATTGTAAATTCGTGCCGCTCGTACCCGTTTGGCCACATTGATACTGCGGTGTCCACAAGTCACAACACATTTTGCAGAGTATCGCCGGTCTCTGTAAAGGGTGCAACCCTCGTGTTTTCCTGAGGGCCGGTGGCTATGGTAACCAGGAGAATTGTTTTGATTGATCTCCCTCCTCCCCGCAGCGGTTCGATGCATTTTCACAATTTGGGCGTCGCAATTCAAAAAATGGGAATTTTTTTTGCGTCGTTTTATGACCTTATTTGCTTCGTTTCTCATTTATTATTTGCACTGGTTTATGTTTTTTGTTACTTTTAGCATAAATGTAAAATTAGCACGTGATTTCCATAAACTGGTGTTTTCTTTACGCATACACAACTTAGCGAGTTTCGTGACGGTGTAAGAATCAGTATTAATCAACGAACTGATGCCTTATTATATGAGCCAGCAAAGGGGCTCTTGCCTGGTTTCAAAAGCCTCTGTTCTGTTGACAATCCACGAGGAGAGACGAGATACTTTGTCGGTGCCACCTGAGGTGGCAATTCTTGATGTGGCCAGCAACAGTGAATTACGCGATGTCCATTGGAAGTGAGTGGGGGAGGGTTATCGAATAAATTTGATCAGCGATTATCCGGCTTTTCCATTATTATCTGCCGGTCCCAGGCCAATCCGGGGAAAACGGCAAAACCGCTCCAAAGGTGATCGGTACCATGTGTGTGACAAAAAAGTAGTCATGCTTGATTTCAGTGTCAAATATTTTCTACAGTACATTATACACTACTTACAATTTAATGAAAATACTGCGCGTGTATATGTATCACCCCATGCAAGTTCGGTATAATAAATACAGTAACTTTTCAAAGTAGGATGTTTATTTTTGCCTAATTGTTTGCTTATTTATGGCAATCTCACATAGTAAACACATTTAAAACATTAAAAAAACATGTAACAACACCAGAAAATATGTCACTACAAGAATGTACGAAAAAATTATCTGTTTTATTTAATGATGTAATTATCCGGCGTATTTGAAAATCTGGAGCCCACTCCCCCCCTCCCCGAAGCCACCGGATACTTGACGATCTACTGTAATTTACTCTTATTCGCCATTAAAATAGATTTGTTCAATTTTGACTTAGAGCTTTCGTGACTGCAGGAATTCATTTTCTTGGTTCTTTCGGTAAAGTCACGTAGAAAGAAAATAAAATGAACATAAAAAAAGAAAAAATAATAAAATGTAATAACATTTAAAATAAAAATAATAAATTGTTTCTGGTCTGTCCCATGGACCGAACGAGGAGGCACATCCTCACCCAACTCTGGCTTTTACAAAGCGCCATCCATCACATCATGGATGCACGGGACGCGTTACGTGCATTTTCAACTGCAGCAGTTTTTTTTTCCACGGGCATTCAAATTACACATTTACATTTCAAGGGCCCTTTTGTCACAGCCCACGTGTGTGTGTGTGTTTGGTCTTGCTGCTAAGAAGACAATGAAACTGTCTTGCCACACAGTTCATGTTTCTTCCTCTGTTGAGTTGAGGGAAATGTGAGGTCGCAGTCGGAGCGTGCGCGTGCAGTTGCTATTCCACCGCCACCCCCACCACCCGCAACACCGAGGTAGAAACATAAACGTGGACGTGTCATCGGCAGAAGAACGTCTTTTAAAATACCACAAGAGAGGGAAATACTTACGGGGAAATCTTAAAACGTGTGTTTGCTTTGTTTGTTGGCGGTAGTGGCTTTTTCGCACAGGCAGCAAAAAAAACGCGTCGTCAATGATGGAGTGAAAAACCCCGCAAATATTTCAACAATATTTAATAGGCAATGTTTCGTGCAGTGGCCCTTCTTAATAGCAGACCGATGCATTTATTGCTTTTTAGGGCAACCTTAATGACCGTCTGCTACATCTTTACGAGTTGTTTTGAGTGGTTGTATTATAATGATGATTAATTATAATTAGCATTCAACTGACACAAAATAAAACCGGGACATTTTTTTTAACGTCCTGGGAAGACTTACAGATATTTTTTTTTGAAAGGCGGCCTATTTCTCAGGACCTCGAATTAAAAAAAGAATAGAGAGCACGTGCTAGGAAAACCGTCGCCCAGCATTGGATTGACAGAGGCACACACAACGCGTGGCCGGCGTGTAACGACGGGTCTGAATGAGCCCGCTGACATTCAACGCGTATCGTACACATCTACTGCCATCCCTCCCCCCACCCTCCCCTCCGCATTTGCCTCTACAAATATCCAAGCCCTATAGCATTTGACAAAGAATTGGGGGGGGGGGGGTTTCTTCTTCTTTTTCTCGTCTGAGCCATAACAGATCAACGTGCTGTGCTGCTGCACGTCTGACTGATACATTCTAAACAACCACCCACGCACCGTTGTCAGGCGAGCACGCGTCTTCCACGTCATCTTTCGAGACGGGTTTTTCTTCATTGTGAGCGCGTCTCGCGTGTGCTCGCGCCACGCGCTGGGGGCGTGCGTTGCCCCGTCCCCACGAAGTTGCGTTTTGGCCGACGGTTTGATTCCACGGCCTCCGTAGATGTCACCTGGGTGATGCCGTTGGTGTGGATTCCATGAGGTTGCAATAACAAACACCTGGCGAGCCCGTTTTATCACCTGTAAGACAAGCGCCGGCTGGCTACGATTAATACACGTACAGTGTGGTGTTGTTATTATTATTATTGCTACTACTACTAAGCCTCTAACCGATGTCGTCAGATCTCGGAACGCTAAGCAGGTGTTGAGCCTGGCTAGTGCTTGGATGAGCGAGCACCACACGTGGCAGGTTTTGATTCGGCTGTTGTGGTGCTACGTGGTGGACAGCAGAGCAGAAGCCGTCATTGTACCGTACTTCTATGATCCCACATCCATGCTCACCGCCTTTACCAAGCCGCACCGAGCAGCGTGGTGAAATATGGTCAATCAACCCCCCAACGACCACACCGGTGTGGAAGAAGCTCTAGTCGAACAGTGGATCGACAAAGGAGCTGCACGTGTGTGAATGTGCGCGCGGCGTATTCATTTGCTTTACAGTTCCCAGACGCAGTGTTTTGTTCACGTAGGCTTGGACATTGCTCATGGTGTGGTGTTGCGGTTTTTGTGTGAGGCTTCTGTTTGGGTTAACCTCCCGCCATTTAACCCCCATTGGTCCAGTGGTTTCTCGACGTGAATTCTCCAAATCTCAAACCGATATCGGAAGCTAAGCAGGATGTATAGCCTGGTTCGTATTTTTGATTGTAAGCTGTGGCAGGTGTTCATCTTCTTGGTTCTTTCGGTAAAGTCACGTAGAAGGGAATAGACACTCCAAGCCTGGGGCGTGTCATTCAGACGCTGTCTTCTCGACAGACCTGTTTCTTCACCTGAGGACGGCTGCTTGCGTTGTGGCCGAAACGTCGTGATAATTATTTTATTATGTTTTATTTTTTATTATTTTATTACTTCCCTTCTACGTGACTTTACCGAAAGAACCAAGAAGATTAATCCCTGCAGTCACGAAAGCTTTAAATCGAAATTTTATTATGTTTTATTTTTATTATTTTATTACTTCCCTTCTACGTGACTTTACCGAAAGAACCAAGAAGATTAATCCCTGCAGTCACGAAAGCTTTAAATCGAAATTTTATTATGTTTTATTTTTATTATTTTATTACTTCCCTTCTACGTGACTTTACCGAAAGAACCAAGAAGATGAATCCCTGCAGTCACGAAAGCTTTAAATCGAAACTGTAGCAGGTGATTTGGCCAGGAGGTGACAGGACATTTGCAGATTCTTCGGGGTGATCAGTGAGCATGGGTTTACTCCATGTCCTCCGGTTGCTTTCCACATGAAGCCAAACACTTGTCAATGGAATTGGCCAAACATCCCAATGCAACACCCTCGTGAAAGAAAAAAAAACGTCTTGAGGTTCTGTGAGAGACTTTTATTGTTTTTAACCTTCGGCTAGATCCGTGTTGGTGGGATGCTTCTGTGGTATAATCGTTCATACACTGTACTCGCAATCCAGAGGTCGCAGGGATGTCCTCCCGGGAGCGGCAGTTGAAACAATGGGAACGTTTCTTAAATTCCACCACCTCTGTCCACCCAAACAGGATGAATGTATCCTCCACAGTTGGTCGATGGGCAGGTCACGTGTGGTGGCGGGATTTGTGGGTACTCCCATCTCTTCAAAGGCGTCTGGCCAACGTTGAAGAGTAGCAAAAAAACCCTCTAGAGGGATGATCTTTTGTCAGCGGTGGCATGAACAAGAAATTGCAGGGCTGCACCTTTACCTTAGCTGGGTTGGCATGCAAGAGGATCTTGGTTCCTTTGGAGACAGAGTTTTCATTGCCAGTTAGAATTTTGCAGGTGGTGCCGTGGGGGTGGAGATCTGCGTCAATTTACAAAAGTTTCAAATGCAGTTGCTCAAACGTGAGACTCGTAGTGCAGCCACCGATCAACGCGCAGTAATTCTAGATTTGAAGCTTTCGTGACTGCAAGGAATCATCTTCTTAGGTTTTTTCGGTAAAGTCACGTAGAAAGTAAAATAAAATAAAAATAAAAACAAAAATCACGACGTTTCGGAGGCAACACAAGTCTCCGTCATCAGGTGGGACCGTCACAGCCAGATTAGCTGTATCAAGTGAGGCAATGATTCAAGATGTAATCCCTTAAAAGCGAGTTGAGGGGGGAGGGAGAGGGAGGGGGGAGCTCATCAGACTATGGTAGCCAATGAAAGGAACGTATCGGGAGGGAGGGGGGGCGAGGCCAAAAGGGTGGGCGATGGACGTGGAAGCGCTTGTGCGCTTCCACGCAGTAAACCTGGAGGGCATCATTTGAGCGGCGATAATTACACGCCATGGAGTATGTGTCTGTGTTTACAGATGTAATGAAAACTGTGCATATTGCTCACGTGCATTTTTGCCAGACTGTAAACAAATGCAGCTTGTCTTGCCGTATTCTACACAATGTTTTTTTTGCAGTGTTTTTTATCTCCTCGTTTTAAATACTACAAAAAAAGATAATTACATTTTATACACACAAAAGCGGTACTGCATGGGGGTAACCCGAGATCACAGGGCAGCTCAAAAGCACGTCTGTGTCCAGGGCAGTTGAGAATGTTGTTGACTGCAGGAGGTTGGTTTGGCCAGCGTTCAACGCAAAGCATTGCCTTTTCAAAGGGCACATTTCCAACCGGCCACCATTAATCAGAGATATTGCTTTTTTTTACAACAGCACTCCTACGAGATAGCGGCACTTCTGTGAGATGCCTGAGATTCTGAGCTCGCGCGACGATGACGACGAGGACGCTCGATCCACCACTGCCCCCACGGTTGTCCATCATCACACGCCCTCGCGCGAGCTTGCCGTCTCACCGGCGCAGGCGTTTGTGTTTATGCAGCGCCTCCTGCGTATATGCGTTGGTCCGTACAGTCGGTGTAAGAGTCACGCTCTGAGGATTGTTATTTTTTTTGTCATTAAATGTGTAATGAATCACCGCCGATGACGTATGGATTATAAATAATGGGAACGAGGGATTTAAAAGTGAGCAAAGAAGCAGGGAGAAGTGTGTGGCGCGTGCTTGGAATTGCTCCAAAACAGGAAGAGGAATGCACGGTATGTAGAATAATACCCAAGTTACAGCCATCATATTGACTGCGAGGAAAAATAAAAAGCCTCGGGCGGGACTCAACGCAAGAAAGGGTGATGATGGCTGGCGCTCACTTACATGCCATATTCCGAAAGCAGGGATGAGTTGATCCACAGTTCAGCTGCAGCGTCGACAAGGAAAGTGCTCATTTCACCGACCCCGGAAAGGCACATTGGCGCTGGCAACAACCCACCAAGCGTGCATACGTCGCAATTGAATTGGGCCCCAACGGCCCATTGGGGACCAGGTGTTTGGACAAGGCAGACAAGAGGGCCCCCGTTTGAAATCCCTCTCACCAGGGCAGCCCCGTGCCAGCCACGCCACCGCACCGTGACGGATGGGCTGGCTCGGTTGACCTTGGCTGGAAATTGAACCCCGCCGTTGGGGTTCCTGCTGCTCGACCAAATGAGCTGCAGTGCATCGCAGCTCATCGTGTTCATCATTACGGCAATATTTGTGTGATGAGCGTCACGCCTCCTCCCCCACTCTCTTCGTTATTGAAATGCTGGGGGGGGGGGGGTTCTTCAAAAGTGCGTAGGACTTTGCCCAATGCACAATTCCTCATTATGTCTCCACGACCTCGTTCAATTCATTCGTAATTAACTGTAGCCCAGTGTCGTGTAGATATGAAAAAAAATTGAAGTCGAATTTAACAATGAAAGCAACATTCCGATGTGTCAAACGAATGACGTTTGTAATCAGTGTATACTGTATCACCTGCTGTGACATTTGTATCAGACACATGGACACTGACAAAGAATATGGAACAAAAGCTGAAAAGGGCACAAAGAAGCAATCGAGGTGCATGCTTAGAATTGAGAGACTGAAAGAGGAACACATGGAATAGAGAACACAAGCATGCTCGTGCCAATTCAAACTGTTAAGAAAAGTAAGCGGAACTTGGCAGCACGTGACGCTGGAAGGGATTATGGCTGACGGTCGAGACTAACGAGAGAGTGGCAGCCCACGAAGGGAACATGGCCTTAGCATCCACCGTGTAGATGGAGCGATGAAATCCGCTCGCGTGCGGTTTCTGGATTGTGTCCCTACAGGATGTATGTAGAACACCTTTCGCGCCGTACATAGCCAACCATGCTAATCGGAGGTGCCTTCATCCAGCAATGGATAGATCTTGGCCGATGATTATGACGTTTCATCCGCTGCTCCGATCGCAAAGAAAAGCGGAACGAAAGCAGCGTTTTTGTTTTGGTTTTTAACAACGTTTCATTGAACAGGCCGGCCCAGGCTGCGTGTGTGGGAAGTAAAACGTGTGGCTGCCAAGAAACCGGGCGAGTGTCCGTTTACGAACGGCAACGTTTCCCCCCCCTTCCCCCCTCTCCCCTTTTTGGATAGACGATACTGCCCGTGAAAGCCTCTCGCTGCCGTTCTGTCGGCGCGCGCGCGTTGCGCTGCATTGTCGCCACCGATCCGCGCTGACGCCCACGTCTGTTGCGGCGGCTTCACTTTTCACAAATGTTCCACCGGGCCCGCGATGAATTTTTCAGGTTGGAAACCCGAGCGGCAGATACGGCGATAAATTAGTGATCACCGTTTGTTTTTTTAAAAGCCTCCCGCATTAAAAAGTGAAATCGACCGCAGAGCCCCCCCCTAAACCATCGATGATAAATATATATATAAATATATATATGTTTATCTGAGTGAATGATTGCGGGGAATGCAGACAGAGGAATACCATAGAACAGGAATACAGCGAAAAATGTTTATTTATTTATTTTCCCAGCGAAGGTTAACTGAGCTATATAAATATTATTCAGAAGCGAGTTCGTCACAAATGATAGCTCAGCGAAGTGGCTTATCGTGTGGATATTTATAGCAGCCGAATAATACAAACGCACGATTCTAAATGTGGAGGGGAAAACCGGAGGACCCGGAGAAAAATCCACGTGAGCACGCGGAGAATGTGCAAACTCCAAATATGCAGGCGTCAAGGGTTGGGATCGAACACCACGACCTCCTGTATACCAGGTGAGGTCGTTAACATCTTGCTACCGTGGTGCCAAAAGCAATGGCAACGCGATTGGAAGGAAACCGGGGGCAGCGGACAACCTTGATAAAGGTGGACTGATGGAGTGCAAGAGGCATGAGGACAGAAGGATGACTTGGTCACATCAGCAGCAGATGGGATATGTTTCGATTTAAAGCTTTCGTGACTGCAGAGATTCATCTTCTTGGTTCTTTCGGTAAAGTCACGTAGAAGGGAAGAAATAAAATAATAAAAATAAAACATAATAAAATAATTCTCACGACGTTTCGGCCACAACGCAAGTAGCCGTCCTCAGGTGAAAACCAGGTCTGTCGAGGCGACAGCGTCACCTGAGGACGGCTACTTGCGTTGTGGCCGAAACGTCGTGAGAATTATTTGATTATGTTTTATTTTTATTATTTTATTTATTCCCTTCTACGTGACTTTACCGAAAGAACCAAGAAGATGGGATATGGTGATGGTGATCGCCAGTAGTGGGGGAGTGCTGCAAGACCGGGAACCCAGAGGCCTACGTAAAGCGGAGAGAGCATGGGAAGAGACACAGGACGTATGGGGGATTAATACGCTTATTCTGGTGTTTTGCGAAATATACCTATATAGTTGACATTGAAAGGTTGTGATAACCAATTTGTGCATTCGGACACTTGTACGATTACAGACGTACATTTGATCCACTTTAAAAACGTAAGGTCATCATCATTAGTTTCATCGTGAAGTGGATTTTTTTAAACTTGAACATTTGAGTCTCGAATTCAAATTTAAATAACTCGGCCACCGTTCTTGCTCGTGTAGAAATGGTTATACCATCACGACACCGAAACGGGGATGGCGATTTCACGCACGTGTCAAGCCGTTGACTCGGTCTGCAAAATAAGCCACATTTTCCAAAACTGTAGATAATTAATTTCAAAGTGACACCCGATGTGTATTATTAGAATGGCCGAGTAAGTTGCGAGGTCACGTTGCTTGTGGGGCACTGCACATCGTGGAATGCGTTTATGGGTCGAGTGATTCACGCGAAGCCCCCCCCACACACACACCACCCCGTTCCTGACGATTCGAAACATTGTCGCGATTCGATGAATCAGAGACTAACAATGTTTTAAAACGTTTACATTGTGGCGAATGATAGCGTCCCTAGCGGCCGCAGGGGGTGACGTGAACGCGATACAACATGTTTAACACGTCGGCTTTCGCGACCAATATCATCCATAAAATCGGTTTTATCATAGGTTAGATCGCGTAAATATTTACAAACAAAAACAATCGGAACACACGGGCTTTCGCGACCAATATCATCCATAAAATCGGTTTTATCTTAGGTTAGATCGCGTAAATATTTACAAACAAAAACAATCGGAACACAAGGGCTTTCGCCACCAATATTATCCATAATTGTGGTTTTTGAGTTAGATTGCACCCACAAACGGCAGGATGTACACTCATAGTGTGCATGCATCATGTTCATGCATAATGTACGCTGATTACCCTATGAATAACCCAACCGGTAAGGATATCCATTGTAACCTATATGCATACATTAACCCGGCCCACTGGCCTTCGCACCTAATTGTCTCACAAGTGACGACATCACATCCATCCCTCTACTTAAGACCGAAAGAGGAGGATTTCTCCACAAAGGTGGCTATTGCCTGATGATGCTGGTTGTAATTACTGGCGAAACGGTCGTACTCGAATTATACTGTAGTAATAGGTTTTTACCCTTTCAACTGATACAACAACTGACACCTTTATACAAGGGATCATGTTTGCAATAACCACAACACAAGCAGTCAAAATGCAAACAGGTGTTGGACCAAATGACGCCAAAAGGCGACTAGGCTCTAAGAAAAGCTGTCTCGGGTGTGGACCAATCAACTTCAAGGACAGTGCATATCATTATTATTATCAGAGTTGTTTCTTTCTGTTTGCATTTTGACTGCTTGTGTTGTGGTTATTGCAAACATGATCCCTTGTATAAAGGTGTCAGTTTTTGTACCAGTTGAAAGGGTAAAAACCTATTACTATATTTTGCTACTGGTAAAGGAGGTGTCTCATAGTGTCGAATTATACTCTTTGGATCTTTCGGTAAAGTCACGTAGATAGAACAAAAAATATTTTCTACCGAAATAACCAAAGAGTATGGATCCCTGCAGTCACGAATACTTGAAATCGAAATCGTACTCGAATTGTAAATGTTGTGGGTTTACTCTCCAACACACCGGTGTTGCTGTACTAGTAACGAATTGGCACATTTTGTTTTACGTGACAAACCTTACTCGTTGGCTGTGTCGGGGTTGTGGCGAGTTTAACGACACATTTATTTATTTACGCGATCTAACCCAAAAACCTCTTATGGATAAACAAAAACACATTGCTTCTTACGAGCTGGCTGTTCGATGCATTATCGTGAGCTGAAGCCTCAATATTAATCGATTGAATACGTGCAGCATCCTACCCCTAGAACGAACGTGTATCGGTTTTCGTCGAAGTTTGAACTTTTTGCGCCTTCATTTCGCCCCGCCTATTTCCCCCCCCCACCCGCCCAGTTTCGCGTTCCCAGTCCCTGGCGTCCACAATGCGCCCTCCCTCGCTCCCTATCCCCCCCCATCCGGTTCCCCCCCCAACCCCCCCTCTGTGACTTATATAGCCTCCTGGGATCTCTCCCACTTCCGTATACATTTTCCTGCAGTGGTGTTCACACCTGATGATGATTGCTTGTGTTGCAATCGAAACGTCGTGATTTTATTTTATTTATTTTTTATCTTTTATTTTTCTTTTATTTTTATTTATAAATTTCTTTACCGACGTGACTTTACCGAAAGAACCAAGAGTATTTCGCTTCCAAGATTAAAAAGTGATGAGAAAACTTGCTCACCGCACACTCATCCAAGCAGGTGATACATTTGTGAGCATATTACCTGCTGGGAATGTGCCAGCTTGAAGCTTCCCATCACCTTCCCTGTGATTAGCAGCCTCTGATGAGGTTGAGTGGTGCACTTCTAATGCCGTGAACAACTGCGATGAAAGCTCAGTGCGTAGTCACTCCGGGTGCCGTGCTCTTGCAAGTGAAGTAACCATTTGCCATTATCTGACCAGGATATTCCATTTTCCGAGCCACAATTTTGGAGAAACTGTTCAATATATCACTGAATTAGTGGCAGAGCGTTTTTTCGTGATTAATTTATACAAATCGCAGCACCTACTACGGTGAAGGTTCATGTACGCATCTTTTGAGCCTTTGGCGACCTGAGTTCATTCCCTGGCCAGGATGAACATCAGTGGCAAATAATATCCAAACTGGTCTTGGTCACCGCTCTTGTTGCTGCACTAACCCGCACTGACCAGCGTGGTGAAGTATGGTCAAACAAGCCCCCCCCCCCCCCAATAACTGACACGGTGTGGGAATGCCTTGATCCCATAGTGGATTTATTGTTTAACACTGCATGGCATATTACAGCTAACAATCCTGTAACGGTGATACATCAACAGCGCGTGTTAATAATTATTTTAATATGTGGAGGTATAGGTTGGGTTTGTTTCAGCTTTTGACTGAGTTGACCTAGGAGTGATCCAAGACCCGTTCAGATAACACTAGCCATGGGCGGGAATGAACTCAGGTTTGTTGGGTTTGTAACACAGTGCGCGAATTGCTGCCTTACCAATCCCCAAATAATGTACACAGACATACGTACGGATGGGAATACCGGACTGGACTTCCTAAGTTTCTCGTGACATTCCTGCGTTATGCCCTTTGCCCTGGTTCCTTTCAGTTGACGGGTTTGTATGTCACTGGCTCAGAGGATGCAGGTTGCTCTGGCGCATCTGACCGTGGCTTTGCCTGGCTGGCAGTGGCACCGGTGGGATATCCGCGCATATCCGGCTGCACTTTCCCCCCAAAGAGCAGTGAGAGGGCAATATAACGCACACGTGTAAGATTTCTGAATAGAAATGGCTGTAATAAACGGTGCGTAAAGTTTTTAAAAGTAAGTGAAAATACAGAATGAGAAAGCTGAGATATAGTCTTTGAGATAAAGTATGAAGTTATACATGTAAGTTGCATATATATGATATATGTGAATATACATTACATACAATGGGAGGGAGCAGTGGGGCAGCAGTTCGTGCACCGCACTCTGAAACCCAACAACCCGAGTCAAACATCAACGACGATTGGTTATCTGAACCAGCCCTCGGTGTCTCCTGCCCACCCCACTTCACTAACCCACACTGACAAATGTGGTGAAGTATGCTGCAACAACTCCCTGGCCATCCAGCAGTGGACTGATAACGCTGTAAAAAAAACTATTATTTTAATATACAATGGATGTAGAAAGTTGAGTCTCTTGTAGTCGGATTTGCGATCCTTTTGATGGCATTACCAAGAGCAGGTTTATTGTACACTGGTGACATACATGTGCAAATTATGTGCAAGAAGAGACATTTGTTCAGATTCTCAGTGGCTGTTGTCCCAGTGTATGTGTGCCAGTCATTGTCCCTATGTCTGTCATGTCCTTCACTGGTCTTCTATGTTCTGTTGCTTTGGTTTTTTTCCCCTTCTGTCTTTTTCCTTTACTTTTTGGTCTCAGTGATTTAATATTTTCGTCGTTTATGTAAGGCGCTTTCAAAATGCAGTGGCATTTAAATTGCCAAAGAAATGCAAATCGTTTTTGGTAAAAGGAATATTTGCTACAGCAGATGATATTCAAATGCGGCCAATTTATAAACCGTGACTCCCAACACGATGCACATAGCCGGCCCTCCGCTTTTGCGGATAACATCACGGGATTTTTTTACCACCCTTTGTGAAGCAGGCAGCGGCGTGTATATATATATTTTCCAGTTAATAAGACCCCACGGTATTAACCAGGGTCAGCTGACCAGCTCAAACACCTAACACCTCTTCAACGAGCAGCCCAATGCACTACTGTCGCCTCTTTGCGAGATGTGTACGGTGAGTTTACTGACTGCGGAATTTAAACTGCCAATCTACCCGGGCACTTTGTAAACCTCCGCTGTGTATGTGGACGTTTGTGCTTCATAGAAGACGGTGGCGGTTTTCATTTTATAGCTTTCTCTCGCTGCAAATAACTGCACTTTGTGCGTGTGGTGGTAAAGAGAAATGTAGCAGATTGTGCCTTGTCGCCAGAGCGAACTTGAACCTTGCCACTGCGGGTAATTAACGCCCTTCGAAAGAACTCCGATGGAAAAATGCACGCAACAGGTTTATGAGCATTAAAGGATTAGGGTTTTAAAATTTCATTTTATCTGACAGCAGGGGATCAAAAAGGGCTGTTGTTTACTTTCAGCAATGATACCGCACGCTCAAAGGTGATTGCAGGATAGCGAAACGAGCAATTGTGAACGTAGAATCCATGCTCCCATCATGCCTTGCACGTGACATGACGTCGCTATACCCGCATGCACATCACACATTTTTGCTGTCTGGAAATCACATCGCGCGTGTCATAAATACCGTTGTTTATTTCCAGATTGCGCGCAGTTTTCCCGTCTTGAGTCTCTCGCCATCGTGTAAATATTTGCCTTTGCTCACCTGTTGTGACACCTAGCAAACGGGCGTTTTGCTCTCCACAGGACTGAGAAAATGAAGCGCAACTGAACCGAATGGACGCCTCGACGGGAACTTTGAATCCTCCCAAAAGTGGCATGGAGGGCGTGGAGTTGAGGGTGAACGAGCTATCGGAGCTCTACGAGAGGTCGGTGAACCGCGACGTCACCTCGGAGGACACCGACTCCGTCGCCGCCGGAGGAGGAGGGGGACCGACGCAGAGTGCGCGCATCTTCAGAATCGGGATTTTGTTCCTGCAGCAAACGGTGAGAAAGTTTCTGCTCCATTAACAACAACAACAGCAACGAAAGGTAGACAGTTTCTCAACAAATGTACAGCAGGGTATAAACTTCCACATGATGATGATACGCCACTTCGTTGAGCTATCATTTGTGGCCAGGCCGCTTCTGAAAATGAGCTATACAGCTCAGTGGGCCTTACCTGGTAAAAGAAAAAATAGCTTAGTTTGTATTTTATACCAACGTACATACACCCCGGGGTGTAGCGGTGGTGCAACGATTAGCGTACCGCGCGATGAACACTGCCGACCTGTGTCTGAATCCCCAGTCACAGCTCACATTGACGGCGAGTGGTGTCAGAACCCATCCTGGGCCCCTCCTTTTACAAACCCATACTGACCAGTGTGTCGTGAAGTATGATCACACACATTCTCCACGACTTAGCACACAGTGTGGAGAGGACTTTGTCCATTTCATTAGTGGAATGAATGGCAAAGGCCTGTAAATTATAATTATTTAACACGTCTATTGCGTGCTAGCACGTGCACACTCGCCGTGCGAGTGCAGAGACAAAGGTCCCCCATATAGCCTTTCACAGACTGCCAGGGCAAGTGCTTGTGAGCGAGCACCTAACGAAGGCCTCCACACGTCACACGAGGGGCGTGGGTGAGCAACACTTTCTCCGGCAGGCCGAGTTCGATTCCCGCCCGCAGCCAACATCAATGACCTTGTTCTGTGGGCCCAGCACCAGTTAACATCGCTGACGGTGTTCGCTGGTCTTGGGCCTCCCGTAGGTCGACTCAGCCAGAAATTAGTAAACTGGTTCGGCGTTTAAACACGCGAGCGCGCCCACTTGCTTGCACCGTGAATACGTCTGTGCGCATTAAACCCACACACATCGGCAAACGCTATAACATCATCAGTCTCTGCCTCATACAGGCCTGTGTTGTGATCGCTAACTCAAGTTTTTTTGCAAACAACAGTGCTGTAATGTGCCATAAAGTAAAAATAATAATATAAAAAGCTATTATGCGTTCCCTGCTGTCACGGGCCCCGAGTAATTTTTCACAATTGTGGGGACGGCGGGGGGGAGGGCGGACATTGGTTTAGGCGCTAGGAGCTGACTTTTGGGAATCTCAGGGAAATCAGGGCACTCCCCAACCTCATGCACGTGCGCACACCTCCGGTTGAGGTGTCCTGCGGTAAAAACGGATCTGTTCCTCCGGCGGTGCCATAATTGCAATCGTTGTAACCACCCTACTTCCTCGTGGGGAATTTTTTGTCTTGTTTAAATTGCCCGTTATTGAAATGGGGCTTCGTTCGTTGTTGATTTAGTGTAATAATTGATTACGCAGTCATTTAGGGCCCCCCCCCACCCCCGATGTATTGAACACCTTTTGGAGTTAATTGCGTCTTTTATTTACCGCGTCGCGAGCGTAAGACAGCCGCTGTCCTTGCGGACAAGGTCACGGCGGTGCTTTTTATTCTTATAAATTTGCGTTCTTAAAAAAAATAACAAAAAATACGAGCAGCTGGGCAATGGCCACAACTGGAATGGGTTCTATCATATCGTGTAATTTGAGCAATTTCTCCCTCCACCCCCACCCCCAAAACGAATTTATTACGTGCAAAATCTGCGCTGATGTGCTCGTGGGTAGCTGATTATCTCCTTAAGTGACTTTTTTATATCACAGTTGCTGAGCAAATGCCCCGAAGCCAAAAATGCCAAGCGGCCAACAACAAACAGCGCAGGCCTTTCTGTAAATATGTAAGAAGAAGAAGCCTCCGTGCAAATCGCGCACCCCATCAATTCTCGAGATGCGCCTGCCATCTATAAATGAATTTGCGCCGGAGAAAACTGTTGCACGAATGCGATCCGCAAAAACGATGCAACCTCCGCAGTCGAAGTGTTGGCTTGCAGACAGTGGCATAACACGCACTTTAATTTCGTTTTCTGTAATACCAACAGACACCCAATTAGCATCGCCTCAAGAAGCCACCGTAACTGTTCGACATGAGCTGCGGTTGACACGCCGCTTTCCCATGCCCCCCTTAACGCCACGTGTTCATTAAGTCCCTGGGATAATGCAGAATAAATATTTCATTCTGACATGTATGGATTTTTTCCCCCCCTCGCTAAAACAGTGCTCCCTTTCTCTCTTACTCTTTGTCATCCTTTCTTACAAAGCTCTCTTGGCTGCCAAGCGCCTGGTTTTTTGTCTGGTTAAACATCAGCCCGACGTTTTTATTTTTCATGAATCTACCTGCTCACCACTTGCCTCCCTACACGACCGGTGCGAGTGTGCGTCTATCCGTGCCGTCACCTCTGCTGGTTTTTCACTGGGCCCTTGTTCCTGTCTGCTCTTATACATCATTGCACATGCGCGCACACACGCACGCGTGAGCGTGTTTGGGTTTGTGCGTGTGCGGATGAGTGCACGCGTGCGTGTGCTTGTGTGCGGAGCCGTGCTTTTAGCGTTCATAGCACTGAGCCTGTGCGCCCATTGACCCAGATTTTATTGCTGTCGAGGCGCTGTACTATTGCCTATTTGTACCTGCCCCCTGGTATGGACTTCCCCGAAGTTGACTCGCCTTAAAGTTATTGTCCAGTTTGGTGTGTGCCAACACCAGCACTGGGGAGATAAAGGCATCCCTACAGCCTCCTTGTAAGTGGTGCCAGTCTTAACATGCACTCACAAGCTGTGATACTATACAACTCTAAGTGGAACATTTGTCTGTGTGTGCCTGTATGTACGTGTATGTATCGGGGGAGCGGTAGTGTAAGCGGTTAGCGAGCTGAGCTACGAACCCGCGACCCAAATTTTGATTCCCGCTCACGGTCGACACCAGTGACGATTACCTAAACCGGTCCTGGACCTCCCCTAGGTCGACTCAGCCTCAAACGAGTACCTGGTGCGGTGTGTAAACATTGCCACTGGGAGACAAAGGCGGCCAGGCATGTGCCGTGCCAGCCTTCATAGGTGCTACTCGCTAACAGCGCTTGGCCCAACAGTCTGTTGATGCTATATGGGAGATCTTTGTACTTGTGTAATAAAGGACTCTTAGGCGATGTTGGTCTCCGTCTGTCCTTTATTGGGTTCTTGTCTCGCACCCCGCGATGTCCCCGGTCGGACCCGCACCTCTTCCGTCGCGTGCCCTCCGCACGCCGTTCGAGTCCTCCGCTCTCTCTGCAGCCACACCGCTGCCCGTGTGCCCCGCACACTCTGCAGCCACTCCGCTGCTCCACGTACACCGCTGGCCGACGGTGCCGTGACTCCGACCACGTGGCAATTCGTGCCACCCCTCCGCCAGCACCCTGCGTGGCTCCTTCTATCTTTACTCTCTCTCGACTCCCGATCCCCTTCCGGGTCTCACCCTATATCCTCCTCCTCACGTGACCCTGACTCCTCCTCCTCTTCACGTGACCCGGACTCCGCCCCCACTCACCCCGCCGACCAGGCTCCGCCTCCCCTATACTCCGGGCCGTGTGAGTGGTGCGGAGGCAGCGCCCACCCTGTCCTTGCTCGCATTACACTTGTGTATGTGTGGGTGAGTGTGCCTGTGTGCCTGCAGTGGAGAGTGGTGGTGTAGTGGTTTAGGGCTAATATTACTGCCCAGTAATATCAGTACCGGTCGGGGACCTCCCCTAAGTCAGTTGACTCAGCCTTAAATGAGTGCCTGGTGTGCTGCATAAACGTAATCATTTCCTGTCCAAGCGTAAACTCCTTTGATAAACTCTGGAAATTTGAGGGGTACTGCATGTGAGGCACGTGATAATAAATTGTAAAATAAAGATGGGATCAGCACTTGGGAGAAAAGGGCGGCCAGGGGTGGTACTTGACAACACCAACCCCCATTGTGCGCCATGGCGGCCTACATAGGCGCTCGCTAACAGAACTTTTCCCAACAGCCTCTGTAAACTGCACATGGTATATTTTATTCCTTTTCTAAGCTGAGCCAGCGCAGGGAGGGGGGGGGGGAGATCCTCTAAGTTGTTTTCCACTAGCTATTTGAGCCAGAATTATCTTGATAACGCTGACCTCACAAGACATCTGAAGTTGGAAAGGAGTCAGGCACGGGCGGGCCTAATGATGCCTTTGTTACGTGTGATGCTAGCGGCACAGCTCGGCTTCTGCAGTGGAAAAAAAACAACTCCGTGTGGCTCCTGTGCTGGGCTCAACACGGCCCCGGCATGGCCTGGTTTGTACGGTGGTGCAAAAGAGTTTTTTTGCGTTTTAACGTATTTGTCCACCTGTGTGCGTGCCCGTTTGTGCCCGTGTGTGACCGCACGCGCGTTCGCCCGCGTCTGTGGGGGACGCTGAGCAGAAGTGCCTTCTCCTGGAACCGGGGCTACCCGTGCGCGTCGCCAAGCAGGCCGTGGTGCAGGGCCTGGCGCAGGCTCCTCCGGACGAGCTCAACTACGGCCTCTTCCTCCCGGCGAGCCGCGGACGCGTCGGAAAGTTCCTGGACGAGGAGCGGCTGTTGGGAGATTACCCACCCCCGGACGACTCACCCGTGCCCTACCTCGAGGTATTCCCCTCCGTTGTGATATGGGAAAGCGGGGGAGGAAAATGTCAACGGAGGTTTAATTCTGGGGTTTTTGTTGTGAACGGCTTGAGACTACTTAAAAAGCTGGTTTTAATCGCATGCAGCCGAAACCCGGACTTGAATTCAAAATTTCAGAAGTGCCTGGGAGGCACTCTGACCCCTGTGCCGTGCCGAATCGCAAACTCTCAGTCTTGTGATGAAACAATCTGTCCTCGCTCCTGCCCACAAGCTAAATTCAATGCTCCATCTCCATTGTGGTCATCCTCTTGGACTTGTTCCCCCCCTGTGACTGCCACGCCATCATTAGTCTCGACCGCTGGCCATCGTTTCTTCTCGCTACCAGTCCCAGCCAAGCCCACTTACTTTCATGAAGTCAATGTATTGTCTAACTTGCGTAGGTCCTCGGATCCATATCTTCATATTTCTGTCTCTAGATTCATTAATATTTCATTTTATCTGTAGATACAGGGCAGAAGGTGCATGGATTTGATAATTTAATTTGTTAACAAACTGCTTGTGTGTGAGGTCAGCTTCATTGGACCAACTTGTGCCAAACAGATTTGATCGCCATTCCTCTTAACACTGCGCCACCATCCCTTTTCCCTAACACCACGCAACCACACCTTATCATTCACACCAACAGACAAAGATCCATCTTATAGCCATAGCAGACTTTTTGGGGACAAGTGCTGTTCGCGAGCACCTATGAAGGCCGGCAAGATTACACGAGGGGGTGGGTGGCCAGCACAATGCCTTTGTCTCCCTAGTGGCGGTATTTACACATCGCACCCATGTGCTCATTAGAGGCTGAGTCGACCTATGGGAGGTCCAGGACCGGTTCAGATAATCATCACTGGTGTTGGCCGTGAGCAGGAATCAAACACAGGTCACCGGATTCATAGCGGAGCACGCTAACCGCTACACTACCAGACAAAGATCCCCCTTATAGCCATAACAAACTTTTTAGAACAAGTGCTATTAGCGAGCACCTATGAAGGCCGGCACGGTTACACGAGGGGGGGGGGGGGGGGTGGCCAGCACCACGCCCGACCCCCTTTGTCTCCCCACTACCAAACACACAAATATATACACGCATACACACACCCATAGACTCCACCGCTTAATGAAGGCCTCTATAATCATCGTGGTTGGTGTTTGGCACATTTGACGAGCCTGGGTGGTTTATCGCAATAAAGTATGACACCTCGTTGGGTTCATAATCTCCTTTCAGCGATTGGAAAGTGAATTATGAGCAGGACAATGTTAGCTGGCGATCGCGTGAGTGGATTTTTTTGTTAATGTTTCAAAAATGCCTTTATTTAAAATGTTATTTATGTATCGCACCGCATATGGTGACAATTACAGTATCGGATCGCATTCATGTGAAGATGTACGTGCAGAACGAACGATAACAATGTAAATCAATGATTAATGATGTCCTTGCTCTATGATACGGATCTCCCGCGCAAATAAGGTAGTGCATTTCATTCGGTGGTAACATTATTTATTGAAATAATTTAAATTATTTGTTACAAGGTGTGTGTGTGTGTGCAGTGCGGGCATCCATTTACCTGTGCAAACAGCATAGGTCCACTTGTTGTGTATGGTTGCTTGTGGTTTTGTGTGTGCTCATTGCTTGGAGCCTATGCGTGTGTTTGTCTTGTGTGTGCATGCGTGTCTTTGCGTATGCGCGTGTGTGTGTGCACATCTTGCTTTGTGTGTGTATACGTGTGTATATCTTTCTATTGTGTATGTGTAAACATGTGCTTTTTACCTTTGAGGAGTTCGATTCCCGCTCACGGCCGGCACCAGTGACGATTATCTGAACCGGTCATGGGCCTCCCCTAGGTTGACTCAGCATCAAATTAGTACCTGGTGCAGTGTGTAAACGTGACCACTAGGGAGACAAAGGCGGCCAGGCGTGATGATGGCCACCCACCCTCTCGTGTGCTGTGCCGGCCTTCATAGGTGCTCGCTAACAGCACTTGCCCCCAAAAGTCTGTTACGGCCTTACGGGGGATCTTTGCGTTTTGGTCTTATTTTGGTCTTATTTTGTGCGTATTTTTTTTTCAGTTCCGCTACAAGAGACGCTTGTACAAGCAAACAAACGTGGATGAGAAGCTGATTACCAAACTTAATACCAAGGTGGGACTTACCCTGCAAATGTGTGTGTTTTTTTGAATGAAATGTGACTGCTACCCCCGTCCCTCCAAACTCCTCTTCTCCCACCCCTCTTGACGCGTTTACTTCCTATAACCACGGTTGGCTACGTATGGTGCGAAAGAAGTGCAACATACTTGCATACGTAGAGGAAAAGATCGATCAAACCCTGTAAAATCCCAGCAGTCAGATCTGTAAATAAGGACACGCTCACGACCGATAACACCACGGCCGCGTGTTTATTGTTGGAATGTACCAAGCGTCGGAAAAGTGGATTAAGAAAATAAAAAAGAATAACATAACTGATAATAGTTTTTTTACCCTTCTATCTGGCAACAAAACTGACACCTTTTTTACAAGGAGTCATGTTTGCATAGACCACAATACCTGCAGTCGTAATGCAAACAAAAAACAACTCTGATAATGTGCACTGTCCTTGAAGTTGATTGGTCCACACCCGAGACAGCTTTCCTTAGAGCCTAGTCTCACATGGGTTGGACCAGATGACGCCAAAAGGCGTCAGTTTTGTTGCCAGATAGAAGGGTAAAAAAACAATTATCATATTTTTTACTGGCAAATGAGGTTCCAATGGAATAACATAACTGTTAGGGTATGCTCGTCATCCAATATAGACCAACAACAATAACATAATTATGTAATAGCTGCAAGCTTCCTAAACAAATATTCCGATTCTGTATTTGCCAAGCAGCGTAGATACCGGTCGTTTCCCAATGATTTCTGGTCACTTTAAATAATCGGATGACTGAGCCGTGCATTAGAGTTCACCAACCGGGAATCATAGGAACATCTTCGTCTTTAATTAACGCCATGCACATATTTACTCAATGCAACCGTGATTGGAAATTGTGGCGGAGGCACTCCCGTTTGGAGCTTCTCCTAAGCCGTAAAAGCTTCCGTCTGAAATCATAATAATTAATCATTTACAACAACGACAAAAGTGGAAATGATTTTTGCCATTGCCTTAATCAACTTCTTCTCGAGGGAGAATGTAATGGCATGTGGAATGTGTGTACACTCCAAGCAAGGTCTCTCAACACGAGCAAAGACAACCTTATAATAGTGCTCTTACATAAGAACGATTTAATCATCAAATCCCAGGGTCCGGTCATATCTGCTGCTGGTTCCCAGAACCAGAGGTGTGGACTCGAGTCATGTGACTTGGACTCGAGTCAGACTCGAGTCATGAATTTGATGACTTGCGACTCGACTTGGACTTGCATAACAATGACTTTGTCCCACCTATGAGATGTGGACTCGAGTCATGTGACTTGGACTCGAGTCAGACTCGAGTCATGAATTTGATGACTTGCGACTCGACTTGGACTTGCATAACAATGACTTTGTCCCACCTATGAGATGTGGACTCGAGTCATGTGACTTGGACTCGAGTCAGACTCGAGTCATGAATTTGATGACTTGCGACTCGACTTGGACTTGCATAACAATGACTTTGTCCCACCTATGAGATGTGGACTCGAGTCATGTGACTTGGACTCGAGTCAGACTCGAGTCATGAATTTGATGACTTGCGACTCGACTTGGACTTGCATAACAATGACTTTGTCCCACCTATGAGATGTGGACTCGAGTCATGTGACTTGGACTCGAGTCAGACTCGAGTCATGAATTTGATGACTTGCGACTCGACTTGGACTTGCATAACAATGACTTTGTCCCACCTATGAGATGTGGACTCGAGTCATGTGACTTGGACTCGAGTCAGACTCGAGTCATGAATTTGATGACTTGCGACTCGACTTGGACTTGCATAACAATGACTTTGTCCCACCTATGAGATGTGGACTCGAGTCATGTGACTTGGACTCGAGTCAGACTCGAGTCATGAATTTGATGACTTGCGACTCGACTTGGACTTGCATAACAATGACTTTGTCCCACCTATGAGATGTGGACTCGAGTCATGTGACTTGGACTCGAGTCAGACTCGAGTCATGAATTTGATGACTTGCGACTCGACTTGGACTTGCATAACAATGACTTTGTCCCACCTATGAGATGTGGACTCGAGTCATGTGACTTGGACTCGAGTCAGACTCGAGTCATGAATTTGATGACTTGCGACTCGACTTGGACTTGCATAACAATGACTTTGTCCCACCTCTGCCCAGAACACTCACGTCTGTTCCTTTCCGTCGAGTGCTTAATGAGCATGTTATGAAGTCGATTACATGCACCCATCATGATTCGCTAATTTCAAAATAAGTTCTTAGATATTGAAATGCGTCTTCACGATGCGAAAGATATTTAGATACAGAAAGTTCTGCTTATGTTTGCTTTTGCCCATGATGCTCCACAAATATGAATAACGAGTTTGTGGTATGGTGTTGTCACTTTTTGCGTTTAACGAGGTCCCATGGTTGATGTGGAGTGTCCTTGCCAATGAGGTCTGATAAAATCCATCCAACAGCAGTTGTTCAACAAGGCTGACTTTTGCTGATGAGGCCCAGAAGGTCAAAACCTTTCTAGAGTTTGCTCATTTGAACAAATATTGCTCGAAAACATTTGTTTCGAAGGCCAAGGGGCTGACGGACTAAACTAGATTTAGTTTATTGATGTCTCGCTACACATGCCTGATGGGCGCCATCGGCACTCGTGCCATCTATCCCAGAAGCCTCGGCATGAACACATTTCAAACATTATTTCGGTTAGCACATAGGCATTCACGACCGATATTATCCATAATAAAGGTTTTTTTTGGGTTAGAGCGTGAAAATATAAATGTGTCGTTAAACCCACCACCACCCAACACAGTCATTTCGTAAGGTTTGTCACGTAAACAAAATGTGACATTTTAGTTACTACTTCAGCACATCGGTGTGTTGGAGAGTAAATCCGCAACGTTTACATTTCGAGTACAATGATTTGGCAATTCTGGCTATCGCCTGATGAAGCTGGTTGTAATCACCAGTGAAACGTCGTATGCGAATTGTAAATGTTGTGGGTTTACTCTCCAACACTGTTGTAACTAATCGGCATGTTTTGTTTACGTGACAAATCTTACTAATTGGCTGTGTCGGGTGGTGGCGGGTTTAATGACCCATTTATATTCATGCGATCTAACCTCCGATTAGCACGGTTGGCTACTTAGGGTGCGAAAGAAGTTCAACATAATTCTAGATTTGAAGCTTTCGTGACTGCAATGATTCATATTCTCAGGTTTTTTCGGTAAAGTCACGTAGGTAAAACATTAAAAGTAATGAAAGTAAAATAAAACAATTATTTTTATTATTAATATTATTATTTTTATTTTTGTTTTGTTTTATTTTACTTTCATTACTTTTAATGTTTTACCTACGTGACTTTACCGAAAAAACCTGAGAATATAAAGTTCAACATACACACACATTCGTGTACGTGTTGCGATGTGTAACCCCATTAGAGTACTTTCATCAGTGGAATGTTTGGTGAATACCAGATGCATTGTATGTTGATATGATATACACACGTGTTATATATATATGTAGAAACTGAATAAGCTTAATTTTACGTTGTTTTTATTTCGTACATGTGATTTGTGTTGTATGTGTCAGCGTCACGCTGGGGGGTCATGGGACCACACCCACGATTAATGAATAAAGAACGGTGGCCAGTTTGAAGCCGGTAAAATCAGAGGAGACCTCAAGGAGGGGCTTAGGGGAACTTCTGGAAAGTTGCAGAGAGGTTGGGTAGAGAATTTGGGTACATAAAGGGTGTGTGTCGTGTGCTCGTGGCTGCGAGAGAGAGAGAGGGCTCGCTGTGGGTATCATCGTGTGAAGACCTGAATAAAATCCTTCGCAGAGGATTTCCGTCTTGTGGAGGAGGGGGGGGGGGACCCCGTTCATATGTCTTACGCATAATTGTTTTTTTACCCTTCTATCTGGCAACGAAACTGACACCTTTTTACAAGGAGTCATGTTTGCATAGACCACAATACCTGCAGTCAAAAGGCGTCATCTGGTCCAACCTATGTGAGACTAGGCTCTAAGGAAAGCTGTCTTGGGTGTGGACCAATCAACTTCAAGGACAGTGCACATTTTCAGAGTTGTGTTTTTTGTTTGCATTATGACTGCAGGTATTGTGGTCTATGCAAACATGACTCCTTGTAAAAAAGTGTCAGTTTTGTTGCCAGATAGAAGGGTAAAAAAACAATTATCATATTTTTACTGGCAAATGAGGTTCCAATGATGTCCTACGCAGTCGGTGAGTGAGGAATGCGCCGAGCAAGCGGTGAATTGACACTCTCTGACGATGCCGCCGATGACGATTGATGACGACGACGATGAATCCCCCTCCCCGCAGGTCAATCAGAAGAAGTTCATGGAGTTGACTCTGCAGTTGGACACGGAGCATCTGGTCCCGATGCTCGATCGGGGGCTCGACCCAAACTTTCACGACTCGGAAAAGGGCGGTGAGTGGCGCTCGCCTCCTTCCCTCCCTGCTCACGCGGCGACCTTCAGCGTCGTTCCACCGCCGATGGTGAACGACGGCCAGTTGTTCACCAGGTGTTCGCCAATGGAACACCTGGTGAACAACTGCCTATTGCACTCCTTTGCTGGATATATTGACTCTGAATTTCACTCTCTCCAGAGGCCCCTTGACCTGACGTCATAATGTTGCTGTTCCTCCGTGTGACATCGTCAGAGGTAGCTGTGTGATATCCACTTGCTTGTGAGAGTTTCGAATAAAATTACTTGTTTTAATGACATGACGCCAATGCGCGTGTTAAACATCTCCGATCACCTGCCACGCCTTTCACCGCATTCAGTTGATCACGAAATTTCGCCTCCCCTTGCGGGACGGCTGTAACGCTGCTCACGGCGGCGCTCTCACGTGTCCGACCGGCTCGTTTACCGACGGGACTTTGTTTCGTGGAACTGGCCGGGCAGATTGTCCGTTGACGGCGGCCGCGCAGCTCGCCAACAGCACGGAGGTGGTGAAGGCACTGGTATGCGGAGGAGCGCACCTGGACTTCTGCGCTCGCGACGGCCTCACGGCACTGCACAAGGCGGCCCGAGCACGCAACCACCCCGTGCTGCAGGTCAGCCAACGTGGAAGAAGTGGCCGACAAAATGCCTCATTCGGGGGGGCGTCTTCGAGAGCCGCCTCTCTCCAGTGGAGGACCGTTTCCCACCAGCGGTGTCTTGAGCGAGTGATCTAATGAGCTGCACCTTTACATGACCTTTCATTGTAAAAAAATTAACCCGTAAAAACAAAGTTTTTCACTATAAATCCTTTATATGCGTGGCATCGGTTTTATTTTATTATTAATTTCTGTTTTTCTTTAGTAAGAGTTTCATTTTTATCACATTGGTATTTGAAATTAAATATGAAATTTTTTTTTTCCTAAAAAGTGGAAAATGTAGGAAAACATTGTTCACGAAAATAAATTGTCACGCACAACGAGTCTGTGTGCAAAATGTCAGCTCGATTGGATCACGGGAAGTGGGTTCCACTGTCGTAAGCGCGCAATCAAGCAAGCAAGTGAACTTAATATAAAGGATTAAAAAAAAAAAAATTTGTTTCACCTTTATTTATTTTCCGCCTTGCAGACGCTGCTGGAGTTGGGACTGTCGCCCGACCTGAGGGACAGCCGGGGCCTGTCGGCGCTCTACTACACCTGCGTGGCAGGCGGGGAGGCGCGCTCCTGCGAGACTCTGCTGTACGAGCGCGCACAAGTCGGCTGTGCCGACGACAACGGCTGGCAAGAAATCCACCAGGTGAGCTACGTGCACGCTCACCCAGACACTCAACATGTGAGCCGCGTGGACGCTCACTCTGATGCTCACCAGGTGAGCCGCGTGGACGCTCACTCTGATGCTCACCAGGTGAGCCATGCGCCGCTCACCCTGACGCTCACCAGGTGAGATGTGTGCATGCTCACTCTGACGCTCACCAGGTGAGCCGCGTGGACGCTCACTCTGATGCTCACCAGGTGAGATGTGTGCACGCTCACCTTGACGCTCACCAGGTGAGCCGTGCGCTGCTCACCCTGACGCTCACCAGGTGAGATGTGTGCACGCTCACTCCGACGCTCACCAGGTGAGCTGCGTGGACGCTCACTCTGATGCTCACCAGGTGAGATGTGTGCACGCTCACCTTGACGCTCACCAGGTGAGCCGTGCGCTGCTCACCCTGACGCTCACCAGGTGAGATGTGTGCACGCTCACTCTGATGCTCACCAGGTGAGCCCGTGCGGTACTCGTGCGGACGCTCGCCACCGCCCGTGGTAATACAGGGAAGTATAAACGTTGGGAAGCATGCGTTTGCGCCGTATGTCATAGCAGTCGCGTTTTCCCATTGCTTGGAAAACACGACTAAAATTACGATAATCGCTACACAACTCTTTTTCAGAAGCGACCTGGCCGCAAATAATGGCTCAACAAAGTGGCTTATCATCACGTGGAAATTTATAGCAGCCAAATACTCTAAACGCACGTTTCACGCTTGAATGTTCCTCGACATAGTTTAACTTAAGTGCACGCACTGATCTTAACAGACTGTGCTCGTATTTTCGCCGATATACACAGCGTGGCTTGGACGTAGCCACTTTCGCTGACTCCCCGCAACCCGTGGACATTTGCCGTATTCGCTGGGTTCAGCTCTGCCCTCAGCCCCAGGATGCACTGGGACACGGCACGCCAGACGGTCGCCACTTGGTGGCACGACCGTCGTAACCTTGGCCGCTTTTGAGAACACTGCTCCGTGGTCGATCATTGTTGCTTTTCTCTTGTTGCACCGCTGTGTCTGCCGCCGTTTCTGAGTCTGGATTTTTAGTTTTCGGCCTTAAATACCTTTCTCACTCGGCTTATCTGTTTACACACTTGTACAATACTTACCCCCCTCCCCCTTATTTTCAACTGACACTTGGCGCAATAACCTTCGTAACTTTTTCGCGATGGCTCGGTTACGTTTTCGGTCGTTCGTGCTCTCACGGTCACGAGTGTGGCCAGAGTCGGTGGGTGGCGTAGAGGAATAGCGTCATTCACAATGAGCCTTTGGCAAATGCTTGCCCACAGTTTTTTTACACGGTCAAATGTTTTTCGCTCAAAACGTAACTGATCCTACAACTTATAACGTGTGGCCTTTGTAAAGCCACTGCCGGATGAAGGCCTCCCCAAGTCGCGTCAGTTTTGTAGGTTGTTTGACTGTACTTCACCGTGCTGGTCAGCGCAGGTTGGTGGAGTGGGGAGCCCAGGACTCTTCGGTTATCACTCGCTGCCAATGTTAGTCGTGTCTGGGAAATCAAACCCAGGTCACTGGTTTGATCTCGCAGAGCTATCACCGCTCCAAGGCGTCGGGAGTTTACAGGTGTGCTCGAACGGGGCATTGATTGTGGGATTCCACAGTCAATTACGTGCGGTTTTAACAAGAGCTTCGGGCGTATGCGAAATGTCAGAACGATGAGAAGGGGAGGAGGGCCTGCTAAGCCCATCACAGAAGAGTAATATTGAGTGCCAATTATGGTCACCGATTTCGCCACGCCGATTGGCAGAGAACTTTTATTCATAGATTGTGTTCAAGACTCTGTGTGAGCCATGCATGTCTAATGGATTTTATAACTCGATGTAATTGACAGCGAGGAAGCCATGCTTTCCGTTTAATTTTATTAGCCACTCTGCGAGAAGGGAGTAGGGGGCGGGGGGGTGGGGAAGCCTGCAAGTCTTTGTTGCTGATGGATCGTTAAAGACACACCGTGACCCATTTAACACTCTGGCACAATTCCTCTACGCATCGCGGTTACGCAATTGAGTTATCGCAAAAAAAAAAAATTTCGTGTAGAATGTGGGCTAAGCACGGATTAAGAAATTACACCACATGCAAATTACGACGTACACAAGCCTTTAAATCAAAGGTAATGTGATAACGTGACCAGTCGGCTTACAATGATATTTACAGCCTACTCGGACACGACCGACAACGATTCTTATTTGCCCACGATGTTGGCTGCCTTAATTTCAGTCTGTCCCAATTGGCCAACCGGAAGATATTTTTGCACCCGGCACATTGCATCCAGTATAGCTTTCGGTATGGCCGTGGGCTACTTGCTCACATTGCCAACTCCTCCGGTCTGCTCGTGACCTTGAACATTTTCTTCGATAAAGTAAGCCCTGGGCAAACCACGTGCAGTATGCCCCTCGTTCTTGCTGTGGGCTACTTAGTCACGTGCCGCTGCCCTCCAGTCTACCAATGACCCGGAAATATTCGGCGGCAAATGAATCGCCGCTCGCCTTCGACGCCAAACGACAAGCCGGCGAGCGATTTGCTCCTCCTCCTTCCCCCCCCCCAGCGAGGCCGATAAATCGATTGAAGGATCACGACTCGTTGGCCCGTTCACGGGGAGGACGCGAGCTCAGACGCGAGCGGCCATGACGGAGCCGGGGAGACGAGCCAGCGCCCGGGCGATTGACCGATCCGTGCCGAGCCGTGACGGCAAAGCAGAGGCTGGCGCGCACCCGTGCTTAGAGTCGGCGAGATTGAACGCGCCTGGGAGTAATATTGTCTGTCTTGTGTCATTTGGCTCAGGGTGGAACTTGCCGTGCCATTTCTGGGACAGCTGGTATGGGGGGGGGGGGGCATTGAGAGGCTGCAAAAGTGGAAAATTGGTTATTTTTTTTTAAGCTCAGCTGTGGTCAGAATTAACAGGCTATGACAGACTTAATGGCTCAGCTATTGGACTATGTGATTTAATATTTTCACCCTTACAGTATTTGAATTTCAAATCTTGAAAACATTTCATCTCGGTTTTTTATTTTTTTTATAAAATATTTTTTTTTTCGCAGATACGCAGTCATTTTAAGTCAGTCATCTTCAACTTCAAGTTAATGCGAATGTCAGGAGGGCCTTCGTTTTCGAGCGATTCTTTGCTCAGTCACTTCCTGCGTGCTGCACAAAAGATTTGAATTTGTACTTCAACGTGAAAACGAAATAAATAAAAAATTCATGCTGCTGATTATAACCATATTTTGCACTTAAAAACGAGAATGGTTATCGAGCCGTCTCTTCTGGCTGCAGTAGCAGCAGCAGCAGCAACAGGCGAATGTAAATTATCATCGGGCGCAAAGTAGCACATGCAGACAAACGATTGATGGAAATAATGAAGTGAAAATTACGACAAAAAAAAAACTTGGCGGCGGGCAGATTGAGCCGCGGACAAGTCACGAAGCCGTGCACAAGCCCCGCCTGGACCACCACCCGAGCCCCCCCACACAGACGCTGATTTATACCGTGATGTGAAATGAATGAGGCAACGACATTTCTAATTTCTGCAGCCAGGGGAATCAAAGGAGGGGTGGGGGCCATTAGGGACGTAGGTGGAAGGGCAAAGAGGTCGGAAAATTAGTCGGTGTTGTCCGGATTGGCAGAGGAGAGGAGGGGAAAAGGCGTCACGCGGGGGACTCAGAGGGTGAGGCAATCAGCAGTGCAGACGCTTGGGGAAGAGGCAGAATTCTCGACCGCAGGGGCAGCAGAGGAGAAAGGGGGCGACCTCCCACAGTTTGGAAGTTGATTTCGAGTTTTTTTCTCTCTCGCACGCCTCGCGTCCTAGACCTCCCCTCCCTTCGTTTCCCTCACCCCTTCCTTCTCGCCCCCCTCCCTTGTCCCCCCCCCCCACCACCCCCGCCCGCCCGCCCCGTGCGTGCGAGCAGACGTGCCGCCACGGCTACGTGCAGCACCTCGAGCTGCTGCTCTTCTACGGGGCCGACATGTCGGCGAGGAACGCGTCCGGGAACACCGCCCTGCACATCGCCGCCATCTACGACCAGGCGAGGCGCCGGGCCGGGCGGCGCGACGCCTCACCGGCATCGGTGCCGCAGAGGCAACGCGGGAGAGACGAGAGGCACATTTAGGCGTTCACCTAGTCGCGGAGCCGTTATCTATCCGCTGCTGGATGATTTGGCGTCCCTCGCCGGCTCCCAATGCGACAAGTTGCCTAGCTCCAGCACACGAGCTGATCTCATGGCTTCATCTCCACCGTGATTTTGTGTGTGTGTGTGTGTCCAGCTTTCACTGCCGCTCTGTAATTGGTCTCAACCGCCGGCTGTTATCCTTTTTAGCGATGGGCCCTACTCGAATCCACGCGTGTTCCTCTGTCTGCCTAGGTGTAATTCCATGCATTCATGTCTCCACGTTAGAAGCACAGAAACTACGCGTGAACGTGGTGTTTGTGAGTTGTGGGTCGGTAAATTTGGGGGAGACCCAAGGCCCGCTCTGATATCTCTCGCGACTGATGTTAGCCGTTGCCGGGAATTTGACTCCGGTTGATAGCCCAAATGCACTGATCACTGTGCCATCACGTCACCCAAAGCCTCTCATACTTATTAAAAATGTTGGTTATTTACAAATGTGTATATATATATTTTCCGCACCTCCGATTCGCGCAGTTGGCTACGTACGGTGCAACATGCATACATATACTTACCAAACATTATCCAGGCAAAGTAAACAAGGCGTTTTCATGTTAGAACAAAAAAATATTTTTTTTACTTAAGTCATTTTATTTTAAGTCTGCGAAAGGTTCAACGGTGTCTTTAAACCCCGCGAAAAGTGCTGCCGTTGGCACTTTTGGCGACGGAGTCCTGACGCTTTCACTTTCGTCGTCGCACTTCCAGGAAAGCTGCACACAAGTGCTTCTCTTTCGCGGAGCCGACAAGGAGGTCAAGAACTTCAACAGCCAAAATCCCTTCCAGGCACGTGACCAAACCGCGATCGGCGTCCACTTACACCGGCGCTGACGTCGCAGCCGCCCCACTCCGTCGACCGCGCGCACCGCTCCGTCATCGCCGCTGGGCCGTGATTTTCGCAAATTAAAAAAACAAAAACCCTCCCCTGCATGTCCACAGGGATGATGCCGCGGCGTTAAGTCTTTCGCGCGCAGGCCAGGGTTGGACTTGCGATCCAAAGGTCGCCGCCGCCGCTTTGATCCCACCTCCTAACGAGGCAGTTGAAACAATGGTTGAAAATTTCTTGAATTCCACCCCCCACTCCCCGCCCCACAAATGGGGACACCATGGCAAGTTGACCGTCAGGTCCGCACGTGGTGGGTTGAAGTGTGGGTACACCCAACTCTTCCAAGACGTCTGGCCAGCGTCGAAGAGTAGACCATAAATGCCCTCTGGCGGAGGCGCCTGCCGTCAGCGGTGGCACGAGCACGCGGTAGCCGGGCTCCGCCTTGACCACCTTCATCTCTCTTGCGGTAGAGGCATCGGTGCCAAGATAGCGCCTACAAAGTAGAGCGCTGCGTCTGAATGTGTCGGCACAAGCGCCGCCGGACATTCACCTACCGTGCGAATCGTGGTGCTGCGCGCTGAACGTAATCTGCACATTTCTCATAAGCGGAAGATTAAAGCAGGCCCCCCACTCTGTGACCGCGGGAAAGCGTCACAAACGACGAACCACGCCTCGTCGATTCGTGTGCCTCCCACACATTCAGAGGAGGTAGAGCAGCCGCCCACGACCTCACCCCAGAGGCCCCTGGATTGCCACAAGGACTGTGACACAAACTTCACTTAAAGCTTTCGTGACTGCAGGGATTCATATTTTTTGGGTCTTTCGGTAAAGTCACGTAGATAGGTTGAAAGAAAATAACAAAAAATAACAAAAAACTACGACGTTTCGATCACAACACAAGTAATCGCCATCCTTCTGATCCTCCTGATGACGATTGCTTGTGTTGTGATCAAAACGTAGTTTTTTTGTTATTTTCTTTCAACCTATCTATGTGACTTTACCGAAAGACCCAAAGAATGCGACGCAAACCTTTGACAACTTGCTGCTCCCCGACAATCAGTCCGCTATGCTGCAGAAAACCATACGGCAGAGAAGCAGCTGAAGCAGCTGCAGAAGAAGCAAAAAGGGGTTTTGTTATTGTTGGCCAATCTGATGAGAGATGGGATCGGGCGCTCACCTGAAACCGTACTGCTGGGGGATCTGCGCTGGCTGGAAGGCAGACATTATTGCTTCTGAGTTTGGGGTTTAGGGAATCCTGAAAGTACGCCTCCCGGCGAAATTGTATTTCGCAATATTATTCGTGTGTGTGTTCGCGTGTGTAATTTGTATATACTGGTGATGATGTTACATCAGTGAAAGAGCTGCAGGGATTGGGAGCTTGAATGTGTCTGAGTGGTGAGCTTCAATTCCTTTGTCAAGCCGCTGCTTCGCCACGCTGATCAGTGCGTGTCGCTGAGCGGCAGGCCCGGGATCACTTCGGATGCCCCTCGTTGCTTGCTGATGTTAGCCGTGGCTGGTAATCTTACTCGGGTTTTTCTAAGTTCATAGCGCATCACGCTAAGCACTTTTCCACCACCACGCCGTAATGATACCATCGTGAATAAAGAAACATTAGTGGCCTTCCCGCGCATTCAATAAATACAGGCACGTGCTTACTTGTGCACCATTGCATTGCAAGTGATCATTTTGCAATACTATGGGCACAAGCGATGCACCGGAGGGACCGTTGATTATTTTGGCTCTTTCATTCTCTTAACTTCTCAGGTCACAGTTAACGCTTGTTCGGGGCTTCAGATAAGAGATCTCAAGTGCTTAGTTACATTTATTTTAAGCTGCATTTACATAACTGCGGTGATTAAAATTGAGCTGTGTTTTGTGCATCTGCGTGGGTGTGTGCGCGTGTTTGTAATCCCAGGTGGCGATTGTGGCAGGGAATTTCGATCTGGCAGAAACAATTAAAGTGCACAAGAGCACCGACGTAGGTGAGTTTATCGCGTGGCGTTGGAGGAAGAGACGTGTGATGGGCTCGTCAACTCGCAGGCTTGCCCGTCTCATGAGCCGGCCCAAAAGCGTTGTTCAAAGAAGACGCCGGCATTATGCCCTGCCTGGCGGTGGCCGCTCGTTACGTGTCCCCCCTTCTCCGTGCACATGGCCTGGCTGAGCGTACGTGACTGCTTCAGACTATGCGGCGTGATGTCTTTTGGATTAAGCCCCGGCTGGAAATATGCACAACACTTTGCACAAGACTGGCATCTGCACGCTTGCAATTAATAGCGAAGTGACATTAAAATTGGCATTTTCTTTTTTTTTTAAGTCCAATAAGCCTCCCGCTGCAGTATTAAGAATGTCTTCACTGTTGCATCCCGATATAATCGGTGGCTTTTGAACCTTCGATGACAGCATAGCCGGAATTAATCCTTACTCTGGGTGAGGGATTTAGTCCTCATTTATTTTCAATTCTGCTGGCGGTTGGCAGCTAAACAGCTCTGGTGGGGGTATTAGCAGCATGCAGGAGCCGGCTGGCCATGCGTTTTTATTGTTTGTTGCACAGAAATGCAAGCGGCTTGCTCTTGGCAAATCAGGACAACGGTGGATGGATGTTGGGGCGGGCGAGCGGGCGGGCGGCCGGGCGGGCGGGTGGGCGTGTGGGTGGGTGAGCACGGTTGCTGGCGCTGGTGGTAAGGCTTGCGGGGTTGGGCACAAGTCACTGCAGCGATTCCAGAGAAAAACGAACTTGCGCAGGAATGGATCGGACGATACGTGGCGGCGGGGAGGGGGGGGGCCTGTGCCGGTAGTCGGGTGACAGCGAGGTTATCGGCAGGTTGCGAACTGGAAGACGCTGAGATGGGACGCTCCCGGGCGTGAAAGGCGGGAGGGCGTGGCGGGGAAACCTGCCGGCCACGTGGACCGGACGTCGGGGACGGAGCTGCGTGATCGGGCTGAGAGATCAGCGTCTCTCCGAGTTTGTTTACGGGTACTGCGGCACCGGTGGCTCACCATGGCGGGGCTGCGCGGCACCGTCCGACCTTTTGGGGACGAGGTTATTTTTCTCCACGGGGGAGCGTGCGCCTGAGTGTCCGGCGCTGTGCTGACCATGGGCTGCCCGTGCTCCACGGACAGGAAAGGTTTGGCTGCAACTCGCACCGCGAAAACCCAGACGTTGCCGCGCTTACATTCCGTCCACTGCTCGATGGAGGCCTCTTCCAAATTTTCGCCATCTCTCGCAGCCTAGCGATGCGATAATCTCATAGAGGTGGAGCGCACGACGCTGTTTGATCAGTTTTGTGTAATACTTTCTGCAATTTCGATTTAAAGCTTTCGCGACTGCAGGGATTCATCTTCTTGGTTCTTTCGGTAAAGTCAGTGTCTTCAGACTTCAGACACGGTCTTTCCGACAGACCTGTTCTTCACCTGAGGACGGCTGCTTGCGTTGTGGCCGAAACGTCGTGAGAATAATTTTATTATGTTTTATTTTTATTATTTTATTATTTCCCTTCTACGTGACTTTACCGAAAGAACCAAGAAGACTTTCTGCAATGTCGTGGGGTATTTATTAGTTACCATTCTTCAAATCGGCGATCCGCCAAGGTTGGGGTTATAGATGGGGGTTAGTGTTAGGGAGGTTATGAAAATACACATTGATAATAAATTGGTTAGAGGTCACTGCGGATACGATGGATGGGTGTCCGTCGTAGTTGACGATGAAAGTCCTTCATGCGCTCCTTCTGCCTTGAATTCATTGTAGTGGACGGCTCGCCGCACAGGTATGGCAGACCGCCAGTGGTTAGACTAACCAATAATTTCCTCTAGATTGGCCAGAGTACATTTGCGTTCGTTTTTGGGAGGAAATTGCATGGCGTGGGTGTTTGTACCCACCCGTGCAGCTTTGCTTGGCTTTTCTTGCCAAGCGACTTGGCACCGAAGCAGACAGCTGATACCCAAAGGGGGAATGGATGGCTAAAGCAGAGGAGGTCTCCTGATATCGTTTCGTTCAGAATGGTTTTATATTTTTAGTTTTTTACATACTTAATTTGGAGCTTTCATGACTGCAGGAATTACTCTTTGGTTCTTTCGGTAAAGTCACGTATAAAGAATGTAGTTTTTTATTTAATGCCACGAAAGCTGAAACCACTCTCTGTAAGAGCTTGGTCATTTCTTTAGAACTGCTTTTTGTATTTAGTTTATTGTCCCCCCCCCCCGCCCGCACCTCCGATTAGCACGGTTGGCTACGTATGGTGCGAAATAAGTTAAATATACGTAAATATACGTACGTATAATCAAATCAGGATTATACGTACATAGTCACAGGATCCTGCAAGCAATCCTTCCTTCTTGCGCGTGGGGGTTTCATTTGCATATTTCTGAATGTTTATTTCCATTAGATTTTTGTAAAACCGATCCAGGTGTCTCCTTTACCACCAGTGTGCCAAATGATATGTTTCGGCAATTTCGTCACGATGTAAAATCTACCTCCTGAGTGGAGATCACCTTTATTTTCTTTTCAGTGGCACACACCGGCCATGCGCGCACACGCGAGTGCATTTATTTATATTTTGCCGATGCTACAAACTTCGGAGGGTAGTCAACAAGATCGTGATCCTAATCTCCCCGCAGCATATGGCATTGGTTTCATCTTTGATTTAATTTGACAGCACTTTAAAATAAATTATTCTTCCGGGACCGCGGCGTGCAAGTTAAGCTGAGCTGTAAATAATCTCAGTCTTGGGTTCCCGAGACCAGTCCACAGTCTCGAGACTGGCTTGGGTACATTTCCCTGAGAACCTTGTCCGTGATCTTGGCCTCAGAGATGTGGCCTCGGTCAAAGACCCCGCTCAGAGGCACCTGCCTTGACACTGCCCTGAGCACTATGAGACCTCCTTTACCAGTGGCAAAATATAGTAGTAGGTTTTTACCCTTTAAACTGGTACAAAACTGACACCTTTATGCAAGGCATCATGTTTGCAATAACCACAACACAAGCAGTCAAAATGCAAACAAAAAGAAACAACTCTGATGATGATAATGATATGCACTGTCCTTGAAGTTGATTGGTCCACACCCGAGACAGCTTTCCTTAGAGCCTAGTCTCACATGGGTTGGACCAGATGACGCCAAAAGGCGTCAGTTTTGTTGCCGGATAGAAGGGTAATAAAACAATTATCATATTTTTTACTGGCAAATGAGGTTCCAATAGAATAACATAACTGTTAGGGTATGCTAGTCATCCAATATAGACCAACATCAATAACATAATTATATAATAGCTGCAAGCTTCCTAAACAAATATTCCGAATCTGTATTTGCCAAGCTGTGTAGATACCGGTCGTTTCCCAATGATTTCTGGTCAGAAGACGCCAAAAGGCGTACAACTCAAAAACAGCGCACTATCAGAGTATTGAGAGCTCGGGGTAAGCATTTACACTATGAGACCTCCTTTACCAGTGGCAAAATATAGTAGTAGGTTTTTACCCTTCTGGTCCAACACCAATGGAGACTAGGCTCTAAGAAAAGCTGTCTCGGGTGTGGACCAATCAACTTCAAGGACAGTGCATATCATTATCAGAGTTGTTTCTTTTTGTTTGCATTTTGACTGCTTGTGTTGTAGTTATTGCAAACATGATGCCTTGTATAAAGGTGTCCGTTTTGTACTAGTTTAAAGGGTAAACACCTACTACTACTGCCCTGAGCCTCGAGGATGCGGCCATGACTGGCCTTGACGACCGGCCTCCACCGAAAGGCCGTGGCTTCGACTTGGCCTCGTGGCTCGGAGGCTCGATTATAATCGGCCTTGGACCCCGTGCATCGGCGGCCTTGAGGTCTGCCGCTGAACAATAATCGGCGTTGCGCTTGCTTGAACGTGACAAGAGGTGACCGAGCGGAGACTCTTTTTCTTCATGCGTCAGCTGATGGCCTGCCGCGGAAAGCCACGCGCGCGCACGCCTCGAGTTCCCATAATCGGCTGTGACCAGGCCCCGTTCGGTGTTCAGAGGGGACGCGCGTTCGTATCGCCGCGAGTACTTTCCTCGCAGCCGCCGGAGTTGAACTGGGCGTAATTGGGGGATGATCCCTTCATTGCATTAATACGGAAAGCGGTTATTGTCGGTCCCCAGGTTCGTAACGAACTCTACTCGTCAAGTATGCTCAGAGGGTTCCTGATATATTACGGCACAATCGGGACCTTGCCACGAAGAAGAAGTAGAAGACGACAAAAATAAATCCATTAAGCGCTGAAAATTAATGTTGCTCGACAGAACACCCTCGCACAGTAATTATTTTGTGTTCATTGCTGATTCATTCACGGTACCGGGTGTGCATGTATTATGTATTTAAGGCTCAGCCAGGAAGCTTTCCACTGCGATATGCTGCGAGGGTTTAACGGGCTGTACCCCGCACCCACTGGAGCGTTGTTACCCAACGGGTCAAACATTCTCTGTAGATTGAATATTAAAGACCCAGCCAATGTTATTCACGAGGGCAATCGTTAGCGCTTCTTGCAGCGTGCACACGAGCAGAGTCTCACGTCCACGGCATGGACGTTATTTCTTGTCTGCAACATTCCTGAAATCGCCCGTTTCTTTTTTGCCGTCATCAGATCTCGTACGACTATCAGGGTTGAGCCTGGATAGTGCTCGGATGGGCGACCACATCGCATAAAAATGCTGCTGCCGTAGCCATCGTGGGGAGTAGACACGCACTGACCAGAGATCGCAAACGGGTTTGATTCCTTACCCGTACCCGGCCGTACCAGGGTCGCAAACGGGTACCCGTACCCGGCTGTACCCGTACCCTACCCGTACCCGGCCGGGTACGGGTAGGGTACGGGTATCGGGTACCTGATTGCGACCTCTGGGATGAAGCCATGTTGCAGGCGCGGGTGGGTTGATTCTAGGAACTTGAATTGTGAGAAGAGACAAGACGTTGGGAAATGAGTGACAAACGGTTACTCACCAGTGACTCACGGTCTACCCGTACCCGGCCGCACCAGTACCCTACCCGATACCGGCCGTACCCGGCCGGTATCGGGTAGGGTACGGGTATCGGGTACCCGGTTGCGACCTCTGGCACTGACCGGTGTGGTGAGAGTATAGCCAAATATCTCACAATCGGCAAGGTTCATCTTCTTGGTTCTTTCGGTAAAGTCACGTAGAAGGGAAGTAATAAAATAATAAAAATAAAACATAATAAAATAAAATAATTCTCACGACGTTTCGTCGTGAGACGTTTCGTCGTGAGAATTATTTTATTTTATTATGTTTTATTTTTATTATTTTATTACTTCCCTTCTACCTGACTTTACCAAAAGAACCAAGAAGATGAATCCCTGCAGTCACGAAAGCTTTAAATCGAAATGGGCAAGGTGTTGGGAGGCCCTCATCTAGCGAGGAATTGACAAACTCTCCGTGCATGTCTATGTGCATATTAATTGTGGTGACCTCATTCTGACTCCCACCGGTCACTCCAAAACAAGGGAGTCATTAGCATGAACATCATATGTACCATAGAGCAATGGGGAGCGGTGGTGCATTGGTTAGGACGCTGCTCTGTGAATAAACCTGGCGACCCCAGTCCACTTTCTGGCCACGGCCAAATGATATCCGAACTGGTCCTGGACCCTCTTGCGCCCCCGCCTCCCCCCCCCCATGTGGTCAGCATGGTGAGGCTGGGGTAGAATCCCTGAGCAATGAATCTTCATGCGCGGTTGGTGCCGTCCATGAGAGGAGGGATACACCTCCAGTTGCTGTCGTCCGCGACAGAAGGGACATTTGTACAATTGCAACAGCCCACGGGAGAGCGATGTGTGGGCCGAGTTACTGTGCGATGCGTAATTGGGAGATTATTGCTCTCGCGGGAAGAGTGAATGAGCACAGATGTTGCGCGCATGCTGTACCGCATTCCCGTTTGGCCGGGCCGCATCATCGTCGTCGTCGGCGTTGTCGGCAAATGCCTGCGTCTTCACCGTCTAGAGCATGACGATGGCGGCGTGCGCGAGTGGAGAGCTACAAGACGTTGCCTTCGTGCACGGAGGCCGATCGCCAACCCACTTTTTGATGGTCAAGTTCACCCACCCACCCCGCCCCCCCCCCCTAAGTGACCTCAATAATTGAAATCTCTTAAATAACGGATGTGCCGCGTGAGATCTATTTTTGTTGAGCGCGTGTCATCTTCTTCATTTAAAATGCCGCGTCGTAACGAAGCGTGCGGTGGACATCGTACACCCCGGGAGCTCTGCCTGAGCCTGCAAGAAGCTTCGATTGATTATCAGCATGGATTGTGGTTTAACGATTTCTTTTTTTTTACGTCAGGCTTAATTGTTACTCCCGTAGAATGGTTATTTATTTATTATTTATTTAGACAGATACTTAAATATTTATGTTCGTACATTTATTTTGTTCTTGTTTTAGGTGAAAAAGTTATCGCATGCTGCGTGTGTGTGTGCGTGTGTGTGTGTGTGGGGAGCGGTAGTGTAGCTGTTAGCGCGCTGCGCTATGAACCTGGCGACCCGAGGTTCGATTCCCGCTCACGGCTAACACCATGTGACGATTGTCTGAACCGGTCCTGGGCCTCCCTTAGGTCGACTCAGCCTTAAATGAGTACCTGGTGCGGTGTGTAAACATTGACACTGGGGAGACAAAGGCGGTCGGGCGTGGTGCTGGCCACCCACCCCCTCGTGTACCGTTCCGGCCTTCATAGGTGCTCGCTAACAGCACTTGCCCCTACAGTCTGTTAAGGCTATACGGGGGATCTTTGTCTTTGATCGTTGTGTGTGTGTGTGTGCTCGTGTGGGGAACGGTAGTGGGGTGATGAACACGCGGCGTTACGAACCCGATGATCCAAGTTCGATACTCGCAACACGGCCAACACCAGTGACGATTATCTGAACTAGTACTGGGACTCCCCTATGTCGACTCAGCCTCAAATGAGTACCTGGTGCGGTGTGTAGTAGCCATCATCACTGGGGAGACAAAGGCGGCCGGGCGCAGTGCTGGCCACCCACCCCTTCGTGCGGCGTGTCAGCCTTCATAGGTGCTCGCTAACAGCACTTTATCCAACAGTCTGTTTAGGTTGTAAGGGTGATCTTTGTCTTTGCGGTACCAAAATTACTAGATGCTCGTGAACAGCAATTGCCCCACCAGTCCCTAATGCTATGCTATACAGGGCATCTTTGTACTTGTGTGTACGTAGCGAGCAGTCGTGCTGCAGTGCTTTGCTCACTGTGCTCTGAACCCTTGTGACCTTGATTTTGATTCCCAACCATGGATATCCTTAGTTGTAAGTGACAACTCAACTATTTTTTGGCTGCTCCGAGGATGACCTTAAATAAGTTACCTTCAGCACTGGTGAGACAAAGATGGGCGTGCATAGTGCTGGCCATACCACCCCTCCGTGCGCCGTGCCAGCTGAATAGGTTCTCAAAGTCTTTATGGCTATGGTGCATCTTTGTATGTACGATGAACTTCTTTTTCATCGTACGTAGCCAACCGTGCTAATTGGAGGTGCGGGGAAGGACAACAAACTAAACACGAAAAGCAATGAGTTTTCGGGAAGAGCGTTCCAGACGGCCGCAGAAGCGCATCTGAAACCGTCTAGGTTGGATGTCAAGCCAAAAGCCGCTGCGAGGGTTGTGTGTGTGCGTAACCTGTGTGTGAAATATTAAACTTCTGGAGCATGATTCATTTTACTCGGAGCATCAGATTCTTCAGGAAATGAAACTCGCGTGGATCACGTGACCGGCACAATGCCCCTTTGCCGAATCTCGGCGTGGGTGTTTTTCTTGGTTTAAGCTATGCAAAGATGTGACCGTTTGACCACCGTGGTTTTGGGATACCTCCCGTACACCACGAGAACAGCATCGGAAATTGTAAACATACTTACAGGGCATCTGGTGATGCTGCGTTGGCGGCAGTGCACAAGCACACAAAATAGCAGCAAACTCAACACATTCGTCAATAATACCGTGGCGTCAGAGGGGAGAATTTATTCTTGGCAAAGTTTTGGGCTACGGCCTTTCTTCGTAGGGCATACAGTACATATTATGAGGGGTGTTAATTTGATCTGCACCCTGAAATGCTGTCCTAAGTTTCCTTCGATGGTTGGTAAAAAAAAATTAAACCACTGTACATTTTTTTCACAGAGTGCAGCAGAGTGGCAAAATGTAGGCCATGTTTTTGGTGCTGAGCGGCCGTTTTGTGCCTTGCACAGCCCTGATAACGGCAACATCAAGGAACACACGCGATCTTGCGACGATAGGAAATAATCCTGCATTTTCTCCTCAAACTGTCACAGCCGCAAGGACCCGTCGCTTACAAGGTCACAAAGTATCTTTTTTGTATTCTTACGAATTTTTATTTTGCCTCGATACATTCATTATTTTTAGATTACAGCGTTTGAGCGAAGTACATTCACGCGTGATTGACGTTCGAATTAAAGATTTTAGTCCACTCGGTTTTTTTTATTTTGCTCAAATTTGCAGATGACAGCAGCCGCGTGGATTTTTCTTGCATGGCAAAGCATCCACTGCTCGTGACTAATCTCCCAGGCGATGTTATTTATCTTGCAAAATGATTAATCACGATTAATGATTCTTTACTGCCGTACACTTTTGGTAGAGGCAGATTACTTAAATCGCATTCGATGCTGGATGTTTAATATTTCTTCTGGAGAATGAAACGTCCTTTTTTTTATTTAACATCACCTGACAGTTGTGTGCGTCTTATATTTTATCTCCACCCATCAGATTTTGTTTCGTTTGCTAGCCACGCAATTCTTTGTAATGTCGCCTTTCACGAGTTTGAACTATGCGCGATTCCAAGAAAAAGTAGCATTCAAACATTTTGGCACGAGTCCACATTCCTGAAGAAGAAATAGATATGTGGTCGCGAATAGAATTGTCTTCTGGGAAATGGTTCATGACAAATGATTTTAAACTACGGTATATTTTAACGTTATTTTTGTATTCAGTCCATCTCCAAAATGATTATCGTCTCTGTGGTGTGCTCAAATGTAGGGCTGGTTTCGAGTACACCGCCATCTCTTCCCCCCCATCCTCCGGAATTGCTGTGATTTTTGGGTCATTGTTCAATTCAAGAGTTTAGTCATGTGCACAGTCTACGTTTATAATATTTCTTGTTGTCTCTTTCTTGTCCCGTCTCATTCGTGCCATCAGCCTAGATGTAACGTTTTCGTAAAATTTGCATGCACGTAAACTCGCGCGCGCGAATCGATTTTAACCAAAGAATCAATCCATTGTTACATGGTCACTCAGTTATTACAGCAGCTGGTGTTCTCTTTCGAAAAAAAAATGTTAAACAATAATAATAATACTACATTGCAGCTCTTTGTAGAATGATGACCTCACCATACCGTGGTCGTGGGGGTGTTAATGTTAGCCATGGCTGGAGAGCTGGACAAGCCCTGGGTACACCATGCCTATTGTTAAGTGGAGATGTGCAGATTAGTGAAAGGGGGGCATCCAGAACCGGCGCAGATGTCACTCGCCGCCGATTGTATTCGCGGCTGGAAATCAAACTCTGGTGGCTGGGTTCGCAGTGCGATAGCAATCACAGGAGAACCCCTCTTAACGACGGTGATTGTTTCCACGAAATCGGCCGTTGAGTGATTTGAGCGAGTACAGGAAGTACACGTTAAAGACTTAATTCGTTCCGATAGCATCGGAAGTTAAACCCCCTTTTTCACCCAAAAAACGTGCTTTACAATATTTAAACAACGGATATTAATACATAAAAATACTAACGACATTATAAACACATAATATTAAAATAAACATGGTTAATCAATGCAATAAATAATATTAGCTGGACATACAACAGCCCGCTATTAACAAGGGAACGGTCGGTAAGCGAACACAATGGGCTCTATGGAGGCACTACACTACTATACACTACGCTACTATACACTACACTATACACTACTATACACTACATTATACACTACTATACACTACACTAATATACACTACTATACACTACACTATACACTACACTATACACTACACTATACACTACACATTGGGCTCTATGGAGGTCCATCGTGAAGCGATTAGTCGTTTACAGGGGTGCTCGTTGAGGGGGGCTTCTAGTGTATCCGATTGGTCCACCCCTTCCAAAACAAAACTTTGCGTCCATCGTATCATACCTGGCTGGCACGGTGGTGCAGTGATCCAAGCACCCGGCTAAACACCCAGCACCCCTGAGTTTTGATTCCCGGCGGTGCCCACCCACCATCAGCGGCGAGCAATATCCGAACCGGTCCTTGTTACCCACCGGCCCGCGTAGACCGGCGCGCGGTGAAGAGTTGCGACACGCGATCGACCCAGAACGCATTTTGTCTTCCCGCCCCAGTGCCGTTCAACGAAGCTCCCCCGTACTCGGACCGACGGCGCCGGTTCAGCATCCAGCCGACGGCGATGGCGGCGGCGGCGGCGATGGCGGTGACGGCTAGCACGGAGCGCCGCCTGCTTCGGTCCAGCAGCGAGAAAGCGGGGCGCGTGACCGCCCGGCACGCCGCCGACGTGCCGGCGGGCGTCGCCACCGCCTCGGCGCAGGCCTCCACGGCCCACTTCAGCTGCCCGTGGCCCGAGGCGCGGACCGAGTGGCCGCGGACGTCGAGCGAGCCGCGGCGGGGGCAGTCGGAACAGGAGGAGACGCTGAGGGGCGGCTCCCTGGACGCGGAGCAGAGCAACTACGGCTCGTCGCGCACCCTGGACAGACCCAGGTCGGGCGGCAGGCACGGGCGAGGGCCCGGTGGGGATCTGCGAGCGTGCAAACGACGCACTCGGCTCGGCGTTCTTTGGTCAAGTCAAGTTGTTTTTGGTTGCAGGGAGCCATCTTCTTGGTTCTTTCGGTAAAGTCACATAGAAGGGAAATAATAAAACAATAAAAATATAAAACAATGAAAATTATTTTTCGATTTGAAGCTTTCGTGACTGCAGGGATTCATCTTCTTGGTTCTTTCGGTAAAGTCATCACGTAGAAGGGAAATAGTAAAATAATAAAAATAAAAGATAATAAAATAAAATAATTCTCACGACGTTTCAGCCACAAAGCAAGCAGCCGTCCTCAGGTGAAGAACAGGTCTGTCGGAAATACAGGTTTGTGGCCGAAACGTCGTGAGAATGATTTAGTTATGTTTTATTTTTATTATTTTATTATTTCCCTTCTACGTGACTTTACCGTAAGAACCAAGAAGATTATTTTTGGTTAACACGTTGGCGCCGTTCTGGCAAAAAAAGATCTGTCCCGCCAAAGTGCCATCGCAGCATTGACACACGTAAACTTGAAAATAAACAATACTATACGGTAAAAAATAAAGAAATAAAAGCCAGTTGTGGCTGATTTTCTGGCCATCCTTGGCTCCTTGACAGTCACCAATGTGCTGTCAGTTTTTTCCGAATAGGCACATGAAAAATGTATCTGTGTGCGCATAATGAAACAAGCTGTTACAAACTCAACGACCAAGTCTGGCCGCAATGTTTCTGTTTAGACTTCTTTGTCTATCCACTGCTGGATGAGGGCCTGCCTCTCACGCAGCAGTGTCGGTCACAAGAGAGGTACAGTGCAAAGTTGATTTGCTGTACTGCCTTTTTCCTGCCCACAGCAGCATATCTGTGCGTGTGTAACTGTAGCTGCGTGAGTATCAATTTGAATAAGGTGCTCACAAAACAGCACTTGCCCTCATCAGTCACTCAGGATAACCGGGAGATCTTTACCTTTGCGTGTGTGCTGGTGTGTGCGTGTGTGTGTTTGCGTGTGTGTGTGTGTGTGCGTGGGTGCGTGTGCAATTCTTTTTTATTCTGGCCACAGATCGTGTCCCAAGCAAAGCTGCCAGCGCAACTTGGACAACGCCCTGCCAGGCCGCGCGTATGCCGTTCAGCAGGCCTATCGGCCCCGGCGGGGCGGAGAAATCCCTCTCGCCATGGGAGACTTGGTCCACGGTTTGTCCTTCTCACTCTTGTCGCAGGCATTGTTGTCGATGCGTCACTCGTTAATGAAATTTATGAAAACAAACAAATGCGTGCGCGCGCAACGCTTAAACGTTAAAATTGCGCGTGATAGATTCTTGGCAACAGAGATTTTTTTTTGGGGTGCCGTCGCATAAATATATAAATGTGTCGTTAAACCCGCCGCCACCCGACACAGCCAATCAGTAAGGTTTGTCACGGAAACAAAACGTGCCAATTAGTTACGAGTACAGCAACACCGGTGTGTTGGAGAGTAAACCCACAACATCTACAATTCGAGTCACGACGTCTCGCCGGTAATTACAACCAGCATCATCAGGCGAAAAACAGAATTGATAAATGAGTCGTTTTGTTAACGTTTGCTCCGCCCGTGTAGCCGTCGCGCGATGTCGCGCTCTTCGGTGATGCGATCGGCGCATTAAGGATGAGCGCCAGGTCTGCGTTCGAAGTGGGCGATGTCCTTGCAATGTTGTCTCCCCAGTGGTGCTGTTTACACACTGCACTAGGTACTCATTTGAGGCTGAGTCGATCTAGGGGATGCCCATGACCGATACAAATATTTGCCACTGGTGTTGGTCGTGAGCGGGAACCAAACTCGGGTCACTAGGTTCGTAGTGCAGCGCGCTAACCGCTGCACTACCTCTCCCCATTATTGTGCCATCATTATCACACACACTCATATGTGTCCATGTGATCCCCATGTAGCCTTTAACAGAATGTTGGGGGGAAGTGCTGATGGCGAGCAACTTTTGAAGACCGACATAGCATACAAGGAAGTGGGTGGCCAGCAACACCCTCTTAGTTTCTTATCGACACACCGCACCAGATACTTATTTAAGGCTGAGCCGGCCTAGACGAGGCCCAGGACTGGTTCAGATATTCACAACCAATATTGGACATGAGCGGGAGTTGAACGCAGGCCGCCGGGCCTGTAGCTCAGTGTGCTAACCACTAAACTACCGCTCCTGGCAACACATGTATGCAAAGACACATACGGATAGGCAATATGTGCGAGCAGCCTGGGTGAGCAGTCCTGATATCGATATGTACCAGGGTATGTCAACTTCCCGCCCATGCGTCAGTCCAAGGAGAAAGGAGGAAAAAAAAAACTTGAAAAAAATGTGCTTTTGTTTGCCTTGAGCATGATAAGCGCCATCGTCTTTGAATTTGCAATTCATATTGGGTCATAATTAATGTGCGTGGTTTATTTATTCAAAATGAGTAAACCTGGCATAATTGGCACTGGGAATTATTTTCTTTCGCCTCTGTAGCCGTGATCCCACACGCCCTGGGGTCTGGAGTCACGCGCAGACGCAACTGTCGCTGCGCTCTTCCAACCGAACTGCACGGGCCAAGAGCTCGCATTCGTCAGGGCAATGTGACAGTTATTATTCAGACGCTCATGGCCTATTGATTATGGTGATCGGCGTCCGATGCTAACGCATTTGCGCTCGCTCGTGAGCGCGATGCAGACGAAGCACAGCGATTGCGCCGGCGGCTGCGTCCGGAGGAGGTGCTCGTGGAAGACAGTTTGAGTCGAAGCGAGGGGATGTGTGTGTGTATTGTACGTTGAACTTCTTTCGCACCGTACGTAGCCAACCGTGCTAATCGGTGGTGCGGGGGAAGGACAACGAAATGCAGTTCTAAGGAAATGAGTTTTCAATCAAGATTTAAAGGTGCTTTGCTCCAGTGGCTTCCTCTTATCAGTAGGAAGAGCGTTCCAGACGGCCGCAGAAGCACATCTGAAAGCGAGCGATGCGGTGGCCGTCTTTGTTCGATGGCTTAGCCAAAAGCCGCTGCGAGGATGACCGGAGTTCGCATGATGGTTTACGCTCCGTGTTGTGAGGCAGTCTCCCCAGAGCAGTTGCAAGAAGTACTGACAGCAGTGTCACGCACTTTAATGACTGCTCCAGGGAATTTTGCACTCACCGAACGGGGATGCGAGTTGGGCGAGAGGGAGATGCGAGCATTTGATAATTAAATAACTGGCATGTGCATGAATAAATAAATATATTCACAGTTTTGGACGTTCCAAGCAGGCTTCCATTGCGGTGTTAGCTTTTGTTGTTTGCAAATAGACCGCTACATATGACTTTATGGACCTAATTAGTGATCAAGGATTTATCCAATTCTGAATTAATTTTCCGACAGGGACGATATTTATCAACAGCCGTTTTGCCGCTGCAGCTACCTGGACATTGCTGTTTTGAAACCTGCCGAACATTCCACTTTATTTTGCAGACACGCAGAAAGGAGGAATCCTGTCTGGTATGGATTTTTCTTGGAAAATAACCGTGGGCCAAAAACAAGTAAAAACCTCTCTGATTCTGCGGGTTCGGATCGTTATGCCGAAGGAGATGCGTCAGCAAGGCCCCCCCTCTGTGCCGATGCTGCGGCACAAGAAAAAAATTGCGCATCGCCGGTTCACTCTCAGAACGTTTTTGTCGAGAGCGGGAGTTGATCACGGCTGCCCGTGATGAACCCCCCACCCAGAACAGAAAAAAACAACACGGCCTCAACAATAGTGCGTGTGCAGGCGTGCGTGGGTTTGCCGGGTGTGTCGGCGTTTTTGAACGAATCTTTCCCGGGGAATGTGTTCCCGGTTTCCTCCCCAAGAAATGCCATTCCTCGTTTACCATCGCATTGGAAAAGTGACGAGAAAATTTAAAATTAGAATTGAAAAGGCACATATGGGGGTCAAAGCTATTACTACAAACGGCACTCGCAATGCATTACGGACAATTATCATTTAATCTTGGCATATTTTTTGCATTAAATTACAATCATTGCAATTACCCGGCTCCAAATGCCCTATTCATTGCGGCTAATTGGCAGGATTTTTCCCTGCACAGAACCTATTTTGGTTAACAAACCAAGGATGATACAATTATTCTTGATATTTTTTATTTTTATCATTTAAAATAAACAAAAAAGTTTTACACAGATCACTTGAACTCATTAATGCACGTGTGCAAATGATAAACAACCTCTACGTAGTGATAAAAAGGTAACCACAGAGGACCTTTTTTATTTATTGTTGCTCTGCTTAATTGTCACATGGAGCAGGGGCATTGCATTTTACATCAAGCAAAGCCTAAGACCCGAACGGAGCAGTGGCACAGTGCCTTTTTCTTTTGCGCTCTGCACTCTGACCACAGTGACCCTCTCAGCCATGGTGAACACCAGTGGACGAGGTGATACCTAAAACCGGTCTTGGGCTGTGATCGTCCTTGTGAAAGGAGCTGCTTAGCTTCAACGGGCCGTGCCAGCCGAACGATTCCCTGAACCTACAACAACATCAACCCGCACTGACCGGCACTGTGAACCGTGGCCACACAATCCCTGTGACCGTAACAGCATGGGGAGGGCCTTCATCTGGGAGCGGACTCACAAAGGGATGTCGGCTGTTTGTAAGATTGAACCGTAACCTCCGATGAAATGCCGAACTGCCGAGGCAAACATCCGGCGCTTCATGCCCGCTTGTATACGTACACATTACTGCATTGGACAGTACAGTACGTAACGGTCTAAATGCTGGGGAACTGCCTTCATTGGAAACCGGGGTGCAATTTTCCCGTACAAGGTGGGGTGATTCACCGTTCTGTGCCACCAGGACAGATTGTTCCTATTCAGGGTCATGATTTGATTCAATAACATTTTTTTTAATTGCTGTGAATGGTGGTAGCACCTCTAGTGGCCGCAGTGATATTGTAAACCGTCATAACATACACGTCCAAGCGGATAAATGTGAATTGTTGCACACGCAATTTGGTTGCTTTTTTCTAAAGTTTTAAGGGTCGACGTTCATCAAAGCAGGGAGCATAGACGTGGGAGTACTGCATAGCAGTACAGTACAACAACGGATGTTGATGCACTGCCCCTCTCTGCTGCTCACCACATCACCCTGCAACCTATAACAAGCTGTAATGCACGGTGACCACACGTGACATCACTGTTCAGGTTCAACTCTGCTTGACTTCTGAGATCTGATGAGATCGGGTGCCATTTGTGGGTGATTTGGTCATAGATAAAATACAATGAAGGATTTAATAAAAAATGTTTGTCTTTTGTAAGGATCGATTTTTCTTGTACATATTTGGATGGGCTTTAAGTCGCTTTGTTTATTATTATTTGCACGCTAAGTACTTCCCCATCGTCCGATTGCCACCAGAATATCGAGCAAAGAAGTAATTAGGATACCAAATAGCCCCTATGGGCAGCAAGAGCCTTGCAGCATGAAACGAAGTGGCCCCAAAGGAGCCAACAAAGAGTGACTTCTAATGGCGAAAACCCTATTATATGCCGTAGTGAATCATGTCGCAAATATAAATATATAACTCGACCACTAAATGCAATTCTATTGGCTGCCCTCCTGTCCCGGAATCCATTGGGTGGCCCTTTATGCTGTGCGGACAGGGGCACAGCGACTGTGGGTGTTGTGGGTGTCCATATACGCCCGGGGTGTTTTCGTGTGGCTAAGAGGCAGCCACGGGATGTTGTGCCCATGTATGCAGATATATATACGAGGTATTCATTGCAAGTCATCAGAGTTGGGCTGTACTGAATCAAGTGCCAAATTTCATTCAAATTTCGATTTAAAGCTTTCGTGACTGCAGGGATTCATCTTCTTGGTTCTTTCGGTAAAGTCACGTAGAAGGGAAATAATAAAAGACGCTGTCTGTCTTTCCGACAGACCTGTTCTTCACCTGAGGACGGCTGCTTGCGTTGTGGCCGAAACGTCGTGAGAATTGTATTTTATTATGTTTTTTATTTTATTTTATTATTTCCCTTCTACGTGACTTTACCGAAAGAACCAAAAAGAGAAATTTCATGCAGTTTAGTTTTTGCTTTTCTTTTTTTATTCACTCCTTGCCGTCTGTGGTGACCGCCCTGACACCATCAAACTCGCCACACATGAGAACCTGGCTTTATCTCGGGAGGCAGCCAGGGATTTGAACCTGGCGCCGGGTTCATTGCTTTGGTGCAGTGCACGTGACGTTCACCTCCAGAGACACGGGGGGTCCTGCTTTATTTTCCGGTCTTTTTTTTTTATTCGCTCAAGACCGACAACCCCCCAGCTGGGCTTTGCCGATGGCGAGCGCGTCTTTGGACGCGCATTTGAGCCGTTTGTAACGGAATGTTAACAAAGTGGTTTGGGTGTTTTCCATTAAATATTTAAGAGGCTGTAAAAAAAAATCACATCGTGTATGTGCGCGTATCGCGTGTTTCGTTTTTGGGCCTCTCATGCCCTGAGAATGTGAGCACGGTTTTGGGGAAGCATAGGAATTCGGGTTTGATTTAGAAGAATGAACAACTCTGTTTTATTGCTGAGTTAATGGTTCAAGTTATTCAGTCCATAAAAAAAAAACATATAGCCAGCGATACAGCTCATACCGGATTAAGTCATCCCTACTGTTCTGTGGTGGTCGCAACGGATTGTTTGACCATATTTCACTCCACTTGTCATTGGGGGTTGATGAAGGAACCGGCTCAGATATGACCACTGACGCTAGCGGTGGCCGGGAATTGTGAACAGACCACTGGGTTGATAGCGCAAGCACGCTAAGCCATTGCTCCACCATCCTGCCCCAAATTATAACATCAAATCGATGAGTTGTGTAAAGTTAAAGCTGCCATGGGGTGTGCTAAACATTGTGGACCGGTTGTGTTTCGCAATGTTGGTGTCATATTTCCCAAGCAGTCGCGCTATTGCCTCTTATGTATGTATGTTGAACTTCTTTCACACCGTACGTAGCCAACCGTGCTAATTGGAGGTGCAGGGGAAGGACAACGAACGTAACACAAAAACGCGGTCTTAAAGTAATGATAAAATTCCAGAGGTTCCAACCCAGCGTCCATCCAGGTTAACGCTGTAGGTGTATTAACCGTGAATGAACACCGCCTGCTTTGCAGTGGACGTTAAAGATCCCAAGACGCCGTCTGTGCAGGTGTCACGGTCAAAAGTTGCCAAACTTGTAAAAAAATGACAAAATTACTTAATTGGAATTGAACCGCACGGCAACTTCGCCCCCAACTGGAAGAGACGGAATATGAAACACTGCATGTTCCTTGCGTCGCGAACCCCCAAATGTGCGAAATTATTATTATATTATTATTGTTGATTATCATGCGCTTCCCTCTTTCCCTGACAGTGCTTACAGTCGGGGAGGCGGGCATGTGGGAGGGCATCTCTGAAGGCAGGCGAGGGTGGTTCCCGAGCCATTGCGTGCGGGAGGTGCAGCTGAGACAAACACAAGCTGTACATGGTGAGACTCAACCTCTCCTGCTGCTGCTGTTGTTGTCGTCATAATTTCCTCAAATTTTTTTTATCGTGGTTGTGCTGGCGGCGGCGTGTCGCGAGACGAACCACCCGTTGGCATTTCTCGAACAGCAGCGCAACCCTTCGTGTTCGAGAACGGCCCGTGGAAGTGTATGTCACAGATATACCTCCAAGATTGCTGCTTGAAGTTGACCTCTGGTTCACAAAGTAGAGGGCAGCACTTTTCGCACGCGAGGGCAATGTTTTGACGCATGCCGGTCAAATGAATATTTAACAAGCACAAATTCAGGGCAGAACCACATTTGACGTCATTCTTTTATGTGCACCTATTGGTGGCTATGTGAGACACACAGCTTTAAAAAAAAAACACAACCTCTACTCCCAGTTTTGAGCAATTGACAGAGCCACAGGAAGGCACAACGTGAAACTCTAGGGGACACGGAACGTGCCTTGCCGTTAAGTCCATTGTTGTTTGTGGCTACGGTAGGTCCAACATTTCTGCGGGTTGCAGCAAACAACGTTTCGCACGCCGCGCCAAAACTGTCCTTTTGAATTGTGCCCTCGTATAACCAACCTGTTCCTTGCACTTGACTCCACAACAAGCAAATTAAAAACGGCACTCCAGTAACAGTCAGTGGCGGCACAGAGCTCGCTTTTGCCCAAGTGTGTCTTGGCCGAGTTCATGAACGTTCAGCCAGAGCACTGGTGTGCAGCAGACGTACCTGTCAACCCACACGGTTTGCCCGTATTCTTGTACAGGGAAATTGAGTTTTCAGGTCCATATGGGCGTACGGCAGTTTCAATACGGGCACATTTTTTTTATTTTTGTTTGTGTATCTCCCTTGTGAAGGGACTTTGTAGGATGAACCTTGAGATGTGGAAGAGGCACGGGGTGACGAAAAAGGTCTGAATTGGTCTGTAATAAGGCAGGCAGCACTGATAAGGGGTTAACAGGCATGCAGACACTTTTCAGCTTCGTGTGAATTCTGGACGATTTCCATTTTTTTTCTTCTGTCCAGGCTCCATGCCACTCTGGTTCTGGGCAACCATTCTTTTCTGTTCATCTCCCCCCCTCCCACTGCCTGCAATTTGGCAGCTTTCGTTCTCTCCTGGGCACGGTTGCTGGGACTGGCGGCAGAGCTGCTATCGTAACACGCTTTTAATTCGGCGTTTGCAAACACTGCCAACAATGCCGGCGGGCGTGCAGGCAAGCGCGCGAAATCGTGCGCCTGCAATCGTTGAGGCGAGGGAAACGGGGCTCCAAGGTGGGAGAGGGTGGGCAGGAGAGGTGGCAGTTTGAGGCTCAGGGCTGGAGGCTGGAGTACGAGAGACTAGCGGCAAGAGGCCGAGGGGATGTCCAAGTGCGTCGGGAGCCGATGTGGGGGTGAGAAAACGTGCGTGCATGCGTGCTCGCGCTCGCATGAAACGCAAGGGGTGGGGGGGAGGGGACTTGGTGTTTTTACAGACTGCTTCTCGCAAAGCAGTCTGCCCGGTCGCGAGGAGCGCATTCGGTCGCATGTCCCGCCATCGAGCGTCTCCCACGAGGGCAGAGGTTTGTCTTCTCGAGAACTGTCACGCGCGCGGAAACGTTTGTCTGCTCGGCGCCCGCTGCCACGCGTAAGACACGTGCAGCAAATCACGGCCAGAGACTCTCGTGCAGCCTGTGGCCCCGATTACCCGGCTCGCGATCGGCAGTGGCACACGGGCTCCCTTCCTTTCCCCCGGGGCAGTGCCCCCGGCTTCCATTTATTATTTACTTGCAAGGAGGTTATCCTCAGATTCGTCTTTCAATTGAAGTGTTTTTTTTTCTTTGCAGAAGACAGAACCAAGCGACTGCTGAAACACCACACGGTCAGCTCGTTTGACGGGCTTCGGAAGTCCAGGTGAGTAGAGGTTTCGGCGTTTGTGATTAGGGAGTGACCTTTGTGTGTGGGTTGATGGAGAGGCCCGCCCGTAAATGTTGGTGAAGGTTCGTGGTGTTCCCCGAGTTGGGCGAGCGGAGGCAGCCGACGTGCTCTGCAAACACTTTTGAATAAAGCGTCAGGGAGTGTGTTGGGAGTGGCATTGATAGCAGCCCCTGGCATGATAAGAAAACACCGCCCTGATAACTTACAGACTTAGAGCAGGGTGGCAGTATGTGTAGTAGGAGCAGAGAAAAGAGCCACCAACACCGTGAAAACGTTTTGCGTTTTTATAATTTTCATTGCGTAAGGCGGTGGATGTTAATGTCAGTGGTGGTGAAGGTATTTCCTTCCTCTTTGATGCACTGTTTGACCTGCTCGCCTGTAAACAAATGTATTCTCGCGCGGAATTTTGTTCGTGTAAAATACGCGTTGGGTGAGAGGATGCCCCCGCACTAATGAACTCCTCCGTGTACCTCATCGTTATTAGTAACGTATTAAAGCGCGTATAAAAGTGAAATCCGTGGAGCTGAGTGGCAACGGTTCTCTAACGTGGGAGGGATAACGATCACCAATTATCACCGGTCGTGGTTTGTTGTTGTGGGGAGAGCTGGGCACTCAAGGGGAGTTTGCACAAAGATTAAAAAAAGACAAAGATCCCCCCTGTAGCCTTTAACAGACTCTTGGGGCAAGTGCTGCCAGAGGGCGCCTATGAACGCCGGCATGGGACGCGAGGGGGTGTGTTGCCAGCACCACGCCCAGTCGTCATTGTCTCCCCATTTCTGGTGATTAAACACCGAACTCGGTTAGGTTACCTATTTAAGGCTCAGTCAACCTAGGGGAGGCCCAGGACTCGTTCAGATATTCATCACCAATGCTGTAAAGTGCGCTAAACCACGCAACTACCGCTCCCCCCAAGAGTTTGCCCACACACACACACGCACACGCGTGCATGTGCGTGCGCGTGTGCTGCTCCTGCCCATGGAGTTAATGGTCAGGATTATGATTCAGGCACCGCCGATGCAGGGGGACGGAGCATGAGTGTCTTGGTTAGCGCAATGTGTTACAAACACAAAAAACCCGAGTTCGATTCCCACAAACGGCCACCATCAACATCAAAATCTGACCTGGTCCTGGTCTCCTCTAGGTCTACTCAGCCTTAAATAAGTATCAGGTGTGATGTGTATACATCAGCACTAAGAAGACAATGGCAGCCGTGCCGACCACACAAACCGCCTTGTGCGCCATGCTGGCCTTAATAGGTGCTCGCTAAACGAATTTGCCCCAACAGACTATACGGCTAGCTACCTTTGTCTTTTGTCTACCATTCGTGGAGTTAGTGACCGGGATGAAGATTGAGGGCCCCGGCCCGATTCAGCACGGCACTGATCTGCATAGCAAGAGGCACCAACAGCGAGGCGGGAAAGGCCCCCAAAGAAAATAAAGTCCGAAGCCAGACAACCCCTCACTACCCCCCCCTCATCTCGTTTCATCTCTTGGCTGCAGCGACAGCTTTTTTTGCTGAGTCAAGAGCAGGCTAGTTGTTGCGTAAGTCTTCCCTGCGCTTGATAATCCCCAACGGCTGAGCATACGCGAATGAAAATTTGCATAGCCGCCGCGGTGGCGAGATGTTAACTACCTCGCCCAGTATGCGGGTGGTCAATGGTTTGATCACGACCCTGATGCCTGTATATTTTGAGTTTGCGTGTTCTCCACATGGTTGTGTGGATTTTTCTCCGGCTCCTCCGGTTTTTCCCCTCCACGATTAGAAGCATGCGTTTAGAGTCTTTGGCTGCGATAAATTTGCATGCGATAAGCCACTTCGTCGAGCTATTGTTTGTGATAGCCATGTCGCTTCTGAAAAAGAGCAATATAACTCAGTGTGCCTTACCTGGTAAAATAAATATATCGTAGTAGTAGATGTTTGTGCGTTTTTTTGCGTTTGCGTTTGTCGAAAGCTCCATAATAAATTTGGCCATTTTCTTCCTGGACTCTGATTTGTTCTCTCGCCACTCTCATGCCCCCCCCCCACCAGCGTTGGATTAGCCTCCAGGTTGTTTGAAGATGAATACTGGGGGGCTCTGAGCAGGGCTGTGCCCATGGACATACTGTGTGTGGGGGGGGGGGGGTGCAAATCGGCACTGCTGTTGTGTGAATCCATCTCAATGACTATTGAACAATCTCACAAGCGTGAAACTACGATTATTATTTACAGCCGTTCGTCAATACAAGCACTGGATTGTCAGACCCCTTATCCATGCTGTGTCGGTCTTGATGGTTGTTTGACCGACTGTACTGCTACCAACACTGGTGCTTCGTGCGGGTTGGTGAAGGAGAGGTTGGCCCAAAATTGGTTCGGATATTACTTGCCACTGATGTGCAACTGCGCCATCGCTCCACCCGGATGGTGGAACTACTGTGGGTGATCGTCAGCAGTGTCGTAGCTTCGTCGGAATGCCTATGGTAGAACCTCACGAATTTGAGCTGGATAGGAAGCAATGGCGTTTAATGGTTTTTCCCTTCCTGTCATTCTTTGAATTGTCACGATGCAGGATTATGCTTGAAGATGTGTTTGTTTAGTTAATTTGTATTGTCTCTGTAATATATTCTGTCTAGTTGGTTCCATTAGGTTGAACATACATTGTCAAATGCTATAACGAGCTTAAATTGTAAATAATGTCTTTTCTGATACGCAAGATTCCGATGGCTCGTACCGTGAAGCGTAAGACTCGATTTTAATCAATGAATCTTTACGTACTTAATGGGTTAGCTTATTGCATGTTCTGTATTGTTGATTTAAAAGGCGGCGTTAATGATGATGACGGCGGTGGAGCAATTCACTGCGTGCACTCCGCCACCCAATGGGAGATTCACTGTAGAGCACTTGGCAGAAATTCAATTCACCGCTCAATTTGTTTGTTTGATTATTTATTTATTACGCAGGGCAGTGCCATGCCTACACGGGGGACCGCTGTTTTTTTGTTGTTACATTTTTACTATTCATTTGTGGATCCCTCTCAAGTTATTTGGACCGTACCACAGGCAAGAGCTCACATTCTCAAATCATAAAATGGGAGCCTTCAATGTACACGAATTGAGAGCAGAAGGCATGCTTGTGTGAAGCGGTCACATTAAGGTGTTGTAATAGGTGACGTTTCGGGCAAGGCTCCCTTCCCTCCCTCCCCTTCACAGCACATAAGGCAGCGCCGTTGGTGAATGTGCCGAGTTTTGTGCTTTGGTTAAACGCTGCATACGTTACCAGGAATCGAACCGTTGACTTCGTGCAACCTGGGGTGTGGGAAAAAGGTGTGAATTTCTGAGAAGCCGAGAATACTATGCTGTTGTAGCCCAGAGCATAACTTTTGATCCGCCCCTACTGGGCATCTGTCAACAAGAGCTTCATAGCTCATCGGATTTCTCCAGGAAAAAATAAAGATTCCAATTCGGACTTGTCCTCAACTTTCCTTGCACGCTTAGACTTTGGAACTTTCTCCCGTCACTACTTTTCCCCAGTGTCTTGTAACCTGAATCCATTCAACAACTCTGTTAGTTATTTACCGAGTAAGCATGCAACGTTGGGTCAATGTTAACATGTGGTTTCACGTTTACTCGGGATTTGTTGTCGTATCGTCAGAGCTGTCTGATGCTGGATTTGGTATTCCCTTCCATGACATCTTTTTCCCATGTCCCTTTATTAATAATTAGACGAATTATCATTGTCAAAGGTAACAATTGGGTTCCTGTAACCTTGTGCACTTTGATAGTGCTCCCTTTTTGCCAGCTTTGCAACTCCCTCTCAATCACCTCCCCCTCCCCCCCAGGTTCCTGTATGACCATTTTCTTAGGTTTTTTCGGTAAAGTCACGTAGGTAAAAAATCTAAATGAATAAAAGTAAAATAAAAATAAAATAAAAAATCACGACGTTTCGAAGGCAACACAAGCTTCCATCTTCAGGTGGAACCGTCACAGCACGCTTGCTGTAATCATCGTTACAGATCCTGTATGACCTGTACCGATTTTCAAGAAGCGAATTCTAATCGTCCGCTCCTGCTCTCAGTTGCCGGCGTCGTAGCCCCGGGCAATCGGCGCTCAAATGAATAATGGCCACGAGGCCACCGCGATTAGTTTGGAAAAGTTCTCCGCGACAAACGAACGGAATTATAATTGCGGCACGGCGACGAAGGGGCGTCGCGCGGCGCGACACGCGGCGGCGGCCCGCGGGCCCCTGTTCAGGCCAAGACAGCGCGCGCCCCTCTGGTGCCCGCGATAGCCACAGGAAGCGCATCCGTTAATCGCCACCCACGGAGATCTTGTGCCGTATTTAGCCACGCGGTGCACGCACGATCGCCCATAAATAGCGCGCGGGACGCGCGGGCAAAGGGGAAGGAGGGAGGGAGGGAGCGTGGAGGAATACAACAACAAAAGGACAATGTGTACGTGTATTTAAATCCGCCAGCGGGGCAGGGGGTGCGGTGAGAAAGTCGTCATCGGATTGGGTTTGCGTCAGAGGCAGCGATTTGAGCTCCTTCCTGGCTTTGGAATGGAAATGGGTTCCAACTCTGCTGATCTTGTGCTCTTCTGAGGAGGCTGGCATCGGGTGGAGCCGCGGAAGGATGAACCAAAGCCATGCTTCGTGTTTCTTTTAGAGCACGCGCGCACAAAATATAAGACGCTCCTTGTATAATGCTCATGATTTGATATTTTTACAGGTGTATCGTCATTTTTTTGACCGAATCACTCGGAGAGCGCCCAATCTCGTCACAGTTCAGATGCTCAGCAGGGGTTGAGCAAGGGTAGTGGCTGCATTGGCGACCGCCATGAATAGCAGGTGTTATAGGATGTGGGGCTAATTGTGGGCAGCACAGAACAGCACAGATAAGTTAATTGCTGTACTGTACTTCTGTGCTTTCACATCCCAGATGGGGTGATCTTGTGACCAGCTCTCATCCAGCATCAGAGTTACAGAGGGGCTGCACATCCTTATACAAATCATCTCGGCCACACCGATTAATTGAATTGTAGCATATTGAATGATTATTCACGCAGGCATCTTTTTAAGAGCGCCTGTAAGTGAGAGCTTACAGCGCCGTCAGGTTATAGCTGCTCTCGGTTGACTGGCAAGGAGCCACTTTTGAAGACAGGCCAGAAATCAGCGCGGCCCAGCAGAGAGCATTGACTCAGAGAGCATAGCGGCCTTAGAGCTGACAAAGATGACACCAATAAACGCCCACAAATATTCCTCGGGCACATAAATATTAAAAAATGTCGATTAAAATAGCGTCTTTTTTGTATTGAAATGAAATGGCGATAGTATTGTTTTAAAAAAAAATATCCAGAATAAAAAAAATAGAACAACCTTCGCAGCCCTTTGCCAATCCACTGCTGGATTAAGGCCACGTCGACCGTGGGAGTTGTTTGACCATACTTCACCTCCCACGGTGGACGGTACAGGTGGGTGGAAGGAAGTTTACTCCAGGGCGCCGATTCAAACGTTCGCCATGGAATCGAGCGCAGCTCAGCGGGCCCACAGCGCGGGACACGCGGCGCTCTCGAGAATCCGCGAGAAAGAAATATTTGAAATCCAGCGGCAATTTTTCGCGTTGTGTCTTTTTTTTATTGGGAGCTCACGGGAAAGCGGGAAAGATAGAGAGGGAATCGGGGACGAGTAACAAGGCGTTTGTTTTCTCCGCGAATGAGACGGAAGGACACCCGAGCATTTTGCAGGCACTGGAGTGAAACGGTTCTCGTGATTGCTTATTCATGCACGTTATGGGGGCCGCACGGTCACGTCATTACTCTGCACCACGCCGTCAGCCGCCGTCAGCCGCTGCTTCCACTCACAGCTGCGCCTGCAGCAGGCACACTGCGTGCATCTCTCCCGCTCTCCCTCCGCCACACACCCACGGCACTCTCCCTCCCTCCCTCCACGACCTCCATCCATCCCTCCCTCCCTCCCTCCACCACAAACCCCACCACCACCCCACACGCCATTAATATGTATCCTTATTAAAAAGCGGAATCATTAAAATAACTCCCACTGCCTCATTTATTTATTAGACGTTCTCTATCCGGGGTAATCCGATTGAGGATAATTTAAAAAAGAACTATTCTTCTTTAAACTTTACCGTGCCATTTTCAGATTAAGGTCGGTCAGGGTGTGTTTATTTATTTAGCAGGTTCATTATTTCGGTGAAGTCTCAAACTGGGCGTGCGTTTATTCCACGCACCTTCTCACAATGTATCGGAGGGTCTTTGTGCTTTTTTAGGTTAAATTTCAGTCCACAAATTTGTACAGGCACACTCGCCGAAACGTTAACTACCTCACCTGGTGCACAGGAGATCGTGGGTTCGATCTCAACCCTGATGCCTGGATATTTTGAGTTTGCATGTCTCTCTACCTGTGGTTGCATGGATTTTTCACCGGGTCCTCTGGTTTTTTCCCTCCAATTTAGAAACACGCGTTCAGAGTATCTGGATGCTATACATGCCCACGTGATGATAAGCCACTTCGCTATCATTTGTGGCCAGCTGGAAAGGAGCTATATTGCTCAGTGGACCTTATCTGGTAAATGAAAAAAAACTTTTATTTTTTTTACTTTACTCAATGCTCGTGTTAAAGAACAACCCTAAAGTGCCCTTGTGATAGTCGTTTTTTCTCTCTCTTCTTTACTTCGTTTTTTTTTCAGTCGTCGTCAGTTTCTTTCACGTGAATTCAATCGTCACGCAATCCGTCGATAACAAAGTTTGCGATCGCGTCAGGCCACAGCAGCTACGGCGGGTGCAGCCTCGTTAGTGTCACGAGGAAAAGATGAATTGCGGAAGCATAATTTTGCCTCTAATGAAATGCCTCCGCTCCTCCCATCTGGGCCAAGATTGTTCATCCAAATGCTTATTACCATGAAAATTAAATTAATTTCGCATGTGACTGGAGGTTACACCCTCTGACTTCACTCGATGGTTGGTAAATATTTCCCGGACAGGCCTTGATCACGTGGTGATGATGGAAATAACGACAACAACAACAACAACCACCATCTCCCCAAGTGGCAGACGGTGGTGGTTGCAAGCGCCGTTTCCCATTTTATAATCCTTAAATATTGACGAGGTGTGGTGGCGCTTCCAATAATTCGGTGACTTGAAGATGGGGTGAGTGCATCACGCATGCGCGGGGACCGGCAGGTTATGGACAAACCGACCTACCATGAATGTAGTGGTGTTTGCAGGAGGGCAGTACAGCAAATTTGCTATTGTCTGACTTCATCAGTGCAGGATATTAGTGCTGTCCTTGTGTGTGTGCTTGGGATGTTCTTGCAGGTGCTCCGGCTACTCTCCATTTACACAGATACGGAATCGGGAAAATTATCCCAAACAGAAACCATTCTGAGAATGAGTCTTAAGAGACTCGGAGAAGCTGGGTGGTTACAAGGGTCAAGGGGCAATGATCCGGCACCACGGAGATGATGAGTTTGAATCCGGTTAGTCATACATCATCAAGCAGAGGCTCTCAAGTATAGCGAGTTGATGATCTCATCCTGGAACACAAATTAGCTACAATTAAAGCCGATCATATTCAGTTCGTTTTCTCTATACTAAAATTAGCAAAATTCCAGAGCTCAGAGAGTTGAAAAATGTCAAAGTTTTACCACACAAACAAAACATTTCACCACAATAGGATTGTGTGAGAAAGCACGCACTCCATAAGGAGTGAATTTATGAAGGTCAGAAGTAGTTCACTGATCACTCCTTCTGTGGGCCATTTTCTCACCGTGGGGCGATACAAACTGCTCTGTAAGAGACCCAGATGGTCACTCAATCCGGCGACATATCACCAATAGCACGATTGTAATAAAAATTGGAAAGAGGCAAAATAATGAGAACAGAATAATGAAATCGGCGATTAATTTCAATGTAGCTGACGAGGGAGCCTGTTGGGACAGGCTGTCAGCAACAGCACGGGGGGGGGGCGAGGCGCTGACACGGATGTTGAGCGAGAGGTGCATAAAGCGGCTAGAGAAATGAAAAAAAAGTAAATAAAAACTAACAACCTCTGCAGGACGCGCCATAAAGAAGACTTACAGTCAGGGGAGATAGTGCAACGGCGATGATTCAGTGGTTATCGTAGCATAGCGAGTGCCCGGCGTTGCCGTTCGGCACGTGGCTACCAGGGCCACTTCCACGATGACATTTTGTCAATCTCCAGCCTCCCCTGGTCGACACGCTCGTTGTATTTTGGTTGTTCTCTCTTGTTCTTGTCGTTTTTTTCCCTCTCAATTGCATCTCGATTGCGCAATCGGCGTCGCACGTCACGAGACAGAGTGCCCGATCGCAGAGCAGTGGCAGCTTTTCGTGTTGGAGAGCGTCTCCGGAGAAGTGGATCTCACGGAGCTACCTCTGAGTTCCCTGCTTCGAGCGACCTGCCTGGTCCACGGGCAGAGTAAGAGGGCAGCCCTTCCCACTCGCTCTGCATGCGGGAATGTGCTTCGTCACCTTGGCAGCCATTTTAAATCTCAGACATGGAATTTCGCCAAATTAGGGGCGGAACGAAATTGAACACGGGGATTGTTGTGCAACTGCTGGGAACCTTGCTGTGACCATCAACTCACTAGACTTGAGAATGTCGACACGCTCTTGCTCGGATTACGACAATGCCCTTTATTTATCCAGGAAAGCTTCTCTACTGAGTCGAGACATTTTTTTTTTTCACGAGGGGTCCTGCAATGGTTACGTTCTGGCTAATTCAATGTCAATGAGTGTTTGGCTTCGAGTTCGAGGAAACCAGAGTGTCCAGAGAAAGCCCACGTACATGTGAGCGGGCAACATGAAAGCACCACCCAGATCTGTTCAACAATCCACTGCTGTGCAGCCTTCTCGTGCCGACCTCAAAACCCGAGCCCTAGTCTACGGGTCGTATTCCCATGTAGTCTCCCCGTCCACGCGCTAACTAGGCCGAACCTTGCTTAGCTACGACGGGATCGGGCACATCCAGGGGTAGTTTGTGCGTAATCTTCGGGTTAACAGCTCGTGTGTTTTTGTTACTGTCACGCAGCCGGAGAACAACACTTTAGTGGCGTGCACGGTTTTCATGAGCATGTAAACTGCTTGTTTTGACATCGTGACGATGTCGTTGTGGCGCATCGTTACATCACCGTGGCATTTACGATGCCATCGAGCCCCCCACATTTAGGGGGCTGGCTTGATGCAAGTAGGCGAGAGCGACAATTGTCGCCATCATTGTCCGAGCATTCCTTCGTCGACCATTTCAACAATCGTCGGCAAATCAGCTCGCAATCGCTTTTGTTTATTTATCTTTAAACCATAGCCACTGCTTGTAGTTCACAGAATTGCAGGTATGGTCAAAATAGCATTGTTATTTTTACCGAGTGTCGGTACATTCTCAATCATTGGCCAACTTTGGTGTTGCCTCTACAGAATTTTTGACCAGTTCACCTTTTTGTGTTGTGTCCCCCCCCACCTCTCCCATGTCCACCTGCACCCTCCCTTCACATGGACCCCTCCCTTTACCTTGGATCGCTCCCTTCACATGGACCCCTCGCTTCACCTCACCTCTCCCTTCGCTGTACCCACCACCCCGCTACCTCGTCACCCCACTACCTTGTGCCTCATGCAGCCCCCACAAAATCTGCTGTGCAAGACAGTCCGATGCATGGAGATGTCCAATAGACACGCAGGGCTTCGTGCCGCTGAAATAGTCCCAGATATTTCGGGTTTCTTTTGTTAAACGTGGCGAAATTTCAAGAGACCAGGATAGACGTCTAGTTTGCAAGAGTGACATGGGTCACTAAGCATGGCAAATAAGACATAACGAAAAATAATAAAGCACAGCAATGAAGCAAACACAAACTAAATAAATCAGCGTGGATTATATCTCTTGTCGGAGAAAAAAAGCACAAGTATAGAGAGGGGCCGGGCCTCCAGACGGACATGATCCGGCATATTGCTCGCTGACGATGGTGCTACGAAAAGCCTCATCTTTCGTTGATATTTAGTGTAAGAATTTGAAGACATTTGTGAGTAACTGAATTGCTTAAGCAAGGATTGTTTTCATACTTCGTTCTGCATGGACACATTTAGGAGAAAAACGCCACTCGCAATCGACCATTGACCTAACCAGGTGAGAAGTGAGAATCCTTCGAGTAATCAGCTTCTCTCCTCCGAGGGTTGGGCTCACCACAAAAGTTTTGGGGTCGTTATTGTGCGACGTGTGCCATTTGGCACGAAGCTAATGCCTGTTCAGTTTCGTTGCCGGGTAATTTTGAAATTGCTATCCAGCTGCCCGGCAAAAAAAAAAAAACATAGATAATCCCGCGATTGAAACATTTCTCCCGCGTAACCGCGGCGTGGCCAAGCGGCGCGGTGGGTAAGCGCTAGCAGTGAATTCACTGCAGTGCCCCGGGTCCACCTGTGTACGGCAGGCTCCGTACCACCTCCGCGTGCCAGCACTGCAGCTGCACGGTGACATCTTTTCCTCGCTTCCAAACCTCTCCCTGGCAACCTCCGTCCGCCCCTCCCCCGCCACCCCCGCTCCTTCTCAAATGCTCATGCTCGCACCCCCATCCAGCATCCCACCGCACCCCATCCTTACCCCCTCGCTGCCTCCCCCCCCTCCCTCCTCTCTTTTCCAATCTTTGCTTTCTCACTCACATTTGCTGTCTCCCTCTCCCTCACTCTCCCACCACTCCCCCCACCCCACTCTGCTTTTCGCTGCCTGCAGCCTTCATCAGAGCCAGGCTTGAGCTGTAGCGGCGAGCTTCCTTGGTCACGCTGCACAATGTAACGCCAAGCTCCGCGTCCTCTCGCTCGCTCGCTCCCCCCCCCTCTCGCTCGCTCCAAGCGTCCGTCGTCGACACCGTGATGCCGATCGGCGCGGCTGGCGGGCGGAGGTGGCGGCGGCGGCAGCGGCGGCGAGCATCCTCCCGCTTTGTCATTCGCGCCACCGCGGCGGCTGCTGCTGCTGCTGCTGCCGCGTCGTCGTCGCCGTAGTGAGAGCGGGGAACGAGGAAGGGAGAAAAAGGAAGAGCGTTGAGAGCGAGAGAGAGACTGAGAGAGAGAGAGAGCGGCGGAGCCAGGGACGGGCGTTGGAGAGGAGAGGGGGGGGCAGCGTGCAAACACAATGTCATTTGAGCGGCACCACCACCGCAGTGGCCCGGTGTGCCGGCTCGTGCGAGGCTCGTTGAGCGCGCGCTGCGTCGAAGGCGCCGGGCAGCCGGCTCGCGTCGGCATCGAAGCGTGGCCGCTGCTCTTTGTGGGGGGCCTCCCGGCTGGGCTCGGTCACCGGCTCGACGGTCGCACGCCGGCGTCTCGCTGAAGGGGGCCGGAGGTGTCGCCCCCCACCCCACCCACACCACCCATCCACCCCCCGCCGAGCCGACGCGCAGTGGTGGTGGCGGCGGCGGCGGCGGCGGTAGCGACAGGACGCGTCGTTCCACCGCGTCACAGCACGCGCGCTGCTAATATAGCCGGCCGACCGGCCGGCGTGCGAGCGAGCGAGGGCTGGATGTGTAAAGGGGGGGGCCCTATTGGAGTGCCATGACCAGCTCGCATCAGCAGTCTCTCTCTTGCAGCAGCCAGTGCCCCTTCCCGGAGCGGACCGTCGTTCTGCACAAGAAGGACAACGATGGCTTCGGCTTCGTCCTGCGAGGAGCGAAAGGTACCCGCCGCTGATTTTGGTGAATCCTGGAGAAGGAGGGGGGTGGGAAGGGTCACGGTCAGCAGCGATGATCCCTGAACTCCCCCCCCCCCCCGACTCCCATCGCCGCCGTGCCCTTAGACATCGCGGTGTCGTACGGGGGGCGGTGGGTGCGGTGTCGGGGCTACGGGTGGGGTGGTTCGTGAGAGAGAAACCTGTTTGTGAGACCCCCGTCGATAGCCCAAGTTAAGCCTCCGTCAAGGGAGCAGGAAATTACGGCAATGGCAAAAACATTCGCCGCCGCATATCAATGTGCTGCAGCGTTGGTACACCGTCGAATGCTTGTGCTAAACAATTGTTCGCTTCAATCGATGGTACATCGGCTGCATTTGTATCTTGTTCAGCGTAAGCATGCGTTGCCGGTAGCCAGCCAGCCATCACCCCTCCGTTTTATTGACGGCAATTTGTTCCGTGCGGCGTCTGCCATTCCCTTGCATGGGGCATGATGGCAATGATTTGCCGCTTTGCCTCGGAATATAATGGCGAGGTTTAGTGGCTGGAAATCGTTGCAGCGAGCCTACAACATTTTGCGCTTTGACTCAACGGAAGCGGGGTGACCCTGGTGCGCAAAATGTCTCTTGAAACCAAATGCCGTGCGCGAGTAAAATCACGTTGTCATGTGGCTTGAATGAAAATGTATAACCTTGACGTAAATATTTTAAATGTGCTCGTGTCCTGGAAGGTTGAAAAGACAAGGTGTGGGGTGGGGGGGGGGGGGGAAGAAATCCGAAACAGACACCGCCGATGTAAAATCAGACATTTTTATTCGACGTCGTGCCTCGTGTATAATTCGTTTGACGGATTTATTTAAAATCACAAGACCTACAAGACGTCGGGGAGTGACTTATTGTACTGTTGCTATCATTATTTCGTCTGCATCGACGTCGGCAGGCACGGCCGATGGTCGTTGCGCAATGACGAACGCGATCTCGCGTTCAACAACGGGTTAGCCCATTGTCGTTCCACTTCTGGATCGAAGGGGGTGCGTGGACATTTGAGTGGGGGGGTGGTTGGCGGTGGTGGTGGATCGAAGGGGGTGCGTGGACATTTGAGTGGGGGGGTGGTTGGCGGTGGTGGTGGATCGAAGGGGGTGCCTGGACGATTGAGTGGGGGGGTGGTTGGCGGTGGTGGTGGATCGAAGGGGGTGCCTGGACGATTGAGTGGGGGGGTGGTTGGCGGTGGTGGTGGATCGAAGGGGGTGCCTGGACGATTGAGTGGGGGGGTGGTTGGCGGTGGTGGTGGATCGAAGGGGGTGCCTGGACGATTGAGTGGGGGGGTGGTTGGCGGTGGTGGTGGATCGAAGGGGGTGCCTGGACGATTGAGTGGGGGGGTGGTTGGCGGTGGTGCTGGGGAGGGTGAGATTTGGGCAACCGCCAGAACTGGTTCCCATAACACTCGGCACTGATGTCGACCACAGCCAGGAATCGAACTTTGGTTGCTGGGTTTATAGCGCAGTGCGCTAACCACTGCACCACCACTCCTGCCGCCCCCTCCCTGCCATATTATACATATCTAGAAACAGCATGTATGGTTCAAATGTTATGCAACATAACCTCTGCCCATACACATCTATACACATTCCCCCCCCCGCCACCGCCACCTATGCAACCGTGTAATCCTTATGTATATCAGTATCATCAAGTTTCAGTCTTAGCGCGATGTTGGCTAAGCCTCGAGGCTTACGGCTCCGCTCGTCTCCGAGGTACAGGTCTGCTGGCTGGGTTTTACCACCGGGACCAGCACCCATCCTGAAAAGAGCCAATTACAGCTGATGAGGATTGCTGTGTGTGTGTGCTCACCACTCACTTACTCATGCCTTCACATCGCAGACAAGTGAGCTTTATTGCCTGCACAGCGGAGGTGTGTGTTAATTTCACCAACCCCCCCCCCCCCCCAACATTCATTATTGCACATCCGCGTGATTATATTTTATTGTATTTTTTACATATTTTTTTTAGTAAAAAGGTTCGTGTGGGAGGGCAATGGTGGTGCGGGGCACGAGCAAACTCTAAGCAGCAGAAGTTGAATGCCCCAAGTGGTGCAAGGGGTCAAGTATTCAAATCATCACTAACATAGGCACACTAATTAACGTAATGAATTCAATTAATCTTATCTATTTCAAGTCTGCAACAATCCTCTATCCTCTCACCGCATCTCTATTGTTGTCTGCATTTCGCTAATCTCCAGAGGTGTGGACTCGAGTCATGTGACTTGGACTCGAGTCAGACTCGAGTCATGAATTTGATGACTTGCGACTCGACTTGGACTTGCATAACAATGACTTTGTCCCACCTATGAGATGTGGACTCGAGTCATGTGACTTGGACTCGAGTCAGACTCGAGTCATGAATTTGATGACTTGCGACTCGACTTGGACTTGCATGACAATGACTTTGTCCCACCTATGAGATGTGGACTCGAGTCATGTGACTTGGACTCGAGTCAGACACTCGAGTCATGAATTTGATGACTTGCGACTCGACTTGGACTTGCATAACAATGACTTTGTCCCACCTCTGCTAATCTCACCTTCGTCTTTATATATATTGTAATAGGTTTTTACCCTTTCAACTGGTACAAAAACTGACACTTTTATACAAGGCATCATGTTTGCAATAACCACAACACAAGCAGTCAAAATGCAAACAAAAAGAAACAACTCTGATGATGATAATGATATGCACTGTCCTTGAAGTTGATTGGTCCACACCAGTTTAAAGGGTAAAAACCTACTACTATATTTTGCCACTGGTAAAGGAGGTCTCATAGTTGATATATATTGTCGCTATCTCTTATACATGCCGCACCTCCGATGAGCACGGTTGGCTACGTACGGTGTGAAAGAAGTTCAACATACTGTACGCACATATACAGGCCGTCTGACCTGTGTGGAAGAGTAGGCCAGAAACACCCACTGGAGGGGGTTGTGGGTACATATATATATAGTGGAGGACCCTCCACCAGCAGTGGTGAGAGCCAGCTATTGCAGGGCTGCCCCTTTACTTTTCTAAATCTATTCCGTCGTACATTTGAAAGAGGGCCTCCAAATACAGTGTGGCCAAAAAGCCATGACGTGTCATTCCTTTATTTCCATTTATTTTAACACGAACATTACAGGATGTAATTGCAAGTTCTTTAAGTTCGTATTGCATCTATAATGATTAATATCTATTCTTTTTCGGCCTGTGAGGCCACCTCGAATCCGTCGTTAACAAAACTCGACCAAGAGCCCTCGACGAATCGAGATGAAACATAACTGATGCACGCTCAACGACTGCACCCGTAGACTTCAAAAACAAAAAGTCGTAGGATGTATTTCAGAAGGGAATACCGTGCTTCACGCATTCGCGGCGAACGGGAATCGGGTTTTGACCATTTGTTGAAGCAAATGAAATAACCCCATGCGCTTTGTTCAAATTAATAGAATAGCCCAAATGTGTCCTGACTTTTGGGCCACCCCTGTATAATTCATGCTCGGGGCGAGCACCACCACCGGGAGGGCGAGTGTCCAAACCAAGGGCTTCATTGCACAGAACACAGATATCCCCCCCACCCACCCACCAACCCACTCGCCCCCTGCCAGCAAGCTGCCTCTTGTGATCCACACGCACAGAGCAGCATTGAGCTCCACATCACAAACGCACAAAACCTTGGACGTCCTCCGCCACTGCCGCCACCACCGCAGCAGCAGCAGCAGCAGCAGGGATTTTGTGAATTGATTATTTTGTTGCAAGGCTTATGGCTGCTGTCTCAGCCATTGCAATTGACTCATCCACAAACCTCTGGGACTTCTACTACTACTACTGTTGGTGCTGGCGGTAATGTTGCTAAATGCGGCTGCAGGATTATTACATGAATGGGTGCAAGCTAATTTCCTCGCGTCAAACGAATTCGTGTGGAGGGTGTTCGTTTATGGAGGTCGTCACGAGAATGGGAGGGGGTGGGGGTGATGGGGAAATAAGCGGCTTGCAAGGATGTAAGTTTAATTTTGCGTAAATTGGCATGCGGTACAAACGTCGCGTATTCGACTGTCACACATCCGCCTTGAACAATTAATCGCCCACACCCAGTGCAGTGTGTGTGCGTGGTTTAATTGTCATTTTCTCTACGTTTTTCGCAAATACTGTACGACCTTTCATACGTGCAGTACGGTAATGTGCTCTGAACCTCGTGCACACTCATGTGCATATTGCGGTCCATTTCCCTAGATATTATTGACGTTCGCATATCTGACCTTTCACTTATCCGCCAATACCTCAGTCCCCAGATAGCTGGAGACGCGACGTTGTACTCTGTTTATATTATATTTTTTTCCTTTACCTTCATGTTAAGCTCATGAAAAAAAAAACCCAAAGTGGGGGGAAACTTGCTGCTGCGGAGCATAATATGGCGCTGCTCACCGGTGACCTACATACGAGACGGGTGGTGATCGTGTAACCGCCTCCTCCTCAACGTGCCGTGGATTCGGAGAAAAGAAAATAAACTCAGACTTTGAGACGGCGCTTCTGAATAAACGGCGCCGATGACCTTCAAATGAAAGGGACCTCGTGCGTTTTACTTTCTCATTTGGTGAGCCCCAGCCTCCTGCTCACTCGCCGGTACTCTCTGGCATGTCGAAAAACATCGCAGCGGAAACGTTCAGGATTGCCGCGGTGTCCTTGGCCACCGCCGGAACTTCGCTGGTGGCGTCGTTTGATCCCCCCCCCCCCGTCTCGTTTTAGGTTATTTAGATAACTTGACTGCTGCTATAAATGTCCACGTGATGAGTCACTTCGTTGAGCTATAATTTGTGGCCTGGTCGCTTCTGAAAAAGAAGCTCATAGCTCAGAGGGCTTTACCTGGTAAAATAGTAAGAGACATATTCGTGATTTGCTTACCTTTCCCATACTTTGCACTCCTATCGTGTTTTCGTCTTGTTTGTTATTGTAACGTTCTGATTCACACTTACTGGACATCTGTGAAAAATAACTTTATTACAGCTCGTCGGATTCCTCCGGTGTAAACAACGATTCCGAATCTGTTTGAAAACGTTTAACGTTGTTGTTGTTCTGGCCCTTCATTTCCGGCGCCCGACGCTCCCTTCCCGCTCCCGCAGCGAACGTCCCCGTGCAGGAGTTCACCCCTTCGGCCGCGTTCCCAGCCCTGCAGTACCTCGAGTCCGTGGACGAGGACGGCGTGGCCAGCAGGGCTGGGCTGAAAGTCGGAGACTTCCTCATCGAGGTGAGGCCCCCGAGCGCCGCGCGTCGGTTTCGCTAGCCGCAAGGAGACCTGGGGGGGGGGGGGGGCAAGCATCACGGTGGCGAGATGTTCACCGCCTCGCCCGGTTTGCAGGAGGTCGGAGGGTTCGCCGCCGAGTCTCGCCCTGTGCTCGTGGTCACGTCTCTTGGCGTGAAGTTGGGTCAACCCACTTAGCCTCCCTGCGCTTCTTGTAAGGTTAAAATCCCGGTCGGTGATCTTACTCCGCTGATCTTCTCTCCATGCACTGGGGGGGGGGCATGGTGGCGAGATGTTAACTACTTCGCCTGGTATACAGGAGGTTATAGGTTCAATTCCGACCCTGACGCCTGTTGAATATTTGGAGTTTGCGTGTTCTCCCTGTGGTCGCGTAATTTGTAGCCAGGTCTCTTTTGAAAAGAGGTCGGGGAAAACGCACACCTGTGACCCCTGCTCGTTTGCCAGTGTGCTGGCGGCAATTTATGGGGACAAAGCGACGCATCGGATCGTCGATTTAAAGTCAATTGTTACGCTTATCGCCCGTGTAAGAATTGGTTGTTTACAATTTCTAGCAGCGGTGTGCCACCGGGTTTGGCTTTTGGTCTGTCGACAGGATACCTTTTATTGAGCCATAGATGGATGATGGCTGATGATAGGGACGTGAAGAGTGTTACATCCTTTGACTGGTAAACAAGTGTGATTTTTGGAGTTGATGGGATCTAAAGTGGCAAAGGGGTGTAGTTTGTGGCTCAGTTGGTATGGGTACTGCACGATGAACCTGGTGACCGGAGTTCATCCACTGTTGAGCAAAATACGAACCAGTCTTGAGCCCCCACAACTTCACCGGCCCACATTAACCAGCGTGGTGAAGTATGGTCAAACAACCCCCGTGACCAGCATCCTGTAGGGAGGCCCTCATCCAGCAGAGGATTAACAAAAGCATGAGATTTTAAATCGTCGCTCTGAACGATACACCCCGCCAACTCGGCTGTCCTCTATTGCATCACCCTCACTTCGTCCACCTCACCTCTGTGTGCCACTCACCATGGGCTCCAGCAGTGATTACCCCCAAAAAAACCCCAGGCCTCACCCTGCCAGCCCCACACCCCCCACCGCCTTCCTGGCACGGCTTCCCACCATCGCAGATCTTTTCCCAATTCAAATGCAAATGAGGCAGCCGCACATCGCACGCAAAGGATCGTTGGCGATCTTGAAGATGGACGACTGGTGTTTGGGTAGGGTTGCCACCTCTGCTGTGCAATGGAAAAAACTGGGATGAATCATGGGAAGGAAAATAATTTCTCGTAATATCACCAGGAGCTTTGGGGTACACGACATGCAAACGCATTGTTTTGAGTGGTGTATTATTATGGGTATTAAGCAATTTGCAATAACCGTGACTTTCAGTGTCCTGGGAAGACTTACAGGTTTTCCAAGACAGCAGTGGCTACCTTAAGTATAAGACAATCCTGGAAAAAGTAGGACACGTGGCAACCCCCTGTGCTTGAGAAGCACCGAGCCAGATCACCATATAGTTCACAAACCTCACTCTCCACAGCACTGCCCCACATCTCGCAGCCCACATCACACTTGGCTGTACTGCCCTCCTCCTCCTGCTATGGTGACACCCCCCCCTACCAAAGACAAAGATCCCCCGTATATCCTTAACATGCTGTCGAGGCAAGTGCTGTTAGCGATCAGCGCCTATGATGGCCGGCACGGCACACGAGGGGGTGGGTGGCCAGCACCACGCCCGACCGCCGTTGTCTCCCCCAGTGGTGACGTTTACGCACCGTGCTAGATACTAATTTTGAGGCTGAGTCGATTTAGGGGAAGTCCAGGAACGGTTCAGATAATTGTCACTGGGGTCGACAGTGACCAGAAATCGAACCCGGGTCGCCGGGCTTGTAACTCAGCGCGCTAACCACGAGACTAACGCTCACCACACCCCCCCTCCCCATACCTCACACATCACCACACCACAACACCACCATCGCTTTAGCACCACACCTCCGTCGTGCACCTCCTAACAACATCAGTGTCACGAGCCTTCCTTCCCCTAGGCTCATTTTCAGCAGTAGATGAAAAGTAAATACTGTAATTCCACACCCAGAGCGATGGGGGGGGGGGGGGGTATGTGCCAAGGTTGGAACCCCAGATCGTGAACAAGATTTTTTTTTCTTTACCTGCCTCCACCTCCCTTCGCCCCCCAAAATATCCAGATCGTCTTTTCACGTGTCCTTGACTTGCACTCTGAAAATTTAATTTCCTATTTAAAAGGTAACGCAGACTCGTGCCCAGCGTGGCGTCAGCAGCCGCAGCGCTGAGATTACAACGCGCCGCCAACCGCCGCCACCGTCCCAATCAAACTTCCTCGTCTATAATTTATGCCGAGCATGGGGCTGTTTGCCTCTCCCACCCCTCCCCCCCCCCCCACTTAAATTATACATGTTGTTTTCACTTTGTTTTCATAAATTGTGTTTTTTTCTTTTGCGGGAACAACATTTCTCAGAGGCGTTTCAACGGGCCACCTTTGGCGGCAGCTCGGAAGCCCATTCGAGCGGCCGAATTTCTGGGAAACTTCGGGGTTGTCGCATTGAAGAAATGCGATTCGTGCAACAGTAACAACAGCGGCCATTGTCGGTTTATTTTCTCTCGTTGCGTAAAACGTGTGCACGGAGTAGGCACGGAGTACGCATGGAGTACGCATGGAGTAGGAGTGGAGTAGGCGTGGAGTACGCACGGAGTACATACACGATTTTAAACTTTTTTAGCCGAGGCGTAAAAAATTTAATGAAAACAAAGTATTGCTTTAATTCGTCTCATAATCTCGCAAGGTAAAAAAAATACGTCAATATCCACGGCAAGTTGGAATGGTGGCACCAGTCTGCCAGGGTGTTTTGTTTGTTGTTGGAAACCTTTACAAGTAAAGCATTTTCCAAAGTACCCCAACTTGTACACCTGTGCTCTTTGCACAGTCATTAGAAACATTTGACACGAGACATCACAATTCTAGGCACTCTCTGTAACTGTTTCAAGAACCCATCGTCCGGAAAAATGCACGCGGGCTGCGTAAGGTTTTCCCCGATTGCGGTCTGCGGTTCTCCGAGTTGTTTCCCGGTTGTATCGCGCGTTGTTTTGGCACGATGTCCGACGTTTCATACCGGACCCTTCTATCAGGAGCCGAAGAACTTAAGAAGCTCCCAGCACGTGGAGAGGAACGTTACACATCACAACGAAAGCACATCAAGCGATACTTTTCCCCGTACAGTCTAATATTATTCGAACCACCACAGTTTGCATTGCCCCCTCGCGACGTCCTTGAGAGTCGGTGCTCTTAGCTATCGGATGAAGCTGAGTCACAAAGTTATAATGGCTCAGAGCCTGGTTTGTCATGGCTTAGCCACACTGCCTGCAGTTTCGGCACACTAAGCCGGATATGTACGTATGTTTGAATTCTTTCGCACCGTACGTAGCCAATAGCGCTAATCGGAGGTGCGGCGGATATGTTTGTAACTTCTCCGCCACCCCTGCAAAGAAATGGATCAGTGCCACACACACTAAACAGCTACCAACCCCCCCCCCCCCTGTGTGACTGCGGTTGCTGGTGTTATTATTAATTTGGAGCGTACCATGGTACGCATGGGTGACGTGGGCAGTCGGTTCCTCCTGGAGTATACAGTGAGACCGTTGTGGAGGAAATGATTGCAATGGTATTTTTTGTGCCATTCTATATCCAGTTATCTTTTGCCAAATATGTTGCCATGGTAGAATAGCGAACACTCGACTTGCAATCAAGAGGTCGCCGGTTCTTTCTGTACGTTGAACTTCTTTCGCACAGTACGTAGCCAACCATGCAAATTGGAGGTGCTGGGAAATAACGATGAACTAAACACAAAAATCTTGACTTAAAGCTTTCGTGACTGCAGGAATTCATGTTCTTTGGTCTTTCGGTAAAGTCACGTAGATAGGGTCAAAGAAAATAATCAAAATAACAGAAAAATAACAGGCGATTGAAACGTCGTAGTTTTCTGTTATTTTTTTATTCTTTTTTTTACCTATCTACGTGACTTTACCGAAAGACCAAGACTATAAACACAAAAAGCAGTTCTAAATAAATTAGTTTTCAAACTAGAAGGAAGAGAGCGTTCCAGACAGCCACAGGAGCACATCTGAAAGCGCGCGATGCAGTGACCGTCTTTATTCGATGGCTAGTCAAAAGCTGCTGCTGCTGCTCCGAGGATGACCGGAGTTTGCGTGATGGTGGTTTATGTTCCTTTACGAGATCAGCAAGGTGTTGTGGTTCTATAAGAATAAGTTTTACCCTTTCTGCCAGAAAGAGTAAAAACCTATTCTTATATTTTGATACTGCCAGGAGAGGCCCCATGATGAAGTGTGGTTCATTTGTTGAAAGCACTTCGTGTGTGTAATGAGCGCGACCGTACAATAACGTATTTGTTCGGCAACCCGAAGCCAATGCAGCTCATCGAGCACTGGACGGCCACGGTCCGATGTTGCAGTACCCCGTCACAAACAGTGGACGCATTTTCTTAAATCCCCCGCCTCTGTTCACCCAGCTGTATAAGTGGGTACGCCAGGGTTAGCCGATCGGTAGAGTGATGCGCGGTGAGGTAACAGCGTAGGTACTGCCACCTCTTCCAAGACGCCTGACCAGGCGTCGTGGAAGAGTAGGCCAAAATACGCCGACTCAATGTGTCGAGCGCATTGGCCACTAGTGAAGTAGCACTTCACCATTTGGCAAACGCTGATTACAGTCCGCCCCCCTCTCTTTCTTTGTCAGGGCATAATTTTAAAAAGAGATGTCCCTGCACCACACTTTGTGCAAGTTCAGAATGTTGGCATTGATTGACTTATCGGCACAGCTGCAACAGCCACCACCGTTTCCCCCAAGCCAGGGCTGATTGAGGGGACCCAAGTTCATGCCAACTTGGAGTGGCAAATTATTTTTCCCAGACGCATAATTCTGCGGTGCAGGAAAATAGAGAACACTTTTTTTGCACTTGAAACATTGCTGTTTTGTTTTTGGGGTTTTTTTTCTTTCAGAGGAAGCAAGAAAAGCAATCGATGTTGTTCCCGGCCTCATGTCAGGCCTGCGAGCGTGGGTTTGGCGATAGCGTCCCGAAGCTTCTCTTTCTCCGCAGTGGCAATGCCGCTGCCGCCACAGCTGTGTATGCTCTGTTGGAGTACTTTACCATCCATGGGCAGACATGGCGTGTGCCTTGTCTGTAATTAAACCGTGTTGGAACATAATCCTAACAAGACTTGTGACCAGCTGGCAGCAAGCAGGCTCATTTCTACTCTGAAGAGGAGGCCGTTTAAAAGGCAACTGGGATGAAGCACTTCCGTGCGTTATCAATTAGGCTTCTTTAATCCTTTTCCCTGGAGAAGGAGGGGGGTGGGAAGTGTGGAATTGTTGTGGAGATGATGGCAACCGACGTAAGAAAGCTTAATCTGGCAGTGGGTAGAGAATGGTTGACGGTGCATAATTCTGTCTTAGCGTTCTCGTGTTTTTATTTTTTTCCAAAATTGCGTGTCCGCGCAAACGAGGCACGGGGTGGCACGATCAGCTGCGCGATATGCACATGGCCGTGTACCACGTTAGGTAGTAAATTTCGGCTGAGTCAATCTAGAGGAGGGCCAGCCCAGGTTCCAAAACTAATTGTCCTTGGTGATGTGCATGCTGAGGCGTAATCGTTGTTATTATTATTAATATGTTTGTGTACCAAAAAAAGCCTCACTAAGTCTCTTGACTCTTTTCAGGAGATTCCTGCCATTTTCCTTTTTTGCAATCGGGGGCGACTATTGCCACGTGTAAGCCCAATCGAGTATCATCATTTCGCAGGTAATTTTGTTAAGCATTGGGATCTTTGGCCACAACCTGTTACATTGTATGTTGCTTTTAGCTATGACACAAGCCAAGAGGAAACCCATGCAGAACAGGGAGAGAACATGTAAACCCCACGCAGACAGGCGCTCGATTCGGGAATTGAACCCAGGCTCTCCTTGCTGCGAAGCCCAGGTATGACCACTGTGGCAGCGGGCGTAGTGCAGTGTGCTCAACTCTGGACCACATGCGTGCAATCTGCATGCACGGCCCTTTTGTCAATCCACCGCTGGATGAGGGCCTCTCTGTGCCGTGAAGGTAGCAGAGATTAGTTGGCCACACTGCACATGTACTATAAGCAGTATACATTCTAGGAACGTAACGACTATTTTATTTACTTAAATTCTTAAGATCCTTACTGCATGGTTTTATACATGCATCTGATCATGCATGTACGAATTAATTACTTAACCTTTTTTGTGCAAACCTTTTGCATTTTATACGCCAGTTATTCCTTTCAGGGCTGATAAAACACACGATCCTTAAGTCAAATCGTGATACCAGATCATGACGGTGAATAATTGCATCATCATCAGCAGCAGCCATGATCAATCCACTGCTGGATGAACACCCCTGTAAGCCGCTACCATCTCAGTTCTGCGATTGTTCAAATCCAACCTATCACCGGTACACGATCTGATTTTACCCGTCCATCTCCAGTGCGTTTTATTCTCTTGGCTGCCACTCCCATCGTTAGTCTTGACCCACTGGCCACCATCCCTACTAACAATGTCCTTCCCCAGGCCCACCTACTTTTCTTAATAATTAACATTACATCCCTAAGCTTCATACATTCCCTCATCCAGTTGTTCCTCCTGCTGAACAAAAGGGACCTAAGCAAAATTACCCGTGCTGAATAAGAAACATTTACACGCAATAGTTACATACGGAACACATTTACTCGTAACACGTGACTTCACTTGGTAGGAGAGACGAGTCGTGAACAAAGAAGCCGGAGTTGTAGTGATCAACACGGCTCTCGCAGGATGCATGCACAATAGGTTTTAAGTTTATTTGATTTGTGACACGGATGGTCCCGTCTTAGCCCAGCTCTTTCGCAAGGGAGTTCGGCGGTGCCGAGAGCAAGAAGCACCAGCAAAAGGTTAGGTACATGCGCAAGTAAGCTCTACGTTTTGGTTTAATCGGGAAACAAAGAGGGGGAGTGAAGGGAGAGAACCAAGCCCTAGATGAGCTGCAGATAAAACGGGTTAAGCAGTCGCCGTTAAACTGTTGCGAACGATTACGCGTGCGGGCTTATGTTTGAAAAAAAATTAGCTCGGATAAAAAAGGTGTCACGGCACCAATAACTGGGAAGTCCGGTTGTGATTCCTGGCCACAGCTTATCTGCACTGGTCCTGGTTCCATCCTCTTCCTCGCCTCCCTTCACCAACTCACACTGACCAGCAGGGTGAAGTATTAAACTATTACAAATAAATAGATTTTACCAGCTAAAGCCCACTGAGCTAAATAGCTATTTTTTCCAAAGAGACCGGGCCACAAATAACAGCTCAACGAAGTGGCTTATTGCGTGGAAATTTACTCGAAACACACAGTTATAAATGTGGAGGAAAACCACGGAGGACCTTGAGAAAAATCCCACGTGGACCACGGGGAGAATATGCCAACTCCATTTATATAGGTGTAATAAAGGTCATTGAGGCGACTTCTGGAATCCGTCTTTTATTCAACTTGTATTACAGCTTTCCTTCACGCTGCTGACAGGCAGCGTGAGAGGGATAGATAGAGAGAGACGCACCGCCACGTGGCAACCCGGAGCCCCGCTCCCGCGTGGCCCCCTTCCTCTGTTCGTTCCCGTTCTGACCACGTGTCGTTCGTCTCCACCCCTATTTAATTCCCGGGTCACGCGGTACGTTTACACCAATCCTGGTTAGCCTCCATGGAATATTCCAGGCTCCCTCGTAAGCTCCCGGGACCACACCCTTGACTCATCTCCCCATTGGCTGTGGCCAAAGCCAGCAGAACCAATCCTCTACTTACAGCTGTCACCTTTCCATTATGTCAGGGCCACGCCCCTAGGCTTCCCCCCATTGGCTATAGACCAGGACCGGCAGAGCCAATCATCATGACGCGTTGTGATACGTCATTGAGCCGGATATATCCTCACATTACATCGGCATCAGGGCTGGGATCGAATCAGCGACCTCCTGTACACCAGGCGAGGTAGTTAACATCTTGCCACCGTAATACCCTGTGGTCAAGTATAGTCAAGAAAAGCGCATACCTGGCACCACCATGAGGCGGTCTTCATTCAGTAGTGGATTAATAGTGCAGATTTTTTTCTTGAAAAGTCTTTTCACGTGTGCTTACCCTCATGCATAGTGTGAGATATATTTTGCACAGTCTGCAAACACTTAGTGGCATTTTAATTGAGAACTGAAAATATGCAAATGAGCGATGACATCTCATTTGTATTGTTTAAAAAAAAATTTCGGTCTCGTTTGTGCATTTTTGGTGGCTTTATTTGCCAAAATGTTGCATTTGCATATAATTTGCATACATTGTAAATAATTGATTCTCGCGCAATGTGATGGATGCATCTTGAGATTAAGGCTCAATTTTTATTGATGACTTCATGCGTGGTTAAAACAGTCTTACACACACAAAAAATTAAATAAAACTCAGCCCTGCCGGATAAAGACCTCCTCCATACCGTGTCGGTCATGGGGATCTTTCGAACATACTTCACCACGCTGTCAGTGCACGCTCATCAGTGTGACCAGGAATCTAACTCGGGTCATGCTGCAGTGCACTTACCACCACTTTCCCCACCCCAAACCCCCAATTAATGATTACTGCCATTAAAATGTTACATTTTCCTCCCTTCATGACATTACAGACGTCTCACCCTAAATAATATAAAAGCTTAATCTTACAAGTGACATTCCAAGCCCTGTCTCAAAAAGGGCTCTTTTGAAGCCCAGGTAGGTTACTGGAGGACCAGCTTGCCCATCCGATGTGTTTTTTTCTCTCTCCGCTTTTGAAGCCTGAAGCTCTCCGCTTTTGAAGCCTGTAGTTGCCCGAGCTCTCCCGCTAGCAAGCAGACCTCTGGGCGAAGTCATAGGTAAGAATATTAAACGTTAAGGTGCAATCAATTACGCGGCGGCTCGCAGAGCAGCGTTAATTGCTCGGCTAATTAGGAGCGGGAAGAAAAAATTGGCATCGTCCGCAGGCGACGCCTCCTAACTTAGGAAAAGTCCGCCAAGGGGATGGGAGAGGTGGCCAGGAGAGGTGGCCGGGAGAGGTGGCCGGGAGAGACGGCGGGAGAGGCGGCCGGGAGAGGTGGCCGGGAGAGACGGCCGGGAGAGAGAGCCGGGAGAGATGGCGGGAGAGACGGCGGGAGAGGTGGCCAGGAGAGACGGCCGGGAGAGGTGGCCGGGAGAGGTGGCTGGGAGAAACGGCCGGGAGAGAGAGCCGGGAAAGACGGCGGGAGAGGTGGCCGGGAGAGGTGACCGGGAGAGGTCACCGGGAGAGACGGCGGGAGAGGTGGCCGGGAGAGATGGCCAGAAGAGGAGGCCGGGAGAGGGAGCCGGGAGAGGGAGCGATGGCTCACAGTGGCGTCCGTGGGCTCCATTTTTAACGTGAGTCACCGCAGTGAGAGAAAAGTCGGCTTAGCGTCGCCCGGAGAATTCCATAGAAACGTGAGACCCAGCGATGAAGACGCATCGCCTCTCTCGACATCCCCGCAGAGCATTTTCACTTTGGCCTCAGGGGTGAAATCACCCTCATGATGTCCTCTTAAGTGAAAAAAAATTCATTTTTTTTCCCATTCTCGCCTCCCCCCTCCCGCAATTCTCCTTTTGTTTAATGTTTTAGCCCACGCCTGGTGAGATGTTACCGTTCGCAAGACGAGTGTGAGTGTGTGTGTAAGCGGGGAGGGGTAGTGTTGCGGTTTAATGCGCTGCGCTACTAACCCAGTGACCCGGGTTCGATTCCCGCTCATGGTCAACATCATTGACAATTATCGGAACCGGTCGACTCAGCCTCTAATGAGTTACCTGGTGAGGTGTGTAGTAAACGTCGCCGCTTGGGAGACAAAGGCGGCCGGGCATGGTGCTGGCCACCCACCCCCCTCGTGTGCCACAGTGCCGGCCTTCAAAGGTGCTCACTAACAGCACTTGCCCCAAGAGTCCATTAAGGCTACTCGGGGGATCTGTGTCTTTGTCTTGCTGTGCGGGTTTTGTTGTTGCCGTTTGTTGTGGAAGGCTTTTAAAAATGTAACACTTCCGCTCGAGTGTCCCTGGTTGGGTTGATGATGAAGGCGGTTGTGTTTTTGTGTGTGTGTGTGGGGGTGAAAGAGGCTGATTACCTCTTTCCTCCCGCGCAACATTCTTCACTCGACGTTGCGAGAGCGGACCGTGTGGGCTGCAGGTGCGGCAGCGCAGAGCTGGAGTAGCCCGCGTGCGATTCTGCCGCATTTACCCGCAGCTCAATAATAATAGTAGTAGTAGTGACGTGGCGGGGAGGGGTGATGTAAGGATTAAAAAGGGCAGCTCTTGAAATTACTTGGTCAGGCCACTGCTGGCGGAAGGAGTGAACGTTCCAGTCGTCTTTGTGAATCCAGAAGACTGTACATTCTCGTAACCAAGACAAATATATTCTTGACAATGTGCCCCAAGAAACAGTTTCAATGCATGTATACCCAAGGAACCTGGTCAACCTTCCCACGGTGGCTAGGGAATGTTAACTCCCTCGCCTGGTACACAGGGGGTCGTGGGTTTGATGCCGACCCTGACGCCTGCTGTATATTCGTCACGCGTTTAGAGTATTTGGCTGCTATAAATTTCCACATGATGACAAGCCACTTTGTTGAGCTATCATTTGTGGCCAGACCACTTCTGAAAATAGCTGTATAGCTCAGTGGGTTATACCTGGTAAAATAAAAAAAAAGTTGTTTCGTTTTAGTTTTTGCTGTGGGGGGTGATTACGCCGTGTTTTTCCCAATTGGAGTAATTTTTGGGTATTTTTTCAAATGTTGCCACACTTGGACCACGATGCCGGCACACAAGGGCATATTTTTTTTTCGAATATCATCGCGGGATCGTTAACGCCCGCTGTGAAGTAGACCAGCAGGCATTTTTCCGCCTAATACGCCAACAGCATTTACCAGGGCGGCCTCGTGGCTCGAGCCGCGGACCTCTGGAACAGGCGGCAAAACTGGCCACTGCTCGGCTGTGTTGCTGCCCCAAAGAGCGAATGGTTCCCAGTGGTTATTGAATCTAAATCATAATCTTTATTCATTCTGGACATTTCCAATGAGCTCTGAGGCTCTTTTTCACTGATGTCCAGTGGGAGCGGGTCAGAGAAGACAACAAAAAGAATACAAAATAAACCCCATAGGAGTGATTTTGGTTTGAAGCTTTCGTGACTGCAGGAATCCATACTCTTTGGTTCTTTCGGTAAAGTCACGTGGGTATAAAATAAAATACAAATAAATCACGACGTTTCGGGCGCAACGCAAGCGTCCGTCATCAGGTGGGAAAGCTTGTGTGTTGCGCACGAAACGTCGTGATTTATTTTATATTTTATTATATACCTACGTGACTTTACCGAAAGAACCAAACAGTACCCATAGGAGTGGTTAGATTATAGGTTACACACACACACAATATCTGCTATACTATAATTAGTTGCTGCTTGCATGCTATATGTACGACTGGAAACCCTCTATTGAATATATGTTTCACTAAATTGAGCTACTGCACTCTAATTAGATGAAATGTACGCAGCTCCTGGGTACTGACTCAGTACTGAGACTGCTGTGCATGCACTACCGTGTATTTAAAGGTTTCCGTCATCAGCACAATTGGCATTTACATTGCCTCGTTTAAGGGAGAAGAATGTTCAAACGTACCACAATTTTTGTCCAAAGTTTCATGAGTCTCTCGCACCCAAAATCTCAACATGCTGCGGGTGTACGGACACTCACAGTGCTCGCAGGTGCCTGCCTCAAACCGGAACAGCTTGATTCAGCTTTATTGGTGGCAAGGAGGTGAGATGTTATATTCCTCACCTGGTATACAGGAGGTTGTGAGTACGATCCCATCCCTGATGCCCTCTGTATATTCGGAGTTTGCATTCTCTTTCCCCGTGGCTGCTTGGGCTTTTCTTCTCCGGTTTTTCCCTCCACATTTAGAATGAACACGCGTTTAGAGTATTTGGCTGCTATAAATTTCCACGCGATAAGGCACTTCGTTGAGCTATCATTTGTGGCCTGGTCGCTTCTGAAAAAAGAGCTGCATAGCTCACTGGCCCTTGCCTGGTAAAATAAACCAAATAGTTTATAGTTAGTAAATAGTTTTTCCCTATCCGCGGGACACAAACTGCTATCATTTTACGACCCGTTCTCTCCATGCTGCGATGCTGCCCGTAACTTTATCTTTTGTGACCTAACCGTGACCTTGAGAGATGGCCCGAGCCTGAACGTGGTCAACAAAAACCACCGTGGGTTTTGTTGATCCTGCTGTATTTTTGTCCAGCCCCCCCCCCCCACCTCTAGGATCCAGGCCACATTTTACCCGTTAGTGATGGCCGTTCGGCAATGCCCCATGGGCCAAGCGGAGGGGTGGTAGCTGACGGGATGCTCAATCAGCTTCTTCACCCCCCAAACCACCCCACCCTTTGAGTTTTTTTATAGTTCAATAATAATATAAACGTTTGTTTACGAAAAATGCAGTTCAACAAAACTCCAAGAGGCCTTCATATTTTTTCTTCATGCAACTGATTTATGGGATTTCCCGAGCACCATCTCATTGCGTTAATAACGTCAGAATAAAGGAAGAGTTTTATTTAGTGACGATTAAAGCGAGTACTGCCCACTGTTGTCCATTTGGTAGTAGTAATAATAATAATAATATAAAATGGAAATGCTAAATTACGCGCACTAAACTGCCGGGTGGAAAAATTAAAATGTTAAGTGCTCGGAGGTACTCGTACCTCTTGATTAATGTGTGGATTGGCCTCTTAAACACAACCCCCAGTGGAACATTGCAGGCCTAGTGTGTGCAGGCGATGTATCTCCGATGATCATAATCTATTTCTCATTGCTTTTGGTATGGATGTCTCAAGCTGGTTGCTCACTCGCTCGCTCGCTTGCTCAGTCACTCGCTCCCCCGCTCCCTCCCTCGCTCACTCACTCACTCCCTCGCTCACTCGTCTCTTGAGAAATGGGCATTCCACATCATTCCTCACGCTGGGACATCTGCAATTCACGTTTAAGCCACTTTCCTTGCTCACCAAGCCCACCTGCAAACCTAAGATGCCCGTGGCTACTGTAATAATGTTTGCCGGTTTATTTATTTATCATCGCTGTATTTCTCAGGCAGGATGTCATAGTGGTTTAAGCGCACGCCGCTGTCAACCCAGTGAGATGAGTTTGAATCCTGGCCACGGCCAACTTTTCAACCGGAACAGCATGGGGAAGTATGGTCATACAGCGTCCATGAACAGAAGGCGTGGGGCGAGATTTTGATCCAGCAGTGGATAAACAAAGGGAATGTCAATTATTATTATGATAACATTTATTCGAATGCACGCTGCGATGGTGGTTGACTGCTAAGTAGCTCCATTACAATTTCAAAGACGTGGCATTCGGTTTTTTTTCTCATGACAATTAAAATACATTTGACAAGTGTACAAATTGGTAATTGGAGTTTGGGTTAATTAAGGTGATTTATTTTTATCATTTTTTTTTTTTATCTGAAAAGTGTGTTTGTGCCTTCAAACATAGCATCTCACCGCCCCCCGACCCCTCCCTCCCAACCCCCTGACCCCTCTTCTATCCCATCTCATGCGTCCAACCAGGTGTGTACAACACCTCAAACCCAACCCAGTACGATCACATTTCCAACGTGTGAATTGATGGCAAGAGTGTGCAAAAGAAGCGTGGAGAAATGCCTGCTTGTAAAATTGACCTGAGTGAGAGATAGAGACGGCTTGGGGAGGGGGGGGGGGAGGCTTTCATCCAGCAGTTGATAGATCGTGGCTGCTGAATAATCACGGCGACGATGATTATGAAATTGAGATGGCTGTCAGGAGTCCATGGGAATGGTCTGGCTGTGACCTTGCCACTGTGTTCTCTGCTGGGTGCCGGTGAATGCGGCCCACCGTTGCTGGAGGAGGATTATGAAGTTGTGAGCGTGCGTCACCGCGGACATCGCGTTCCTCCAAGCGGTCTCTTCGGCGAGCACTTTGTGTGACGGCGCAAATGCGTTTCCAAAGCCTTCGCCGCATTTCCTTGAGCGGCGCTCCCATGTATAATACATACGTAATCGTACGTGCCTACGTAATACAAACGTAATCATGAAATTGTCATGAGATCAAGCGGGGGGGGGGGGGGAAACACGTAACAGTATTGTCTCATTCTCGTTTTTATGCCGCTACAGTATTTATCACGACGCAGCCGACGTCTGAATGCTTATTTTCATTTGTGACGTTGATGTATAAGTGAGAGGCACACGCCCGGGATGAAGTGCGGATGTGAAGAATGTGGTGTGCCCGTGGAAAGTGCAGTGTTTGTGAAAGCCTTTGATTGCACTTGGGAGCGGGCAAGGCTGATGCACTGTGACATGTATCTGTGCACCGTGGCAGCATCTCCAGAACGCTCTCGCGTTTGTTCCCACGAAAGCATCAACGGGTTTCAAAAGTCCTTCAAAAGGATTGTTTGTACGTGGGCCCTGTTTGGGGATATGGATGCCGTTGTGGTTGTAATGATTAGCGTACCGGACTTGCAAAACTAGGGGTGGAGGGGGGTCACCAGTGGATAGGCAGGTCGCGGTTGGTGGGGTAAAGGGGCTGGGTTCTCCCACGTCTTCCAAGACATCTGACCAGCATAGCAGAGTAGGCCAAATTACCTCCTGAGGGCCTCTCTATAGCTCCTTCAAGTGCAGGCCCTTATGCCAAACAGTGAGTAAGCAATTGCGGGGGGGCTCTTAGCTTTACCTGCTTGGGATCGTTGGGATCATTTCCTGGAGCCCTTTTTTGTCTTTCGATAATCTTTAGGGCTGAGTTGGCACCGAGGTACAGAATATTTTTGCGTTGGCTTGGGATTCACAGTGACGGCAGCATCGTTTGTTAATTCTACGCTCTTTGGCGCAAACGGTGTAATTGAGATGCATTGCCTTGTTCAGCGATTTATTCTTCTTCTCTACATTTATGGCCTCGTGTTCAGATAAGAAGCGCAAAAGGATGGTACTGCCGCAGCCCTCCGGTGTGTTTTTCGTATCGTGCCACCTGTCGTTCAGCAAAGTGTCCCCAATGTGTCTTTCAACGTGCCCGGGAGCTTCCTCTTCAGAAGCTGAATTCAGTTCCTGTAGGAATGAATTTTCGACGTGCTCGGAGCTTCCCCTTCTTCTACAGGAACCGAGCTCTGAGAAGGAAGCTCCCAGCACGTGGAACTGAATTCAGTTGACAAAAACCAAAAAACTCGGTTTCTGAAAACGCTCCCAACCCATGTGGAGTGAAACGTTGGCACCTCGTGCCAAACCGCACGTGGTACAATCCAGGAAACACACCGCCGAGCAAAGAGATGGCTTCGGCTTTCAAGTCGTGTCGCCACTGATACGAGAGCAGCGGCCCCTGTCTTACCCAAACCCCGATGCTGTTTGAACAGCCACCGAATGACGCGGCCATCTCCGAAGGACCGGGCTGTTTATTTTTGGCGAGATTTTTTATTTCTTTTTTTTTTCGGTGGCAAAATTGGAGAGGTGGGGGCAGGGAGGTGGCGGGGCGAGGGGGTGGAAGAAGAAAAAGTTAAATTTTGTTGTAGCCATTAAGCGAAAGTGCAATTGGCGAAATTGGTTGATTTAAAACGGCAACCGTTGGGCTCTTAAGACATCACCTCGCTCTGACCTCAGGGCGTCTGCCATTGATTGGCCACGGATAAAACCACGAGGGCAGGGCCCCGTCCCCGCGAAACGGAGGTGCGCGAGCGAATGTAGCGTTGGTTTGCGTTCTGCGCGCGATTTCCTCTCAATTGCTCTGAAGCGTTGTGCAATTTTCACCCGAGGAACGACATGTTTTTTTTTCGCGAAAAGAAATGCCAGACATGTTGGCTGACATTGACAAGCTTATAGACACCAACTTTTTTTTTCCCACCCGTCGCATGTTCTCACTTTAAAATGAGAGAGCTGTCAAACATGTGATGTGCATTAGCAAATGCACATTGATGGAGTGAGCAAGGATTCTTCATAAATTGCAGCATTCCTGCCAGGTTTTTGAGTTTATATCTCTTTCATATTTTTATCGCCACATTTCATTTATATACACACTCATTATGCACTGCTCTGGAGTGATATGAGCAATAAAGTAAATATACAAATAAGCAAATACATTGATTTATTTCAGTTTGCCTCCATATAAAAGTAAATATATGTATTCAGTCCATAAACCCAATACGCCTTCTGGACTAATATTGTCCAGCAGTATTTGTTAAAGCAGGCAGACATATGTGTAAGTAGATGCTTGTATGTATGTACGTAGATGTTGAACTTCTTTCGACCACCGCACGTAGTCAACCGCGCTATTCGGAGGGTGCTTGGGCATGGTGCACGGACCGGAAACGCGGACGCTGGGCAAGGGAAATGGGAACGTAAAATACCTTGGTTCTTTCGGTAAAGTCACGTCGGTACGTAGGTGAAAAAAAAAAAAAATTCGCCCACTACAGTAATTTTGTTTTTTGCTGTGGTTGTCCCACCTGATGACGGAAGCTTGTGTTGCTTCCGAAACGTCGTGATTTAATTGAGTTATTTCTATTTTATGCTTCATTTTTATTCTTAGTTTTAATTTTTTTTTTACACCCACGTGACTTTACCGAAAGAACCAAAGAGTATGCATCCTTGCAGTCACGAGAACTTCAAATCTTACCTTGGCAATGTCGTCGCGCCCCAACTTGACCTCCGATCTCTTGCCCCCCACTGGCCAGGTGAACGGGGAGAACGTGGTGAAGGCCGGCCACCGACAGGTGGTGCAGATGATCCGGCAGGGCGGCAACCGGCTGGAGCTCAAGGTCATCACTGTCAGCCACCCGCCCAACGATGATGAAGGTGGACGGAGGAAAGGTAGATCGAAGATTGATCGTCATCGTCATGACACAGTCGGCCACGTGTGCCGCTTTATTGGTTTTCCGAATTGTGGCAATTTTGATGAAGTTCCAGCAAATTGCTTCGTTGGTAAAGATGTACATGGCAACATCGCTCCCGAGCGGCAGACTGATACCCACTTGCTGTGTTCACCTTGCACCACGCAGGGACAGCTGCCACTGGGGGGAGGGGGTCCCCTTGGATAAACTAAAGTAGGGCATTGGAAGGGCTGAGATGAGAAGTGCTGTTCTGTGCTTTGTGTTGCGAATGCGTTTAATAAGCAAGCGCCCTATACATTAAAATCCTTATCGTGCTCCAATATCCATCGTTATAATCTCCTGTGGAAAGAAATCCTTCCTCACCTCGGCACGCGGGCATTAGATCCTGCGTTTTCGATGGGGAACAAAAGGAATTACGGCGTAACCAATCGCACTCGCCTGCGGTTCACTCAAAGTCGCCGCCTTTTGAAATGACCCTTAACAAGTAAATGGTCACAAGCTACAACAGAGCTTTTCTGCAACGTGGGGGGGAGGGGGGGGGTGAATAAATGAGGTCGAATATTGGTTTATCCACAGTGGGTAAATGTCACTGCAGCTGTGATGTGCACAGGTGACCATGGTTCCGTTGGGGTCTTAGCCCTCTTCCTTATGCCTCGTCTTTATCCCTCTTCAACATTCTTCTTCCTTATTCCACTTCCTAATCCCTCCTTCTCATCCCTCCTCTTCCTTATCCCTCTTTCTCCCAAACCCAATGAACCAAACACCCACACCACTGTTTTTCCCGCTAAATGATGGCCCACAAGGCAACAGGAGTCCTCATTTGGACCATAAACATTCGTTTCAAGGAATTTCAACATTAGTGAACATTATCTTGTTGGTTCTTTCGGTAAAGTCACGTAGAAGGGAAATAATAAAAAATTTTTATTATGTTTTATTTTTATTATTTTATTATATCCCTTCTACGTGACTTTACCGAAAGAACCAAGAAGATGAATCCCTGCAGTCACGAAAGCTTTAAATCGAAATTTAGTGAACATTAGTTAACATGAGTTGAAAAGCGTTGATGCATTGGCTCTGTCCGTCCACCCATCAGTCTGTCTGTAAATAAGTAGGGCACAATAGCCCTCGTGAAGATGATACAACATGAACACAACTTAAGTGTAAAGCTGTGTTGCTGTTCGAGACTTGCCCTGTGGAAAACTTGCCAAAATTGACGAGGGCATTTCCCAAAATCTTGGAGATGACAATCAGTGCCAATAACATTCGCAAAACCAGCGCCATCAAGAAGCGTGCACCCCACCCCCTCTGCCCTACCAATCATGTCGTTACGAGGGACGACATCTCATGACGTCAAGTATCATACGCCGTGTGACATCATCTTGCTGCGTGTCTTGAACCATGACGTTATTGTTACAAATTGAATACTTCAAAAGGACAAACGCGTGTTTTGGTAAAGAACAGAGGTCAGGTCGCTGAGCTGGCACCGCAGAGATTCCTGAGTTCGAATCCAGGAGGCTTCCTTACCCTGATCACCGACCAATGCCGGAACAAAAGAGCCACCGCATTAAATTTGGTGCTGCAGTTTAATGCAAGGCGTCCGGATTGATTCTTCATCTCGTGATTTCGCAAACGATTGAATGTTTGTGATACAATTGGGAGAATATTTTAAAATGTAAATAGAGATGCAGGACAACCGTTCTGGGGCCATGGTGCATCGAGGTGCGTGGGGCTCACTCGTGGGGTGACCTTTCTTGGGGTCACCTTCTGTGGGGTCACCTTCTGTAGAGTCGATGGTCTTGGGGTCACCTCTCTTGAGGTCGCCTTCTGTGGGGTCACCTTATGTGGGGTCGACGGTCTTGGGGTCACCTTTCTTGGGGTCACCTTCCTTGAGGTCACCTTCTGTGGGGTCACCTTCCGTGGGGTCGACGGTCTTGGGGTCACCTTTCTTGGGGTCACCTTTCTTGGGGTCACCTTCTGTGGGGTCGACGGTCTTGGGGTCACCTTTCTTGGGGTCGCCTTCTGTGGGGTCACCTTCTGTGGGGTCGACGGTCTTGGGGTCACCTTTCTTGGGGTCGCCTTCTGTGGGGTCACCTTCTGTGGGGTCGACGGTCTTGGGGTCACCTTTCTTGGGGTCACCTTCCTTGAGGTCACCTTCTGTGGGGTCACCTTCCGTGGGGTCGACGGTCTTGGGGTCACCTTTCTTGAGGTCACCTTTCTTGGGGTCACCTTCTGTGGGGTCGACGGTCTTGGGGTCACCTTCCTTCGGGTCGCCTTCTGTGGGGTCACCTTCTGTGGGGTCGACGGTCTTGGGGTCACCTTTCTTGGGGTCACCTTCCTTCGGGTCGCCTTCTGTGGGGTCACCTTCTGTGGGGTCGACGGTCTTGGGGTCACCTTTCTTGGGGTCACCTTCCTTGAGGTCACCTTCTGTGGGGTCACCTTCTGTGGGGTCGACGGTCTTGGGGTCACCTTCCTTCGGGTCGCCTTCTGTGGGGTCACCTTCTGTGGGGTCGCCTTTTGCGGGGTCGCCTTTTAGGGGTCACCTCCTGCAGGGTCACCTTTTCGGGGTCACCTTGTGCAGGGTCGCCTTCTGTGCGGTCACCTTGTGCGGGGTTGCCTCTCGCGGGCGAACGAGGCGCAGGTTAAACGTCTAGAATCGAACGCGGAAGCCGTTAGAAGTGCGTGTTGGGGCGCGAGAGTTCATCAGCGATGTCACCAAAGGGCGATTGCTTTATCCTAAGAATAGACAAGCGCGTGATCGGAGCACATCACCTCTTCCTTAGAGGCGAAGCTGCTTCTCATTTTTTCTGGAGCAGAAATAAAAATCTGTAGTCCGGACAGCAGAGCCGGCAGGAACTTGCGACGCTTTAATTAACGTCCGCACCGTCCCTCCTCTGTTAGAGGATCGCGTCACGTGCCGGCACTCGGAGGCGCTCGTGGCAGGTAAAAAGTGTGGAGCATTAGCGGTGTAGAAGCGTTCCAATCCTTCCATGGGGGGTGTTTGTCAGCTCCCCTTTGCCCCCCCTCCCTCCCGCCCCCAGATACACTGGTGGGAGCCCGTGCTTGTTCGTGAGCATCGTTCCCTCCCACATCATCACGCCTCGCGGCCGCGATTATTTCATAAGCACGTGGGGGTTCCACATCCAAGCCCACGCGGTGTTATTTAAAATATATATACATCGTATAATTTTGTTCCAGGCTCTCTCTCTCTCAGCTGCCACTTATTCGCATGTGGTGCAGGGTGCTTCCATGTGCTTGCTCAATCACGGGGTGCAGGGTGCAGGATGCTGCCACGTGCTCGCCCACTCACTCATGCATGCGTGTGCACACACAAGGCTCGAGCCAGCGTTGACGACTTTCAAAAGAGATTTAAATTGCTCGCCGTATCTCGTTTTTTTAGCTCCTATGAGCCATCGGAAGGCAGCGGAATGAACGACCTCACGGGGAACTCTCTCTCTCTCTCGATCTAACGACGCCGCTTGTTACACGGTTTAATATTTTCTGTGCATACTCAGAGAGCTTCTCTCACTCTCCATCGCCGATTTATTTCGTGGTTTTTTTGTGTGTCTCCGCCACCGCAGCCGCCGCCGCCACCGCAGCCGTGTTTCTCGCACGCACACCGGAGGTCTGTTTTGTCCCGATTCCCGAGATGTCGGATTCTGTTTCCTAGGCAACCATCCGCTGAGCAGTAAGAATATGTATCGCCCTCGCTTTAAAAGGCGGCCGATTTTCGTTGTTGTTTTTAACCCCTCTCATCAAGGATGCTCTCGTGCTGCCATCGCAAATCTGGCGCCGTGGCATTTATCGGGCTGTTTGCGGTAAATATTTAATGTGCAATCGAGTGAACTCGCAGCAATGGAATGTAAATAACGCTCGCCGTCGAAGCGGTGTGTGCCACGCGGCTGCCCGGGCGAGAGAGACTTGTTTTCTTCCTTGATTGCGGTTTTTTTTTTCGCCCAAAGGGATTTTCGTCGAGAGAGCCTGACAGGCAGAGGAATTGGGATGGCGTCTGTATAAGGCCCGCCCCCCCTCCCCCCACGAGATCTGGCAGACAATTTTAAAAGGCTGGGAGGTGAGGTTCGTTACGGACAGAGACAAACCACTGGCGCATTGTGCTCCGTCAGCCTCTGTGCCCAAGCACGCTCGCTTTCTTACGTGCCGTCAAAGTCCGGTTAGAAGATCTATTTGCGAGCAACTATTTATCTGTTCACGTGGCTTACTTTTAGCTTGGGATTTGGACCAAAAGTTGTAGGGTTAGTTGGGAAATAACAGTTGAAATTCACTTGGCATAATTCCAATTTGTTCAGGTTAGGGGTTATTGTTAATTTTGTCAGCACAGCCATGCAGATTGCCTCTTGTTGGTAATTAAAAAAACCCACAACCTACTGGGAGTAAAACCTTTTGATTGTTTTAAACATTGCCGAGTCAAGGTGAAACAATGAACCCCTCAGCCCCCTCGAGATTAGTTGCATTTACACTATGAGACATCTCCTTTACCAGTGGCAAAATATAGTAATAGGTTTTTACCCTTTCAACTGGTACAAAAACATGATGCCTTGTATAAAGGTGTCAGTTTTTTGTACCAGTTGAAAGGGTAAAAACCTATTACTATTAGTTGAATTGTCAGGATTCAAGGTCACGGTTCGATTAAAAACAATCCTTTATTCTTTTTTCAATTACACTAAATATAGCAGCTGTGACCCAGTTAAAAATGACACATGAAGAGAAAATCATTGTTATGCACGCGCGCACGATTCGTCGCCGCGTGTATCGCGAGAGAATAAAAATGACGGTAATCGATGCATTGTTGACGCTTCGACAGCCCAGAAATAACGGCAGCGCGTGCGTCAAGAACATTTGTAGCCAACAGCAAGGCCTAATTTTAGCGGTCAGCTTTCATCTTCCATGCGCATCGAACAGCATTGCATTGAGCCAGAGGCATCGCTGTTGGTGGGCCACGAAGAGCGGGGGTGGAATTAAACTAAACTATTTAAACAATTTTATTTTATTTTACCAGGTAAGGCCTGCTGAGCTATATATCTCTTTCTTTTCAGAAGCGACACGGCCACAAATGATAGCTCAACGAAGTGGCTTATCGTTGTGTGAAAATTTATATCAGCCAAATACTCTAAACGTGGAGAAAAATCCACGTGGCCACGAGAAGAACACGCAACTCCAAATATGCAGCAGGCGTCAGGGTCGAACCCACAACCTCCTACATATCAGACGAGGGAGTTAACGTCTCACCACTGCGGCGCCCATTAGACGGGGTGGTGGTGTTGGTGTGGGAATGTAATCCTTGCACCTGGGCCCGTACCAACCGCACTACGCCACTGCATTGAGCTGAGCCATCGCTGGTGCCGCAGACGAACTCACCGAGCCTGTGCTCGTGAATCACGCTCGGAGCCGTGCGTGCGCGCGCGTGTTCCGGGCGGTAGTGCGCGCGCTCGCATGCACACGGGGGAGTGCACAGCCGAGCATTACGGGAGGCGTAATTGGGACGCCCATTAAACGCAGCTTGCAGCTGACGACGATACATTCGCTGCCTTGTGGGTTGTCATGGTGACTCCTGCTGAGAAGGAGGAGGAGGAAAGAGCGAGCCAGCGAACGAGGGAGCGAGGGACCAGGCAGGGAGCGCGCTAAAGAGAAGCGCAGGAGCGGTATACGTCAGCAAATGTACGCAGTCTGGGGGAATCACAACAATTGCTTCGAGGAAGCGCGGTGAATTTGCAATTGAAATATTACCGATCATGATGGTAATGACGATGGTCAGAAGTGGTTCTGAGTGGCGTGCGGATGGCTTGACTCCCGGCTCCCCTTCTTCTTCCCACGAGACGAGGCGGCAACCAATAAGACAGGAGAGGAGAGTCTTGGGGGGGGGGGGTGGCACGGGGAGCCTCATTGGGATGCTCTGCCAAGTCTCGAGACGTTCGCTGGCACCCGCGATGTGGCAAGGATCCCCCCCCCCCCCCCCTAAAATTAACAGTCGCTCGTTAATTGAGTCCTCCCCAATCCCACACTGACTGTGACCTAGTTTTCCATTGCCGAGAAGGCGACGCCTGCGTGACGGCTTAGGAATGGGAGCGATGAATGGAAGTTTGCGGGGGAAATTTCTATTTGCATTCCGTGGCCGTGCGAATGTGTAACTGTGACTCGCACTGGGGGTAATGACCATTCCTGCTGGGCCCATCGAGGCAGCGGTGGCTGCGGCAGAACCGCCTTTAAGTGAAGCTGTCACCGTACATTGATGTGGTCCCAAGCTGCACCCCATTCTCCTCTTCCTCATTTTACAATAGTTGCAACATTTCAAATTGAGTTTCAGAATAAATAAGTGAATAGCCAGCTTGTGTCACAACTTTCATTAACGAATAGCTTTTCTTGAAGATGAATGTTGACTTTAAAAAATTGCACTTTTTACTTGGCGCACGGATCCGGACGAATGTGCAATTCAGCGGTGGAGTTATTGATCTTGGGCAATTTTTTTTGGTACGTCTAGGATTTTTCACAGTTTGTCTGAAAGACATCATTCATTCCTTGTGCTTTGTAACCCGTTGAGAGACCGATTTTTTTTTGTTTAAGCGAGACCTGAGTACACGACAATAAATCTAGTAGTTGTGATACAATGTCAGAAGCACGTACGTGCACAAAACGTAAAGTAACACACGAAGCATGAATAACAATTGCACATTGACGCTTTACGCAAAGTAAGGTACGTTTACAATCCACGCGGAAGGTATAAATTAGGCAAAAAAAAGCAACCACAGTCCTCTTGGCTGTGCACGTGACTGAGAAGGGATAAAAGATTTGAGAGATGCTACATTGATCCCCGTGCCAGGAGCATCGTGCGAGCGAGTAGATGTGTAACGGCTTAGCCTCCGCGCAATTCGACGAATTGTCACGATTCGCGATCGTGATTTCACTCCACAATCGATTCTTGAACAAAGGGGTGACTGTATCAGTCTGGATCCATCGGTTCACACGAGCCCGTTACGTGCAGTACATACAACACAACAATGTGACAGCTCTTGTCAATCTACTGCTGGATTGAAGCCTCTGCACGTCTTGTTGTTCCCGTGGAGTTGTTTGACCATACTTCCCCACGCTGGTCAGTGCGGGTTGGGCAACACTTGTTCAGCTATCACTCGCCACGGATGTTAGCCGTGGCTGGAAAATCGAACCAAGGTCACCAAATTCGGAGCACAATGTTCCAACCCCAACCTCTGTACCATCACTTCACATTCAGTATATGAACTGAAACAAATATCGACCCCGACACACGCGACTCAATTCACCTTCCCCACCTCCCCTCCCGCACCACTCCACTGATGATAGGGCCAGCTGTCATTAGGGGGTCCCCTCGAGTGAAATGAAGAGAGAAAAACGACATCATTATTTTATTGTGCCAGAATGCCGATGTGTGTCGTACACCCTCCTCCTCGCGAAATAAGTGACGGTCGCACTTGAATCGCGTGCCATCGATCCCGAATCGATCCTCGTCGATCCTCATCAATCGCCATCAATCCCCATCGATCGCCATCGATGGCCATCCGCGATGACCGCGCTCCAAACCGCCCGCTCGAGGCGCGACTACCGAAGGTTGACAGACGTGACGAGTCACGCGCCCCCAACGTAGCCAAACAATTGAAGTGACGCGAACACAGCGACAATTTGCTGTTGCTACAGCACGCCGGTACGTTGAAGAGCAATTCACAACGTTGAACAATTACAAGTCTGGACGTTGGGAATGATTGAGATGTGATGGAAGGCTCCTTGAGATGCCGGGGATATTTAAGCGGCCAATGAACGTAACTCATTATTCCTCTAGATTTAAAGCTTTCGTGACTGCAGGGATTCATCTTCTAGGTTCTTTCGGTAAAGTTACGTAGAAGGGAAAGAATTAAATAATAAAAATGAGCATAATAAAATAATTCTCACGACGTTTCGGCCACAACGCAAGCAGCCGAAACGTCGTGAGAATTATTTTATTATGCTAATTTCGCGCTTGTCTTTGTTTTTCAACGTTTCGGCCACAACGCAAGCAGCCGAAACGTCGTGAGAATTATTTTGTTATGTTTTATTTTTTTTATTTTATTATTTCCCTTCTACGTGACTTTAACGAAAGAACCAAGATGATCATTATTCCTCGTAGTGAAATTTTCGAATCCACACGAGCCAGTGTGTCGATGATTGGTTGCGTTGCGGGCCCCCACCGCGGTAAACAGAGATGTATGCGTCAGCGGCAGATGCAGTGCCTTGCGTAACCTGTGGTAGTGGGAGAGGGGAGCGGTGGCTGGGCATAGGAGACCTCATGATAGATTCCGCGCGCGTTCACGCCTGTCAGGGCGCGCGCGCGCGTTAATGCACGGTCGCTGTCCGCACAGCCGTATGATTTTCTCCCGGCGCGTCTCTCGCAGCCACCGTGATTGGTCGATACGTGGCCATGTGATTGGAGTGACACAGATAATCCCGAGTGTGATTGGTCGAGGCGATGCATGCTAACCCTCTGGTTCCACCACCACCGTCAGCAGCGATTCGAGGAATTGTCACAAATCGATGTTCCCGTGTGATCACAGAAATGTATTACTGTTCCGTCCTGTGTTTTTTTGTGCCTTCTCACTTGCATTGCTTCTAATTTGTATCGCTACTCAATTGTACAGTGTTGTGTTTGCTCGGTTATCCTCAATGTACTGTGAGTACATCATTTACATAAACGGTCATTTGCATGAATGCTCAGTGTTCAATTCTCTTGCACACGATTTGAAGCATGCATTGTGAACGCGAGAATGGACAATGTTCCACGAAACTGCATCGCTGCCTGTCTACCAACGGCGGCAGCAGCAGCGCTGATTGTCGCGCTTGTCTTTGTTTTTCAACAATCAAAATGCTTCGCAGCGAAAATAATATCCACGTTTGGACCAGCACCTTGCGTTGTTACCGCGGCGGTCACATTCAAAGGCAGCTCCTTCAGATCAGTGCCGACATTGATTATTCAAACAACGGTCCCCCCCCCCCCCCCACTTGAGTCGCACGCTCAATTCCCATCGATCGCGAGCCGGCGAAGACCACGCTCTGAACCGCCCGCCCGAGGCGCAACGAGTCCTCGCGCCCCATCAGGACCCCCCCCTCGCTCTCTAAGTCCCCAAGACGCACGTGGCGCCAATCCGCCGATACTCGACCTTGATTTCAGCACGGTGCGGCGCCCCGCTGAGCTCAGCAGCTCTCACTTACGAGGACGACCGCAGCCCGGAGACTGCCTGGTGTCGGTGGAAGTTGCATGATGTTGCGGGGGTGGGGGATGCACAACTTGACTGGAGCGAAAACGACAAAATTGCGAACGCGGTACGGTACGTGTTCCAACCGTTGGTCTATCCACCGCTAGATGAGGGCCTCCCTGCCACCCCTGCCTAGCAGATCTTGGGGGTTATTTGAACCATGGCTGACCGTGCTGGTTGCAGGCTTATGGTTACCCAGCATGAACTGCATCCGCAGTGACCGACACTGCCAAATAGGATGCATTCAGCCCACAAGAGAACACTACGTTCACACGTTATCGTGGAACGCAAACATCAAACCGCCCACACATTTTGTCCCCGGCAGCACCCCGTTATGCAAATTATTTCACCACCCGTAAAAAAACGAACAAATCGTATACATTTTTCTCCGCCGGCTCCCTGAGACCTCCGCTTGACCTCCTACCGCCCCCCCCCCCCTCGTCACTGACGCACGATCCCCCGGGGCTCGATGCACCTCTGTGCCTTCCGCAGCAGCGCCGATGCCCCCCAAACGGGCGCCCTCCACAGGGCTGAGCAGCCGCTCCAAGTTGCAGTCGGACGAGCTGGATGAGACGGGTAGGCGCGCAACTCTTGCACCACCTCCTTGACCGTCGTGCTGGTCGCGTGCAGTGCCGTGCCGCGAGCGTTGCGTGCCGTGCCCCCTCTTGCCAACTCCTTAAAAAAAAAACGAAAGTCGCCGGGACGAAGCTCAACTCAAAAAAACGTCGCTATACATGGCAACTTTTTTTAAAAGTCAGATCCTGAATAAAAACCTGGGGTTGCTCCCAAATGTTGCACGCTTTGTCCGCGTCCGCGAGGGTCGCTCGATGTAACGGAGGGTCGCTCTGGCAAGGTGCTTGTCTCTGGGCTGCGCGACGGAATCTCTCGGTTGGAAACGCGGCGCTGTGCTCGTGGTGACGTCTCTTGGGCATGAAGTTGGGACGTCCTCCGTCACTCCCCGCCGGGTGGGGAAGGGGCTCTCAGCGCTGGACTCACACTTCTTCGAAGATCGTGGGTTAATATCCCGGTCGGGGATTTTACTCCGCTGATTTTCCCTAAGTAGACTGGCACGCCATGGTGGCGAGATGCTAACGACCTCACCTGGTATACAGGAGGTAATGGAGTTCCATCCCGACCCTGACACCTGTATATTTGGAGTTTGCGTGTTCTCCCCGTGGTCGCATGGATTTTTCTCCGGGCCCTCCGGTTTTTCCCTACACTTTTAGAAAAATGCATTTGGTGTGTTTGGCTGCTATAATTTTCCACATGATGATCATCCACTTTGTTGAGCTATAATTTGTGGCCAGACCACTTCTGAAACGGAGCTCAATAGCTCAGTGGGCCTTACCCATAACAAGTAAGAGAAATAACTGAATCAGTTGATTATCTAAACCATTTTCCAAAACACAGCGTTTTTTTTTCTCTCTTTAATATTCACCCCTGCTGCCATGTGCTGTGATTTGTATGTTTTTAGTTTTGTCCTGATTATGATTTTGATTGTGGAGCTTATTTTACGGAAATTTCTTGATTATAACTGTCTATGATTGGATGGCATCCAACGCAGTAGCTCATTTCAACATAACTCATTCACTGCATGCTAACTTACTTTATTTGAAAAAAAACAAGCAGATGTAATGCTTTATCCTTCTTGTGAGCAAGATACATTTTTTTGGAAGGTCCCATCCCAATGTTATCCATCATATCGATTTTCCAACATACGTTTTAACGTAATAAACGGCATTTATTCGAACAATACGTGAATTGGAAATCCAGTGATCGTCCTACAACGTAACGCGTATCAACGATGTGCCTCTCGCTGTGTGGTGCAATAGTCATGAGCACTAAACTCTCAACCAAAATGTCACGAGTCAGGAGGTGGATAATCTGGGCCCCTTTCATAGGAATGTGGAATTTCCACCACTTCCTCACGGCCGCTGCCTAAGATGAGAAATCCTCCACGCATTCTTGAGCATGGAGATACTTTTGGGTGGCCATCGAACAAAGACGCTCACCGCTTTTAGACGGGTTTCTGCGGCCGTCTGGAACGCTCTTCCTTCCGATATTAGGAAGCCACTGGAGCTATGCACTTTTAAATCATCGTCTAGATTGAACACTCATTTCTTAAAGGACCGCGTTTTGTATGTTAGTTTGTTCTTCCTCCGCACCTCCGACGAGCACGGTTGGCTATGTACGGTATCAAAGACGTTCAACGTAAATACGTACGTACACTGACTCGCGCAAAAGCAACAACTTTAACAACAACAACAACGCCAGTGATTGTTTGCTTTACCTACAGCATCTAAATGGTGCTGCATTGCAGCACTCTCAGCTGGGTGCTTCTGTCAAACGAATTGGCATCTGTGTTCACGTGGCAGGAAATTATTTGCGCGGAAATTTGGTACCAGCATTGCGTTGAACGTTATTGCCGTAAGCTGCACAGTGTTGATAGACCTGGTGCTGACTGAGAATTCTGTCCGCGGTTTAGTCTCCAGTGAAAGAGGTGGCAAACCCCAACCACCGGCCTCACCACTCGGTTAAACCGAACAACGAGTGGTTTGAAAATGACTTTAATGACACTGGCTGCTATAGACGCACATTAAACACATACTGTCTGTCCGTCGTCCTTTAGCCGTGATGTCTCCGGCGCACCTCCGGGGCTCTCTGCAAATTACAGCCCTCGTCCCAAAGGGTTTAGTAGCCCATCTTGACATTAAACAGCATGAGTGGGAATGTTCGGAAAAGGCCGAGTGCGGACAGGCCCGACGCGCACGCTGTCCAAGAGCCGGAAGAGAAATGCGCTCATAACGTCGTCGAGATATTCTGTGTCCATCCACTGCTGGATGATGGCCTCCGCACGCCGCCCTGGGTCACGTGGGTGATTTTACCAAAGGTTCACCACCCTGATCGGTGCGGATCGGTGAAGGAATGGAGCGCAGATGTTGGAGCTTGGTACAGCGCAATCGATCCCACTGCACCCCCGCTGCACTCGCAGCGTAGCCCCACAAAAGCCGATGTTAACTGTTTTGTGCATGGTCGTCAACTCATCCAAGCATGATCCAGGCTCAAGCTTGCTTAGCTCTTCTGAGGATCTGTTGAGATCAGGTACCCATTCTCGGTGATTCTAGTCGCTTGGCGATGGAGCAGTGGCAAACATGAAATTACCGCGCTACGTTTGGCAATCTGACGAAGGTTTAGGGGAAAAGTGTGTGGACTGGAAGGGTCCTTACCCTAATGACCGTCGTCTCGGCTCTGCCTTCCCTCCAGGGGAGGAAGGACGAACTGCAAAGGTTATTCCAGTCCGTGCGTGTCGGTACGCGTGTGTGGGTGCGTGCCTGGGAAGTGCGCGTGGAGCAGTGACGCAGCGGTTCTCGTGCTGCGCTCACGACCAATCACGGTGACGATGATATCTGAACCGGTCCTGGTTCTCCCCTGGATCGGCTCAGTCTTAAATGCCTACCTGGTGCCGCGTGTAAAAACATCAGCACTGGGGAGGCAAAGACGTCCGGGCGCGATGTTGGCCACTTACCCACTCGTGTGTCCTTCAGGTGGCTTTGCTAACAGAAGTTGCCTCAACAGTCCGTTCCAGGCTATACGGGGGATATCACTGGTCAACACACTTTTTCTGGCATAAGGTATTCCAACGGTTTTAAGGTAATTTTGGGGTGCTGATTCCAAATCTGGCATCAGTTTGTGTCTATCACATCAGGTTTTTGAGATATTAAATATTGCATTTTCAGTAAAAACTGCAGAAGAAAAATATTAAATAAATGTGGATATCTACATTAAATGATATTATAAGCACACTATCCTAAAAATACAGCACCATATTTTAACACTAAAGCAGTCACTGACTCGCAACAACTTGCAATCATAAGTGACAGAGTTAATTTGGGGTAAAATCAATGAAAATGGGGTATGCCGATAGCATAAAAATGAGATGTGATAGAGCAAATCTGAGATCAGATTTGGAATCAGCACCCTGAAATTAGTCTAGAATAGCTGCAAAAGTCCAGGCCAGAAAAAAAAAGGTTTTTTTGTTGACCAGTGTATTTTTCCCTTGCGGAGCAGTGGTGTAAGTGGTGAGCGCACACTGCACGCACGACCAAGCGAGTTCCTGAGCGCACGGCTAACATCAGTGGCGAGTGGCGTGCGAACCAGTCATGGGGCCTCGCTTACGTCCACTCTTAAATCTTCAACGAGCGTTGCGAAATATCGTCGGCATTGGAGAGACAAAGGTGGCCAGGCGAGGTTGTGACCACACCCGCCCACCTCACGCGCCACTGCCAGCCTTAACAGATTCTCGTTGACCGCGATCGTCTCCGTGCTCCGTACGGCTACACGGGGAATTTTTTGGGGCTTTTGTGCGCACGTGTGTAAGGCGGGCGCAATGAAAGAGCCTGCCGATGCAATGATTTTACCAAGAGCATCTTGCATGCAACAATGTACACGTTTATGTATCTTCCTTCCTTGAGTTCAGTCACGTTCAGCCATTGTCTATCAACTGCTGGATGAAGGCTTTTCCACGCCGTTGGGATCCATCACGGTCAAGTGCTGCTCCCGTCCCTTTCAATCCCATTGCTCCATTTTCTCGATGGTCATCCTCTCGGGATACGTTCTCTTCTTTGGCTGCCATTCCATCACCAGTCACCAAGTGATGTGAAGTTCAACATTGCTTGTCAATCAACATTGCTCAGTTAATCCGACCAGGTGTCTCGGCGCTTAAGAGCCGGCGTCTCAGCCCATCATCATCTCTCTGAGGTTGATAACATTCTTGCCACTTCGTGGGGAATTCGACAGTGGTTGCCCCATGGATGGACTCTTCCCCCACTCTAGGAATGTGGAATTTCCACCACTGACTCGTGGCTCTAAATGGCAGACGAGTATCGCCTCGACGCTCATTGGAGGTGGAAATCACTTTCACTTGATTTTGAGTTGTTGTTGTTGTTGTTATTATTATTATTATTAAATAAATCATCCTAGCAAATATACCTTCAGGTAACTCGTGTTCACAGAGAGGTTGATGTTTGTGAAAATGTCCCCCTGTCACGCGTTCAGCGCTTGGCAGGTGTTGGTGAGACTGGCATTAATGCGAGGCCGACCAGGCTCTCTTATTCACACAACTTTGATCACTCCGGTCACTCTGGAATGTGCGCATCTTGCGACAAGTGTTGAGAATGTGCCGTTCAGCATGAGGCGTGAAACATCGCAAGCTCTGTAGGAATATATATATTTTTTAAATCGGTGATCACAGCTTCCTGAATGTCATACCCATAATGCTGTGCTGTCGGTCAGACTTGCATGCTGAACAATAGCACTGCCCTGGTCTTACAACAATTGATGAAGCTTGTTGCCATATACATAAATAAAAGCGATCATGATGATGAGCCGTGATCAATTCACTGCTGGATGAAATTTCCACAAGCCGTCGGTATATCCCACAATCCTGAGATGCAAAAATCCACCCTCGGGAGAGAGAGACGTTCTCTCAAAACGCATTCCTGTTCCCTGGCTGGCACTCCGTCGCTTTTCTCGACTGCGAAAATAAAAAACAAACAAATAATGGGGTGGGGGAAAGTCTTTTCTCCAACGTCTGCCCGCCGACGATCGCTTCGGAGAGGCGGAGGGAGATCGAGGGAGCTGTGTGTCGCGTTTTGAACTCGCTCCACTGGCGACGCCGCCGAACGTCTCGCGGATTTTCATCGTGATTCGCGCGACGGAAACAGCACAATGGCAGGCCGCGTACATCAAAAAAGCCGGGAGGGAGGTGATTGATAATTGATCTACTGCGCCCCGCGCTAAGCTCATCCGCGCCGCTCGCCGTCGTGCGGAGCGCGAGGAAGGAGCTCCTCGCTGGAGCGGCCAAGATAAGCGATTTGAAAGCGGGAAAGCACAGTCGGTTCTGGCGAGCAACTTCCTACCCGCGACCGCTTGTGTCCTTGTGTCTCGGGCGCGATATGTGGCGCGGGCGGTGTCGGCAATAATTGCTGTGGGATGGATCAATAGGAGCGGCGGCGTGCTGTGGTGGCGGAGTGAGGGGGGCGCGAGAGGGTTTCACTGTGTGTCAAGCTCGTGCCAGGAGCCTCCTCGGCCGGACAGACGGACGTGGGAGGGAGAGGGCACGTGGGTCTCGAGAGCACAAACCAACATGGGGGATGGATCCCCCCCCCGCCCCGCTATGGATTTCAAGAATAAAAGAAACGACAAAAAATATTCGTAAGGATCCCGCCGCGGCGTTTTGCTGAGCAGCGCACTAGACTTGCAATCCAGAAGTCACCGGTTTGATTTAAATCTCCCGCACGGCAGTGGAAACAATCCGCGATAACCAACCCCCGCGACGCCGTGGTATAACTGTGAGCGCACTGGACGTGATTTTGATCTCCTGGCATAGCGGTGAAGTACGGTTTATTAAATCCCCTTCCCCGAACTCTACCCACCCAGCAATATTGATGTGTATGTTCGTTGAATTTCTTTCGTGCCGTACGTAGCCGACCGTGCTAATCAGAGACGGGCTGTGGCTCCGAGCAAACTATAAATACGGGACACACACAGCCGACTGGAAGGCCGCAGGTGGTGGACCAATACGTAGGCAACTCCCACCTCTTCCAAGTCGTCTGGTCGGCGTGGAAGAGGAGGCCAAAGCACGCTCTGGAGGGGCTCACGAAAGCTCCCTCGAGTGGAGGCTCTTCTCCCAGCAGCGACGTGAACAAGACATTGCTGGGCTGCGCCTTCACCTTCAACGATAAAAACAAGACCGAGGGATAAAGGCACATTTTCGCGCTGATTACAAAGTAATCACGGGGCAAAGAAAGTGCTAAACTTTGAATTTCCTACATCATCAGCAATCCGCATCTACCTACTGTTGGATGATAGACCTCCCCGAGCCGACGCTATCAGTTGTCTCGGCCGTTATAAAAACGTCCTTGACTTGTTTGCCAACGTAATGGATCATTAACGCGGAGCAGATTCTGGCAGCTATGCAGGGATGCCGCCGCTGACCGCAAATAACCAAAAAAAAAATTGACAGCAGCTTACCGTGAGCTTTTAGCCGCGTCTGCGGTACGTGCATCGGTGTTGTCTGCAGCTGCAGATCGATGAGCCGTGGTTTCGCACGCCGGAGACGCGCCGCTCGCTTTCTTTGAGTGCATTTCTCGTTTTTTTGTGCCGAGTGGCGTTTTTGTGGGGCTCAGCGGATTTGCGGTGCGGTCGGCAGGGAGAGGGATGGCCGGAGTCGGCCGTCGGGTGGGGAGACACGAAGATAAAGGTAAAGCGCTTGCAGTTGAGTTTAACTCTCTCTCTCTCTGTGGTTGTGGTTGTGGCTCCCAGTCACGCGCCACGTACTCCAGTCTAGCACCACATCCAGTATACCAGGGGGCGGCGTGGTGAAGATATGGGGGCACCGCGTTGATGAGATGTTAATTGCTGCGCCTGGTATGCAGGAGGTAGTGGGTTCGATCCCAACGCCTGTATATTTGGAGTTTGCGTTTTTTTCCCATGGTCACGTGGATTTTTATCCAGGTCCTCCGGTTTTACCCCCCACATTTGGAATCAACGTCACGCATTTAGAGTATTTGGCTGCTATAAATGTCTACGTGATGATGAGCCACTTCGTTGACCTATCACTTGTGGCCAGGTCGCTTCTGAAAAAAGAGCTACATAGCTCAGTGGGCTTTACCTGGTAAAATAAAAAATAGCGAAAAAAAGTGCATCTCACCGTGGCTGTGACTCCTTGTCCACGTGCCACAAACTGCAGTCTACCAGCGAGCTGGAAGCATTTTCGTAACCGGGAGCCAATAGCCGCATCGATTCTTGTATCGTGCCGTGTTCGGTGGGTGCCCTACTTTCATAATAAGCATTTAATTTTCTTATTTTAAATAAGCACGAATGTAAACTGTGAAAACACAAAACAAAAAAATTAATGGCAGACGTATAACGTGTAATGTTTTCCTCTCGATTCGCCCGCAAGTGCTGGTGTTTGGCAAATTGCTTTTAAAGCACCGAAACTTATTGTTTACAAAGACAGCGTGGGTTTAATTTAGCCTTTAACGGCGCAAAAAAAGCAATCTAATTAAAGGCGCTTAATTTTTTTCATGACTTCATTAGCTCTCAATGAAAAATATCCCCAGAAGAATGAATAGGGGGCGGGGGGGCGGGGGCGGGGGGGCGAGAACTCGCACCGGTGGCGAGATGTGGAGATGTGGGTTAAGAGCGACACGGGGGGGGGGGGGGGGGTGGGGGGGACGGTGGTGATGGTGGTGTTGGGGGAGCGATGGGGGGGGAACGGTGGTGATGGTGATGTTGGGAGAGCGATGGGGGGGGGAACAGTGATGATGGTGATGTTGGGAGAGCGATGGGGGGGGGGGACGGTGGTGATGGTGGTGTTGGGAGAGCGATGGGGGGTGGGGGGAACGGTGGTGATGGTGATGTTGGGAGAGCGATGGGGGGGGGGGGAACGGTGGTGATGGTGGTGTTGGGAGAGCGATGGGGGGGGGGGAACGGTGGTGATGGTGGTATTGGGGGAGCGATGGGGGGGGGGGAAACGGTGGTGATGGTGATGTTGGGAGAGCGATGGGGGGGGAACGGTGGTGATGGTGGTGTTGGGAGAGCGATAGGGGGGGGGAACGGTGGTGATGGTGATGTTGGGAGAGTGATGGGGGGGGGGGGAACGGTGGTGATGGTGGTGTTGGGAGAGCGATGGGGGGGGGGGGAACGGTGGTGATGGTGGTATTGGGGGAGCGATGGGGGGGGGGAAACGGTGGTGATGGTGATGTTGGGAGAGCGATGGGGGGGGAACGGTGGTGATGGTGGTATTGGGAGAGCGATGGGGGGGGGGGAACGGTGGTGATGGTGGTGTTGAGGGAGCGATGGGGGGGGGGGGGACGGTGGTGATGGTCGTGTTGGGAGAGCGATGGGGGGGGGGGTTGGACGGTGGTGATGGTGGTGTTGGGGGAGCGATGGGGGGGGGGGATGGTGGTGATGGTGGTGTTGGGGGAGCGATGGGGGGGGGGGGGACGGTGGTGATGGTGATGTTGGGGGAGCGATGGGGGGGGGGGACGGTGGTGATGGTGGTGTTGGGGGAGCGATGGGGGGGGGACGGGACGGTGGTGATGGTGATGTTGGGGGAGCGATGGGGGGGGGGGACGGTGGTGATGGTGGTGTTGGGGGAGCGATGGGGGGGGACGGTGGTGATGGTGATGTTGGGAGCGATGGGGGGACGGACGGTGGTGATGGTGGTGTTGGGAGAGCGATGGGGGGGGGACGGTGGTGATGGTGGTGTTGGGGGAGTGAGGCGGGGGGGGGACGGTGGTGATGGTGGTGTGTTGGGAGAGCGATGGGGGGGGGGGGAAACGGTGGTGATGGTGGTGTTGGGGGCATGGTATTTGGGGAGCGATGGTGGGGGATCGATGCTGGGAGAGTGTTGTGGGGTGGGAAGTGGGGGGCAGCAATATGGGAGTAGCCATGATAGGAGAGCGATCCTGGGGGGGGGAGGGGGGCGTTGATGTTGGGGGGGGGGAGCAATTGCGGCGTTCGATGCTGGGGAAGTGATGTTGAGGGAGCGATGTACGGCAGGAATGCGGAATTTTTTGGGCGGGAAGGAGGGAGGGTGGGCAGTGTTGGCAGTGTGGGGTCTTGCCGGGTGCACGAAACGCTGGCTGCGAAGAACCGCTGTGACACAGAAGCCGTTAAAAATGTCCGCAGAGAATCTTCCCGCAAACTGCAGCCTGCCTCCTATCCTATCCGGGTCTTATTTTTAGAAAACTAGGCCTCAATGTCCAGAGAAAATAACAAATTTCACAACCGGCTCCTCAGAGGGCCTCATCGCATATTCAGTGGAATTTAATTAAATCATTAAGGCCTGTAGAAATGGATTGAGCTAAGCTGTAAGCCGTACAAAAGTTTAAGTAATATAATATGTAATTTTAATCACGATATTTTATTAAAAAGTAGACTTTCCATTCTGTGAATGAGACCGCACACATTTAATGGTTTAAAACCTTGACTTCCATCACACGTTTCACTGGCCTCGATTTTTAAACATCGTTTGTTTTAGGTGTCGCGCGTGTGTGCGTGTGAAACGGCACGGTGACCCAGTATGGGAGGCGCATCCGCCAGTCATCTCGTTCAGTTAACCCCAAACACCTCAGTCTGTCCCGTGACCCTGCCAGTAAACTTTCGACGCTTCACGGTGGCCTCAAAGTACACCTAGCCTGGCGCAAGTTCTGCGATGATGCGACGCCTCCAGTCATTTAGTACGTATGTGCATTGTACGTCTCGAACTGCATTCGCACCCGTACGTAGCCACCCGTGCTAATCGGAGGTGCGGGACCTGCCAAACAATTCTGTGGGTCCACACATTCAACCAAACCAACATCTGCTCTTCTCTACACCACGAATGTGGTACAGCAGTGGCACCTGCCTGACGCGTACCGAAACTTGGGGTAGGGAACGGTGAAATGTCCGGGTCGCTTAACACATTGCGGCCACTTTGACGCTATTGTGGATGACGGTGGAGCCATCATGGGCGGAGAAATGGTGGGCTGTTGTTGCTCGTGTGTGACTGGTTGAATGCACGGGTGCATTCTTTGCGACCGCTATTTTGCTCCACGCGAAAAGTCCCAATGAGTCCACCGAACTGCCTTCGTCTCTTCCATGCAGCCGAGCCAGCAGCCTACGAAGCGTCGCGACTCCCTCTCGGGTCACGTGTACCGTACGCGCAGGGGCCAGATTCACGCCTTGTTGGAAACCCATCACCCCCGGCGATCGGACCCATTTTTTTTGGCAATGAAGGTGCATTGGAAACATCTTGGCAAATTTTTCTTTTCAAAACCTCTGGACAAAATTTCTCGTTTTCCAACACGTGGATCAGATCCTAAGTGTGTCCATTTGTTGAACAGGTCCGTCTGTCGACAGTTCTGTGCCAGTAGTGCATGGTGCATGGGTGGCTATATGTTATAACACGGGGGAGCGGTGGCGCGTAGCAGTCATCGCACTACTATAAACCCGGCGACTTGAGTTCGATTCCCAGACATGGCTAACATCAGTGGGGGGAGGTGACATTTAAGCCAGTCTTGGATCCGTCGAGAAGACTGAGACATAAACTAGGGATTTGTTGCGTCCCCCAATATTCATCGCCAATCCACGTTGTCCAGCATGGTCAAACGATCCCCATGCGCGTCACAGCGTGGGAGATGCCTTCATCCAGCAGTGTATTGAGAAAGGGCTGTTAGAAAAGAGTCTTAGGTTTGAGGGTAAAAAAAAAGTGTGTGTCCCCTCGAGATTTAGCCACGTCTGAATATGGGTAAACATAATTCTAGATTTGCAGCTTTCGTGACTGCAAGGATTCATACTTTTAGTGTTTTTCGGTAAAGTCACGTAGGTGACTTTACCGTAAGTGACTTTACTGAAAACTAAGAGTATGGGTAAACATACTTATCTAAAGAGTTAAGACGAGGTTTATTTTTAAAATTTTGTATTCGTGCAGGGAATGATTGGGAGAATTCTACAGACCAAGGAAGGAAATGAAGGCAACATTATTATTCCTTGATTTGAAGTTTTCGTGACTGCAGGAATCCATACTCTTTGGTTCTTTCGATGAAGTCACGTAGGTAGAAAAAATAAATAATAAATCACGACGTTTCGATCGCAACGCAAGCAGTCGTCATCAGGCAGAAAGACACAGCAGCTGAACTGCTGAACAAGAAAAGGCTGTTGCAACCAGAAGTTATACTGGTAGGAACCTCCTGGTTACACCAGCCCACAGGGGATTATTGTGTCCGTCTGTCCGTCCGTCGTGCATCCAAAAATGGGAGGGGTGGGGCTGAGTGGAGAGGGGAGGGGCTGAGTGGGGAGGGTGGGGAGGGGCTGGGTGGGGAGGGTGGGGAGGGGCTGGGTGGGGAGGGTGGGGCTGGGTGGGGGGTGGGAGGGGTGGGGCTGGGTGGGGAGGGGCTGGTCACCCCGTGGTCCCCTTATAAAACTCAACGTTTAACCTACTCACGCCGGCTTGTGCCCGCCCTCACAGTCGGGCATATTTGCGGAATACACCACGCCGCCGTTGACCCTGGCCATTGACCGAGCAACCCAACGTTCCTACCAGCTCCCTCCGCAGGAATGTGTTCTACAGGTGTGAGGTGGGTGTCACCCAAAGGCAAGGAGGCAGGGTCCGAGATGGAAAGGAGTCCCGTCGCCGTGCGCACGCACAGAAGCTGCGCCAAAGGAGGATTGGCATGCTGATGAGGTGCCTGCTGTCCGTGCTTGACGACGGTGCTGGTGTGCGACTACGGGGCTCATTGCCCATTTGCATCAGCATGCCAATCATCTTTGACGCAGCTGCTGTGCGTGCGTGCGGCGACGAGACTCCATCTCGGACCCCGCCTACCTGCCCTTGGGTGACACCCACCTCACACCTGTACATAACCTCTAGTTGCAACAGCTCTTTCTTGTTCAGCAGTTCTGCTGCTGTGTCTTTCTGCCCGATGACGATTGCTTGCGTTGCGATCGAAACGTCGTGATTTATTATTACTTATATGTTCTACCTCCGTGACTTTACGGAAAGAACCGAAGAGTAAACTTTATTATTATCATCATAGGAGAGCAAATGAAGGCACTTCGCTGGGAGGCAGAGAGTCGTAGGCCAGAAGAGAATCATCTGCACCTCAAACGGATGGAAAGGGTCTCAGCAGGGACAACGGGGCCAGATGAAGAAAAGACCCAAACGCAGCGGGCGCAGCATCAGAGAAGGGAGCGACCTCCCCACGAGAGAGCGCGCGCTTGACTGACGGGCTTGTAATTAAGGGAGGCGCGGGTCGAGTGGGGCCCGGTGCGTCCCGCTGCGTCCTGCTGCCCCGCGTGTGTGATGCGTAATTGATGGAAGCTTTGATGGAAGGCGCCTCCCCGTTGCAACCTCTCACGTCGTCAGGTGACCACGCATAAATGTGCCCTTCAGTCCTCAATAATTAAGCGCGTGTATTTTAACGCTTAAACCGTTAAGCAGCTGCCAGTGACCCGACGTGCATTGTATTGACGTTGCCTATTTAAATGTGCCTTTCATGTTGCGCTTCAAAAGACACTTTTCTCATTATGCCGCGTCCGTGCATTCTGTATCCAATTAATTTTCTGTGAACTAAGACTAAGATAAATATATATATGTTAGCTCTTATCCCAGCCTCTATAACTAAAAAGACAGAAGTGGAAGAAGGAGAAAAAAACGCACAGACAGCTTTTGAAAAAAACATTTTGCATGTAACTTGTATCGTGCATTGAATCTGGATCGGTTTCTCCTGCGCGGTTAGATTCTACAATGTGGCATCTCAGGGGGGGCAGGGGATTGCAAGGGAACAGGGGGTATGCTTGCATCTGTAATTTAAGCAATCGGATTTAAAACAATAACAATTACAATATAATTCCCTTCGTCAAGCAACTCTTGCATGAAGGCCTCCCCATGCTACGTCAGACATGGGGGTAGTTTGACCATACTTCACCACCAGTGGCAGTTCGTAGCTCCAGGTTGAGGAAGCAACAAAATCCGCTTCAAGTTTTTCAGTCTCAGCTGATGACGTGTGCAGGTGGACTCGTTGAGAATTGTAATGCGCGGGCAGTGTGCGGTGGAGACGATGGCACGCACGTGCCGAGCTGCCACCAAAGCAGTTCCCTTCGGGAAGCTTCATCTGGTGGAGAAAGCGCACATTATGACGACGATGATGAAGCCACTGTCAGTGCATTCCAGCTTCTCGGTGGGTCACTATGCAAGTCTGTGGCTGTCTGTGCCAGTCTATGGGTCTCTTGTGATATATGGGTCTTTCTGTGAGTCTATGGGTCCCTACGTGAGAAGCCATTGCCCAACGCATTCTCGGTGTCCAATGAATCCACCTGCACATGTTGTCAGCTAAGGCACGACAACTCAAGAAGAAAGATTATTCAGCCTGGTGCCACCACATTGGTCAGTGTAGGTTGGTGCATGGTTTGAGCTCGGAACTCGTCTGGAGATAACACACCACCGATGTTTTCCATGGACAAGATTCGAACTGGTTGCTGGGTTAATAGCGGTGTGCTGACCACTGCACTCTTAACGCTTTCCTCCAAACTATGGGGTTTGGTAAAAAAAAAAGATGTAACCCAAAGTCTCCCAAAATGAATCCCTTTCCTCCTGCTGCATGCCAATGCAGATTCAAAATGTTTCGTTTTAATTAAATGTTATGTGAATGTGTGTGTGTATATATATGTTAATTTGTTTGCCAATTGTACCAAGTGCCTCGAAGAGTGCTAGGGCGGATATATTATGTTCCGGATAGATATATATTTACAGGGTATATATTTTATTTGTGGCCATTAACATGATTCTCACACTCACCAAGCTGAAAATTGAACAGCGTAAAAAGCGACGCTGCCGTGTTGTTTACTGCATCTCCATGTTGCCCAGAAACATCGCGAGTCATTGCAGTCCCAGTTTAGTTCTGTCCTGTACAGCAACCAATGTAGGGCTGAGTTGCCCTTCTGAATTGGTTTGTTGTGATTCGTTTGGCCGTTTCAGCAGTGTGTGTTTTTTTTTCTTGCGTCCATAACGTAAAAATAACTCGGAATAATATTATTGCCTTCGTGGAAACAACGTAGTTTTGTTGTCGGCACCCACCCGTCCCCGAATTAACCCAACGTTTTGAAGGACAGCGCTGGATTCCAATTGCGATGTCGGTGCCTCGTCCCCAACGAGACGAAGAACCCACGCAGAACACTCGCGCGACCCTCCGTGGAAGATCACAGCCCACGGAAGGAGCCAATAACGCGAAACGACTCCTGCGATCACTCCCAAGTGTGAGAGCGATCTCTGGTCCGCGCAGCGGCCGCGGCGCGAGAGGGTTTGCGATTCCGGCGCTCGTTTTTGCCTCCCCGTGCAGAGAAGCTGGACGCGCTCCTGGCCGCCGCCGCCACCGTCGCTCCCCACGCCGCGGCCTACGACAACGCAGCGGCGGACTCGCGTGCGGCCACGGTCCGGCAGAGGCCCACGAGCCGGCGGCTCACGCCCGGCGAGATCTGCGTGAGTGACCCACATCCCCCGCACGCACGCACGCACGCGCGCAACGTTTGACGTGACGCACGCTTGCAATGCGGTAACCCTCTTCGTGCTCCTGGAACAGCAAAGCAGGTCGCGTACACTGGCACCCAGAGAACACAGTGCCTGTGGCCAGGTCAGACCATTCGCATGGACTCTTGACAGCTATTCATCAATTTAACTAACGTCATCATCGGCCATCATCTCATCCATTGCTGGAAGAAGGCCTTCCCAAGCTATCTCCATTTGTCTGTGTACGGTGCGAAAGAAGTTCAGCATATATACATACAACAATGCATCTAGCTCCACTACGTAAAATAATCTAATCGCTCCATCTCTGCAGTCAGGGTCCTCTTGGGCATGTTTACGAAGTTGCTCTCTGTTGTAATAGGCATTACACGCGTGGTGATTTGCCTCCTCCTCACAGTTGCATTGTTGCGTATGATGGCAAACTACATAGCCCACTGAGCTATGTAGCTCGTTTTCACGAGCGACCTGGCCACAAATGACCACTCAACAAAACGGTGTATCGTGTGGAAATACATAGCAGCCAAATACTCTGAATGCATGGTTCTGAATGTGGAGGCAAAAACCGGATGAGCCGGAGAAAAATCCACGCGATCACGGGGAGAACGTGCAAACACCAAATATACAGCAGGTGTCAGGGTCGGGATTAAACCCACGTCCTCCTATATACCAGGCGAGGTAGTTAACATCCTGCCACCATGACATTGTAGGCATATTGTGTGCATGGCGTGGTTATGCTGTGATGCCATCGATGACCTGGGTTCCATTTCCAGCCACAGATAAGAACAGTGGCAGGTGGCATCTGTATTTGTCCTGTACCTTTCCAAGGCCAACTCGGCCCTAAATAAATGTCTGGTGCTGTGTGTTAACATTGGCAGCCAGGTGTGGTTTTGGCCACCTTTTAAAAAGTCAATACCGTCAAATAGTCTTTGCCTTTTGTGTTTACATAGCATAAGAGCACAGCACGTGATGTGTGTGCAAGATCAGAGTTTTCTTCTCATATGCGTGGGGTTTCTCCTGGCACACATATCTCCAACACAAACAGAACAAAACTGTAAATATTCCTGAAAAATGGAATGATTCTGAATTTGTCTGTACAAAGGGCAAGTCCATGGCTCACACCCTTTCCATCCTATCCAATCTCATTCATCCTCTTCATTTTTCCACATTCCACTCTGATTCTTGAGCCGAAACTGGGGAAGAACGTTGGAGATGGTTTTCCTTTGGCTGCCCCAACAGCGTGGATTTCTTTTAAGGTGGCTCCATCAGCAGATACAGTTTAACATCGTATCGTGGATGGAATACCGCCGACCGTGATTATGTTCGTAATATTGTTTTGATGCAGAAACAAAAAATATTCTCAAGGAAAATTGCAAAAGGCATTGCGATAGCCGATAATCCCCCCTCTGCATCGTTGGTGAGCCGTTGCCCCGCTGGGGTTTGAGTAAACAAGCCTGTGACCTGGGGTCCAGATGTCGAGTGCCCCAGCCAGCGCACGATGGACTCTCTGTAGTTCTAGAGTCACCGGGTATTGATCAATTACAATGAAGCAAGAGAAACAGTTTCAGGCTCTGCATTGTGAGAAGAGGAAAAAGGGAAATAAAAAAAGAGAACTTTTGAACAAGCCAAGCATGAAATTAAAATATAGATTTTTCTCACGAAATATTTATTTAATTATGTTACACGTGGTACGTCCACATTCGTTGTAACCGATTTTTCTAATTTGGGTCGGTATCGTAATGGCTCGGACGTCTCATTTCAGGAGCTGATTGAGAGGCAGGGCGCCCGAGCCGCCACGGACGAGAAGCCCGTCATGAGCGCCGCCCCACGACTCTGCAAGGCCCTCTCCAGGCAGAAGTCGACCGGTTGGTTTGGCGAACCCCAGCCCCCACATGCCGCCAATCGTTGTAACGCAGGGAAACGTCAATATTAAGGGTTTTTTTTTTTAGGGATCTAGCAAACGCACCGAATGTTAGATGCAGGAAAATGTTAAATCGGTTAACATGGTATAATAGTGTCAAGAAGGATTTTTTGGCACTCTAAAATGTTGTTACATGTGACCAGTTAACCTGTAGTGTGCCCGGTCCCATCAGGGTTGAGCCTGGTTAGTGGTTGGATGACCAAACCATGACCAAATCACCCAGAATGCACTTGTTCTTATCAGATCTCGAGGGATTCGCAGGGGTGAGCCTGAATTGCGCCAGTGATGGGGGTTGTGAAACAGTCTGCTGTGGGACTACGTGGTGGCCGGTCGGGGGGCAGTGCAGAAAAAGCCTTTGGTCTCCTCTTTGCTCCTCTATGCTCAAGCGTCTACGCTTCCTGCCTTCACTGACCCGCACTGACCAGCTTGGTGAAGTATGGTGAAATAACCCCCACGACCAACACGGCGTGGAGAGACCCTCATCCAGCAGTGGATTGAAAACATGACCATACGTGTCGAGTAATGGGATATTGTATATACCGGAAAACAACAAATTGGGAACATTGCAATGAGCTTTTACTGTAACAATACAATCATAAGGGCCTTTACCCAGGAAAGCCTGACTCTCAAGACTCATTTTCAGGATGGCCCTGCTTACATATGGAATGATTTGCCCATTTCCGTCAACGGGCGTTTTGGGATTTTAAAATAAACTGGAGGAAACTTGGCGGTGCCTAACGGGGCCATTGACACTCGGAGCTCTGCATGCGCAGATTCAAGGATCCGTTGCCGAACTCTCTTGACCACCTTGTGGCCAAAGCCTTGCATCGCCCGGCATTCATGGGTAGTCTCCTGTCCCAGTGCTTAACTAGGCTCAACCCTGCTTTTAGCTTTTCAAAATCGGACAAAGTGTGGCGCGTTCAGGGTGAAGTGTTCGTACTTACCCCCCCCCACCCCCCCACACACACACACAGGCGTTTCACGGATAGTGCCGTGAAACGCTGCGGTGCTCGTTTCAAATGCATCCCTCTGCAAACACTCGGCCTGTTGTAACGGTGAAAGTGTCGGGATGAATACACTTTTTCAGACTGTCCGTCAATGTATCGTCCATTATTAAAGAATTATAATCAGACGGTACTCTGATCAGTTAAAAAAAATCGAAGGCACACACACATGGTAACACGACTATGTTATGGCAAGAGTCTCATTCCTCTAAAACTCCACGGGTTCACCATGGCATTGCCAAACAAACCCATCGCGTCGAGATTTGAGAGGCGTTCTCAGGTGCGATGGGTTAAAATGCTTCTGTTGTGCGCTGTCGAAGATTACTCGAAATGAAGGGTACAGTACGCGCGTGAGGAAATGTGTCGCCGAGAAGTTCAACCGCGCAGTTCAAAAGCGCCGTCTCGCGTTAAATTCTTAAATAACGGTCGATACCTCTTTCGGGCGCTGCTCCCCCCCCACCTCCCCGGCGTCACGGGGGGAACGCGGTGGCTCTCCGAGCGAATTAATGGAGCGTGCGTCTGGCACCCCTCCACGCAGGAGTGAGCACAGACGAGGAGTGGCTGCTCGCGCCGCCCCTCAAGTTCACACGCAGCGCCTCCGTGCCCGACGCCGGCGACGCTTTCGGGGGGATCCCCCCGCCGCCCCCCGATGCGCCGCCCCCGCCCCCCCCGGGCCCCGCGTTCGACGTCGACCAGGCCCCCCCGCCCAACTTCACGCCTCCGCCCCCGCCGCCCGCGCGCTCCGGACCGCACCGCCCCGGAGAGTTTCCCGACCGGGGCTTCGCCGCCGAGCCCGGCCCGCCGCCCGCCGGCTCTTCCGTGGTCAGCGCCGAGGCCGGCGACGCGTCCAGGCCGCCGCCCGCCGGCTCGGCCACGCTGAACAAGTACGGCAGCGGCAGGCGAAGCGGCGCCAAGCCCGTCAACCCCTACGCCACCGTGGGGCAGAGCGGCGGGGCGCTGCTCTACTCGCCCAAGCCGCTGCGCCGCAAGGCGACGCTCGTCAAGCAGTGCCACGTGGAGGGCAGCCCCGAGAAGCGGCCGTCGTCGCCGCCCGCGCCGCCCACGCCGCCCCCACCGCAGACGCCCACGACGCCCGGCGCCCCGTGCCTCGCGCCCAACCCCATCGCCATCGTGCCCACCATCATCATCAAGGAGCCCTCCACGAGCAGCAGCGGCAAGAGCAGCCAGGGCAGCAGCGTCGAGTTCGAGTCGCACTTCGGCACCTGCGGCGGCGTCGGAGGCTTCAGCGTCGCCGGCGGCGGCGGCGGCGGCGGCGGTGACGGCTCCGAGACGCTCAGCCCCGAGGGCTCGGCCGTGAGCCCCCTGCAGGCCGCCCTCGTCGATGCCGTGCGGGAGCGGCAGCTTCGCGAGCGGCGCCGATCGGCCAACTTCCTGTCCGTGGACGGGAGCAACGGGAACGTGGACAAAAACCGGGACCAGGATCGGGGCAACCACCGCTCGGTGCCCGCGCGACTTCGGCTGCAGCACTCCAAGTCCGTCGACGAGAACCTGCCCCCGCCGGACGAGCCGGAGATAAGCCCCTCGACTGCCGGCAGCGGGACGGGCCAATCCCCGAGGGGGGGGGCGATGGCCTTCGTGGACCCCGCGTCCCCGCTGGCGCTCGCCCTGGCTGCCAGGCACAGGGCCCTCAAGGGCTGCGGCGAGACGTCGGTGGAGCTGGACGAGTGCGCCGCCACCGCCGGCAACAACAATAACAACAACGCGAGCGCCGGCAGCTCCATGCAGCCACTGTACATCGACACGCACAGCAGGGACGTCGCGCGAGCAGGCGGCGCGGCCTTCCCCGAGAGCTTCGCCAGCGACCTCAAGTCGTGCTTGGACAGCTTCGCGGCCAAAACGTGCAAGGCGTCCAACGAGCCGGGAGCGCCGGTCTTCTCCAAGCTCCCACCTGGAGGTAACCGGGAGGCGGACGCGAGGTTTGAGCCCGCGGAGAAGCGCGTGGCGGAGAGGAAAACCGTCGTGATGAGCGTCATGGAGGACGGCGGAGGCAGGTCGGGTGCCGCCGGCCTGCTCATGGTGCACAACTCCAAAGGGCCCGCCGAGAAAGGGAAGAAGAAACTCGAAGGGGGCAGCGTGAGCGATAAAATCCGCCGGTTCTCCGAGAGCTTCACGCTGTCGGGGCCCCTGACGGAGATCGAGGTGTTGGACCCGGGAGGGGGCACGCAGCGCATCCTACAGCCTCCGTCCTCCATCCCGCGGCCGCCCGGCATGCCGTGCGCGCAGCTGAGCCTCGAGTACACGGAGGAGACCATCGTGATCCCCGCGCCGCTCGCGAGGCAGAACAGCGACGTGGAGGAAGACTTCGTGTTCACCGACCCCCTGCCGCCACCCATCGAGTTCATGAACGAGATGTCCGTGGACGACCCGGACGAACTGGGCGGTCGCGAGATCGCAGCTGCCGCCGCCGCCGCGAAGGCCCGGGGAGGGGGGAAAACGGCCCAGGGCAACTGCGTGGCGAGAAGCGCGTGCCCCAGCGAAGTGACGTCGTTCACCGTCACGTCGATCACCGACGTGATGCTCAGCGTGGGCGGCGGCGGCGGCACCGGCGGGATGTCGCGGTTCGGGCCCAGCCCTCCCCACGACGCGCTCGACACGAGCACGGACTCGGGCATGGAGGAGATGGAGCGGGGCAGCTGCAGCGACCACCACCTGGAGACTACGAGCACCGTCTCGACGGTCTCCAGCATCTCCACGCTGTCGTCCGAGGGCGGCGAGACCCTGGACACGTGCACACTGTACGCCGACGGGCAGCACTTTGCCGCGCCCGACCGGCCCCTCACGCTGCCGCTGCCGCCCGTGCCGCCCAAGCCCAAGCACCGGTCGGCGCCATTCTCGGGCCTCTACCGCGACCTGCTCGTCAAGCGCAACTCGGAGAGCTCGCTGCTGGTGCGGCCCTCGGCTCCGGCGCCGCTCACGATCTCCGCCGCCCTCTCCTCGCACAACAACATGTCCAGGTTTCAGCAACAGCAGCAGCAGCTGTGTGCGGGACTGGCCTGGCACTGGACAGAGCAGCAGCAACAGCACATGCAGCAACAGCATAAGCAGCAGCAGCAACAGCAACAACAACAGCAGCAGCAGCAGCAACAACAACAACAACAGCAGCAGCGGCAGCGGTTGTTGGCCGCCCTGCCTCCGCCACCGTCAGGAGAGACGAAAGCGGCGGCGGCGGAGAACGAGACGGAGACGGACATCGACGCGGACGTGGACGGGGAGAGCGAATCGTGGGGCGACGCGCACGTCGCGTCGCAAACCAAGGCGAGCATCATCAGCGAGCTGAGCCTGCGGCTCCAGCAGCTGTCGGGGCGCGGTGCCGGCGCCGGCCCGCAGAGGCCAACGTCGCCCATCCAGGGGAGGAAGTCCCCCGGTCCGTCCAATAGGTACGGCGCAGGGGAAACGGATTCACCGCTCTCGCCGGTGCGCGGTGCACCGCTCGCTGGGACGTGACGGCGATGGCAGCGATTCCCTCGCGGAGCGAGAGGAGCCTGGCGGGGCGGGCGCGGTTTTGTTTGCGATTCTCCCCGTCCTAATGGAATCCATGTTGATAGAGGGCGTCCGTGGAGGCGTCGTCGTGCGATATCACAGAATAATCGTGAGACAACGGTTCGAACTGCCCGGTTGAATGTTAGGGTGCATGTACGTATGTTGAACTTTTTTTGCACCGTACGTCACCGACCGTGCTCATCGGAGATGTGTGGGAAGGACAGCAATGTGTTTGCTAAAAAAGGACTGAGATTTATCGACCGACAGCGCGTAACAGAAGCATTGGAGACAATCGCAAGCCGAGATGTTGGCGAGCACCTGGGAGTGTGTCAAAATCTCGATGCGATGTACGTTGCCAACGCCATGGCGGGCACGCGGGGGTTTAAAAGAAACTAATTTCCTAAAATCTTCACGCGACCAAGTGTTCATGTGTGGTTTAATTGAGAGCGGTGGCGCAGTGGTTAGTTCACTGCGCTACGAAACCGGCTACCCGAGCTCGAATCCCGTTCACGGCCAACATCAGTGACTATTATCTGAACGGGTTCTGGGCCTCCCCTAGGTCGACTCAGCCTCGAATTAGTACCTGGTGCAATGTGTAAACATCGCCATTAGGGAGACAAAGGCGGCCGGGTATGGTGCTGGCCACCCAGCCCTGTCACGTGCCGTGCCGGCCTTCACAGGTGCTCGTTAACAGCACTTGCCCCAACAGTCTGTTAAAGGCTATATGGTAGGGATCTTTCTCTTTGTATATTGAGAAAACTCAAACAGTTGTCTAATTATAATTCTTTTAAAAACCACGATGCCTTTATGGACAACATGTATATGTGTCATTGCAAACAGCAGTGCTATATGTACGCATTAATGTTGTCAGTTTATGGTTTTGATGCTATGTGTACGAAGGATCGGAGTGCCGTCGTGTGCAATCTATGAGATGATTGCTCGTTGGTCGTCCGGCCGACTGGTCTGCGAGAAAACTCTTTTATTGGGGGTGTAACATTGCCGTGGATTCGCCCATTTGCAAAAAAAAATCCATTCTTATTCTCGCTAAGCATGCGTCTGATTTGTGCGCATAAGGAATCATTATTTTCGATGTGCGCACCTCGTGTGTGGAATGGGCTCGTGTTCAGCCCCGCCTGCCACCTGATGCTGCTACATCATAAACTACGGATGGGAGAAAAAAACCCTAAATATTCTTGAATCGATTTACCACCCACAATTGGTGATATTTCATCAAATCCGAGAGGCAAATCATTAGAGGCTATTTATCACCGTTTGCTTTGAAAGTTTTCCCAAGCTGTGCGTTAATGTCTGCAAATGCTATTTTTTACTTGTTAATGTTCTCCAAAGTCACGGTAAACGGTACAGAGCGGGATATAAAGACACTTTGTTGTGCGGTAGTTCCGCAAATTTGGCAACCGCACAGCCAACGTTTCCAAATCGTCCCAATAACACACACGTTAGGGTACCAACTCGAAAGCAGTTATCCATCGTTTTCTTTTTACGCGTCAAATTTTTTTAATCGGTTCAGCGATTGGACAGAAATTGAAAAAGTCGGTTGTGTAGGAGCGCTTCTCCCTTATTAAGAAAGGTAGACAAATGACAGTCCTTATTGCTTGTCATTCTATACCAAAGTAAAAAAAGAAAATCCACATTACTATGATTATACGAATGATTTCCACGTCTTTAAAGTGTACGAAATCTACACCCAATTTTTTTTAACTGCCCTGTGCTTTGACAGGCACGTGTTTGAAACAGACTCACCCATTGTGATTGCAGCATCTTGTTAAGAGTTTGGCGAAAATATTAGAATGCCTTGTCTAACCGATATAGGGTGTGATACAGCACAGTGAGTAGACCCAGTAACTTGGTGAAGGTATTTCAAATTCATGGGAGGGTCCACTCGGGCCCAGTCTACGGCATCGTTAACGTCATTGCCATCTTCATTACCATCAATCACCACCAGCAGCAGCAGCATCAGCATAATTTTTATTATGGATAGAACAACGCGTTCATTAATTCACGAGGTCACAGTGTATGCATCACGTAAAATTGCGTCGGAATTAACCAGTGTGTTTATTTATTTGTGTACATTATGTAACGCGTTCACATCACCCACGCAGCCACCAGAGGTGCTACCTTTCACTGTAATGTTTAAATAATCTAATCGTGATCATAAGAATCAGCATTGGAGTTGGGGGAGGGGGGAGATGATTCTTTCCTCTCCAAATTTGTACGATTATATCCTTGGGGAGCGGTCGGTATAAGGAGCTCCATGAAGGACACGTCTGTCACCCGCCATGGAAACGTGGAATGTTTTACCAACGGCTTAAAACAGCAGAGGAGAGCACCAACATTCATTTGAACATCGGTTTGGCCTCTGTGACTTTGTCACTTTTGTCCGACCAGGACGTGAGGCTGCTTTGCATGAAACGACACAGCAGGTTTAAGCTTAGATGTGACTCCCTCGTTGATCTCGTCAAGAAGATCAAAAACCATCACGTGGACTCCGGTCATCCTGGCCATCGAACAAAGACGGTCACTGCATCGCGCGCTTTCAGATGCGCTTCTGCGGCCAATTGGAGCGCTCTTCCTTCAGACATTAGGAAGCCACTGGAGCATATGCACTTTTAAATCTAGATTGAAAATTCATTTCTTATTCTTTGTGTCTTTCGGCAAAGTCACCTACATGGTTCAAAGAAAATAACAAAAAACTACGACGTTTCGATCGATGTGTTGTGATTGAAACGTCGTGGTTTTTTTGTTATTTTCTTTGAACCATCTACGTGACTTTACCGAAAGACCCAAAGAATATGAATTCCTGCAGTCACGAAAGCTTTAAGTCAAAAGTTAAACATACATTACTGCCCTTCAATTCGAGTGAAAATCCACGGTGGCAGAGAGGTGACTTAGACAAGTAAACTTTCATCAACATTTATTCCACTCTCCCTCACTCTCTAATGTGTACGGCTATCAGGCGTTGTTTGACATTCTAGGTTTTCTTTGAGGCCTGCTTTAAATGCCTGAGCTCACCCGACCTAGAAAGCTAAAACAAGGATTGCGCCTGGAAAGTGCCTTGGTGGATGGGTGACCACCGTACCTCACGACAGGATGCCAGGCAGTCTGCGGGGTAGCCTGGTGCATTGTGGGCAGCATTGATCAGCGAAATACACTGTTGTGCTGTGCTTCTATCCCCTCACGTATACGCTCCGTGCCCTCACCATAACCAACTACGCTCCCCGCCTTCACCAAGTATCACCGATGAGCGTGGTGAATCTTCTTGGTTCTTTCGGTAAAGTCACGTAGAAGGGAAGTAATAAAATAATAAAAATAAAACATAATAAATTATTAATAATACATTTTTATGTTTTATTTTTATTATTTTATTACTTCCCTTCTACGTGACTTTACCGAAAGAACCAAGAAGATGAATCCCTGCAGTCACGAAAGCTTTAAATCGAGCGTGGTGAAGTACGGTTAAAAAAAAACCCTGTGACGCGCGTGGAGCGAGGACACCCTTAGCCACCCAGCAGAAGTGGAATTCCAAGAATTCAATCATTTGTGCATAAACTTCTCTTGAATTCGTGGAAGGCTTGGAATCGAGATCCCATGGAGACTAGGCCGAGCTTGGCTTCGCGTGGCTCGAGGAAGTGCCGGCGGGCGCTGTCTCCGGATGACGCTGTCCACTCCCGCGCGTCCACGTTCACTCCCCCGCCTCGTTCGCCTCGTTCACCTCGTCCCATAATCCAGCAAGCGGCTGCCGAATTCATAAACGCGTGCGCAGACGGAGCCGTTCCTCTTCATTTCATGCTCCTGTCGTTCGATGTCACCTATCGCTTAAAGTCGCTTTTACGTATTATTATTCTTTTACGTGCCATACTGTACTGTGTTTCATTCGTGCATTGCGTGTTTTTTTAATTGTTTTATTTTTTATCTGTGCGTTGCGTGTTCCTTCTTTGCGAGTGAGCGGCAGCGTGGAGGTGTCGATTAATGTGCCTTTATTTCTGCTTTTCCATGCACGCACCTCATGCCCACTCTGTGTGCTCGGTCAAGTGAGAGCCAGGTGGGTGATGGGGGAAGAACGCACCCCCGGATGTGCCGCTTCCCACTGCCATAGGCATCCGAGCCGACCCCCGCGTGTGCCCATGGTTGGCCTATTAAAGTGCTCGTTAGAGTACAAAGGAGGTGGTGGTAGTGGTGGTAGTTTAAGTGGTGGTGGTGGTAGTGGTGGCGCGGTTAATTGGGAAAGGGGGTGGTGGTCACAGGTGGAGGAGTACGCAAAGGCGGTAGGAGGTTACGCACGGCACGTTAACTGTGAAGCTGTTGGGGCGTCAGATACGAGTCCCACCAGGTGACCGGCATAACCGCGGCACTGCGGGAATGGTCGCCCATTCGGCAAACACGCGAGCGTGAAAGAGACAACGTCCCCACACGCTGCAGCCGCCACAGAAACTCGGCTCTGGTTTTACACGTTTGCCGTGTAAAATCGCGAGCGTGACGATGCGTAACCTCCCATGCTAGAGGCGCCTTCAGATGCCTGTGGTCGGTTGCATGAAACTTAAGTGAAAAATCGTGTAGATCCCTTTCCGAATCTGAATTATAAAGGTAGATTATCACTTAGGGTGGTTTATGCAACTGGCCTCAAAACACCTCCTGGTTAAGGAGCTAAATTCACATCAGATTTTTGGTGAATTTGAGCCGATGTCTTCATTGTCAACGATGGGACAATTCAGCAAGGAGATGCACTTCCTTCGCCGCTTTTGCAAAATGTGAATGTCGCCCTGGGGGTGGCTGGGTCGGTCAGGGGTCAAGGTACTGAGCTGGCACTGCTGAGATCATGGGTTCAAATGAAGATTGTAGCCACCGGTGAATAAACCGGGTTCTCAAATATAGCGAGTCAATGATCTCAGCCCAGTGACTATTGCACGGAAAAACGTTCCGCATTAAATCTTCCTCTGCACTGAATTTGGCGATATTACAGCGCTGAGAATTAAAATATCAATTTCCATTGTCACGAGACGAACATTACTCTCACGTGTGGCAAAAGCAGGTGGAAAAGTGCTGCCCCCTACTTGATGGATCTGAGATCACTTGATGAAGGGGTGGGTCTTGATGAAGGGGTGGGTATGTGAACTGTGCTTCCGTAGGCCATTTTACAACGTGGAGGGTTGCACTTCCCTGCAAGAGATTCGAAATTATTATTCATCCCACCGGATGTCACTCAGAATACAATGGGGATAAAATTGGATAAAGAGACAAAATATATAAAAATTGTGACTCTGGCTCCGAGTTGCAGTTGCACTCCAATAACTCTGAAAGAGGCGGTAAGCACTGTGTCGTAGTTTTGAGGCCAGCAAATGGTACCTAGATGTATTCATGTTGTCAGGAGCACCAGCCTTATTATTCAATGATGCAGAGGAGCTATTACAATACACTGAGTGCTTGGCTTGTGCTTAGGTGTGGGACACTGTTTTTGTTTGCTTGCCGAGTTGTCTATCCAAAGCCCAGCTTGGAATTGGATGCTGTGTAAATGTAACCACCATGTGACCCATTATCATCACCGTAACGGAGCCAATATACAGTGCCGGGGGGTGTGGGCAGTGCTGCATCTCAGCTGTGTTGACCTGGCAACAGGCATCAATCGAATACTGTTCCCCCTGCATGTCACGGCAAAAGCGTCGAATGTAAACTTCGTAACGTGCAAGAGAAAACAAAAACAGGAAACCCACAGTGTGCTCCAATCGAGCGTTGAACATCAACGGTTTGCCTGTTGGCTCTCCGGTGTTTTTTGGGTTGTACCTGCTGCATGTTGTCCAGCACAATGGCCGACATTTCACTCCTCGTGCTGGGAGCTTCTTCGGGAACTGAACGGTGAAGCTCGCGATCTCCCTCGATTGAAATGAAGCTGCCGGCGGTGTTGTTTGATGCAGGCCGGCCGTTGTTCGATCCGAGTTTGATTGCTAGCCTCCGTTTTAGTTCCCGATGAGGCTCCGTTCATGTCACGGTGCCACGTCGGTAATTGCGCCAAAACAACACGTAGCTGTACAACCCAAGATCGTGTCGAACGGCTACACAGGGCAAACTGTGAACGCCTACGCAGTGGAGTTTTTCCTTCGATCGAAATTATTCGTTTTGCCACCGTGTTTTACCTGAACCCCAGGCGTGCAACTGGGGAAAGTGAGGAGCCGCAGCGACCGAGGCCGCCGACCCCGGCTCTGAACCCGGCGGGCGCCGGTGCCGTGGATAGCCCGTCCCTGCGCCGCGTCCTCCGCTGCAACCCGCCGCGGGCGCTGCCGGGCTGCGACGGCGGCGCCCGCTCCGACACGGGGCAACAGCGCGGCGGTGGCGGCACCATCGCGGCCGCGTCCTCCTTCCCCAACATCGCCACCATCTCCTCCTCCGGCGCCACGCCCATCAGCCCCATCAAGGAGCTTCGCTTCTCTCTGCGCTCGCCAGCCAAGACGTCGTACGGTGGCTCCAGGCGGCCGCACCAGCTGCCGCTGGCGGGCGCAGCGGATAGCGTGCCGGTCGCCTCTTCCTACCCCGACCTGTCGCCGTCGGCGAGCCCGTTGCGCGAGTCGGCGTTCCCCTTCCACCAGGCGGACCCGCCCTACGGCGACTCGAGGCGCAGCGCCGTCTCCCCGTCGGCGTCCTCGCCCAGCATCTTGCAGACCGTGGGCTTCACCCCGCCCAGCCCCTCGCAGCCCTACCCGCTGCCGCCGCCGCCACCTCCGCCGCACGAACTGCCCGAAAGCGGCGGCTACTGCGACGTCAGACGGTCGTCCGCCACCACCTTCTTCCCCGCGCCCCCCATGTCCCCGACGCCGGCGCTCGCCCAGCTCTCGGTGCTCTGCCCGCTGAGCCCGCGCTCGCGGGAGAACCGGCTCGCCGGCGTCGGCGGCGGTACCGGCGGCGGAGCGGGCAGCATGCGCAGCCGCTCGGTGTCGCCGTGCCCCGGGCGGTCGCCGTACCGCGCCCTCGCCACGCGCGACCCCAGCCTCTCGCCGCGGCACTCGCCCTACCGTACGCCCAGCCCGTCGCGGGTGCCCTCCGCGCGCCGGCCGCTCTCGCCCGGCACGCCGCTGCAGGACGCCGCCCTCATGCCCTCCTGGCCGCCCCTGCCCTCGGACAGGCCATTCACGCGCAAGCCCCTGCACCTGTGGACCAAGTACGATGTCGGGGACTGGCTCGAGAGCCTCAACCTGGCCGAGCACCGCGAGAGCTTCCTCGACAACGAGATCGACGGCACCCACCTGCCCGCCCTGCAGAAGGAGGACCTCCTGGAGCTCGGGGTCACTCGGGTCGGCCACCGCATGAACATCGAGCGCGCCCTCCGGATTCTGCTGGACAGATAACCCGGGGCGGGGGGGGGTGGCAGCGTGGCCCGTCTCGCGCGGTTTTGTTGAGAAACGTCGGCCTTGGCTCGAGCCTGTGATCGGCCATCGAAGCAATAACGACGGATTGACGGAGCGGAAACTTCGCGCCCGTCGCCGCAGCGCGTCGCGTCGCCCGAGCACATTTGGACGCGGACGGATCCTCAACGGAGGCCGGAGGAGACGGCGGAGCTGGCAGAGCTGGCGTGCCGAAGCGGGGATCAGCCGTGAAGATTCCTGCGAGGGCGAGTGTAAGGGCGCGAGTGTAAGGGCGCGCACGTAGGACAGGCTTCGGAAATGCGGCACGGCGCAATGCATCTGAATGGGTTTCCAAGAGAGCCTTGGATGTTCGGCTTGGGCCTGAAGACGTTGCTTTAAATAGAAATTGCGTTTGAAATCGCAAAGAATATCGACGTGGGGAATTTCGACGGGAACTTGTCGTTATTTTGATCTGCTGCTAATAACGGAGAAGATGCTTAAGGAAATCGCCGTCAGGATGGACGACTTTGTGGGGGGAAGTGGGGGGTTCCCCCCCTCTCCCCCCCGCTTAATTATAAGTTATCTGAATGAAAGATCAACTTCGATATGAAGACTCTCATTTGGTACGGTAATTATTGTACGGACCTGCGCTGTCGTGGCAGGTTTGGGGTTCCCATTTAGAATGCACGCGCGGACACACGCGCACACGCGCACACGCGACGCAAGTTTCGGACACCGTTCGATCCGAGCATTTTCAGGGTCACCCACGCGGGAGTGACGACTCGCCTACATTGCAGGCGCTGCAGTCCCACCTATCCCACCCCCCTCACCCTCTGTGACAAACGCAGCCCACAGCTTCATGCCAATGCCAATCTCAATAGGGCTACAACTGAAAACAAGAGAGGACCGGCATAAGCTTAACTGCACGCTTTGTTTTTTAAATGTTTACGGTTGTTATTTTTTAAAAATAAACCACAGCAACAAAAATGAGATTATTGAATAAGTCAACGACAAGCAGATATAAATCCAAAACGAGCCGTCCACTGGGGACCCTGAGTGTGAACTCGCTGGCGCATCGTGCTGTTTGTTTGCTGTTGTTGTTGTTGTGTTGAGACGGCTCGTGGACGTTTGTTATATTGATCACAGCAGGTGCTCGCATGCGTCCGGTGAAGGGAAAGGGCAAGCGTTGAGATGCGACGATGAAACTGCGGCACTCGGATCGTATCGCGGTTTGGACGAAAAAAACAACGCTTTCCGCAGACGGCAGGTCGGCGGCCATGCCACATTTATACGAAAGCTATCAAATCAAACTCAAAGTTGAACGCAGTCGAAATGATGTGAGGGAGCGAGAGAAATAAAAAAATCTCCCAATTAACACGGCTAAAAAAAGGACTCTTGCACATCTGCTGCGATGGTGGTGTGAAAGGCACAGGGATTCGGTCGCGAAAAGTGTCACTTTGGGAGCGCTCTTCGGAACAGGGTGTCGATTATCGAATGCCGAGTCTGCTCCCAGCGAGAGAGAGAGAATATAAATATAACTGCGTTAATCAATCCCATTCAACGTAAAGTCAAATCGACAAGCATTCACGGCGGAGTACGGCGGTGTGCGGCGGTGGGGTTGGGATTGTTTTCGTTCGTCTGTTCATTATCAAGAGTGTGCAAAACGTGGTTGTGCCCGTCCGGATTGATATGGCAGCTATTGACAGGGCGGAGTGGCAGCGCCCAACGCGGCGCCTCGCATTTAAAGCGACTGCGCCCCATCGCAAGCCTCGTTGGCGCGGCATTCTTAGGGCGCTGGGGTGGGCGGGCGGGCGGGCAGTTGCCGAACGTGCCGAGCCGATGTGATAGTACAGGCTCCTGTCAGCCGACAATTTAGGCGAGGGGTAAACGGGTTGGATTAAGGCGCAGCCGTCCGCGTTAGAAGCACTGCTCCAAATTTGATTTCCCCCCCCGCCGCCACACACACACCTGTCCGTCGTGATGCGGTCACCGCGCGGCCCGTCCACGTTCAAACGTCCGCGCGCCGCCCGCCTCGTTTGTGCGCGTGGACACGCGCCTCGTTTTGAGCGCCGACGCGTAAAAAAATAAACCTCCTTTTGGAGGCCGTCAGCATTCGAGTCGATTTTAAACGGTTTCGTACTCGCAAACGTCACGCGGCATGTTGATCATGTGCGGCCCGGTGGCAGCGCTGCGGAGGGGCAGCGCACGTAAGATAAGGGACTTATCTTAAGAAGCATTGAACGGCTTTTTTTGTTGTTTCCTCTTGATGTTGAGCATCAATCTGTATAAAGCCCTTGTAAATTTTAATTATCTTTGCTGGAAGTGGGGGGAAGGCCGGGGGCGGGGGGGCGCAGATACAGGACCAACTTCGTTTGAAACAAAGAGGGGGATATGTCGATGAAGGTTTGGCCCTAAAAGCTATAATAAGAGTGTCAAATGTTGCGTATTAATATTATCAGCACAAATGTACCATGGATTTTATATGCTTATATTTTCACTATTATCGTCGTCGTCATCATCATATTTTATTGTGATTCTATTTTCTTTGGGAATAGTCCAGAGTGTGATTATCAGATCGTTCTTTCGGAACATTTTATGAAGTGGAATAGCTCTACGGTGCATTAATACATGCAAGTGGAGACAATGGAGACGTTGTGGTTCAATTGAAAGTAGTATCAAGAAATACGAAACATCTCTGGATTCTACCCCCAGCCCACAGTACTAGCTGTGGTAGCATCTGAAACCTGTATTTGGGTTCTGCACTGGCTTAGTCATTGCATTGAACCACCTAATCGGCAATGGGTCAGGACACGCAACCGCAGACCGTAGGGGTGGAATGATACATTAAAAAAATGAAATCGCAGTGAATAGCAAATGAAATCGATGCAGCGGCGACGCAAGTCAATTCTCAAACCCAAGATTCTACGCATTTATCACGTGTGAGATTCAATATTGAAGGAGTGAATAGTTCCACTCCTACCACATCACCTAATTTCCCGTTATCCGACGTTGCTCGTGCAGGATTTTTGTCCTTGTAGAGGACGGGACGGGGGAAGTTTTTATTTACGTGTGACATATCTGCCCAGACTAACCCTTCCAGGAAGAGGCCTGGCACTTTGTTGAATTAAAACCGTCACTGGTTCATACATTGTCATCAGTGTTTACTCAATATTATTGGGGCTACAGAACTTGTTTGTTTCATGTACCTCTCCTTTTTATTTAAATATTAGATATATTACTGAACCACTGACCACAACAAAATACATTCCACACGCGTGTTTTTTATTACCTATATTATTTATTTTCAAAGTTGATTTTTTTTTGACAGTCTCTGGAAGTGTATTTCTCATGGACTGTGGCGGTTTCGCATGCCTTGAACCTGGCCACTCGTAAAGACTGTTTCATCGTTGTAAAGACACAAACCCGTTGGCTACGATGTGTGGCGCACGTCGCGATCACCCTTGCATTTGGTGTGGCCCGAAAGAAACGACCAGCTCCTCTCCGGTGCAACACAAACGGTCGGCCCGCTGTGCTTCAAGGGCATCGGCCATGGCTGTTACTGGTGTTCCCCGCCGCCATCACAGAAAAGCGTCCTCTGTCGCTCATTGTCAGCTGTCGGGAACAGACGCGTGTTCTCTTCTGTTCCGTCAATCCCGACAGAATTTCCTCGCTGCACCCGAGACCATTGACAAAGGGGGGCCTTGAAGTCTGCGGAGCACAGCTACAGCCATGGGCTGAACAAGTGTCACCACTCGGAACACCAAGGGTGGCTTATATTGCTAGCTTTATATTTGGGTAACCATACGTTGTTTGACATATTTACGTATTTCGAGTTTTTTTTTTAAACAGAAGCTATTGTAGATGACACAACCAGGGTTGTAGGCACATATCAATAGATTAAATGTGTGCGAACTGGTGTGAGGTTTGGCAGCTGAAAAAAAAAACCCCACCCCGTATGTTTGATACTGTGTCTGGGTTTACCTTCACATTTGTAAAATGTACTATCCTTCTTTTCAGTGTCCAGTGGGACGGGAACACCTCTTTTTCTGATGATGAGAATTAGAAATACTGCACGGCCGGTACTTTGACATCAAAGCTGTACATTTGTAAATATGCGGAGAGCCAAAAGGCATGCCATGTGTGTTTGGGTTTTGAATCTGCCCGTGCAGTGAATTGAAATGTCTCATCATCAATGCAAAGGCATTTTTTTCCTTTTCCCTGCACAAGCAGGTTGTTACGGAATCAATTATCAGAATTTTTGCGTCATCATACGAATACAGTATTATAGGATTTAATCATGGAAAGTAACTATCATTGGTGAACTTCTGTAAAGTGTACAGGTACATTATATTTTATATTTTGTCACAATTGATGCAATTAACCTTTTAAAAAACTATATTCACACAAATAGGACGTGTTATTTTTCTCTTCACTGGTGAATGTATCGAATTCATGTGTACATATTAAGGTTGGAATTAGAAAACATGTATGTTCTTGTCGTTTGGTGGTATACGGTACCACCGTTTCAGTCGGTGCAGGGGGCGCTCCTGGGATTTACGATGGGGTCGCACGCTGCACACTTACGGTCCTGGGTTCGTTTCAAGATTCCCTTGGAACAATCAGGGTCTCCAGAGGGGAGGAGGGTAGATTGGAGAATAAAAGATGGCAATGGCAAATATCTAATTTCGCTTCATGAATGTTAATCCTTTCCAATGCAAAAAAAAAGTCAAAACAAGTTCACAATCCGGGAAACATTTTCTATGAACCTTCACATTTATGGGGGCTGTATTTTATTGTTTACCTGAGGATTGGAGTTGTTTTGCAAAACAGGAAAACCTGCATATGGTACCGTGTATCCCAATACTGCAGAGTTATTTCATGGGCAATTATGCTTACGTTGATGTAACAGACCGGACCGCTTTGCCGGTCAATAACCACCTAACCACAATGCACTCCTCCTTCCTGTACACCACCATTGGGAAAATTCCCACCATCAGCTCACATTTTTCCTTCTGGTTTTGTGGTCCACAGAGATATTTGCTGCTGTAAGGTTGAGTCAAACAAACGTTACAACTGCGTAGGATTTCGCGGATGTGCTGTGTACAGCCCCGCCAGTGTGTTTTCGGGTTGTGCCGCACGTGTTGTTGGCATGATGTCCGACGTTTCACTCCACGTGCTCCGTGCTGCTTCAGGAACTGGATACTCAGCTATTGACTTCTTGAAGAAGCTCGCAGCACTCGCAGTGGCACGTTGGGCATCACGCTGAACAACGACACGGTACAACCGACAAACACATCGGAGGACCTCACTTTTACATTCTCTATCCGCCCACAATTGCCTCAAAATGGAAACTATCATATGCTGCCATGGCCAGCCCAGGGGCAGCATGTCGTTGTCCAAGTGCTGGAGTTTTTTTTTCTTCCACCGGAGTGATTAAAACTCGCGTGCTGTGCAGTGGGAATGAAGGGCGGATACAAAAGGCCACCCTGGCGTTCATTTATTTTGCATCGGCTCCCTTACAGAGGGCCCACCGCACAGAGTTCACTGGAGTTCTGAGTGGCGATTGTCTCATTTATTATGGAGACATCTCCTGGGGATGTTCTCTTTTTGTGTTACTCACGTTGTGGTCCAGGTATGTTTCATCTAATATATCTTGCCTTTTTTATCCTGCTAGGAGTTGGAATTTTAAATGTTTCTTCCCCTGTACTATCACTCACTGCTCATAGTTTCGTTGAAATAAAAGGAGGCTACATTTAAACATCAATTGTTGGCGACGTTTGTTTTTGCACGGCAACAGGCATTGTCAAATATGTCACATGTCATGATCATTACGTGACCCACGTGGCCATAACATACAGCACAATATATCGTCTTCATTAAGCATCATGCTTGGAATTACAACAGGAGGAACACAGATTAGAGAACATAAGCATGTTAGAGACATCATTTTTACTTAAGTGTGTTGGAGTAGAACCCATCGCTAAAAGGGGATGCTGCCCGGTGTTGGCAACTAATGGCAGGGTAGCAACCGATGTTGGAAACAAGCCCGAGAGGACAATCACTGCAGAGAGATCTCGTGTGCAAGGTGTTATGCGGATTGTTGCAATGCAAGACCATGAGACTGCCACTGCTTGGAGGTCTCCATCCGGATGATGATGTTGATGATGCAATGCATCCACGTCTCGAGACGCTGCAGAAATAGGTGGCATGTGCATATTGAGAAGGAGAAATTAGGCAAAAGTATGGTGATGGGTGTGACTGAATATGCTTAATAGGGAAGGGAAAATCAATTATAGGCAGAGGTACTGGAGTCTATTGCTTACAAGCATACGGTGGATAACACATTTTGGAAACTCCAAAACCTACGAGGCTTATTGAGGTGTCAGATCACGGCGTAGCAAATGGATTCTTGAAACCATCTGTGCAGAGCTTTTAAGCGTTATCTCCTCGCATGCGTGGGTTTTCTCCATTTACTCCGGGGTTCCTTCCACATGCAAGAGACCTCCCGTCATACAGTGGTTGACTGGAGGCATTCAGAAGAAGGCCTTGGTACTGGAGTGGAGATCCCATAAGAAGTCTTAGAGGGGAAAGCGGTGGGCAGTGGCGAGTCCATGGAAGATGAAAAAATTGAAATTGGCGCGAGTGCTCTCGGAGTTGAGCCTGGTTTAAGATTTCAGCCCATGGATGTTGGTACAACAGGTGCGTGGTTTTGTTAGCGGGTGTTCGTGATTAAGCCTGCCAATGGCACTCTGGATCATCTGGAGTTTTGGACTCCCGTAAGAAGATTATTTGAATACATGACTTGTCTCGCGGAACATCTAACAAGGCAGAAGGAACAGCTCTTGCTTGTGCAGAATTAAATCTTTCACGTCACCAAGGTAAGAACATCCGTCATATACAAACTGCTTATGGGTTGCTGTGGAGAATGACATGTTCAAATGATCAAGATTAGCACGGTTGGTTATGTACGGTGAGAAAGAAGTTCAAAATACATATACAGTAGAATCGATTATCCGCGCTAATGACGGGGAGGACGGCCGCGGATAATTCAAAGTTGCGGATAATCCAAAAATATAACCATTTTCCCCGGATCTCTATGCCAAAAACCACTAATATAGCTATAAATGGTGTTCAAGTTAAGAAAATGTAATGAACAAAACAAGAATGTGTAAGGAATAATCGACCAATCGATGTGCGTGCTCAGTGAAAACGACACTTTCCTGCTCCCGCGTAGAAGACTCTGCCCACTAATTGGACAGCAGAGCCACGCCAATCAACATCAAACGCCGCCCACTGTTGTAAAGATATGGCAACTACTGTACTGTAGGGGCGATCACGTGGATTTCGGATATATTTGCTCGGTTTTAAACACGTGACTTGTAGTAAACATGTCCAATAATAATAATGTAAAACTGCTTTTAGATTCTTAATTTCGGCTTAAGGGAAAATCAATGAGTTATTAGTTTATGTTAATCTCGGGTGCGTGGTTAATCTGCAAGTCGGATAGATCACTCGCGGATAATCGAATCTATAAATATAACTCAGGAGACCTGGACACCAGTTCCGGATTAAGCTAGTGCAGGGCCTGTAGTATATGTTATAAAGGGGCTCTAAATAAAATAAAAACACAAATATTAAAACACACATTTTTTTACTTGCACAGTAAAGTCATTTATGTTTTCATTTGCTATACAGCCAGATAATACGACAAATCGCTAACCTTAAACACCCAGTCGTTCGTAAAAAAAATAAGGCAGTATAGTACTATAGTAATAGAGCAAGTGCAGAATCACTGAACCGGAATTAATAGCTTGAAAGTGCGTAGCATATGCTACTTTTGCTACTCAGATAATCCGGCACTGCTTGCAAGTTACCTGGGTCACCAAAATCACAAAAGCAAAACAAATTCCGCATAAAAGCTCACAAGCAGAACTCCGTTTTGTTTCCATATGCGCACACACACACGTTAAAAACTATCACTGTTCATCTGCCTTGCATACTAATAATCCAGCAACGTGGTAAGTTTTACTGGGCTTTGCAATGGCTCTAGAATGGGACAGCACCCTCTAGTGGTGAGCTTACATCTGTATTTTAGAGACAGGCGTTCCTCGATGGCTTGCTTGACATCTGGAGTGGTTCGCTTTAACCGGTATTAAAGTAACGCATCTGGAGACAATTTAGTATTAAGGTGTTTATGGAACCATCCGCGTGTTTTTGCAGGGGTCACACAAAATGTAATAGTTTCATGGTCAAGTGCACGTAAGTGACCCATACCCCCCATGTATGGGAATATACAACAATCAGAACTAGTTTAACACGGAGGCTTTCACAACCAACCGACTATAATCACCCAGGAATGTCCTTAACGCTCGTGACGTCATTCCACATCGACCAGCCCCCCTAATTAATATTCATGAGCAGGTGACGTCCTTCAAATGGACACCCCTCCCACCCCTCATTAATAATCATGAGCGGGTGACATCACTCAATATGGAGTATTCCCCCCCTCATTCATAATCATGAACAGGTTACGTCCTCCACATGGATCCCCCCGCCATTCATAATAATTAGCGGGTGACGTCACTCCACATGGGGAAGGGGGGGGGGCGAGGCGCCTCCTCCCCCCCTCCTCTGCGTCAATTTACAACCCTCACTACAAAGGCAGAACCTTCACGTCATCACGTGATCTCCGTAACGCTGTTGAGACATCAATTTTAAAAGGACGTCGTGATGAACAAAGGATTATACCATTTAAAATGAAATATGTCCGTGTCACCGCGCCCTTACAAATTGCACACGAATTGAGGCAATGGATATATATCACGTCGCGCTCTGCTTTTCGCTTGCAAGTTTCTGATATACTGCAATACACCCGTCGTTGGACGGGCAAAAGGCTAGTCCATAATATCGGGGTTTTTTTGGTTGTAGATGTTGTGGATTTGCTCTCCAACACACCGGTGTTGCTGTACTAGCAACGAATTGGTATGTTCTGTTTACGTGACAAATCTTACTAATTGGCTGTGTCGGGTGGTGATCTAACCCACTATTATGGAATCAGAACCAGGGTAAAGGCCACTTTAAAGAGGTGAGCTTTCAAATGCACACTTAAACACATCCTGATTGACTCATGAGCAAAGCGTTGTTCCACAGCTTGGGAGCTGCACTGGCAGAAGCCCGATCAACCAAGGTGATTAAGTCTTGACAACGGAGAACTCGGAAGAAGGCGATCCTGAGATCTCGGGGGCCTCGTTGGCGTCTAGAGATGGATCAGTTCCTGTCAATATTGTAGGAAGGCCAATTCCTCGAAAACGCCTATCATACTGGGTGACCCTGATGTATTGTGACCCCAATTAATTGATACTCTTAGGTTTTTTCGGTAAAGTCACGTAGGTCAAAATAAATAATAAAAAGAGGACGCTTGCGTTGCGCCCGAAACGTGATTTATTATTTTATTTCTATTATTTCTTTTTATTATTTATTTTTACCTACGTGACTTTACCGAAAAAACCTAAGAGTATTAATCTTGCAGCCACGAAAGCTTCAAATCCACAATTAATTGACCCACCGCAACATTATTTTCCTTTGCATTTTTATTTCTATTTTTTAAATGTTTTCGATAATTAAATGGCGGTCACAAGACATATGGACCACATTTTAATCCAGCGTTCTTAACAAGTGTTTTTTTTATTTGTACTTGTGCACCACTACCAACGCAACACCAAATAAATTGTGAATTAAGTAACACAGCGCTGTAATCTTTTGTAAAACGACGAGCCTGCAGCAACGTTGGTGATAGAGCTTCGCTTTTCGCGTGTACACTTTGACCACCGCAGGCTTCCGTCACACGTGGCGCCCAGTAAGGCAATGCGCGCACCGCTTATCCGCGCCGGGGAATGTAAACGACTGTGCTGATGCCGAGTGGGAATTGTAATCATGATTGGTTCGACTGACAGCGGTACAGTTAGATATAATCCCATTGGGATCGAGTCTTGCCTCTCATCATTGGGACATTTAACCACTGGGCGCGATCGTGATTATCAGCGTTGGGAGATACAAAAAAATGCGTGACGAGTTAGACCTATCAGGACGAGAAAACGGAATCGCATGAGCATCCTTTACCTATTCTTTGGGTCTTTCAGGGGTATTTAAACACGTGTCTTATATGTGTAGGTGTGAGGAATTGTAAGCGTTATGTGACCAGGCGATGTTTATCATAACTGGCGAGTTCAAAACACGCGGGGAGTAGTGCGACACGTACGAGTGTCTCAGATCAATATTCACAATTTCAGATCGTCATTGGGATATTTAAAGCACGTGATCATGCGCCTCGCTCATCAGCGCTAGGAAATACAAACGGGTGTGGGGAGCCCACACTTATCCGCATTGCGAAATCCAAACGGGCCTGACGAGCCCGCGCTTATCCGCATTGCGAAATCCAAATGCGCGTGACGAGCCCACGCTTATCTGCATTGCGAATACCAAACGCGCGTAAAGAGCCCACGCTTATCCGCATTGCGAAATACAAACGCACTTGAGGAGCCAACGCTTATCCGCATTGCGAAATACAAACGCATTTGCCGAGCCCACGCTTATCCGCATTGCGAAATCCAAATACGCGTGAGGAGCCCACGCTTATCCGCATTGCGAAATCCAAACGCGTGAGGAGCCCACGCTTATCCGCATTGCGAAATCCAAACACGTGGCGCCGTGAGTTTTGGGTCCACCCCCTGCCTCGTGTTTGGCCCCTCGCGTCTCGCCGACGCCACCACCGCCTCCTCTTTCTTCTTCTTCGCTCTCGGCTCCCCTCAGCGTGAGCCAGGGCCGAAGATGAGCAGCCAGATCACCTGCCTCGCCTGGGTGAGGCGAGGGGTCGCCAAAGAAACGCCGGACAAGGTGAGAGATCGGATGCGTGCGGCAACTACACGTGGCTTGCTCCCGTGTCTCATCAGTCTCGTCCCCGTGTCTCCCGTGTCCCCGTGTCTCCTCAGTCGTGTCCCTGTGTCTCACTCATTCTCCTCCCCGTGTCTCAGTCTCCTCCCCGTGTCTCAGTCTCGTCCCCGTGTCTCCCGTGTCTCCTCAGTCGTGTCCCCGTGTCTCAGTCTCCTCCCCGTGTCTCAGTCTCCTCCCCGTGTCTCAGTCTCGTCCCCGTGTCTCAGTCTCGTCCCCGTGTCTCAGTCTCGTCACTTCAGTTTCCCGTGTCCCTGTGTCTTCAAAGTCGTGTCCCTGTGTCTCAGTAGTGTCTCTGTATCTCTGCGTCTCCTCAGTCTTGTATCTGTGTCTCCCATGTCTCTGTGTCAAGTTTCGGATTCTCCGGTTTCCTCCCATAGACAAAATATATATTTTTAAAATGTCACCAATAATGACCAACCACCAAAATGCTGAAAAAGTTCAGTTCAAATGATTCAATTGGGATTGCACGTAGCAACATTGCCCCCTACTGCGAAAGCTTTCAGGAACCTCCTAAAAGGGAGATTTAACCAAGCACATGCAATTAGCACGGTTGGCTACGTACGGTGCGAAAAAAGTTCAACATACACGTACATACATAGTTGTTACGTGACAAACACCAATCTCATAGAAGTGTGTGGAAAGTGCGCCCCCTGTTGTGTAAAGAGAACTGAATTCACCATCATCGTGTTTTATGCCACTGATTGACCCTCTGGGTCTCCCTCCAAACCTTGCCTCAATATGTCCAACTCGCTCCACACCCGGACTTCTGGTCCCCTTAAACTTGCTCCTTTTTAAACAAAACAAATAAGAAATGTTCTCCTCGTCTGGTTATCCCCTCTCCAATTATTTAACCAATGGATTGCTTTTTGATTTAAAGCTTTCGTGAATGCAGGGATTAATATTCTTGGTTCTTTCGGTAAAGTCACGTAGAAGGGAAATAATAAAATAATATTAATATAAAACAATACAAATTATCACGACGTTTCGACTGCAACACAAGCAATCATTATCAGGCGTGAAATCCACAGAAAGGTTACGTGACGAATTGGATAACAATGTTTAGGGAGAATGTTGCCACGTGTGTTGCTGGACGGGAGGTGATGGGCATGGCTTGGTGACATCGCCAACCGCGTCACATTGGTGGGGGGGGGGGGGTTTCCTGCCTTCGGAAAGAAAGATGTCTGGGTGACCGCCAATTTATAAGAGCAGAGAAATGTGCTGAGAAAAAGTTATAATTTTAAATTGATCTATCGACAATATCATCATCCCATCTGTACTTTTTTTACAGGCCCTCATGCCTCCTTGCTGCTCTAGTTCAATCTGCCTCACTTAACCTTGCCTCGTCTGCACTGTGACATCTCTCGCAAGGTGGAGCTTAACCCCAACGAACTCAAAAGTCTCATTGAAGATGCACGCGAGAAAGCCAAGTAAGCCGAGCTGCCATGGTTACAGGAATAATTGGGCTGCCATCCAGCGATGGATAAAGAATGGCTACTGTATATAATTATTATTTCCACTATTTTGTTAATCCACTGGTGGACGAAAGCCTCCCTACATTGTGGAGCACACTACACCAGACTGCTGAACATGAGTTGGTTCCCAGGACCAGTTTCAGATATCACTCGCCGCTAATGTGAGCTGTGGCAGAGAATAAAACGGAAGTACGCTGGGTTATAAACAGTGCGCTCACCACAGCGCCATCGCTCCCTCTGGAAGTATATGTAACCCCCTGAAATTCAGGAATACGCTTAAAAGAGACCCCCCCCCCCGTGGAGGTTGATTCCACGACAGGACCCCCACAACACAATATGTCACCAAAACACGACGCGTATCTTTCTGCCAGTAGAGCCAACAAGCACACATCTATCTGAAGCTCCCTATCTCGCCTGAAGTTCCCTACCTCGCCTTCAAGCAGTGTCTGTGTATTACACTTTTGTAAGCATCAAATCTTTATTTTAAACGGCACCAGCTGTGTTTGGGGAATCTGGACATCAAGACAATTTGCTTATGTAATTAATGTTCATAGTGATATAATTACCCAGGAATAAGACATCAACTGAAGCGTAATAATTGTTGCCACTTATTTTCACTGTAATTGTGGGCAGTTGTGAGTCTGGTTATCTGTTTGAGTCTATGGGTATTTTCCTCTGCCTATTACATACTGCCTCTACAAAATATACCCGGCCACTGCTAAATATTGAAATGCGGTTGCATTAAGATGCTACATAAATCCACTTTGTGTAAACACGTAGGTTTTCACAGCAAATATGATTTATAATTCATTTTTTTGTAAGGCCACTTAATGATCCTACCAAATTTGTGTCATTAAGACTGTCTATCACCTGACATGGCCCAACTAAATTAACTGTCCTATTGCATTGCATTTTTGGCTTAAGTATGTATGTTGAACTCATTTCACAGCATTCATAGCCAACTGTGCTAATCGGAGGTGCGGGGGAAGGACAACAAACTAAACACAAAGCAGTTCTAAAGAAACGAGTTTTAAATTTAAAAGTGCATAGCTCCAGTGGCTTTATAATATCGGAAGGAAGAGCATCTGAAAGCACGTGATGCAGTGACAGTCTTTGTTCGATTGAAGCCAAAAGCGGTTGCGAGGATGAGATCGGCAAGGTCTTGTGGTTCATTTGTGGCAAGCACTTTGTGTACGAGTGAGTGCGGGTGCTGTATGCGGTGCAGTGCAGACATTATTTTCGCTACAGGAGTGAGGGCCTGGACGTGGACGGCATCGAAGAGGATGCAGCAGCAGAGGAGGAGGAGGAGACGCAGGACGTGAGTCAGGCGGCAGCAGATGGCGCCCGAGCAACTGCACGGGCGCAGAGAGAGACTGATGAGCTCGCCGAGTATCGGCTGGACGAGTACGACAACGACGAAGGTTGAGCGCTCACACGAGACGCGCTTGGGGGAGACGTTCACACATCTCACCCAATCGGGATTCCAATTAATGACGTCCCATTTCACCGCTCCGCGCTTCTTTGCGTACTTCTCAAAATTAGCTAAATTTTCATCGTCACTTTAATATTTCATTGAATCACCGGGTAAATAATTCCCACTACTCTGGACATTTGTCCTATTCTCTCATTGTCCCGTAACAGAACTATATCTGTGAATGCCATTGTGCACTGAATGCTCTAAATCTTCGCGTTCTGGTGAATCACCAGCAGTGGTTGTGCGACGCTTCCGTGCACTTTTTTTATTCGTTCCTTGTGTCTCTGCAAGGGCTCGGGCTGGTTTGCTACCTTCTTGTCTGAGCCAAGTCACATTGATATCGTTCCGTAAAGCCATTATCTCACGTGTGTGCAGGCATTGGCGGCGTGATGGATAGCCTGGCGGGCCTCGCTGTGTATGCCAACAATGACGATGACCCATACATCACCCTCAAAGACACGGTGAGAGCAACCACTGTGGTCAATGACCGACAGATTAACCTTTTCGTGTTCCAAGATGTTTGCAGGTTGCATGGTAGGTACCATTCACCGCTGAATCTCAACTCGCAAGCGGCTAGTGTTAAGTTTATTTAGAGGCATAGCACCACTGTTTTTAAAGACGTACTCACCGCAGAGAACTGTAGTGACACAACCACACTCTGATAGCTGGCGCCAAACTGTACCACGTGCCCTCCCGCATGGCCTTTTACTTCTGACTCTGTTCCGATGACATACGTATACGTACACATGTGTACATGTGTGTACATACGTATGTGTGTACATACGTATGTGTACATGTGTGTACATACGTATGTGTACATGTGTGTACATACGTGTGTGTACATGTGTCTATATATACGTATGTGTACATGTGTGTACATACGTATGTGTACATGTGTGTACATACGTGTATGTACACATACGTCATCGCAGGGAAGGGTTAACAACCCTTTAACTATGTCGCCTCCATCAATATAGCTGATTTTGCTTCCCTAACGTGTCGTTTAGAAGCAGAGTACTATCTGGAGGGTTGCTGCCGAGGTGTAAAGGTTAGCGCGCTTGACTTGCAATCCAGAGGTCACCGATTTGAACTCCCATCCGGGCTGTTTAAATAATGGTGCAAGTTTCTTAAAACCCCCTCTGTCCACTCCACATTACAAATGAATAAACCACAGTCGATCGACAGCTTGCGTGTCGTGGTGTAAGTTGTGGGTAACTCCCAACTCTTCCACGACCTCTGTCTAGCATGATAGAGGAGGCTTAAATAGCCTCTAGAGGAGCTCCCTAATGCTCCCCTCTAGTGGAGGCCCTTTCTGCCAGCAGTACTCCGAGCATGTAATTTACAAAGCTGCATCTTCACATTTCACACTCATCTTTGTTTGCAATTTGAATGAACATCCAGACCTGTCCTTGGATTTTTCTTTGGCGGTGCGTATGTTTGTATGTATGGACGTTGAACTTATTTTGCACTTAGCCAGCCGTGATAATCAGAGTTGCAGGGGGAAGGACAACAAATGAAACACAAAAGCAGTTCTACAGAGCGATGAGCTTTGCATGTGTGGGACACTGCAGGAGGAAGATGAGCAAGAGGACTTCATCATCAAACCATCAGACAACCTGATCGTGACGGGCAGGACTGCCGAAGACTGCTGCAGCCTGGAGATTTACGGTGAGGAGAGAGACAGTGGCAAATGCTGCAGAGTTGACCCGGAGCAGATTGAAGGATTTCTCAAATTCCCGACTAATGTCCGATAAAAAAAATAAAAATGTGAATACATTTGTACATGTAAACATTTTTAATATTATTTGGAAAAGAAGAAAAAAAAACTACAGCCTCTTGGTACTTTAAGTATTTTGGCTCTATTCTTGATTAGAGTTGAATCTAGATATAAGGACACCTTGTAAGCATATTTCACTTCTAATACAATCACACTTCCAGTATAAGCACCTTTGTGGCCTTGCTCCTAAGGGCTGTGTGGCAGACATATATCCTCTACTCCACGTACCAATTGTTGAGTGTTGCGTTGATCGCTCAACCCTAATCTTTGAGCGTTTCTGACGGTGATAAATTGCTGCTAAAAACACATCCGAGGATGTGTTCTCTAAGGGCAGTTATTGTAGGAGTGCTGGGATCAAGATGGACAGACTGTGAAAAAGAGCTTCAATACTCATCGGATTCCTCCAGTCTAAAGATTCTGATTCTGGTTGGAGAGGTTTTTGGAAAATTCTACTTAATAATGAATAGCAGCATACCAATGTGCCTGAAGATAAACGTTTTTAATCGGTGTTTAATGTCAGCTGTGACTTGAATCAGAAAGAGGGACATTGTCAAATAATATGGAACAAAAGTTAAAAGTGTAGAAAAAAACGCGGAGCGGCGTGTGCTTAAAGATCTACGCTGAGAGACGGAGGAACATGTGGCTCAGACAACACACTGGTAAAAAACTTAACAATTTACTTTTAATAAAAGGAAGTGGGCTTAGGCCTCGTCACGTTGCTTTAAGGAATGACGGTCAGAGGTTGAGACTGAGATGAAGCTATATTCTTGGTTCTTTCAATAAAGTCACGTAGAAGGGAAATAATAAAATAATAAAAATTAAACAATAACATTCTCATCATCAGGTGTGGATTTCACACCTGATGATGATTGCTTGTGTTGCAGTCTAAACGTCGTGAGAATTTTTATTGTTTTATATTTATATTATTTTATTATTTCCCTTCTACGTGACTTTACCGAAAGAACCAAGAATATGAATCCCTGCAGTCACGAAAGCTTTAAATCAAGAGATGAAACTATAAAATCGGCCTGTATGCAGGTACTCGATAGCTTGCTGCTTTGCAGGACCAGGAGGGATGACATCGGCTTGGGGGAAGGTCTCCATCCAGCAGTCTGTTTATCATGGCTGAGGATGACGAACATTAAGTGGCTTATCAATCTGTTGTGTTGTCCAGTTTACAACGAAGCGGAAGACTCCCAGTATGTGCATCACGACATGATCCTGCCGGCGTACCCGCTCTGCGCCGAGTGGCTCAACTTTGACCCGAGCCCAGACAGTCGTGTCGGTAAGCCATCGTCACCTGGAGCCCAGTGCTGCACTCCTCATCGCTTCACCAGAAACACCTCCGCATGCGCATTGTGCTGATGTTCCCAAAACAATACTTGGTAATGCAACACCCAATACTCCAGTGCCTCCACTGGCTCCCATTACAGTCCCTGAACAATTTGAACATCAGGCTTACCGTTTTAAAGATGTTCCTTGGTCACGCCCCTCCTACCACTCCCCTCTCATCTCACTTAACTCTCCCTCCTCTCCCCTCTCTTCTCACTCTACTCCCCTCCACGCACTCTCCTACCTCACCCCTCTCATCTCGCTCTACTCCTTTCCATACACGATCCTATGTCTGCCCTCTAATCTTACTCTACTTCCCTCCACGCACTCTCCTACATCACCCCTCTCATCTCGCTCTACTCCTTTCCATACACGATCCTATGTCTGCCCTCTAATCTTACTCTACTCCCCTCCACGCACTCTCCTACCTCACCCTTCTCTTCTCACTCTACTCCCCTCCACGCACTCTCCTACATCACCCCTCTCATCTCACTCTACTCCTTTCCATACACGATCCTATGTCTGCCCTCTAATCTTACTCTACTCCCCTCCACGCACTCTCCTACCTCACCCCTCTCTTCTCACTCTGCTCCCCCCCACATACCCCCTATTCCGTGTCAAGGGCTTTCTGTCGAAGCCACCAGTTAACCTTTGCTCATTTGGAGGTTGTTCATTCGCATCTTATGCCCCCATAGCCTGGAATTCCTTTTCCTCAGCCATCCATGTGTGTGGCTTTCTGCCCCTGTTCAAGGCCAGGCTGAAGAGCTTCACTGTTTTTCTCTGCCTTTTTCCGATGACTCCCTTTCTCTCCCTCTATAAATAAATATGCCCACTGTTTCTATACAGCATCTTGCATTTAGATGCTTTTTAAATACAAGTGATATGTATGTATCTACTTCTTTCACACCATACATTGCCAACCGTGCTAATCGGCGGTGTGGGCGAAGGACAACAAACGAAACGCAAAGCAATTTGTTATTGTAAAGGAAGATGCAGCCAATATCCAAGTGGCTTTTATAAATTTGTACCTAGATTCTGTGTCCCAGGCTGTCCAGCGTGAGTTGAAAGCTTAATCGCAGCACTTTATTGATGTCACAGTGTCAACATGAATGTGCTATAATGGAGGAGCCCTGACTAGAATTAATTATTGAAAATTTCACATTGTGTCGAAAAGTCTAGGACACACAGCGTAAGTATGTTCCTATTAAGATGAGGATTTTCTCTAGAAAGTTAAAGGGTAATTTTTGTTTTGCACGAGTGGTCAATTGGTGCTTTCAGTTTGTCTCTGCTCGCAGCCCTACTGGAATTCAATTAAGTATCTCGCCAAGATAAATCCCAAAGGAAGCGCATTAAGTGGCATGGAGTAAGTTACTGTTGCATTATCGATAGAAAATAATGGATTTTAACATTGTATTCACGTCCTTAATCTATAGTGGGGAACATTGATCAAAACTTGCCTTGGCCCAGTTTTAACCCACGTAACCTGACTGAAATCGCCATACTCGAGTTCCGCAAGCCTGGCAATTTAATAAGTAACATTTGGCAAAAGTTGGTAGTCTGACAGCAGAGTTCTACCCACAAATGTCAAGCCCCCGATGTTAATGGCACCGTCTTTGCTGGCGCCTCCGGCAGGAAATTTCTTGGCGGTCGGGAGCATGAAGCCCACCATCGACGTGTGGGACCTGGATCTCGTCGACGGACTCGAGCCTGTGTTCAGGCTCGGTCGCAAGAAGCCCTCCAAGAAGAAGAAGAAGACAAAAGGCAAAAAGGTGACGAGCCCGTCGCGCGTTTTCCCGCAGCGTGCACGATTTTACGCCTTTGCTCGTTAAGTGAGGAGTCGAGCCGTTTGCGTGAATTCCACTTGGTGGCGCAAGAGACTAACGTTGAGGGTTGACGCAATTTTTTTGATACTACCAGGGAAGGCCCCTCTGAGCTACGTAGCTCTTTTTTGGAAGCGACCTGGCCACAAATGATAGCTCATGACGTGGAAATTTATAGCAGCCAAATACTCTAGACACACGTTTCTAAATGTGGAGGGGAAACCCGGAGGACCCGGAGAAACTTCTACGCGAAAATAGGGAGCGAGAGAAACATTCAAACTCTGAATATACAGGCGTCAGGGTCTGGATCGAACCCACAACCCCCTTGAATACCAGGAAAGGTAGTTAACTTAATTATTACGAGCAATGTCAAGTGCTTCTCATATTGACTGCTGGATGAACACCTCGCCACACCATGTCAGTCATAGAGGTGTTGTTTGACCATACTTCACCATGCTGGTCAGTGTGGATTGGTGAATGGTGGTGGTCCAGGACCGGTTACGGCATCCCTCGCCATTTACCGTGTCCAGGAATCAAACTTGGCTCGCCTGGTTCATATAGCGCAGTGCCCTAACGACTGTATGCCCCCCCTCCACCCACCTAATTTACCTTCCCTTAAACATTGGCATTTTTCAGAAGGCTGCTTCGGATGGAGATTCCGAAACGACATCGGAGGGACACACAGACGCCGTGCTCGACCTTTCCTGGAACCACAACGCAAGGTAAGCGCACGCAGACCTCCCATGCCCGGCGAGTCATCCAGGCCCGTGTTTTCCGACCACTCTGGAAGCGTGGACCACTGCCAACCCATCTAAATGATTTCAAGGACCACCCCGCACCGATAACGCGTTGTACGATTTCCGTAAACTGTGCCATCAATCGGCAGATTAAGATAACTTGTCTTGATGAGACACGTATCACATTTATATACATGTGCAGTGGGCAGTAAAAAAGAATGCAGAAAATAAATTGTAGCACCTGCCCACGGTTCCTTGGATTACTTTTCACGAGCCTTGCGGGACCACCAGTTGTCCGAGGACCACAGGTTGGGAACCGCTAGCCCAGATGACGATTTACTTCCGACGGCAGGCATCCCCACCGTAACGGCCACGCAGTTTCGAATTGGGCCTCGCAAATCACGTTAACGCGTGTAATCGCTTATGATGCTCGCGCGACGCCACTCTGATCCGCCACGTGCAACAACGCACGTTCGTCCCGCTTCTAGGAACGTGCTGGCGAGCGCCTCCGCCGACCACACGGTCATCCTGTGGGACCTGGTGCAGGGCAAGGTGGCGACAACATTGGAGCAGCACACGGACAAGGTGAGGTCGCGCATGTGTGCGCGTACTCGCGTGTGTGTGTGTGTGCAACACTCGCGTGCGTGTGTGTGTGTGTGTGTGCAACACTCGCGTGTGTATGTGTGTGTGTGCAACACTCGCATGTGTGTGTGTGCACGTGCGTGCACGCGCGCGCCTGTATGTGCGGGCATGTGCGGGATCATTGGACAGCTCCCCCCTTGTGCAGTGCCATCTCCATCCATCACGCGGCAGTTGTTGCACCTGGCCACCGGGCTGCAGGAGCACATAAATCCGGCTGACATGTTGATGTATTTGAGCATCGCTCTTGGCTCGAAATTGGCAAAGAAAATAAAACACATTGAGGGATTACATTTTTTCCCCCCCCTCAATTTAGCACGGCTGTGTGAAAAGGCTGCGCAGGAGCGTTCGATGTCCTTGTGTGGTGGATTGATTCATAGCAGCTGTTTCTATTATTATATATATAAAAAAATGTTTGTGCGTGTTATCAATGTATAGCGGTTGTTTTTTTTTTGCATCTCATAATTTTTTTTATTGCAAAATGGCACGACATCTTTACACACGGATAAAATGGCCTTCGATGCACTGTTTCAGTGGCATGAGCATGCTGCACCGGGCACAATAACTTGGCACATCAATTTCAGCGAGACAAAAAAAAGACCTTCCAATGTAGCTTTGCGCTTGAGAAAAGCTATTGCTGATCTCGTCATTCTTGGCTTGGCCTTTGGTGTGCCTCTGCGGGCACACAGCTCTTCGCCTGTGCTTTCCAACATCGAAATTAAAAAGCTAAAAAAACAGTCTTACTCGTCTATGATAATCACCAAAGCAACACATACCCCCCAAGGAGAATACAGCGAAACTCCCGTTATCCGCGTTGATGCTTGGAATAACTTATCTGAAAAAATATGAAGGTGCTTGGATGAATTTAGCACTTCTGGGTGAATCATTTGAAGATTGACTGGTATTCAAATGAATTTCCCACCATTTATGGGTGACTCCTTTTATCCACATATGAATGTAGATAGTAGGAAGACTCGGTGTCTGCAGATAGAATTATACCTTGGAATTATAATGATAGCGGGCAATAGGGTGGCGGATAAGAGGCATCTCGCTGCAGGCATTAAACGCTAGCCACGAGCCTCACCAATGATGGAGGCTACGCCACATTTACACACAACGTCACATCACGACGTGCAGCGCTGCTTGCTCTGTGCTTGTGTCACGAGCTGCAGTATGGAGCACGCTCGGGACTCGTTGACAGCGTCGCCTTTGCTCCGTGCTGCCTTCTGGATTTGGAAATGGAGACTGAGTTTCACATAAGCAGAGCGAATATAATAGTACTTTGGAAATGTGCTTTTTTTAATCAATACTGTGCTTTGTTAGAATTGGCTCGTTTTTTTGTTCAACGTTGAGAAGTTTTTATTTTATAACTACAATAATTGTATTTGCGACTCAATCACACTGCTTCTTTGTAATTTGTCGAGGTTAGCCTCGTAAGTATCTGCTGATGAATGTAAGTTCACGAGTGGACCACGTGTTTGCATCTAAAGAAGCCGAGCATTCTGCAGTTTTCTCGCGCACTTTTCGCGGAGAGACTGGACGACAGCCGTGGGTTTGTTCGCTCGCAGCAGCCTGGGGAATTTCCAAGTTGGTGTGTGAGCCTGGCAGGGGGGCACAAGCACTTGTATTTTTGAATCATTTTCTGTGTGGGGTAATTAGTTAAACGGTTCTGCTGCTATTTGACCCCTTGGAATTTCTGCTTTCTTTTTTTTCAAACTACCACGGTTATAACGAAACAGTCATCGTTAACATTTGCAGCATCATTCACAAGTGAAACTCCACCCTTGCCAACCATGCAAGATTTAATCGGAAGGATGCCGATTGTTACGCCCTTTTTACCGCGTACCGCTTTTGCGTCAACGTTTTTTTCGTGCGATAAAAGGGTCTTAAAAATTGGCATCCTTAAGTCTGCCGGGTTGGCAAGTATGAAATTATGGTTACAGCATTAACCGCCCCGAGACGCGAGTGACGCCGCGCCTGGCGAGCAGACGCCACGTGGGCACGCGCACACGCTACGGCGGCGGGTCCGGATAGAGCAGGAACCCGGTGAAGGTGATGTAGCGGCCGTGGTTGCTGTAGGCCCCGAAGCCCTCGCGCTGCGGGCTGTGCAGCCACACAGTGTCGCCGCTCTTGAGCTGCAGCATCACGCTCTGGCTCTGCATCTCGCGATGGGGCGACGGGTCGTCGTCGAAGAGCAGGGCCTGCGCCTCCCGCCCGTTGCGCATCAGCTTGACCGCCAGCGCACGGCCCGGCGCCTTGCCCGCCGTGAAGGCGAAGTAGTACGCGCCCGGCACACGGCACGTGAACGTGCCCGACTCGCCGTCGAAGTCCCGGCCGATGTTCACGAACTCCGAGTCGAAGGGCATCGGCTGCAGGTCGTCATCCGCTGCGGACGCCGCGTTGCTCTCCTTCCCCTCTGCGCCCTTGCCCTTGAATTCGACCGGCAAGCTTTCGGTGCGTGCCACGGAGAACGCAGACCGGGCCTCATGGTTGACTGCCACCACCGCCAAGGACTGGCGCGACGGAGCGCCGCCGCGCGCCTTTGCATCCGCGGCCGGCGGCTCTTCTTCCGCCGCGATGTCATTGCTGGATCGTTGCTCGTCGCTGCCGGCCGGCGCGTCGTTGGCCTCTCGTTCCGGTTCGGCGGGCCGAGCGTCGCCGAGCGGCAGGTCGGGGTAGACGAGGTACCCGGAAAAGGTGGTGTAGGGCCCTGCGCTGCTGTAGAGCGCGTACTTGGGGTCGCCGTGCAGCCGCAGCCACACGGTGTCGCCGACCGACAGCTGCAGCATGACGCTCTGGCTCTGCACCTTGCGCTCGCGCCGCCGGTGCTCGTCGTAGGCAATGACCTGCACCTCGTTGCGGTTCTTCATGAGCATGACGGAGAGCGGCTTGCGTGGGTACTTGCCCACGGTGTAGGAGAAGTAATAGGCGCCCGGCACGCGGCACGCAAACACGCCGTTCGCCGCGTCGAAGTCCCCGCCGATGTTCACGTAGACGCGGTCGAAGGCCACCGCTATCTTGGGCCCGCCAATCATGCTGCTGGTGCGCGCGGCAGAGAACGCGGAACCGCGGGGTTGAGGCACGGACACCGTCGTCGTGGTGGTCGTGGTGGTGGTGGTGAAAGTCGCCACCGGTGCTGCCACGGCGAGCCCCTCGCGCCTCGCCACACCGTCGCCGTCGCCGGCGTGTGCGCCACTCGACGCCCAGCACAGCAGCAGTGCCAGCGTCGCCAGAGCCCCGGCGTGCGCCATCTCCGTGAAGCTGCGATGGGGCAGACGGATACACAGAGAATGTGTTTTTGTTTTATGCAGGGGGGGGGCAGACTTCATGTCTGTTGAATCGTGATCATCATCGGTCATGATCTATCCACTGCTGGATAGTCTCCCCAACCCATAGCCGTCTTGCATAGTCCTGCGGTGTAACAAACCGCATAGCAACTGTAAACAAGGTGATTTTGTTTGTCTATGGTGGACGTCCTCTTAAGTGCATATTCCCTCCCTCGGATGTAGTTCATCATTATCCATGAGAAACCCCACCACAGCACTCAATCCGTTTTTAATAGTTTTACTATTTTGTGCCAATTGGGCCCACCGTTTTTGTAAAATGCGCTTGGCTGTGACATCCATCAACCTCGAGGCACTCGTTTAACAGGATTGACAACTGACAAGACCATGAAGGTCGAAACCAGTCTGTAAATGTGCCTGCTTAAGCAAATCCTGATGAAAATCTTGGTCCAGAAGGCCAGTGAACTGAATTGTTATTCTATTTCTTCCCTGTACGTTCATTTTTTATCCACTTAAAACCAAATGTAAGTACAGGAATAAACATGAGGAAATAAACAAGCGAACGCGATGCGCTGGTTAAATTACATCGCAGATTGTTTCGTATTTTTTTTAATAATAATAATAATTAGAAGAGCTCAGGAGCCCGCATGTAAATGTAACGCGTGATTCGCGTGCTAATTGCATCGGCGTGCCGTCACTGTACACAAAGCATAATAGGAGGTGTGCTCATTAGTGTGCTGCTCCAGCAGTAATTGCTGGGTTTGCTGCGTGTACTTGATGGACCGTTGCTGCTTCTACTGCTGAGAGCAGCTGGATGCAAAAGCCAGTCCACCCCACCCTTATTGTTATTGATGTTGCACTACAATTGAAATTTTTTGTTGGTCGTGGAGGTTTTTGTATTTATTATTATTAGACCTGCATCTCTCATTTTTATGTGTTGGCGCCATGTCACGAGAGGAAGGATCCGTTGGGAACCCTTGCACAGCAGTGTGACACTTTGTGTCAGAGAGCGGTCCACAGAAGGAGACATTACAGTACCGTTTCTGAAATCTCTGCAAGTGACCACTTATCTACACTCAGGATGGTATTATCGCACTGAGCCTGCTAGAGCTATAATTTTTGCCAAATTAAGTGGGAGACCCAATGTATTATCACGGGTGATTTTGGGTGCAGTCGGTGGTGACTGGGCTGAGGCCATCAACTCGGTGCACTCGAGAGAACCCAGTATTATCACGGGCAGCCGATGAAGCCCCACGTCTAACTCGAGTTCTCAGTGGTGCCAGCTCGCCGCTGTTGCCACCGAATCACTCGGCGACCTCGATTACATTTTCGCATACTGCAGTTGCAGCAAAATTGCACACTCGTCAGGTTTCCGCTCTTTGTGGTTGTCGTCGGCATTTCTGCCGCATGTTAAGACGAGCGAACGACACTTGCAAGCTAATTAATCCCGAGGGAAACTGCTGCTAGCACTCGTCCACATCTCATGATGATCTTTTTTATTTTTTATTTCATTTAATTTTCCTCCCCGTTTTAAAGCTTTCGTGACTAAAGGGATTCATCTTCTTGGTTCTTTCGGTAAAGTCACGTAGAATGGAAATAATAAAATAATAAAAATGAAACAAAATAATTCTCACGACGTTTCGGCCACAACGCAAGCAGCCGTTCTCAGGTGAAGAACAGGTCTGTCAGAAAGACAGCGTCCGACAGCCCTGTTCTTCACCTGAGGACGGCTGCTTGCGTTGTGGCCGAAACGTCGTGAGAATTATTTTATTATGTTTTATTTTAATTATTTTATTATTTCCATTCTACGTGACTTTACCGAAAGAACCAAGAAGATGTTTCCTCCCCGTGTTTCTTTTTTTCTTTATTTTTCACGTCGCTCTCCGCTCAGAAACCGTATCCGGCAAAGCCCGCTTGCCGCTCGTCGGCAGGCCTCCCTGGCCACCTGGGTTTAATTGCCAATCGGCCGCACGCTGCTGTCGCTAACGGGAGTTGGTTTGGGCGACACGGAGTCGCGGCGGTTGCCATGTTTCAAATTGCGGGGTTTGTTTGGTTAACACGCCCGTGCGCGCCGCGCAGATGATGGCGCGCGGGGAGGGAAAATGAGGTCCGCGGTAACGAGAAACCATTAACGCAGCGGCAGTCTATAATTACTGCATTATGCCGCAGCGGCACTTAGCCGGTAGCTAAGCAGCGTTCTCCAGTAAGTGCCATTTTTTTATGTACATACGAAGAACATTGTGACTGCAGTTAATTTCTTAAAAGCGAAACAAATTAATAAACAGCAATGATGGATTTAGCCAACAAACAAAATTACTATAATTGCCCAAAATACTGCTCTCTGCCCTCTGCTGTCCGTTGCTCACAACAATGTAACCTTCATTGCACCAGTGCCAAAACATTCATTTTCGTCTGAGTAGGGGAGCTGCAGTGCAGTGGTTGGTGCGCGCGTTGGGAACCTGGCTACCTGAGGTTGATTCCTGGCCACGGCCCACATGAGCAGCGAGTGATAACTGAACCGGTTCTGCCCCCCCCACCCCTACCAAAGACAAAGATCCCCCGTATAGCCTGAACAGACTTGGGGCAGGGGCTGTTAGCGAGCACCTATGAAGGCCGGAACGGCAGACAAGGGGGTGGCCAGCACCACCCCCCAACCACCACTTCACCAACCCACACTGACCAAGATGGTCAAGTATGGTCAAACAACTCCCGTGACAAATATGGTGTGGTGGGATGGCCTTTCTCGGGCGGTGGCTTGACAAAGTACATTACTTTGTGTTATTTTCTTTTCGAGGGATTGCCAGCGAATTGAGAAAATCGTTTTTCCCCACTGCTGTGTTCTGTCCAGGACAAGTGATTAATTGCATTTGAGCTGGCCTCGGCGGCATGCACTGTTTAACATCCCAGCAAAGCTAAGCTCCCACCACCTGGGGGATATATCAACCAGCATTACGACAGATTGGGCATTATTTAATATTTTGTAATTAATTTTTTTACTTTCTGAAAACCATTCGTAGGCTCGTCACTATGCATCATTAAAAACATTGTCACGCTTTTTGATGTGTGCGTCAAATTTCCGCGCATGTGAGAATTCATCATTTTTGAGATTTGATGAGTTACGATTCGTACCATTTACATGCAGATGCCACATGAAGACTACTGAAGGGACCACAACTGTACAAATGACACGGGGAAAACCAAAAATAATTTCAACGATATGGTAAAAATGAGACTTTAAATAATTGATTGTCGATTTAAATTGCAACCTCCCCCCCCCCCAGAATTGTACAAATGTATTGAATAAATTTAGGTGGAGGGGCCCAGTGAGTGAATTGGTACATGCGTAATAATTGTCTCTAATCGTGATAAGCTCCGCTCCTCCAACTCACATTTTACTTCATGTGAACAAATGTTCCTTTCAATGGGTGTGCTTGATGTGAGGCTAGCATCACCGCAAAATGAGCAGTCTTATCAATGCATCTTATTATTTATTGGTATCAATTCTTATGTCTCACGATTTTTACTGGAACAAATTGCTGCGTGTAATGATAACTGTTTTATATTTATGTGAATGATCAAATTAATCGCCAATGTCAAATTTAGTCTAAAGGAGCAAACAAAACCGTACAAACGATACAGCAACAAATAATAAATTATACAAACGGTGAGCAATAAAATACGACTGCAAAAGAATAAATGATTTTATCGAATAGAGGCCCTGCATTGCAGAAATTCATTAAATCGCTGTGGGTGGGTTTGGGTGGGTGGGTCGCTTTCGGTGGGTGTGGTAGGGTTTGGGTGGATGTGGTTTGGTTGGTGGATGTGGGTGGGTGTGGGCATGTTGGTAGGTGTTGCTAGGTTTGTGGGTGGGTGTGTGGGTGGGTTTGAGTGGTGTGTTTGTGACTCGTTATGGACGCGAGGCTGAGCCACAGTGGCTGCAGTCTGAACGTTGTGCTCCGTGAAGACCGCTTCCTTATGTCGTACGGGACGTGCGGCGAGCGCTCGTCCGATCGAATCACGCCCCGCTGCCTCGCGCATCCCCAGCCCGCCGCTCGCCCTCCACGCCCGTCCTGCCTCACGCAGCCCGTTCAGCGTGCCACCTCACTAGCAACGCGGCGGCGAGTGAATGCAGATGTCCGCTCGCCGGCCTACATTCCACACGACCGACTGTTTAAGCGCTTGCATAACACGTCCAATTGAGCCCGTCGGCGCATTTACTTGCACAATGACATTCACGTCCATGCAGTTCACACACACACGCATGTAGCGCGGATAAAATTATATCCGCGTGTGGCAGACAGCAGTGGCGTAGTGTGGTTGGCATGGACCCTGGGGCAAGGAATGAAATGGGGCCCCCGTCCACATTTCCCCCTCTTTGTAGCCCAAATGGCCCCTCCAACCCTTGGGCTCTGGTGTATTTCCACCACCTGGACATTTGGGAATGCAGTGTGATATGCATACCAATACGTTTGTTAACTATTAATGTTTAGTAATGTGTACAAGATTTCGAAACATCATATTGGCTGTTAAGAAAAGCAAGGCGGGATTGGGAAGGGCACGTCAATAGAAGGGATAAGGTCTGGTGGTTGAGACTAATGAACGAGCGGCAGCTAATATAATTATACATTGGACTGATATAGCACTGTTCATGCAGAGATCACAGATCGCTGTACACAATAGACGTGAAAAATATATTTTAAAAAAAGTGTAGGGAATGTGCCCAAGAGGGCGACAGCCGAGGAGATGGAGTGATGAAATTCACTCGTGTGCAGGAGCGGAGTGGATTGCTGCATCCATCACAGGACCTTGAGAGAGATGGTGATGACTTTGGGGAAGCCTTGATCCTGCAGCAATTGCGCATGGGTTGATTTCTTACGTAACTGAAATATATAGCTATAGGTATCATGTTACTAAATACATCTTTGTGTTTTTCTTGTGCACCTTTACAATATATATGTTTAAAAATAGCTCACCTCCTTCTGTGATGCACATCGATCGCTCGGGCAGAGATTCATTTTGCCCTGCCAGTTTTTTTTATTTTCACACGGCTTACCTGCCGGAGGTTGCTTTGTATTCTGCACGAGGCTTCGGCTCCCATCCGGGCAGACCTCATTTCTGCAAAGGTCGCCTCTGACAGCCGCGCTGACAAGACAATGATTGCGGCAGTCGAATCTGCACCCTCGAAAACCGCCGAGCGGACTTAACGGATGCAACGGGTTACGGCGGTCGTGCGCGTTCCGCCGCCGTGAGTGTGAAATTATCGACCGTCCCACCGCCACCGCCGCCGTCTCGGCCGTGAATCCGGATTCGCAAGGCAGTGGCCGTGTCTCTCGCGCGGCGTTCGCCATGTGTTGATTGGTGTTCCGAGCTCGGCGCTTGCGGTCGGGGAAACGGTTGTTGGCAGCACCGTGGTCTCGTTCCACTTTGATGTTTAATTTGTGTCCACTCTGCGGGAGGCATTGCTCTTCCAGGCACCTCGCTCTCAGCTTGCCGATGTTCGGAGCCAAATACAATTATCAGCCCCTAAACTGAAAACTCGACAATTCTTTTCTTATTTTACCAGGTAAGGCCCACCGAGTTATATAGCTCTTTAGCAGAAGCAACCTGGCCACAAGTTGTAGCTAAAGGAAATGGATTATCACGTGGACATTTATAGCAGAAAAATACTCGAAACGCGTGTTTCTAAGTGTGGAGGGAAAAACCGGAGGACCCAGAGAAAAATCCACACGGCCACGGAAAACATGCAAACTCCAAATATACGGGCGTCAGGGTTGGGATCGAACCAACGACCTCCTGTATACCCCTGTGATGAACGCATGTCGCAAAGCCCTTTCTTGGCTCACAGCCCATGGGAAGTTAGTTCCGTACGTCTCTGGAGAGAAATGTGATTTATTGACACAGCTGAAATTTGCACCGCTCAATACATATATGTCTGCATGTGAGTTGTGTTGGTATTAAGGATTCACCTCCACCCTGACCTTCCCAGAGTTTTGATGAACTGTCATGATTTGGAGTCATAGATTCTAGAATTAATTAGTTTTTTATTCTTTTATTGTTTCATATATATTGGTTAAAATGTTTGATCTCATTTGTATGGTTGTGTCTGTTCCATTAGCCTAAGTGTAACATCGGAATATAGTTTAAAAAAAATGAAAAACATGGATTAAGTTTTAATTACCGCATCGCCACACGCCAAATTGTATTGCTTCTGCACTGGAGAAATACCTTGGCCGTTGGCAAACCAAAACTAGAGCCTTTTCTTGCATTGTCTGGATAGATGTACGCATTGTATGTTCTGCATTTTAAAATATACAATAATTCCAGTTATTTGTCTCGATGACTTCAGGAGGTTCATCTTCTTGGTTCTTTCGGTAAAGTCACGTAGAAGGGATATAATAAAATAATAAAAATAAAACATAATAATATTATTTTATTTTATTATAGTATACAATTTTATTATTTTATTATGTTGTATTTTTTATTATTTTATTATTTCCCTTCTACGTGACTTTACCGAAAGAACCAAGAAGATGAATCCCTGCAGTCACTAAAGCTTTAAATCGAGACTTCAGGAGGGTTTTGCATTGGGTTTGTTTTTCACGTGGGAGGAAGCTGGAAGCACCTGGATATAATCCCCACGCACGTGCATGGAGATAATACCAGAAGGTCCACACAGATGGATACGTGTACCCATTTGTTGATATGGTGATCTTCTCGTAATCTCGCAGCCCAGTTGGTTTGGGAGTTTGACATATCACAGCATGATCCACCAACTCTTATCTCCAAAGCTGTGAATTACAGGTGTGTATTTCTACATAATTAGCAGATTCCGTGCAAACCGTTGGATCTCCAAATGATGCATTTCTTTCGGGCAGGGATTCTCAAATCCCCGTTCTCATTATCCGCCTAATTCCAAAAAATATTTTTGATTTTCCAAACGCTGCAAACGCCTACGTTTTTGCTAAACAATAAGACCATATGATGTAGAGAGCACCATTTCAAATCACGTGTGTACGTGTGCGTCTAGCGTGCCATAAACAGGACGATTAAAATTAATCGGCACTGTCTTTGTCGCGTGAAAGGTGTTACGGAATCATTAGTTCAGCGTGCGCCGGTCGTAGCCTATTTAATGTGTAATTTCACGGAGGTAAATTGCAACAGTAGCGAGATTTATTTTCCCAACAGTTTGCATGTTCTCCGATTAGTCGAGCAATGTAACCGATGAAAATCGGTTAGAGTATTCCATTACAAATAATATCCGGTAGCCCAGCGCTAGTTGCGATTCATTCCAGGGGCGTTGCATGTGGCTACGTGCGCCTCTGGCGGACTTCATACTTGGGACCTTTTCAGCGGCACCCGCTCCAAAAACAGGTGATGAAGAGGATGTTGTAAATTCCAGGTAAGGATTGCGATTCGGAATAGAATTGCGGTCATGAGCTGGAAAAATCCCCGGTGCATTGAATTTCATGGCCACTAATAGCTGTTAAATGCACGACGCGCTGTCCTCGTTCCGTGAACAGATGGTGTGCGATGGGGCGAGGGATATTCTATAGGTGACCAGCAGGCCACCTTCAGATTTTACAGCTCCAAATTAAATCTCGCTCGCCAAATTCAATTTTGCTTGCCGGTCTGTCGATATCGGAACCTTTACCATCGCAGGACCTTTTTTCGCGTGGCATTTTTTTCCCAGAGGAAGACCGTGTCAATGCTTTTGCGTCATGTTTCGTACCCGAGCAAGAAGACAGTTGCCCTCGTGCATGTGCTCCCGTGTATTAACATGTGGTCGCACATGTTAACATGACATGTGTGCAGTGTCTTCTTGGTTCTTTCGGTCAGACGCTGTCTTTCCGACAGATCTGTTCTTCACCTGAGGACGGCTGCTTGCGTTGTGGCCCGAAACGTCGTGAGAATTGTATTTTATGTTTCATTTTTATTATTTTATTATTTCTCTTCTACGTGACTTTACCAAAAGAACCAAGAAGATGAATCCCTGCAGTCACGAAAGCTTTAAATCGAAAAAATGTGTGCAGTGTGTTAACATGATTGTTTGTTCATTTTGCAACACAGTGGGTGTGTGTGTGTGATTAGCTTGCTTTTACATGTTCATGTATGAAGGTCTGCATATGAGTGTGAGTGCATGCACGCATGAGTGAGTGCATGCATGCATACACTCACTGGATTTATGCATTCCACAAGTACATTCTCAGCACAATTGCTCAACAGAAAATATAATTGGCAACAGATTCCATAACAGCTCAAATTACACTTATATGACTAGTCTTTTGTAATGCAATGCCAACAATTTCTCGGTATGATGTCCGACGTTCTGCTCCATGTCCTTGGAGCTTCAGAAACTGAAGCTCTCTGCCGAGCATCACACGGTACAACCCGAAAACCCGCTGGAGAGTTAAACTACAGCACGACCACAAAAGCATGGGCGGTGGTAATCTGCATTTCTTTTAAAGGAGAAATGTGTTTTGTCTGCTGTTCAAACAGTGCTTTCCATGAGCTCGTGAAGATTATCTTCTCAGCCGTTTGCTGCGGGAGTTTATCACTTGCACGGCCGCCAGAGGAGACCACCTCGCCGACGATAATGTGACCAATCGGCATCCCTGGCACCAAGCCCCGTCATTATCCGTGCGATGCACACAGCGTAGCGCAGCAGAGAAACACTGGATTACCTCAACTAGACACGGAGAATGGAACCCAACGCTATTCAGCCAAAGAAGGGCCAGCGTGTTTTTATTTTATTTTAAGAAACTATTCTAATGTGTCATGCACGACGAAGCTTTTACGGTCGTCGTTGCAAAAGTGCCCGGCGCGGGTCGGGAAATGTTGATTGTGTGAGTCAGCTGCTTGACTCCACATTTGAAATTCACCCTCCCTCCACTCTGTTTCTACAGCTCATTAATTATACATTCACGTATAACAGAGGCTTAGTGGAACCAGAATTTAAAGGCAGTAATATAACCCCCCCCCGCCCCCCCAAAAATGAAATTCTACTCCAAGGCAGAGCGCGACTAGCACAGCATTTTAAAGCAGCGGCACACAACGAGATTCACACACGCAAGCAGTCCTTAACAATAATAATAAACGCCCATCTTACCAGAGTAGCTGAAGAGAGGTTTGTTTTGTTTATCAGATGATCCGGTCAGGTCTGCCTTTTTGTATATATTGATATATTTTTTTTCTTTTTAAATCAAAAGCTGTGCCGGTGCAGGAGCAAGTCGGATAAATATTTACGGCTCGACAGGAAAAAAAAAATCTTCCGGGATGCAGAGCGAGGAAAGCGCCGGCGATATCGTTTGGAATGAACTAACTGCACGGACGGCACACGTGCGGGGCCGATCCTCCCTCACCAACGGCTGGCGGTGGCTCCCTACGCCAAAACGTGAGCTAGTGGCAAAGCAACCGGCGGTTTCCGAGGCACCAAACGCGAGCGAACACCTCCCCCCTACTCCCCCCAAATCCCCTCCACCACCAACCCAACCACCGCCACACCGCACACCCCGCCCAGCCCAACCTCCGGTCGCATAGCAGAGACACAAGGGGCTTGGAGGGGGGAAGAGAGATAGATGAGGATGGCGAAGTCGAGGATGAGAAAGGCGAGGGGTAGGTGGCGGGAGGCGGAGTGACAATGAGTTTATATTCGACGCATGCCTCCTGTTTCACTTGGACAGCCTCGCTCGCCCGAGCGATGTAGTGATTTTCCTACAACCAGGGATGAGCCAGAAGCTTCGTTACATTCTGAGAGCGTCTCTCCTGCACGCGATCTTTTTTCATCTTCTTGGTTAATGTGGGGGTTTTTTTCGCCGTCATCCAGACAAATTTGGTTTCTCCATCCATTGCCCGTGATTTATGCTAACGCTGGCTAATCGTGAGCAAGGCGGGGCAACGCGCAATAACGCTGCACTGCCATTTCAACCTCCCCGGAGAACGCTTGAGAACATTACGCCGACCTGTCAAGTCACAAGCCTAGCTCACCTTTCCTGTCGCCCAAGTAATTATTTTTTCGTTTAAGAATTTATTTTATTTTACCTGCACGTTGAAATAAATTGTCACAGTGTTCCTTGCGCCCTCAAATTAAGACGCCCGGCATGTTGCTGTGACAGAGCGTTCATGCAGACGTTTAAACGATCGTCCCTTTTCGGTGACGTCTGAGAATAAGGGTCTTTGTTTCGCTGGTTCTCTAATAGTGTCCTATAGATTCCCCGACCCACCACTACCTTCCCACCCTACCCCCAGCACCCCAGCGTCAGCCAGGCGGTAACTAATAAAATTTGACGTTATTAACTTCCTATGTGAAGAGCATCGGGCACAACACAGGCTGCATTCATGAGCTCTCACAGCAGCAGCAGCGCATTGCCCTTGATTATGGCTTAAACATAATCCTGTCTGTTGGTTATTTTTGAGCGGAAGGAGGAGGAATGGGGGGATGAATTAGAAAAACCGGCAGCTAAATCCCTCTGCTGCAAACACGGGGAGACATTGTTTTTTTGAAATTGCACTCTCCAGGACACTTGAAACTCCCGTATGTGTGTGTGTGTGTGCGCACACATATCAAGACAAAGACAGAGATCCCCCATGCACCCCACGTAGACTGTTGGGGCAAGTGTTATTAGCGAGCACCTAATGGTGGCAGGCACGGCGCACGAAAGGGTGGTTTGGCCAGCTTTGTGCTTGGCCTCCTTTGTCTCTCCCCGGTGTTGATATGAAGACACCACAACAGGTGCCTCATTTTGAATACTCAGTAAACCTAGTGCAAGGAGGCTCTGGACCGGTTAACATGTCACTCGCCAGTGATGTTATCCGTGGCCAGAAACCTAATCCACGTAGCTGGCTTCGTAGCAAAAAACAATCAGCATGTTGCCCATACACAAAGAGAAAGATCCCCCGTATAGCCTTTAACAGGCTGTTGGAGCAAGTGTTGTTTGCGATCACTTATGAAGGCCGGCATGCCGCACGAGGGGGTGGGCGTACAGTACCACGCCTGGCCGCCTTTGTCTCCCCAGTGGTGATGTTTACACGACGCTACACCAGGTACTAATTTGAGGATGAGTCGACCTAGGGGAAGGCCCAGGACCGGTTCAGATAATCGTCACCGGTTTTGGCCGTGAGCGGGAATCGAACTCGGGTCGCCGGTTTCGTAGCGCAGCGCGCTAACCCCTCCACCCATACACGCACACGCACACACAATGAGGCACACCGACTCCCCATCGCCCAGAGCCCATTTACAGATAAATAGGTGTGGAACGAGCAGTGGCATTTTACACGATTTAATCACTACCGCTCTGTTTCCACGATGGCGCTCCCTGCCATTAACCTGCACGAGCCCCCCCCCCCCAGGGAGAATGTTTTATTGTCAATTTAGTTAAGAAATAATTAAGTGGAGCTTATGCAAACGTTTATGGCACGTTGCTGTTGCCGGTGAGCAGTGGAAGGTGGTGTAAAATTGGAGCTTTAAACCATGAAATTCACATCTGGGGTTTGATGTAAAAAACGGATTCCACACATGTATATATGTATGTATGTTGAACTTCTTTTGCATCGTACGTCGCCCAACGATCATGGAATGAAGTTGGGGACCGAAGCTGAGTCTGCGATCTTTTATTTTCAGTTTTTTGACGGGCAAAATCGTTGCAAGTCCTTTTCCCTTTTGTAGGCGATCTGTGTGATATATAACCTTGCACATCATAAACGCTGGTAAATATTTGACGATGCAAGACTGAGCGGATATTTCCCCGCAAATCGTAGGCTCTGAAAAATCTGTCCTTGACATAAAATAACCAGATTGCTGCTTTTAGGTGTTTTTTTTCTTCTTCTAAAGAGTGGAGATAATGTCGTTTCAATGAAGAAGTTTATTCAAAGTGATGAGAAAAACATTTCGGCGTTTCCGTGAAATTTTTTGTCAATTGTCGCTCGGGGCACCGTGTCGTTTCCTTGCTTTGGAATGAGGATGGACCGACTTCTTATGACGGTGCGTTCGCCAGAGCGCACCAACAGTCGTAGTACGACCGTCGCGCTTCCTTCTCCCTGGTGATGCTCATTCCACTATCGCATTGTTTTTGCCCGCCGAGCTCGAAATTCACTGCCGCGACTGGCGAGCACAAAGGCGCCACTTTCATTGCGTCCGCTATCATGCCGCGTGCCCTCGTTGAGAATTCCGTCTGATCTGGCGGCAGGACGCGCCACGAGTGTCGGCGCGAGCATTCGCGTGACGGTGTTTAATTCCCCCACCGCCTTTGCTTCGCGTGGGGAAATTGAATGCCGGCAACGGCGCCCTGGAGATGAGCGGCAGGAAAGTCTGTGCACATTTTTTGTGTTAAGCACGCCATGAGCAGGGCCTTGCTCGTTAAGTCTGTGCCCCACCCTAAGGCTCGTCGGCTCTGCAACTCAGCGGCTCGTAATGGACAGCATCTGTCGGTGCGATTGTAGTGCCGTTCCACACGCGCGTCCCCCTTTCCCCAACCCCAGCCGATCTTGCCCCACTTTGTCTCAGGCCCCCGAATGTGTGACACTCGACTGCGGGCTACTGAACCGATGAGAAAAACGGCGGTTTGGAAATGACTGAGCTGTAGCAGCCAGCGGTGATTTTTTTCAACTTAAATTTGGAGACGGATTTCATCAATCCTTATCAACACCACCAAAGTTCATTTCCTGGCCAAGGCTAACCCCAGTGCCGACGAGTGTCTATATCTGAACCGATCCTTGGCTCCGCTGTTCAGCGACACACTGACCAGCCCCATGACTGAGTGTCGAGGCGAGACCTTCATCCAGCAGTAGTATAATAAAAGAGCTGGACATTATCCTAAGTTCAACAATTTTTATCTAAACAAATCATTTGGTGAACCTGCGCTGGCAGTGGGTGCACAAGCACAAATAATTTAAAAACTCGAACGCATCAATAACGCTGCCTTAATAAAACACTCTCACGTGTTGAGTTTTTAATTTATCCTCGGGCCAAACTCGAAGGCGCATGAGGCGATGATGATTCATTGTCACCTTCCTTTGTGCACATCCTGGAGCGGGCCCGTGAATGACGCTCGCGTGCTTTTCTGTAAATTATGCCGATGCAATGCAGAACTTCGCACACAGTCACTTTCTTTCTGCTTGCTCGGCAAATCTTTCAAAGAGTTGCTGCCAGCGTCGGAGCGTGAGCCGAGCAAGTTTCGTGGCGCTCGGCCATTGGCCGCTGCTAAGACACCGCAAATGCTGCTCGTTAGCCAGTGACAGCTTGCTTCTGGGGCAGATTTTTTTGTTGTTGTTGTTACGGTTTTTTTTATTCCAAGTTTTATCCCAATGACGCTACATGACTATCAACTCAGAACCCTCGAATAATAATAACTACTCGTGGCATTGGTGGCATTCTTATAGTGCAAGGCTATATCATTCAACTATGTTCTGCTATTAAGCGGTGCATCACCCCGTGCGAAGATAACTACCCATGGAAGATGATATGACAGACGTGACTTCTGAAATCTCAAGTGACCTTTTATGCATGTAAGAAGGCGCTGCACCTTCCCACAATTCACCCTGCTTTGGAGAAATGTTTGACGCATGGCAGGCGATCCATTATTTTTAATTAACAGAGCTGCCATTTTTTTAATTTAAGTGTAAAAACAAATTTAATATGACGAGGTTTTTTTCATCCAGCCATTGGTGACTGAGGCGAGACCATTACTCATTCCACTTGAGAGCCCTGTTTAATCGTACGTGTGGCTTAAAACCAAATTCCATGATAATTTATCCGCAGTGCTGGCTCGGTGCGGTCTCTTGAGCCACCCGGTCACCTCCATAATCATCAATCATCAGCCATGATATGTCCACTGCTGGATGAAGGCCTCCCCCCATATTTGCGGTAGTTGTGGCTGCCATTCCATGACCAGTCTCGACCACTCACTGTGTCGTCCCTTCCAGCGAAGTGTCATCCCGCCCGAGCCCACTCACTTTGCGTGCATGATGACGGCAATTAACTTGCGTACCTTCTCCGTCCCATGTGCTTCTCTTCGCGTCTCACTGTAATAGTCGTCTCCTTAATTTCAGTCAGGTCACTTCGTCACATATATGTACATTCAAATAATAATGGCACATTGTGCGAGATAATTATTATGGATGGCTGGTTATTTTTAATTAGTCTTCATCTGCTTGAGAACGTCCAAGACAATTTCATGAATTTGGGAGCCAGTGAAGCAGTAAGGATCACCCTCCTCAGGGCTCGCGTTTTCAGAGCGCTGCACCCAGAATTGTCGTCGATGGGGATTGTTTGCAGATGAAGTTTACAATGGATAATGGCCCCGTCCTTTTATAAAGGGCATACTGTTTACCCACAATCCCCACGCTCCGCCAACACCGACTGGGTTTACTTGATTTATTTACAAAACTTAAACCCCCGCTTGTGCGCATCGCATAAGGGACTGAGAATGAGGAATAAAGGATGGGGGGGGGGGTTGTCATCTAGACACTGCTATTGAGTGGGAAAAAAACTTAAATGCCTAAGAAATTAATAATGAGCTCATATATTAATAATTTAGGTCTGTAACAATTAACCGAATCAACCCCCGTGTCTCCCCCCCCCCCCCCCCCACTAACGTTTCTTGTGGTAAATGGTGAAGCTCGGTATAGATGAGCACTACCGCCAGCAGTAATCGATAAAGATGCAGCCCTGCAATTTCTTGCTCACACCCCTGTTGGCAGAAGGGCCTTCGCGAGAGGGTAGTTTGGTCTACTCTTCCACGCTCGGCAGACACATTTGAATAAGCGGGAAACCCCACGCTTTCCTCCACCGCACGCCATCTGCCCGATCGACTCAGTGCCGTGTGCACATTTATACTGTTGGGTGGAGGGGGGGAAATAGGTGGGATTTAAGATCCTTTGCACCGTTGATTCAACCGCCGCACTCGAAGATGGGACCGAACAAACGACCTCTGGCTTGCAAGTCTTAAGCGTGCTACCCATTGCACCACGGCGGTGCTACAGGAGCCGTATTTCTCACGAAAAACTGAAACGAATGGTGCGCGGATTTTTTTCCCATCAAGCATCCGTCGAGAGAGTACCGCTACGCAGCCACACTCTGATGACCGCTGATCCCAGAGCGCCGCCCTGGGTATGACCATACGAGTCAATGAAAGCCACAGACAAAGTATGTGACAGCGCAGGGGCCAGTTTTCCCCATTGCTCTGAATCATCGCGATGTGTGTGTGCGCGCGCACAGCTCTGCCTATTGTTACCGGTGACATTGTGCTGTGCTGAATTTCATAATTTGGTCTTTTCTCGGTCAATATAATTTTTTTAACCCCCCCCCCCCCCACCCTTTGCGCGGGTATAATAAATGATTCTGTCCTTTGAAATTGCATAGCTGAACAGACTAGTTACATTGTGTGGTATTTGTATGTGTGTGTGTATATATAATGTGTTCTCATTTGCATTTTTCACTTGGAGAGCGATATTGAAATATTCCGCACGTCGTGCGATGTATATAGCTGAAAGGAAATGTAACTGTTTAATAGGGAAATGGAGCCGCGCGGAATAAATAATTGCAGGCCCATAAGCTGTGTAAAGGAATAATGATGTAGCGTGGCACGGGGAAGTGTGTGAAAAACAGTGAATAAATTGGCAGGTGGCCAGAGATCTCGGCTTTAATTTAACGCTCCCAAAAATAGCGTGGGATGTCGACGCCTTCCAACGCTTCGCTGCAAATGTCCTCCCCGGCGCGTCGGGTCCCCCAGAGATTGTTGACGCGAGCATGTCCGTTTAAAAACAAAAGCACTTCTATCACAGTATTCTAGAAATAGCGGTAAAAGAAAACGTAGGATGACTCGTTCATTTTTTTAAATCTTTAATTGAGAAATTTTTATAATTGGATGCAGGTCCGCGACGAGCTGTACGTCTCGCGGACAGGGTTATCCAGTTTAGAATGTCGGCTTTCGCGACCAACATTATCCAAAATAGAGGTTTTTTTTAGGTTAGAGAGCATAAATGTAAATAAGTCGTTCAACCCGCCACCACCCGACACAGCCAAATAGTAAGGTTTGTCACGTATACCAAACATGCCAATTAGTTACTAGTACAGCACACCGGTGTATTGGAGAGTCAATCCACAACATTTACAATTTGAGTGGGTTTGCTCCGGTGTGCCAAACTAGTAGCTAATTGGCATGTTTTGTTTACGTGACGAACTTTTCTAATTGGCTGTGTCGGGTGGTGACGGGTTTAATGCCACATTTATATTTAGGCGATTTAACCCAAGCAAAACTCTTTTTGGGTTTATCCAGCACCTACAGAGAAGTTTTATAATAATTGACCAGCTTGCCAAGGCCAGAGATGTAATTGACAAGCCATGTAATGTTCCGCCGTTTTATCGATTAGCAGTCGATTTTTACGCTCGCGATACACGCGCCTAACATTTAAAATGTGAAAATCGATTGTTTAAAATGAATGCCAATTGCACAAAAATGATACGCTAATGTTACATTTAGGTAAACATACTTGTCAACCCCTTATCAGTGCCTACCTCATTACAGACCAATTCAGACCTTACTGGTCACCTCGTGCCTTTATAAATCTCAACGTTCATCCTACAAAGTCCCATCACAAGGGAGAAACACAAACAAATAGACAAAAAATGTGCCCGTATTGAAACGGCTGTACGCCGTATGGACCTGAAAACTACATTTCCCTGTACAACAATACGGGTAAACTGTATGGGTTGACAGGTATGTAAACAGGGTAAACAAATCTGTATGGACGAGACGCAAATTAAATGATTACTTAATCGAATTGCAGCACTGAAGCGTGAGAGTTCATTGAATTACAGATGGGGGTGAATTGTTAGAATAATTATTTATAACCCCTTGTCAATTTACTCTTGGATAAAGGGCCTCTCCGTGCTGTTGTCGGTCATAGGGCGTGTTGCACGGCTGTTATTAACCTTTGGTGAACAGAATTGCTTTTTCTATTGAGCATGACAGTATGATCTTTCATATTCACAAGGTAGAGAGACGAGACTTATCTGTATGCAAGGTTGTATCTGTACAGATGCAGTGGTGCAGATAGACTTATGCTGAAACGCCAGTTTCCAACTTGTCTATAGCAACATCTCAACTAAGACTAATACCAAATACAAAAAACAAACCCGGAATAGTCTTAACAGACTATCGGTTCATGTGCCGTTAGCGAGCACCTATTAAAGCCAGTGTGGCAGAGAAAACTGCTTAAAACCACCGCTACTAACACTTTCCATGTTTGTATAATAATAAAATAAACTTTTTTTTTCTCCCAAGAATGGAAAAACCGCAGCGATTTACTTGACCGATGAATAATTAAAGTAGTGCAGAAATGTCCTGACACCGGCGCTTTCCGTGGCAGCGGGTGAATCGTGCAAAGTAAGAAAATAGCAATGATGAATTACGACAGCGATGGCCCAGAGCATACGGGTTGGAGGGGGCGCACGAGGCACGGGTCATGCGCGGATGCTCTCGGCTAGCGAGCGAATAAAAAAATAGGTTTCGATTTAAAGCTTTCGTGACTGCATGGATTCATCTTCTTGGTTCTTTCGGTAAAGTCACGTAGAAGGGAAGTAATAAAATAATAAAAATGAAACATAATAAAATAATTCTCACGACGTTTCGGCCACAACGCAAGCAGCCGTCCTCAGGTGAAGACCAGGTCTGTCGGGGAGACAGCGTCATTCAGACGCTTCTACGTGACTTTACCGAAAGAACCAAGAAGAAAAAAGTAGGTGTTTAAAACGTCGGCTATCGCGACCGATATTGGGTTAGATCGCATCAATATAAATGTCTTCAACCCTCCTCCACCCGACACAGCCGCCAATTAGTAAGGTATGCCACGTGAAGGAAACGTGCCGATTTATTACTACTTCAGTGTATTTGAGATCAAACCCACAACATTTTGGCAATTGCCTAATAATGCTTTTTGTAATCACCAGCGCAATGTCGTACTCAAATCGTGAATGTTGTGGGTTTGCTCTCTAACACACCAGTGTGCTGAAGTAGTCGCATATTGGCACATTTTGTTCACGTGACGTACCTTGCAAGTTGGCTGTGTCGGGTGGAGGTGAGTTTACGACACATTTGTGCGATCTAACCCAACAAACTTTATCATGAAAATAGGTGTTAAGCGGGTCATGTGTGACTCTCCTCTGCAGGCGTGTATTGTACATCTTAACTTTGGATGAGAGGCATTGCCATTTTTTTGTATACATTATAATAACTTTGCCGCCTTTGTCTGGGCCTATTGTAGAAGGGATGCGAATTGATGGTTCGCCCTTCTTGGCCAGTTGATAAATGGTCACGATTCTGGGTGGCGGTGCCAAAGCAAACGCATACGGGTGTAATTGTACTGACTCGTACGGTAATGAATGGTCTGCGAAGACCTCCGGCCCTGAGTGCTGACATCATTGGAGACGAAGGTCAGCCTGACATTTGCAAGCCTAATTCTGTTCAATTAAAACACAAAACATGTGCAGTTAGTTCCGTACATTTTCATATTGTGAATAGGTGCAATCATTTATTAATCAATTATTTATGATTTCTGCAACTGATTATTCTTAAGGCTGTCTTCAGAAAATATGACATGGTCATCTTTAATTTTTATATTTATGCATTTGCTTCTCCAATATAAATTTATGGACGACATCTGGAGAGAGCGGTGGACTCGCTGATCAAGGCTGCTAAATATATGCAAATAACATTGTATTGGTACATTAATTCAAATTTTGCAAACAAACATTTTAAAACGAGAAAAACTAAATGAGAATCAATCAAATTGAGACGATAAAAAGAGGCAATTATTTATTGAATCAACGCTTGGCAATTTCTATAATTGTTAGCCGATTAAATTGTTCCAAGCCCATCAAGTATACTACTAATCATCTAATTTGGATGTTTTTTCGTTGAAACCAAATATACAAAAATTACACGTCACTTACAAATGCACCATTATTATAAGCCATGATCAGTCCACTGTTAGATTGGTGCACACTTTAGATTAAAGCAATGTTTCTTTCATTCTTCATGGTGTTTGATAATCCCCTGTTAGGTTTGCGGCTGAAGAGCCATCAATAAGCCACGTTCCCAACTCACGCTGTGGGAAATTGAATTCTTTGGAAACACTCAGTGAAAAAATAATTGCAGTGAAATACAAAAGCCATTCTCCTTTCTGTGTTGAGAGTGACGAACAATGTTGACAGCGGTCTTTATAACCACACGAGAGCCCAGGGAGACTGCACGTCTTTTAAAGTGAAGCTACCTCTCCTCAATCTCATCTCACTCTACTCCCCCTTCACAAACTATTGGACCTCTCCCCTGACATCGCACTCTATTCCCCTACATGCAGTCCCCTACCTCTGCCCTCTCATCTAATGGCTGGTGAAGGCAGGGTTAATAGATGTAGGCACATTGAAGGGGAATACAACTATAGATTTAGCTGCACTGTGCTCTGCTGCCAACAATGTATAGCATATAATACCAGTTGTGCATCGTGGTTGCCCACAAAAGCACTATACAGACTCAAACCCGCTTAGCTGCAGAGTTCTGACACGGTCAGGCGCATTCCTACTCGACAAAGAATGACCGAATCACACGGCCATACGTGAAAATGTTTACTTCAAATGGTGGCTCGTACCTGGCAAGCCGCGCTATTCTCTTCAAGGAGTGGCCTGCCCTCTTGTTCCTAAATTGCACTGGTGGCGAAGCTTGTCGCCATCCTGCCGAGCTGCACGATTGGCAAGAGTTGAGCATTCATTCGCAAGAGATGTGCAACCCAATGACAAGGAAATCCTAAAAAGAATAGGCATAGACAACAGGTCAAGCACAGGAAACGGAAATATTACAGACACGTGACCAGGATAAATGGTAGCCGGCTGCAATGGACAGTGATGGAGGGAACAACTGCAAGGTGCCTAGGGAAGAGGACGTTCGCGATCTAACTGGACGTCGAACGTATGTATGTTGAACTTCTTTCGCACCGTACGTAGCCAACCGTACTAACCAGAGGCAACATCGAACACTCGACGGGATGGAGACCGTCTCGGTTGATGGATGCAGCCACGGACAAGAGAGTCGTGGATTTAGCCCTGCAAGGAGATATCGGCGAAGGAAACTGTCAGGCCCCAACAGCCCCAAACGCCATTGGGACAAGACGATCAAGACTGAAAATCCAAACCATTCCCTAAAGAGGATAATGGCCTGCTCTGTTGTTGCTGAAATACGCGCTACTGCCAGCGATTGTGGAGATGTTTGCGAGCCTGGCCTTCGGCATGTTTTGCCGTTTGCGTGCGTCCTTGCGCGATAGATGTTGTGGCACGTTGTTTTGTGGTTCCTTCTGTTTCAAATCGCCCCCTTAATTGACACCGTGATGCACGGGCGCACGCTGCAGCCGCTGCCTTGATCAATAACAACGGGGGAGAGGGAGCGTTGCCTCCTTTGCATGCTGCTCTCGGCTGCGACGGTGTGTATCGTAATTTATCACTGCAAGCGGAACGTCTCGTAAATAGCGGGACAGGTGTGCCTGTAATTGTCTTTTTTTTTCCTGTCCAACCCCCACTCGGATGTTGTAGCAATAGCAGCGGTTAGCATCGCACCATCAAATCGAGTGATACTAAACGTACCTACCATTTGAACACCGAATGCTATTTGTTCGTATTTTAAAAATAGAGAGGTTGTCGGCGCAACTTGCCCTAAGCAAGGTCACGCGTACGGAACATCAATCTGTTCCGAACCTTTGGGGGATTTTTTGTCTAAAGCACCGTAGGCAGATGGAAAGCGTGCCGGGCAAAGTGCCGTGATATTCAGCATTTGCAGCCCTTGTTTTCCTTGAGTTTTTTGGAGGATTTTTGCTTTTGGATAATTGAACCTTATGGCGGGACCCTGGCGTCCCTAATAAACGGAAGTCAAAATCGTAATTAATTAATTTTTGCCGACTCCGTCCCACCGCGCACATAAACGCCGCGACACACCTGGCGCGGATCATTTTGTTGTCGTGTCGTCCAAGTGCAGCGAGGACGAATGCACAGAAGAGCTGAACAAGCGAATGCACTCCATGCTCGGTTATGGGCAGGATCATAAGTCTTATCCAAAGCTGCTCAAACTGCCTACACGACTTAAGTCCTTTATTTGTCACAACGGTATGCATAATACAGTGAAACTGCTCTCTTATCTTAATTATTAATATCTGCAGCCAGGATCAATCGATGACAATCCTATTACCTGCAGATATTGAACAGATGAGATGCGTTGCACCGTTAATTCCTCCTATTTGATAATACTTCTCTTGTCCGTATGCATCTGTGCAGATAGTTTTTTTTGCTGTTAAGCCATAGTCCCCACATACCGCTCGTATCAATGCGGATAAGAGGAGCGGCGACCCACTGCTCTGTAGAGTAACATTGGTATAAACGCTTGTTACAATATGAACAGCGCATTGAAAACGCGTACTATTCTACGTACTGTTTAAAAAGTGTGTTCACAAATCCACACTGAGAAACACGATGATTGACAGAGGGTGTCAATCATTTTTTCGATAGTGTATTTAAATAGAGGTACTGCAGGTAAGTAGTTTTCAGTTTTTTGAACAAGACAACACTTTACACCATCCTTCACACCCATTGGTGAAAAAGAGCTAAGTTTTTGTTTACATTATAATATAATGTTTATGCAAGAGCCGGGGGGCTTCTAGGACCCCGGGGTCCCGCCATAATGTTCAATTATAAAAGTTAATGGCGCAGCCCTGCAATGTATTGTTCGAGACACTGCTGGCAGAAGGACCTCCACGAAAGTACGCTCTAGAAAGCTCCCCTCGAGGATATTTCTGCCTGCTCTTCCACACTGGCTAGACATCTTAGACGAGGTGGGAGCACCCACGCTTTACCCTGCACGACCTGCCGATGACTAACTGTGGTGTACTCATTTGCACTGCGGAGTGGACAGAGGCGGGAAGATTTAAGAAACTGGCGTGATTGTTTCATCTTCCACACCGGGAGATGAAACCGGTGACATCTGGATTGTGTGCTGTCCGTTAGACCGCGGCAGTTTCCCGTTGGATATGTAGCACAATAAAATTCCCTCGTGGATGAAAGGTTTGCGTATACATTGTGCCACGCTGCCTTTAAAGGTCATTGCTGTCTTTGGTTACTTCACGAGTTTTCTGTAGATAGTCGACGGATGGTTTGTTGTGTTTTGCACCAGTTATTGTTGGATCAAGTGTTTTTTTTTTGTGGTGGAACGAAAAGCAGTAGATTTTATCGTCTTGTTGGTAGGACTGGGACATCAAGGCCAGCCTGATCTTTTTTTCATTCAACTTAAAAGCCTTAATTTAAGCCAAATATATTTATTTCGGCGTCAAACGGTGGTTAACACAACATGCTCAGAACACAAAGACTAGAGTTAAGTTCCTGGCCAGGACTAACATCGGTTGCGAGTGATATCCAAAATGGTCCTGGGCCAGTTCTTGTCCACATTCGCTCCTGACTTCAACATCCCATGATGCATGGGTTGTCGGTGAGGGGGGGGGGGGTTGGGTGGGGTTTGGGGGGGGGCTGAGCTTCATCGGATAGTGGATTGACAAAGGCCTGTCAACATGACCATGACAGTCACGACATTGGCGGTCATGATGCTACCATCTGCATGGCGTAATTCGCTTAGCGCTTTCACATGCACTGTAATGTCGCTGTGCCACGCGGTGAGATATTGATGAGCCCACTGATTGTGCTGTCGGTACATTGCAGCTCATGCCTTCCATTCAGTTTGTTTGGTCGTTGGTGCAGCATTACACCCGTGCTGTCCCGATCCCGTTCTGCCTGCCTGTGCTGATATTTCGTTCGCATGAGTTTGCCTCTGCCATGTTGCTCGTGCTCCTCCGTGCTGTAAAGCACCCATGTACGTGTGCGCCATGCAAAGCGGAATGCTTAATTCTGGAAGCGACGCTTGAGTGCTGCCATCCAGTGGATAGGGTGGATGTAAACTTATTCGGTATTTTTTTAGCTCTGTATTGGTCGGGTTTGATTTATAATGTGCAGTACGGCGTCGCATATCGGACCTCGCGACATTTCCGCCCGAGTCAATGAACCGCTCTTCCCCAGAGCAATATTTTTGCGTAATTTTCTGTAAATGTTCACATTAGTAGACCTGTTCACACGTGCGTAATATGTTCCTAACCTCATGTACAGCCACTTCGCTTCTGTAGCACCCGTCAATCATTTCCCCCCATGTTTAAAGCAGCTTGCTCCTTTTATCCATTAAGCTATTCGTGGGTGGCATAAACTTCCAGTTTTTATAAATGTTCACATATGCGACCTTTTCACATATCCGCCTCTGTCCCATGGCGAGTTGGATGTGCGACGTTATGCCGTAGTAACAATAATAATATCCCGAGAGGCGAGGGGGGGGAGGGGCGGCCGCCAGCCCGTACACTGCGGGTCCTGTCACATGCCATCGCAAGTCTGCGCCTTGCAGCGGCGTCAAATTGACAGCGTGCTTACGAGCACACAGCGCTCGTCTCTTGAGGGAAGAGATTTTCAAACTGGGGTTTGTACGCCCCTGGGAGATGGGACCTCTTGTGATGGGTGGAGTTGGTGCCGGGACCCTCCAGGGATGGCCCAACGGTCAGATATTTTTATCGTGGAAAAAAATATATATTTCGTTGCCTTTCTGTTGTTTGTTCAGATTTTATTTGAGAACAGAGTGCGCTTTGCTGCCAAGAGACAAATTCAGGATAACAGAGGATGTGTTTATTTTTGGAGAGTAATTTAATTTGCGATATTTCTTTTTTATATATAGGATGAAAACCAATTTTTTATGGTCACGATGTCCTGGAGCCATCGACGTGTGTGGTAGAGATCGCTCAAAAATTGGTGGAATGGGTGCTCCGGGTGTGTAACGTTAAAGACCAGGCATGTAACGATGCATCCGTTTCATTGACGATTAAAATAAATAAATTCACATGCTTGCAATACACGCGTCGCAATGTGTGTGTAAGCATCAATTTATATATAAGTGCATCATCTTGAATATAGATGTGGCCCAGTGTAGCCCACTCACAATTTATCGTGAGCTCCGCAACCTTGGTTGCACCCGCAGAACGTTTCAGCAGACCGGCTTTACGAGAAGTCCCTGATGCAAATGCCAAAAGGGGGTTCGCATCAGGGCCCCTCCTGTCAAAGCTGTCCATCAGAATGTTCTGCGAGTACATCCATGTTGATTTAAAGCTTTCGTGACTGCAGGAATCCATACAAGCGTCCGTCATCCTCACCTGATGACGGACGCTTGTGTTGCGACCGAAACGTCGTGTTTCTTTTGTTATTTTTTCTTATCTACGTGACTTTACCCAAACAACCAGAGAGTATGAGTACATCCATGGTTTGCGATATAATCACAGGAAGGGTTGAGTGGGCTGCACCAGCACATTAGACCCACACAATATGGCCATGTCATAACCCAACCGCCGAAGCAACTTATTTCATCAGTATATGTTGTAATGACCGTAGTAGCCACTCCAAACGAGCCAGTGATGTATGCCCCCATACGTGCTTGTTTTGGAAGCAGATGTTCCATGTCTTTATGGAAAAATTGAAACGACCTAGATTTCACTCAGATTTTGTTGTTGATAAAGATCAGCGTACGTGGGAATGGGCATGCTTACATATTGGGATCTCGTGCGAGCGGTTCATGATCGAGTGGTCCCTTGTGATATGCCTTACAGGCGCAGACCGTGGAGTGGCATCCTTTTGAAGCACAGACGCTCATCTCTGGCTCCTACGACAAGTGAGTGAATCAAGCGGGAAGTTTGAATCCCGAGTTTTCAACCACTTGGTGTACTAAACCCAGTTCTCAAGAGTAACGCGTTCATGGCCTCAGCCCAGTCGCCAATGACTGCATGCACAAAAACATCGCATCGCGCTTTGTTTTCAGCTATCTTGGCTACAATGTTGGATTGACATCCCTGCGACTGATGTTTCTTCATTTAGAAAAGGCGTGTGGGAACTCGTGGATTAGAGACCATACAGGAGACATCGTATTGACTCTCAAGGAAAATAAGTGGGTTGGGTAGAACAAATCGCTTTCGTTTGAAGGCATATGATGGGTGACGGACGATGTCGATGACAACTACAAGTCCACCATGAAAATTAAATGATTAAATTGGTTCATGTGCATTAGCGAGTTGGATTGTGGCATCAATGGCATCGGTGTTTGGATGCCTTTGTCCAGCATTGGATAGACAACGGCTGATAATAGTGGGTGATGATTAATGGGCATCCCTTTTAAAGTGTAAGGCGGTCATCATCCTGTCCTTGGAAGCCGTGCTGAGTGCGATTGGCGGTGACGGCTACGTTTGTGTGGCTGTGCGCAAGGTCCGTGGTGCTGTACGATTGCCGCAGCCCGTCGGACAGCCACCGCATGTGGCGCTTCAGCGGGGAGGTGGAGAGGGTCACTTGGAACCACTTCTCCCCGTTCCACTTCCTGGTGAGAACATACGCCACTTTACGCTACGACCGTGGGGGCCAGCGTGGGCCCACACTCGTCCCGCTTTTCCACTGGCACATCCAAGCCATGCCAGTGTGGGGGCCTCACAGTACGGGTGGGTCCTCCGCTGGCTGCTTGCAAAGCTGAGCCGCAACAAAACCGTGAAGTTCTGGCCTCTCAAGACATCTGAATTTGGCTCGGACCCAAGCAGGTCCAGGGACAATAATTTGAATAATCGCATGTGATGTTAGACAGCATGGCTCGGGTTCTGCAGTTGAAAAACAATCTGGGGTGTCTTCAGCCGCGCCGGGCCGCCTCGGCACTGGTCCGGCGTGACTTGGTTGTCCAGTGGAAAAGAGGTACGAGACGTGACTCGAGCCTTGACTGGAACACTTTGTTTTGCCGTTCCCGCGCTTAATGGCAGTGACGAATGGCGCTGCTATAATAATGGCAGCGGTGATGGCAATGATAGTGATGATGTGTGTGATGTAGGCCAGCACAGACGACGGCTTCGTGTACTGCCTGGACGCGCGATCGGACAAGCCCGTTTTCACCCTGCAGGCGCACGAGGAGGCAGTTACGGGTGATGAACACACGGACGTACGCGCATGCAGACAGCGCCATGGCCACGGGCGTCTTGACGCGCACGCACGTGCCGTAATTTATCATTGCTGGCTATTATTGAGCTCTCTAGATTTCCCTAGGCGGGCAGTTACATCTAATGAGGACTTCACGTGCCTATATATTTGATGTTTGCTTTTAATTGTTTATTGTCTTGAGGTGGGTTTTTTGTGTAGAGCCATGGTGGTAGAATGAGTCCTTGATTTTTTTATTATTGCTGCACCAATTAACTAATGGTTTACTTGCTCTGTGTAAGCCATTCTGAGGCATTCTCTGCTGTTATAAAAACAACAAAACTCTGGCCAACATTCGTGTTTTCCTTGGCGGTTCGCTACGAAATAAATATTCCCACTGTTTTTGTACAAGCGTCGTGAGATGCGGCCGCGCTTACACGCTAAATAAATACAAGTTGTAGTTTCATTGTATTTTTGTTACTTTTCTCAAAAGCCATTCTTTTCTCGTTGTGGTCTCACATTGCTATTTATTTATTTTTACCAAAACGGGCACGGCGGAAGTAACGATACGAATTACAACGTTTGCCTTGGAACGCAGGGCTGGTGCTGAGCTCGCAGGTGAAGGGCTGCTTGGTGACCTCCTCTGCCGACAAGCACGTCAAGGTGTGGGACATCCTGGCCAACAAGCCCAGCCTGGTGCACTCCCGTGACATGAAAATGGTAACGGCCTGGCATTGACGCGTGCAACGAGCGTGCACGATCTCGCGGGGTTTTTTGGTTTTCCAGATATGTGCCTCTTTTTCAGCAGCGACCTGGCCACAAATGATAGCTCAATGAAGTGGCTCATCACGTGGAAATGTCTAGCAGCCAAATACTCTTAAGCGCATGTTTCTAAATGTGGAGGCTAAACCGGAGGACCCGGAGAAAAAAATACACGCGACTATGAGGAGAGCATGCGTACTCCAAATATACAGCAGGTGTCAGGGTCGGGATCGAACCCACAACCTCCAGGCGAGGTAGTCAATATCCACACTTGTCAACCCATACGGTTTACCTGTGTACCTGCCAATGGCTCACAGCAATAAACGTACAATTGTAGCGATAATTAGCACGCAGGCTTTCGCCACCGATATTATTCGTAATAACGTGTTTTTAGGTTAGATCGCATAAATAAATATCAATGTGTCCTAAACCCACCTCCACCCGACATAGGCAATCAGTAAGATTTGTCACATGAGCAAAACGTGCCAATTAGTTACTACTTGAGCACACCGGATTGTTGGAGAGTAAACCTACAACATTTACAATTTGAGTACTGTGACTTTTGCTGGTGATTACAACCAGCTTCATTGTGGAAGTCGCATACCTGTCAACCCATACGGCGTACAGCCGTTTAAAATAGGGCATACATTTGTTTTTGTCTATTTGTTTGTATTTCTTCCTTGTGATGGGACTTTGTAGGATGAACGTTGAGATTTATAAGGGCACGAGGTGACCAATAAGGTCTGAATTGGTCTGTAATGAGGTAGGCACTGATAAGGGGTTGACAGATATGACTGCCACGGTGCCCTTTTTTAACGAAGCGTCTGCACGTGTCCACCAGGGCATCATCTACTGTGCCAGCTGCAGCCCCGACAGCCCCTTCACATTCGCGTTCGGAGGGCAGAAGGACGGCCTGCGTGTGTGGGACATCACGAACGTGAAATCAGGTGATTATCAGAGGATCATAACGCCATGGATTTCTCTTTTTCTTATTTGCTCGAGTGTATGCGTGTCGAACTGGGCTTTCCGGTTATTTAATTTAATGGATTACTCTAGCGAGGTTCGGTTAGATTGCTTTACTCGTACGATGAAACGAAAGTGGTTGGGGAGAAAACTACCCACCTCTGTTTTGGATGGGAGGTTATGGACGCGGCTTGATGACATTGTCAGCTGTGTCAGCTGGGTGTGGATTGTTGGGAGGGCAGAATGTGGGAGTAGCCTCTATTTTTAATAGACCTGATTAATTGACCACAGAAATGTGATTTACGATAATTGGTCGATTGCCTTGATCGGCTAATAGCCCCATCTCTCTCTGTGTGCGTAAGTGCTTCATGGAGAGGTGGCCAAGGAACTCAAGAGTGCCAAGCTAGCATCGCTAAGTGTCCGGGCAGCTAACCCTTTGCTTCAAACGGGTTCTCAAGTGCACCAAGTCAATGGTTTTTTGGCTGGTCAACAATAACTGCACAATAAAGCCATCATATTAAATATGATTCTTGGGCTTAAATTTTTATTAATTTAATCGCGGAGAATGAACAAAAATGCATCGGTTTGAGTGTCCTACGTCAGTCTAGTAGCAGAGGGTATGAGAAAGTGTAAACATATTTATTGCATTTGACAATCGGAATGAATTGTGGCGGAGATTTTTTTTAACGTTTTAACCTTAACAAAAATTACTTTCATTGCATTTACATGACACCAGTAAGTAGAACCCTTTGAAGACAGCAGTAGCCCCTAACATAAATAGCCCTACTCTTTGATGAATAGGGCCACTAGACTACACAGGGATGGGACACAACTTCAAAACAAGCCTGTTTGCTTTGACATTTCAAACATCTCACAACCATTGTTGAGACTGCCTCTCATATGTACATCCGCATGATAAAGTCAATGTTTGAATGTTCACGCCTCTGTAAGCATTCAAACCTGCACAATGTATTTATAATTTTGCTGATCCCAATGTATATTATTATGTTTAAAACAACAATCATCATGCTCTTTAATTATCCAGGAAAAACCTCAGTCTGAAGACTGTTTTATTTTTTCAACAGGGAAATTCGACCAGTTTTCATAACTGAATGTTCGGCTTGTGGTAGAAAACAGGAGTATTTATTGCATTTATTTATTGGTAAACCCAGTGTATACAAGTGAACTAGCGCGAAGCTCCACGCAGATATATTCAATCATCCAATGCTGCACTGCCACCTATAGCCACCTCGCAGCCCAAGCCTACTACTCCTGGCTATTCCCAAACGGCTTCGCATCCACGCTCGAGAAAGCAGGCTCAACTCAGCTTCGGTTCCTAGATCGGACGAGGTCGGCTGCATTCACAGTGACTTTGGCCGTAAGCTTGTGTTTATTTATGCTCTTGTGAGCTCTGATTGATTTATTAACTCGACGTTTCTATTTCCCGGCTTCAGTGCAAATGGCGTTCGGTTCCCGGGAGAGGCTGTTGGTGTCCCAGCCAGATGTGGATGCCTCTCCTTCAACATCCTCGGACTCTGCACCCATGGAGAGCTGAGGCTGGGACCCAAGGGACGAGCGGATTCTTATTCTGAGCGCGACAAGATTTATTGTTTGTGTTATTTTGTTTTGCCTTGCACCACCCCACGCTATGAATTTAAATCTCTTGAGTGGTGCTTGTGGACAAGTGCTCAACGAGGCCCCCTCTGTGCACGGGTGTAGGAAAGAGCTGCAGTTTATCTTTTAAGTTTCAAACCATTGAACATTGATAGAGCCAAAGTACTTTGAGGACCAACTGGGAGCTTTATCCAGGTCCCCTGCAGGGTTTAGGTTCAGACTTTTCATTTTACAGCCTCATATAAAAGTACAAAAAATATATATTCGTCTTTCCAGAGCCCTGCTGAATGTTGACTTTTAATTTGAAACATGTTTGAGATAGTTTACTGCTAAAACGAGCGTGGGGAGCACCATCTCTCTACATTTCCATAAGACTGGTTGAAGTGTTTAAATTTGCACCTTTGTAATGCCCATTTTCCCGATCAATAGCCTTGCAGTCCCTACCCTTGAAAAAAAAAGGGCTTATTAAATGTATTTAAATGTAATGTCCATGTTTTTCACATATGGAGCTATTCACAAGGAGATGCTCCTCATACAATAATTGAGGGGTGTCATGGAACGTGTATTAACCCACTCGAAAGCTGTTTTTTTTTCTTTATTAAGAGGAGGTGCATTGAATGGCTCAAACGGCTATATGTGGGGATATTACAATAAAATAAACTATCAAAAAGGATTGTCGTGTATGTCCATGAAACTCGTTTGAGTTGTGTGAGTTACCAAAGCTTACCAGAACATCTCTAGTAGTAAATGACACTGCATTGCCCTGAGACAGTGACACAAATGCAGACTGCAATGCTCCCATTTATCCAGGAAAGCCACAGCGAGTCTCAAGCCTCTTGGAAGGGTCGTGAAACGGAGTGTTTGGTCAAGAGTGTTTTGGCTGAAGGTCACTAAAGCGTCTTTAGGATTCTTAGCATCCACCCATTAATGATGCTCATAGAACCAGAATAATATACCTTTACGACAGTTAAAGCCTGAGCCTCTAAATTTAGAGTGCCATAGCCACATAAGATCACCAAATATATCTACAACAATCCAAATTGTCTATATCGTGTCTATTTTCTGGTACCAACAATGCATAGGACAGGGTGTTTCTAAAAGATGGACCCAATTTCAAAGCAGTATATTTCACGATGGCAACATTTTACAATTACAAAAAAGTAACAAACGGTTTAATGAGTTAAGTTTTACTAGCCATTTTATAAATTCTCTATGTGCCCTCCACCTGCTGTACGGGCAACATCGAGACGATAGTTGAATTCGTCCCAAACGCCTCTCAAAGTGTCTTACACTGAAGTCACCGCTGCCGTGATTCTGTTTTTGAGGTCATCCAGATTAGTCGCTGATGGTGGCACAAAAACAACACGGTCTTTGACGTATCCCCACAAGAAAAAGTCGCAGGCTGTGATGGACTGGGGATCTTGGGGGGCCAAGAGTGTAGCGCCAAGTCTTGGGGTCCCGTGCTACCTATCCAACGTTGAGGCAGCGCGTCTTGCGAATGACTGAGGCTAGGGGCTGTTTGTGCGCTGGGAGAGGCATCGAGCGGTAACCATTTGAAACTCTATGCCCCGCCCTTTCAAGTGGTACGAGTTTCATTCATGGGCGTTTCGTGGTTGCAGAGATATAGCGATTTCAAATCTGGTCCATCTTTTTTAAGCACCCTGTAAGTTGCACCATCCACAAACTACTTAAACCTGCACTGACCAGCGTGGTAATTCATGATCGACCCCAATAAGCCTACACGGCCTGGGGAGACCACCCAGCAGCTGTATATGTACATATATACGTAATAACTTAATTTGGCAGTCAGCTCTTGACGTCAATGAACCAGGATCCCGTAATATTTGTGAGATCTGTTCAACCTTTTACCAAGGTCAAAACGCAAACTCGCCGTAACTGCATTCCACAGTCGTGCATGCTTATACCTCCTGAAGAGGGCAGCAGTGACTCGCAGGGTGGAATAAGCCAAATGTGACGGTCCCTCCTCCGTGCAGTGTAACTTTCACCAATTACTGTATTGGGTGAACTAGATCAGTGCTTCGCAACCTGCGTGCTTGCGGCATTTTTGAATTGATCAACAGACACGAAGACAATGAAGAATCGGAATCTGTATTTAGACAGGAGGAATCCGATGAGATGATAAGCTCTTTTTCACATGTCCACCCAGTACGGGCGGGTCGCCAAGTTACAAGAACAATATAAAAAAACGATAGGAGTGAATAATAAAATAACAGACACGTGCATCAACGTAAAACATATAGACGAAGACATTGAAATGAACCGGTTCAACAAAAGACGCGCGCACTGACAGAACAAAGAACTCTCCCCTCTGTCCGGGTAATAAAACCCGAGCCTCACGCGGTCTTGAGCCCCGACGAGACCTGGAGAACATGCTGTGATCAAGGGGAGAGCGACACACGATTGTGGAAATTCAGTGTTTCCATGACGGTGCCAAGTCCGTCCCCTAGTGGCGTATCGCTTGAGAAAGAGGCGCGCGCTTATGCACAGATCATCGTTATCAGCCATGGCCAATCCACTGCTTGATGAGTGACGCACTGAAAGCGTGCCATGAAATGAAACAGGTTGACATGAATTTCGATTTAAAGCTTTCGTGACTGCAGGGATTCATATTCTTGGTTCTTTCGGTAAAGTCACGTAGAAGGGAAATAATAAAAATAAAACCGCCACTTTTTTCAAATTTTCTTGCTGTGGTTTTCACACCTGATGATGATTACTTGTGTTGCAATGTATTATTTTCCTTCTACGTGACTGTACCGAAGGAACCAAGAATATAGGTTGACATGAACTTAATTACAGTACTGTATGTGAGATCCCAAGTGACAGGGTTGTGCAGGACAGAAGCCTTTCAAGGCTTTACTGCACCCATGCAATAGTGTCATTCAAGATTATAGCTCAGAAGAATTATCACCCGTCCACAGAACGGACAGGTCCCGACTTGTGTATGTCATTCATCATCAGCCATTCCCTATCCACTGCTGGATTGAAGGCCTCTCCCAATGTCATTACCATCCCTCGACGGCTTTGCTGTGCAGAAATCCATCTCGCTCCTGGCCACGAGCCTCGTGTGTTTTTTCCCCTTTTTCTTGGCGTTTGATGAAAAACAAGGCAACAGGGATACAATTCATAATTACGGTTTTTTTAGGGTGAGATCGCGTAAATGTGTCGCAAACCCACAACGACGTTTCAGTGGTTTATTACAACCAGATTCATCAGGCGACTTCATACCTGTCAACCCCTTATCCGTTGCCTACCTCATTACAGACCAATTCAGACCTTATTGGTCACCTCGTGCCCTTATAAATCTCAACGTTCATCCCACAAAGTCCCATCACAAGGGAGAAATACAAACAAAATAGACCAACAAATGTGTGCCCGTATTTGAAACGGCTGTACGCCGTATGGACCTGGACACTCAATGTCTCTGTACAAGAATACGGGTAAACCGTATGGGTTGACAGGTATGCGACTTCCACAATGAATCTGGTTGCAAACACCAGCAAAACTTCACAGTAATCAAATTGTAAATGCTGTGTGGGTTTACACTCCCAACACTCCAAACAAACCGGTGCGCTATTTGGTTCGCGTGACAAACCGTACTGATTGCCTGTGTCGGGTGGAGGTGGGTTTACGACACATTGATTTTTATATTTACGAGACCTAACCCAAAAACACGTTATTACGAAAAATATCGGTGGCGAAAGCCTGCGTGTTAATCATGGCCACATTGTGTACGTTTAATGTTGTGAGCCATTCCATGGCACCCGGAGTGGTAAGCTAAGTGGAGTAACAACAACAACCGCCATTCGCCACTAAGTGGCGGTGACATCACCACGGCGCTTGTGCCAGGCTAGGTGCACATTATTCTTTGGTTCTTTTCGGTTAAGTCACGTCTAAAAATAAAATAATAAATTAAAATAAAATAACATATTACGACGTTTCGATTGCAACACAAGCAATCATCATCAGGCATAAAAGAAATAGCAACAAAAATCTAACTAGAAAAAAACTATAGACAGACATACAAGCAGACAGACATCACAACGGCACACAGAGAGAGGAGCAAGCTGACAACGCGGCACGGGCACGCAAGCCTGAAAATTAGGAGGCAGGCACACGAAAATTAAATAACCTAGCAAAATATCGAAATGTGATGTAATACAACACAGAGAGTCGGTTAACACACAATTAACGCATAGCCTGGTTGATTACGTGTTTCAAAATTTGCTAAGTTAGAATTTTAAGTGTGAGCAACACAAATCTAACTAGTAAACTATAGACAGACATACAAGCAGACAGACATCACAACGGCACACAGAGAGAGGACACACATCGGCATAAAGAGAGGGGTCGTTTCTGTGACGGTCCCTTAAATATAGATAGGAGGTGGTGGGGACGGAGAGAGGTAGAGGGCGGAGAGAATCAAGCAGTCACGAAAGCTCCTAAATTAAGATTGAACCACTTCTACGGGGAAGTTTTAAACTTATCCTTTTTCTTTCTGGCTATTTGTTCTCTCTGCCTGTGTGCTCTCCTTGGAATTTTCACACTTAAAATTCTAACTTAGCAAATTTTGAAACACGTAATCAACCAGGATATGCGTTAATTGTATGTTAACCGACTCTCTGTGTTGTATTACATCACATTTCGATATTTTACTAGGTTATTTAATTTTCGTTGTGCCTGTCTCCTAATTTTCAGGCTTGCGCTCCCGTGCCGCGTTGTCAGTTTACTTACAATAGGGTACGTTGGCGTGCAGTCTTTGATATGCTTGATTCTCTCCGCCCTCTCCCTCTCCCTCTCCCCGTCCCCACCCCCTCCTCTCTATATTTAAGGGACCGTCACAGAAACGACCCCTCTCTTTGTGCCGATGTGTGTCCTCTCTCTGTGTGCCGTTGTGATGTCTGTCTGCTTGTATGTCTGTCTATAGTTTACTAGTTAGATTTTTGTTGCTCACACTTAAAATTCTAACTTAGCAAATTTTGAAACACGTAATCAACCAGGCTATGCGTTAATTGTGTGTTAACCGACTCTCTGTGTTGTATTACATCACATTTCGATATTTTGCTAGGTTATTTAATTTTCGTGTGCCTGCCTCCTAGTTTTCAGGCTTGCGTGCCCGTGCCGCGTTGTCAGCTTGCTCCTCTCTCTGTGTGCCGTTGTGATGTCTGTCTGCTTGTATGTCTGTCTATAGTTTTTTCTAGTTAGATTTTTGTTGCTATTTCTTTCATACCTGATGATGATGATTGCTTGTGTTGCAATCGAAACGTCGTAATATGTTATTTTATTTTATTATTTTATTTTTAGACGTGACTTAACCGAAAAGAACCAAAGAATAATTCCTGCAGTCACGAAAGCTCCTAAATTAAGATTAGGTGCACATTGAGGCCACGTGGAGTGTCGAACGCCCGTGACGCGTGCGCCGCCGTTCAACTCCACACGTGGGTGGCGGCGTGAACGAGGGCGGTGTGGGGGCGGGGCGATGTGGGGGCGGGGCGATGTGGGGGGCGGTGTGTGGGCGGGGCGATGGGGGCGATGTGAGGGGGCGGGGCGATGTGGGGGGGGGTGATGTGGGCGGGGCGATGTGGGGGGGGGCGATGTGTGGGGGCGGGGCGATGTGGGGGGGCGATGTGGGGGCGGTGTGGGGGAGGTGGGGGGGGGACCTCGTGACGCGCGGCGCTTATCCACACTACGTTTTGCAAAGGCGCGTGAGTGCATCTCTCTTTTCACGCATCCTCTCCCTGCACAGAGCGAAGATCGTGGTGGTGGTTTGGTGGTGTTGTTGTTGTTGGTGGTGGTGTTGGTGGTGGTGTTGGTGGTGGTGGTGTTGGTTTGGTGGTGTTGGTTTGGTGGTGGTGGTGGTGTTGGTTTGGTGGTGTTGGTGGTGGTGTTGGTTTGGTGGTGTTGGTTTGGTGGTGGTGGTGTTGTTGGTGGTGGTTTGGTGGTGTTGTTGGTGGTGGTGTTGGTGGTGTTGTTGGTGGTGGTGTTGGTTTGGTGGTGTTGGTTTGGTGTTGGTGGTGAAGCCGGAATTTGCCGGGACTCTACGGGTTTCTCGACATGGACGCGGACGGACTCCCCATCGTCGGCACTGGGACGGATTTGACGAAGGTGAGGAGGAGTTTTGTGTTTCTCTTCTGCCTCGCCACCATTCAGAACTGCGCCGGCGGCATCGGGTCCCGTTGTTGTCAACGGCGAGGACTCCCCTCTTCGGCCCCCTACGGCCCCCCTTCGGCCCCCCTTCAGCGGCGTTGTCTATCGAAGGGGGCCCCCCACCACCCCACAGCAAACCTCCCCATCAGGGAAGGACTTTTCACGTTTTGTTTAAGGGGGGAGGGACGCAAAAACCTTCATCTCGAGCGCTCACACAGCAAGCGTCGCGGCTCTTGTGGGATAAAACAATTGTATTTATTAGCGAGGAGTTTAATTTGCCACGAATTCGTACAACAACAACAAATGAGGACCCTTGGTTATTTTGGTTGTCGAGATGTGGCCGAGCTTGCGTCGTCAGCCGTGATCTAGCCACTTCTGGATGGATGAACACCCGTGTCGGTCATGTGGGTTGGTTTGACCATACTTCACCACGCTGGTGTGACCATACTTTACGCTGGTGTGACCATACTTCACCACGCTGGTGTGACCATACTTCACCACGCTGGTGTCACCATACTTCACCACGCTGGTGTGACTATACTTCACCACGCTGGTGTGACCATACTTCACCACGCTGGTGTGACCATACTTCACCACGCTGTTGTCACCATACTTCACCACGCTGGTTGTTTGCGGGATGCTGAAGGCCTGGGGTGGGGGGGTATCCACGGTGGTCCAGATGTCTTGTGACCCCCCCCCACAACACACCATTTGCATGATCTAAAACTTGATGTGTTTTTTAAAGTAACGTTTAATTTAGAACAGAAATGAATATGTAAAGGGGGGTAACATGTTAGGGGTCAATTGATTGTGGATCACAAGACATCTAGACCCTTCTACGTGACTTTACCGAAAGAACCAAGAAGAAGAGAAAAAAACAACTCGCCACTTATGTATTTATGGCGACTATTCTACACTTGTGGACATTTTTTATGATAAACAAATAATACATCTAGCATTAAGAGACGAGGTTATATATGTTAATATATCAATATTGTACACTTTCCACACCAATGGTTACACAGTATAGACGCGCAGTGGGTTATCAAGCCTGCATCCTCTGTGTAGGTACTGTACCACGTTACGATTCGCCATCCCATCTAAAGTACTTACTAGTAGATTTTGATTTAAAGCTTACTAGTAGATACTATACAACGTTACGATCCACCTTCCCCTCTCTTTGCTTCGATTTAAGTACTTTCGATGTTACTGTACGTTCTGGTTTTCAGGAACGCATCCTCGTCGTAATACGGGGTATGCTTGTACATGTAAACATAGAAAAAAAGTGGACACCCCATGTCTTAGTAACCCAAAATACCCGCAATTAAAGTATAAACACCTGCCGTTACGTAACTCCAGTCATCCGAATCTCGCAAAATTAAATTGTCTCCGGTTGATTGTCACGTGATGATGTAATGGATGCAGTAGGGGGCAGCACTTTCCCACCAGCCCTGCCACTCGAGGGAGTCACGTGAGAGGTGGGGCCAGAGCTGTCGACAATCATTGCCACCTAATTCTAGATTTGAAGTTTTCGTGACTGCAAGGATACTCTTTGGTTCTTTCGGTAAAGTCACGTAGGTGAAAATAATAAAATAAAAAAGTGAAAACAACTAAATATTTTTTTATTATTTTCACCTATGTGACTTTACCGAAAGAACAAAAGAGTATAATCATTTACACCATTGGAATGTCATTTGCCAATAAAAAATATGATAATTGTTTTTTTACCCTTTTATCTGGCAACAAAACTGACACTTTTTTTACAAGGAATCATGTTTGCATAGACCACAATACCTGCAGTCATAATGCAAACAAAAAACATAACTGATAATGTATGCACTGTCCTTGAAGTTGATTGGTCCACACCCGAGACAGCTTTCCCTAGAGCCTAGTCTCACATGGTGTTGGACCAGATGATGCCAAAAGGCGCACTCGGGTGTGGACCAATCAACTTCAAGGACATTGCATATATTATCAGAGTTATGTTTTTTGTTTGCATTATGACTGCAGGTATTGTGGTCTATGCAAACATGACTCCTTGTAAAACAGGTGTCAGTTTTGTTGCCAGATAAAAGGGTAAAAAAACAATTATCAGTATAATCATTGCCAACGTGTGTCCCTTAACGTTTGCGTCGGCGACGACTCCTCAGGTTGGGGCCATCAACCAGAAGCGGACGCTGGCGTTCCTCAACCACTTCATCGTGCACACCACGCACTTCCTGAACAGGTTTTCGTGCGTCTGCGAGGAGGTACGGCAGTGTCAACGGCACCCCCGCATTCGCCTCCTATAACGCTGCGCGTTGTTTTCCCCACACGCGAATTTGATATAGCGCGTTTAATATATTAGGGAATGCTTTTTTGTTTTATAACGCGGATGTGAATCGGATATAACGCGATTGAGAGACCAGAAATTAACAGGTTGTAACGGCTGCCACGGCGTAGCATCGCACAAGGCGGGATGCTGCTGGATGCTACATTCGGACCTCGGCCCTTGTTCAGCCTGCATACGCATCTCACGTGTTTTATCGCGGACTGTGTTTTACCCTACATTTATTATAACGAAATTTTCCCATAACGCGGTGTTTGTCAGGAACGCAACTTACATGTTATAGGAACAGACTGTACTAGTTCAGCATCTGTCCGCATTGCTCTCGGCATCTGTTACTGGCTGGCTGCATCCCCCAAATCGCATGCAAATGATTGGCCCACGTTGGCCCAATGTGTTACCGACTTATACACTTTGTTTTTGTCCTCTCTTTGGACCTAGTTTATTATGCACACAATGATTCACTCAACGAGTGATTAATTAAATTGTCACAATCTGGGATAATGATTTTATTCGAGAATCAATGTTTTTGTTTCATTGGTCTGATTTGTATTTCTCATTTTTGTCTAGTTTTGTTTGCGCTGACAGCCTATATGCAATAGTATGCATGCGATTAGTTGATTGAATGGTGAGCATAAGATTCGATTTTAATTGATGAATCCGTGTGTCGTTAAATGCCTACATTTTAGATGTGAAGTTTCGCTCTCTTTACCGATAAAAAATTAACCCGTAAAAACAAAGTTTTTCACTATAAATCCTTTATATGCGTGGCGGCTAGAGTCCTCTCGTCCTCTGGCTTGAGATGGCTGCCACCTATGGGTCAGATGATTGCCTGCCACCATTAAGCAATTGGTAATTAAATATAAAAAAAAAAATCCTAAAATGTTGAAAATTTTGGAGAAAAAATTTCACGAAAATAAATTGTCACGCACAACGAGTCTGTGTGCAAAATGTCAGCTCGATTGGATCACGGCGAGTGGGTTAAAAAACGACCGAAAGATTTGCACGGTCGTAAGCGCGCAAGCAAGCAAGCAAGTGAACTTAATATAAAAGGATTTTAAAATATGCATGGTGTCTTTTTTTTTACAGAAACTGACTAACCTGGCGCTCCGTATACAGCAAATAGAAACGACTTTGAACATCCTGGAAGCTAAAGTGAGTCTTGTGATGCATCTGACCTTGTCCACTGGTTCATTGTTATTGCGCAAGAAGTAACGTATATTTAATTTACTTTAAGCTCATGGCAACAGTGTTAGGCCGTATGCCATTGCTCAGGAGTGTTAATTTTCACATGTTCCTCTTGTGTGGAAATGTGCATGACTTTTTGGCCACAAGATTTAAAATAATTTAATCTGCTTGCAGGGCGTGGCTGGGCAGTAATATGTTTAATTGCGCTAAATTAATGTGATGTCATCAATTGTTCATTATTGTAAACCGCCCGTAACGTCCACCATAGCTCAAAAACATGTTTCCTGGATGTATTGTGTAAGCTTTTAGAAAGTACTGTAGTGTAGAAACATTTGTAAGGCCTATTTGTAGTGTAAAATTATGTTAATGGTGGAGTGGTGGCATAGTGACTGGCACACTGTGCTGTAGACCCAGTGACTTGGGTTCAGTTCAAGCTCATGACTTAAATCAGTGGAGACTGATATCTGAATTGGTCCTGGGCAACCCAGCCTGCACTGGTCAAATATCCTCCACCCGCATAATGTGTGAAGGCCCTCATTGAGCAGTGGGTTGATAAAAGGCTGTCAGTTATATATATATTATTTCTATGTCTTTACACATTTCACACTGCGACCTGTATTTCCATACCAGTACTCAGTGTGAGTTTGTGCGATTGTTCAGCTCGCTTCCATCCCTGGGCTGGAGGACGTGAAGGTGGAGACATCAAACGTCGCAAACCCTGTACCTCAAGAAGCACCGCAGCCCAGCGCCGTGAATCAGCTGCCGATTCCAGCCCAGCCAGTCCAAGCAGCATCCTTAGTTTCTGAGGTGATTATTATGAAATGCTTCCTTACCTAGGTAAGCCTCGCTGAGTCTCAAGATTCCTTTTCAGGAGGGTCTTGTCAAGTTTTCGCAGTACAGGGCGATGTTGTTACGTGTAAATCCAGTTGAGTAATACGCAAGTATTTTTTTTGAAACGCGATGTTGGCATTTGTTTCTTTTTTAGGGAAGTACTTGAATTCCTTCCTGGTGACTGGGCATGACTTGTCGCAATTTTAAAAAGGCATTGGAAAAGCTTGCAGCCCTTGCAAACCCTAACATTGATTCACCAGCGATGTTCTGTGCCGTAATGTCTTTTTATGAAGGTGCGATGCTTTCGTTTTTAATGGAGTTCCACATTTTTGTTGTTTGATCAGTTGTATTGCTCATGTAAGTGGTCATGATCAATCTCTGAAACCATGAATAATTTGTATGAATGGTTTTAGTTCCTATTTGGAAATGTTAAGGTATTATACGTTAAATTGGTATATCAATAATTTATGGACATTAATTTAAATCCATAATAAGGGTTTTTTGGGTGAGATCGCGTAAATATATAAATGTGTCGTTAAACCCACCATCACCCAACACAGCTAATTAGTAAGGTTTGTCACGTAAACAGAACATGCCAATTCGTTACTAGTACAGCAACACCGGTGTGTTGGAGAGCCAAGCCAAGACATTTACAATCTGAGTACGACGTTTCGCCAGTAATTACAACTAGCTTCATAAGGCGACAGCCAGATTTGTGGAGAAGTCCTCCTAGCGTAAATATATATTTACGTGATCTAACCCAAAAAAACCTGTATTATGGATATTGGTCGCGAAAGCCTACGTGTTAATTTAAATGCGAGCCCATTCGTTTCAAATGATAGCCATGTTTTCACTTGAACTGCTGCCCTATCATAGATTTGCTCAATGGCAAAGTACTGCGCTCCAGCCTAGACCAGGAGCTCGTACATGAAGCTGCTAGGTGCACAATTAAATAATTGAATGCAAATCAGAACCAAAACACTGAAACCATCACCAACCCCCTGGCTCCCTGTTCTGCCGAACATTCCACCACCAAATATCTGCAGAGAAATGCAAACTGTAAGGGAGTTTACTCATCAACCAAGACCTCCACAATGTACCTCGCCAACGCCTCAAATTCCGATCCCTCCTTTGGGATCTCGCTTCTGTCACCATCCTAGAATCTTACTCGGATCCAGAAGAACGCTAACGAACCCAGTGGAACAATGCGGACGTCCAGAATTAATGACTCCTTTTAAACTTAAACATTGCACCTCCTAGCTTTGACGTTCCTCCTCAAAGGCACCGGTTTAACCATCAACCGCATCAGAAAATCAACAGGCTGATGCGCACATCTCCTTCACAAATGGCTAACCAAAGACATGAGCCACAAAGTGACGGTGGCCATGCAACCCAAACTATGGACCATATAGTAAACCACTGTAGTCTGCGCTCCTTTTAAGGAGAAATAGCAAAACTACACAAACTCTCTCCTGAAGCCCTCTTGTGGAGAGCAAACATTGGCATTTAGCGCCTAATAATATTTACATATTCAAGAACAGAATTTGAAAGGGCCTATTTGAACTACCATAGACGACGAGTGACAAGGCGGTGCTGTGCTTGGCTTGCTGCACTGTGAACTCAACAAACTTAAGTTCTATTCGCAGGCATGGTTAATATAAGTGGCCTGTGATTGATATCGGAACCACTCCTGGTTCCCCCATCACCAGCTCGCACTCGCCAATGTATTGAAGTGTAGTCAAACAAACCCAGTGACCGAGAGTGTGGAGAGGCTTTCATCCAACAGTCGGGTTGACAAAGGGTTGTAAATTATTTTATCGTATCTACGTGGAGTTAAATACATTTTTACATTTGGCAGATACTGTGTAGAGGTGTACTTGTCCCACAAATAGTGAGAACGGGCAAGCCCGGTGAATTTCGTGAGTGGCTGTTTCACATGTGGCGTGTGTGGCTATCTTTGTTTTCAGCAACCACGGACTGAAGTGGTGAAGCCGCCTGCTGCTCCGCCAGAGGCTCCTCCATCCAACGTTCTCACTGTGGCCAAGGACCCGCGCTATGCCCGCTACCTTAAGATGGTTCAAGTGGTGAGTGCCAAAGAAATACATCAACATAATCACAATGTATGTATGTTGAACTTTTTTCGCATAGTACGTAGCCAACGACTGCTAGATGCAGGTTTCTTCAAGCTGTTGCCATCCCCAATGCTCTGGCGATGTAATCATTAATTTAGTACCTGCGCACGAGCTGCTTCCCCGACTCCATCTCCGCAGTATACGTGCTTTTGGGTGCCTTTTCTCTCTTGGCTGCCACTTCATCGTTAGTCGTAACCACTGTCCGTCGTCCCGTCTAGCGACGTATCCTGCCCAAGCCAACGTACTTTACGTCACACTCAATATGATGTCTCTGAACTGTGTTGAGGTTGCTCTTTCTGTCTCAACATTATTCCATGCATGCACCACTCCATGCTTCTCCACTAATGTAATCCAAGTGAGAGGAAAGTCGCCGGGGTCAAGCTGTTGGGTTAATGATGCTGTCTACAAGAGATTTCCCAAAGTAATGCTCCCCATTTTTTTTTCATTAAAATTTTATTGCTTCCATTTAAACCTTTGCGCATAATTTTTTCATTATTATGACACCTCTATATGAGATTCCCTAAACTCCACCAACAGGGCAAAGTAAATTGCATGAACCTATTGAGTGCTTAGTTTGAACCGTTCCTTTTTGTGCATGGGGTAAAAACGAACTTCAAGCAAAGGACACGGCGTTCTTTCAAAACAAGTGCGATATCAAGGGACCTCCATTTGGACATGGCTGGCATTCCCCGATGCTACACATATGTTCCAGTGTATGAAGCATGGAGCAGTGATTTAATTCATCACAGCTGAGAGAATATCGGGCGATAAATAAAAAACTGAGTTGAATTCATTGGCACCTTGAGGTTTTCTCGTGGGGCTTATTGTGTTGGCGTGAGCACATTGATGAGTGGCCTACTTGGGCTAGCTTTTGAACGAGCGCTGGTCACCATGGTGGGGAGGACTGGGGCTTATTATAATTGCAGCAACATTGTTAGCTGCAGTGTCAATTATAATAATATTGTGATTGCAATTGATTACGAATGATGCAGTTGCAATTGTAATTGGGCCCCAGGTCTGCTCATAACAAATGGTTACGTGATGCTGATGAATCGTAGTGTCACCATGGAATACTGACTTCCTGATTTGCATGTTACCCCAAGTGCTTGAGATGGAATGGAGACTATAAACAAAAATTGCCAAATGTTTATGACATTGCCATGAATTAACATCTAAAGTTTTGTTATCGGTTGTTTTTAAAAGCAATTGCGGAAGAAATTTAGGTGACGGTACTTTGGGACACTCCTCGTACAAACTGTTAATTTACAAGTTATCCTTCAAACACATCATTATAAGAATCTTCAGGATATGTGTGCATTCTCTTTGTTCGTTTAGGGTGTTCCTGTCTTGGCGATCAGGAACAAGATGATCGCTGATGATCTGGACCCAGAGCTCTTAAAGTAAGTTCAGAAATATTTTTAGAATTGTCATACTTGGCATCTCTACTGTGTTTTGTTTGGGTGATGCAGCAAAGCGAACTCACTGCACGTGTGTGTCTGTCTGTCTGTCACCAGCACCCCCGATGCTCCTGTGCCCGACTCTGGGGTTTCCCAAAAGGCGGAGTCAGACTCTGGCGAAGGAAGCAGCGATTCTGAGAGCGGGGGCTCCTTCAGTGACTGAAGTCCACGTTACGTTCATATGCAGCTGTATTCTAGGGGGATTCAAATGCTGTACGCTTTTGACTGGATGCCTTCGTTGACACCACTCGGCACACACATAAATGCACCCACAACAAAATGTGCTTAACCTGAATATAAATTAACTATGCCTTATATTATGCAGAACATTAACCGTGGCACACACAGCCTACAGTTGCCTTGATGGTGTACCCGTTTCTTTAATAATGCGCCGTCTTTGGTCGAAGTTTGTTTTCCCCATGTGCAGAAGGGAGTAGTTCAGTCATTCACGCTGGGCATACATTACGTTGGGCATACATGAAAAATGCAAATGTACAACCCTTTTTGTCAGTCCACTACTGGATGAGGACCTCCCCACACCGTGTAAGGTCAGCGCAGGTTGGTGAAGAAGGGGAGCATAGACGTGGGAGCAAAGAAGTACAGGACAATAATGGATTCTTCTGCACTGTCCCCCGCTGACAGCGTAGCGCCTCGGTCACGTACAACTCGCTTGGTGCTTAACGATCGGCAAACACAGTCCAAGCTTTAAACCCTGCTTGGCTTCCAAAGTTTTGCCGAGTGATAGGGCACATTCTAGGTAAATGGGTCACAGGCTGGCTCATAGCGTGAGATTAAAATCTTTCCAAAAAAAATCTTAAATCCGATCAGCCATATGCTACTAATTTTGGTGAGTGCGGTTATGCCTGTTTTGTTTAAGCCAACACGCCTGTTGTGAAATGCTTTTGGGGTCTTGTCCAATTGATTTTAAGGTTTATCTGGAAAGAATGTGTGAAACGGCGCAGGTGGTGGGTGTGTAATGTGGAGTGTTCCATGTGCTTACAATGGGAAGAAACGTGATCCTACCAATGCAAAGTAGTAACCAGGAGTGTGACTCGTGTGTGATGTCTGTCCATTATAAATACTTGTAAAAAAAATGCACTTTCACTGACCGCACATGAAAATCATATGTACAGTCAAACATTTTACAGCACCAGGATCTAATGTATAATTTGTTATCATTGTTTATATCAGCAAATGTGTATAATGTTCACTTTCAATAATTTGATACATCGAATAAAGATGTTTTACTGGGACTCTTATTCTGGAGAAAATATCAGAACGTTGTACCATCGACGCATTTCCTTATGTCTGTGTGGGTCCAGTCCCCCGGCAAGTATGCGTCTTGCTCCGAGTTGAGAATAGCACCTGCGTGGGAGTTCACTTTCCATGAGCTCAGCAGTGAACGTCTCTCGCAGAGTTTACCAAACTCCAATCGTCGTAGCCACCCCCCCAAGGTTAGCCTTGTTAGACATTTACCAATATTGGTTAAGTCGTCGCGCGCGCACACCCTGCGATTGTTCCCACGCCGTTTCTTGTCATATCTGCGGCGTAATCGTACGTCGCGTTTGACAAGGAGCGGAGGGGGGGGGCACTGCGTATTTCGTAGATGTCCTTGTACAAATCTATTCGTGGAGAGACCCACATTGTTTTAAATTATTGGTTCTTTCGGTAAAGTCACGCCTGATGAAGACCGCTTGTGTTGCGATAGAAACGTGGGTTTTTTGCTTTTATTTTAATTTCATTGTATTTTCTATCTACGTGACTTTACCGAAAGAACCAAGAATATGAATTCCTGCAGTCACGAAAGTGTTAAGTCACCGTTTCAATTCAAAATATTGAGAGGTTGCTCCTTCCCGGCTTCTGCTCTGGAGGACTGGCATTCTCATCCATTGGAATCTCGTGAAGTTGAGACTGTGTGCCCTTGTGTAAGTCAAGACCAAACAGTTTACATGTCTATAATAACATGCTTCGTTTCGTGTGAAGCGTCTGGAGATGCGATTACATATAGAAGCGATATAAATGTATTTTTTTGTAAAATAGACAATTACACGGACCACACGCTTAGAATTCCATTCCCATGGTACACGGATGGTTAGCACATCGTCGTATGTATGTACTGAATGTTGAACTTATTTCGCACATACGTAGCCAACATTCGCACAGCACACATGGCACACACACACTCGATGCACACAAACCCGCAATGCCACCACATTCGCAGCAACTGTTTTGCACAATCTATATTGTAATCTGTGAAAGCCTGACAAATACTGATCAGTATAACACTTAGGCTTTCGCGACCAACATTCATAATAAAAATTGTTGGGTTAGTAGATCCACATTTACAATTTGTGGATTTCCTCTACACACCGGTGGGCTGAAGTAACTAATTGGCGCGTTTCGTTTAAAGTGCCAAACCTTACTGGCTGTCGGGTGGTGGAGGGTTACGGCACATTCATACTTGCGCGATCTAACCCAAAACACCTTTATTAGGAAATACCCATCAACGGAAAGAGCACGTTTCAAATCGCACACATGTGCACACCAAACACTTGTACAGAGTGTGTGTTATTTCAAACACGCAGGGGATTCGTGCGGCGTGCACAACTTGAGTTTTTTTCCTGTTTTTTTCTCTTTCAAATTTATTTTTCTTCTTATAAGCACCAGGGTCCATGTCGACCACACCAGGGCAGTGATGATCACCTCCCAGACGAGCGCGTTCGTGGATTTCGCAAATCTGTTCGTGATTCGCCACCATTTGCCTCGATGGATCACATGCGTGCATAACTGGAGGTTGCTCATTTGTGATATGGGAGAGAGGAGTTCAGATCCATTTTCTCTCCCATGCAATTCCCTCGAGATATTTATAGGGCACCAATGCGGATTTTTTTAATCGTGTTTTCACGCCGACAGAAATGGCAAAAACTTGATCCAGAACACAATGATTCTCAACAATATTTGTAATGTATTCACTATGCCTTGATTCGTTATGCACTATTGATACTATGCACAAAAACGCGAACCCACTGTGGCGGATGACATTTTTATTGGCAACCAAGTATACAACCAACTCAAAACGCTCGGGCGACAGTAACAGCACAGTAACCACCACGCCCTGCTCTAGGCAGGCGACGCAAGGGTGTGTGTCGTGTACAGGGTGGTGGTTCAGATGGCTTGTGACCCCCCATTGACCCCTAATTTTTTTCGTATGAGTGTTCATTTCTGTCATTAATAAGCCTTAAAATATTACGTTTTACAGTACTAAACGGGGGTCGCAAGACATCTGGACCATCCTGCACAGTGTGTACTTATTAAGAAGGATAATTGTATAACCCACGACCTCAAACCGTGGACCACGTGGTTAATGCCGCTGCCCGCGTTTTATCAGTCGCCGGGCAGCGTTTCATATTCCACCAGGCGACTCCAAAAGCTGCCACCCCCCTTTTTTACACTGGATCCGTCGCCAATCGTGGTCTGAACATGTGAAAGTTGTTTCACAACTCGGCACCACGTGAAAGAAGAGCAGTCGTGGAAGACAGTCGTTGGGGAGAAAGGCGAAAGGTGAAATGCAAGTGTGCCTTATTTGGGGTTGGGTTTTTTTTTTCAACTTCTGCCCGACCAAAAATATCTCCTGAATTTGGTAACCACAGCCTGCCTCGACACACCCTCATCACCCGCGCGATTCTCCAACCACCACGCATCCAGCCCAAGCCGACTCCGCTCAACGTGACACACTGCGGCGCAAACAATTCACTCTACGACAGAGATCATCTCATCTCAGATCCCGTGCCTAGCAGCGAGTCCCGAGAGAGAGAGAGAGCGCGCAGGATATGCGACAGTGTCCACTGCACGAGGCGACGTGAAGCGCTGTGGCTTTGCTGTGACTTGTAGCCTGAATACGGCGAGATGGTAACGATTACCACACGCAGCCTGTGACCAAATGAACCTGGAATTCGCCCCGTCGGAGCTCGCAAGGTAAGGAGGGTTAAGCCTGGAAGATTGCTCGGATTGGGTGAACACGGTATAGCAGTGTGTTGGGTTAGCGGCTGCAGGGTTTGCATTGGCAGCAGAGGGGGTATAGTGCTAATAATACATTGTACACTACTTCCACGAGTCCTCGTTCGTACTAATTTTGGCTAAATCGCACTGGCCAGCGTGACGTTTGGCCAAATTAAAACCCAAGACGCGCAAGGTTGGGATGCCCTCGCATCCAGCCGTGGATTGACAAAAGACCAGGGCAGTAAATTGTAACCTGCATGTTGGGGAGTGTAAATATATAATGATTAATTCGTTAACGTTGATTCTTAACGAAATGACGCATCGAATCGAGAGTGCAGGTGTAATGAGCGACTTCTGAGACACGTCGTGTAGATGGCTTATACTGGTAGGAACCTGGCTAGACCAGCCCACAGGGGATTATTGTGTCCGTCCGTCGTGCATCCAAAAATGGGAGGGGTGGAGAGGGGAGGGTGGGGAGGGGAGGGTGGGGCTGGGTGGGAGGGGTGGAGAGGGTGGGGAGGGGCTGGGTGGGGGTGGGATGGGTGGGGAGGGGCTGGTCACCCCGTGGTGCCCTTATAAAACTCAACGTTTAACCTACTCACGCCGGCTTGTGCCCGCCCTCACAGTTGGCCATATTTGGGGAATACACCACGCCGCCGTTGACCCTGGCCATTGACCGAGCAACCCAACGTTCCTACCAGCTCCCTCCGCAGGAATGTGTTTCTCACACTGAGCACAACACAGGCCTATACATATACACACACACACGTCTCCTCTCACTGGGTACAACACTGGGTACAACACTGGGTAATATATATAGTCTCTACTTTAGCTACGCACAGCCGACCTCTCGACATAGTCCCATCGCCTCCATCCAACCACACAGCTGACTGGCTAGTGTGACGATGACGGCGATGGGAGCCGTGCGGAGGATCTTCCATGCGGCCGACCCTGCAACAACCCTCGGGTCCATCCCCCTTATATACCTCGGCGTGGCCAGGCCCCGTCTCTGGCCACGCCCCCTACAAGAACCTTCGATCAGGTTCATATTCTTAGGTTTTTTCGGTAAAGTTACGTAAAAAAAAAAATATGTTACAGCTATCGTGCTGTGACTGTTCCACCTGAAGACGGAAGCTTGTGTTGCCTCCGAAACGTCGTGATTTTTATTTTATTTTTATTTTACTTTTATTAATTTAAAAAAAAAATTACCTACGTGACTTTACCGAAAAAACATAAGAATATGAATCCTTGCAGTCACGAAAGCTTCAAATCTATAATTCGAGCAGGTTCCCAGAGCTTCCCGACTAACCCCACCTTTTACCTTTAACCCAGATACGCCCCCTTCTGATTAGTTGCTACATAACCTTGCCCATACCCGTGATTACCCTTCCAGGCCATCAGGTGGCACCCTGTCAGTACACGGGTACTGAAATGTACTTTTGCATTTTGCGTCACCTCGCTCCAGCCACTAACAAAAAAATATTCTTGAATCAAATCGCGACCCTAACTTCTTTACAATGTATTGAATCACGAAGATGCAGTTCGCTATGCATCTCGACTCGATAGCTATGCAGGACGTTACATCAATTAATTCGTCTGTAGTTGCAGGTAAGGATTGCTACTTTGCCCCCATTAGACTTTGGGACCTACATGACCAGGCAGCTTTTGTCCAAGCAAATTCTGTACCGGTTTCCACATTGTGGGCCTGATCAGCAGTCAGGCCTGCTAAACGAATATAACAACACGGTTTGACTACTAAAGATGCATCTTCTTGGTTCTTTCGGTAAAGTAACGTAGAATGGAAATAATAAAATAATAAAAATAAAACATAATTAAATAATTCTCACGACGTTTCGGCCACAACGCAAGCAGCCGTCCTCAGGTGAAGACCAGGCTGCTTGCGTTTTTATTATTATATTATTTCCCTTCTACGTGACTTTACCGAAAGAACTAAGAAGATGAATCTCTGCAGTCACGAAAGCTTTAAATCGAAATACTAAAGATGCAATTTCTTATATCACTCCCTTCAAATGTTCATTGAATGAGATGCTAAGTTTGATATCTTCACGCTGGTCAGTGCGGGACGGTGAACCAGACGCGTTCAGATATCACCACCGAAATTGAACTCGGGTATCCAGCGTGCTGACAACCACCCATCGCAGCCACACACGTGTTGTTAATGTTTCGTCCGGCTGATGGCGACGCAAACCATCCAGGTGGTCAAGATGGATAACCGCGTCAGGAGCAACGGAGTGTATCGTCGCTTCGATGTCTCCTTCGTATTTGTGGATCGGGCATTGCATCGTTCCTTGTTTTACGGTCTGTTCTGGATGACCACATTCGCACATTGGACAGTTTTTTGTGCGTGGTAATAACTCGGCTTTATCAAGCTCACACCCTGTGTGCACATTCCGTACGTGTATAGTCGAGTGAACAAACAACTTGCAGCTTTTACGGCACCGTTGTTTCTATTGTTTAGACTTTGCACCACTTTATAACGTTGGTTGCACGTTGTAAATCGAGTGAGTATTCTCACCTCGGCCCCGTGCTGCGGCAGCGGCATCACGCATGCTTCATGTTATATCTACAACACCAATTGACGTTTATTGTAACGGCAGGCTTTAGAATTATACAAGGATCGGGGGGAATGTGAGATGCAGCTGCCACGTGGTCAAGCCCAAAGAATGTGTGGGCGGGGGGTGGAGATGGGTTATCACTATCGACGGTTAAAAGCCCGTGGGCTGCACTTTCACCTTCGGTAACTGCCCCTGCGTCGAACAGGTGACACTTGAATGGTTACAATTATACACAGAGCCAAGAACGTGTCAGTCCCTGGCATGGCGAATTACAATTGTGTCTGCCTCTGTGTGTGACATGACATTAATTCAGTTCATTTGCCTTATTTTTCACCAACTATTGTTCGCTCAATTGCTCTAGCCTCGTTATCGCTCTGCGATGAAGAGCTATTGCTCGAAACGTCGTTTATTAATATTTCGCATATAGGCCAATGTTCTCGACGAATGTGTTGAGTCTTTTTTTTCATATTAACGGCGTGAGATTCCATTTTGTTGTGGTGGAGCAGTGGCGCAGTGGTTAGCGCTCTGCACTGTGAACCCGGTTTAAATTGATTCCTGAGCAGGGGTCACGTTAGTGGCGAGTCATTTATTGACGGAACCGGTTATGCCCCACTCCCCTCCCCCAAATCCTCTCCTTTACCGAACCACATTGACAAGATCTCGATTTAAAACTTTCGTGACTGCAGGGATTCATCTTCTTGGTTATTTCGGTAAAGTCACGTAGAAGAGAAATAATAAAAATAAAACATAATAAAATTATTCTCACGACGTTTCGGCCACAAACGTCGTGAGAATTATTTTATTATGTTTTCTTTTTTATTATTTTATTATTTCCCTTCTACGTGACTTTACCGAAAGAACCAACAACACATTGACAAGCTTGGTGAAGTAGGGTCAAACAACACCCTAGACCAGTGGTTCTTAACATTTACTGCAGCCTGCGCCCCTTTGGATCTTAATCGTAAAAAAAATGCTAATAAACACATAGGTTTGATGAAACCAAGTAGTTGTACTTACGTGCCCGTTTTTTGTGTTTTCGATGATTTACCTTCTAAAAAAATCTGGCTATGTCTTGCACCACCATAAAGGGCATCTCGCATTCCAAGGGGGTCCATGCACCCGAGGTTAAGAACCACTGGCCCAGACCGATGGTGCTCTTCGTCAAACACAATGCTATGGAAACCACGTGCCACAGTTATGGAATTGCAAACGCGCTTATTTTGTTGACTCTCCGTAGGAATTTGCACTGCAGGGCTCAGAACAATTTAAAAAAACCAGACACCAATTCCAGGTATTTACAAGAATTCTGGACAAAAATGTGCTGAACCGCATCATATAGATACATATTTGCAATTCATTGTAACTACAGTGCTGTAATATATTACTATTGTATCAATATTGTGTATTAATACACCGACAGTTGAGACAATGGGGCAAGTTGCTTAAATCCTCCCAGCAGCACACAACCACGGTTAGTTGATCGTCAGGTGACGTGTGGTTGGGTTAAAGTGTGGCTACTCTCACCTCATCATCCAAGCGGTTTGACCAGCGTGGAAAAGTAGGCCAAGACACCAAATTTCGATTTGAGATCGATTAGTCGTTCAGCACTCGACTATAGCTCATCGTGGGAGGGGTTGGCGCAGTGGCTAGCGCACCGCAATGTGCACCCGGCCATCTGAATTCGATTCGCGGTCACGACTAACTAGCATCAATGGCGAGGCTCCCCCCACCCACCTCCCTTCACCAACCCGCACTGACCACAACGCGGTGAAGTATGGTCAAACAACCGCCACAACCGACAACACCGCGTAGGGGAGGCATTCATCCGGTAGTGGATTGACAAAGGGGCCGTCCATAAATGACGTCACGCATCTAGGGGGGGGGGGGGCTCAGACATTTGTAACGATGTGTGACGAGGGGGGGGGGGGTTCAGAAATGTGACGTCACATCAAAAGGCGGCAACTTTAAATAAATATAGACAACACGTTCTACTTAATTAAATATACTTTTTTTTATAAATGTTTTCTCCTAAAACATGAGAGTGCAGCGCCACATTAAATATGCACGACAATGACAATAGTTTAAAGCGAATTGAAGCATGTTTTATATATTTTTTTTTGGGGGGGGGGGGCAGAGCTTTGTGACGTCATATTTGAGGGGGGGGTCTGACTTTTTGTGACGCCGTGTGACGAGCGGAGGGGTCAAAAATCGTCCAAAATCGCGTGACGTCATTTATGGACGGCCCCAAAGGGCTGTACATAGCATCGTATTCATGAGTACCCGATGCGTTTTCATTTGAAATGCTGATCGCCATAGTTCAGAAACCAAAGACCAAATCACCCCTCGTCGAATCTCGGAAGCCTAAGCAGGCATGCGCCTGGTGATTGCACGGATGGAAGGCTGCCTCCATGGAAGTGCCAGGCTGCGACAAAATCTGGAGATGAAAAGTACCGCAATGGGTGTTTTGAATCCCATTAACCCGTCTCACCAAAAATCCCGCGTATGCGTTCCTTCTATCCCTGGTTATCCGTTTTTTTTTCTCGCACATTAAGCCACGGTGCCGAACACTCGCCAAATGAATAGGTCACACTTCACCAACGTAAAAAGGCAGGACCCTCTTGCAAACTAGCTTCCCTGAGTAAAAATCAGGGCAATTGTTATTATTACGGTTAAGTGATGGGACACTTGTAATAAGGCAGCTAAAACACAGCGTCAGGCGTGTTCAAAAAGCTGTCGCCTGATCATTATAAAGAAACACCCTCACATAACACGGTATTTATAGTGAGGCAACATGGTTAATACAAAACTGTGCTTTTCATTTTTCGCTGAGGGTGCATGGTGGTGGGTCAGGTCGGAAACCTTATCCTGAGCTTCAAAGGACACACAATAAATGTGTACACACATGTCCAATATCTTCAACACCTTTGACCTTACTGAGGGCCCAGTATCACTTTCAAATACACTTCCAGGCAACCGTACATACACACAACACCTCGCACGCTAACATTTGAAACACGGCGGTTGTTTCCAGGTCGACAGTCACCACCACTCGAGTACTCGATCAGAGCGGCTGAGATGCCGACAGTGTGGGAATAATTGTCGTCTGCGGGCCGTTTCGAAGTCTGTAGTCTTTGGGACGTGGCCGCTGGCAGTGTGAAATGAAGGCGCTCACCGCAGGCCTCTTAACCCTGGGTTTAGAGGGACATACGCGTACCAATCACAGTCAATAATTAAGCCAGCAGCACAGTATTTGTTCAGCTCCCCCTCCTGACTGCCAAATGAGTTATCCCTCGGAGGGCAAATCCGATCAAACCTTTGCTTTATATGAAAACACATTTATGTTGCTGGTCAACGTCATGAAGTCTGGTAGGCCGATAGGCCGACGACAGATTAAACTATAAACTATCAAAACTGTAACCATTTTTTGTATATTTTACCAGGTAAGGCCCACTGAGCTTTCGAGATACATTTTTTCAGAAGCGACCTGGCCACAAATGATAGCTCAACGGAGTGGCTTATCGTGTGGAAACTTATAGCAGACAAATACTCTAAATGCGTGGCGTTGATTTTAAATGTGGAGGGGAAAACCGGAGGACCCTGAGAAAAATCCACGCGACCACGGCAGGAGACACGCAAACTCCAAATATACAGCAGGCGTCAGGGTCGGGATCGAACTCACGACCTCCTTGTATACCAGGCTTGGTAATTAACATCTCCTAGCCACCGTGGCGCCCAGATTACACACGACGTTATTATATTTGTGTAGATATATGGGACATGGTAAGTGATTTGTGTATACTGTAGATATCCCGTTTGTTTTGATCACGGTTGTCGAGCACAGGCCCAAAGATCCAAGCGGCCAGCAACACGCAGCACTATAGAAGTTGTGAAAGCTGAGCAGTTACAAACAAAGACCCTACCGGCACAACAAACAAGCACGAGAAATGTTGTTTTTAAGTCGGATGTCAAAAATGCATTGGACACAAACCACGAACAAATGTCTATAACGGATAGCAGCAAGAAGGGTAACCAATAATAACCTACTACTATATTTTGCCACTGGTAAAGGAGGTCTCATAGTGTAAATGTTTACCCCGAGCTCTCAATACTCTGATAGTGCGCTGTTTTTGAGTTGTACGCCTTTTGGCGTCATCTGGTCCAACACCAATGGAGACTAAGCTCTAAGAAAAGCTGTCTCGGGTGTGGACCAATCAACTTCAAGGACAGTACATATCATTATCATCATCAGAGTTGTTTCTTTTTGTTTGCATTTTGACTGCTTGTGTTGTGGTTATTGCAAACATGATCCCTTGTATAAAGGTGTCAGTTTTTGTACCAGATAAAATGGTAAAAACCTATTTCTTAATTACAATAATAACATTGATAATAATAATAATAATGAGAGAAAGTCAAGTTGTATTTCTTGGACACGTAATGAGAAAACAAAACTGCATATAGAGCCGTCCATAAATGACGTCACGCACCTAGGGGGGGTTCAGAAATTTGTGACGATGTGTGACGATGGGGAGGGGGTGAGAAAGGTGACGTCACATAAAAATGTGCAACTTTAAATAAATATAGACAACACGCTCTACTTAATTAAATAGACTTTTTAATAAATGTTTTCTCCTACAACATCAGAGTGCAGCGCCACATTAAATACGCACTACAATGACAATAGTTTAAAGCGATTTGAAGCATGTTTAATTTTCAAAATGGAAATATGGTTTTAGAGGGGGGGGGGAGGGGGGCAGAGCTTTGTGACGTCATATTTGAGGGGGGTCTGACTTTTTGTGACGCCGTGTGGCGAGGGGGGGGGGGTAAAACATCGCGTGACGTCATTTATGAACGGCCCCTATGAATGAGTTTTGACTGGGAGCAATATAGGTACACAGTACAACAATCCGAGGAAGACGTTGAAATTTAAGTACATATGCAATTTGAACAACTGGATGAAACTGGGAGTTCAGTATCTTAACGCAAAGTTGTTGAATATCACGAACAGAAGTGAATGGAAGATTGGCCGTGACTGCCAACGTCTTTGAGAAAGGGCCTGGCTCACAGGGGCCGTCCATAAATGACGTCACGCACCTAGGGGGGGGGGGTTCAGACATTTGTGACGAAGGGGGGGGGGGTTCAGAAATGTGACGTCACATCAAAATGCGCAACTTTAAATAAGTTTAGAATTGTTATAACAACACTAATTGTTATAACAACACTCCCACAACATCAGAGTGCAGCGCCACATTAAATACGCGCTACGATGACAATAGTTTAAAGCGATTTGAAGCATGTTTTATTTTCAAAATAGAAATATGTTTTTTGGGGGGGGGGGGGGGGCAGAACTTTGTGACGTCATATTTGTGGGGGTGGGGGGTAAAAAATCGTCCAAAATCGCGTGACGTCATTTATGGACGGCCCCTCAGAGAGAGAGAGACAATACCAGGTGTACCAGTCTACAATATGCGAACGCTGCAATGCGTTAAATCCCACCTCGGACCGGCACGGATGGCCACGTACGGCGCCAAAGAAGTTCAGCATTCACGCAGGGCGCCTCGTCTAAAGCGAAACGCGGAAGGGAGGTAAGAGGCGTGCAAGGTGGCATCGTAACGCGACATCTGCCGTGAGCCTCCCTCCCTCCCTCTCTCCCACCACCACCACGAGGCGAGGCTGATTAGCTCCGCACAGAGAGTTTGGTAATTCGTGGCATCGTCGCCGCTGCCGGCTACAAGTCCAGAGGCTCTCGCTTCCTCCTCCTCGTTATTTTTATTATCAACAACGACGAAGTTTTGTTCAATTTTGAGGTTTCCTGTGAATCGTCGCTGCCGCCTCTTCGTTTGGGGGTGCGCACGGAGAGTTTGTTGCTAATGGTGCCCTTATGCCCGACCTCTGTGGAGTCGCACGGCGTAAGGTAGAATTATCATCTCGTGTTTGTTTGTTTTAGTAGAACGCCCGCGCGCGGGCACACCTTTGTTTTGTTGTTGCGTGCAAGCGTGCGACCCAAACAACAACGTGGTGTTCGGAACGCGAAGGGAACTCTTCTCTGTTGGCGAGTGAGAGAGAGAGAGGGAGGGGGCGTGAAGAGAGAGCCCGGCTCCCCGGTGTTCGACTGCAGTCAAGGTGAGACGGAGAGAGACACGAGGGCAGCGGTTGTGAACGGAGAGTGAATGAATTCATGGGAATGTGGTTCGTGTTAGTGCCGCGCTATGCCGGAGCACTCGAGTTCAGCGTTGTCATCAGCAGCAGCAACATCAACATTGCAGTTCAGCGTTATCATCATCATCAGCAGCAGCAGCTCAGCGTTATCATCATCATCAGCAGCATCATCAGCAGCAGCAACATTGCAGCTCAGCGTTGTCATCATCAGCAACACTGAAGCTCAGCGTTGTCATCATCAGCATCATCATCAGCATCATCATCAGCAGCAACATTGCAGCTCAGCGTAGTCATCATAATCATCATCAGCAGCACTGCAGCTCAGCGTTGTCATCATCATCAGCATCATCATCAGCAGTAACATTGCAGCTCAGCGTAGTCATCATCATCAGCAGCAACATTGCAGCTCAGCGTAGTCATCATCATCATCATCAACATTGCAGCTCAGCGCAGTCATCAGCATCATCATCAGCTGCACTGCAGCTCAGCGTAGTCATCAGCATCATCATCAGCTGCACTGCAGCTCAGCGTAGTCATCATCATCATCATCAGCAGCTCAGCGTTGTCATCATCATCAGCAGCGGCAGCTCAGCGTTGTCATCATCATCAGCAGCAGCACTACAGCTCAGCGTAGTCATCATCATCATCAGCAGCAGCAGCTCAGCGTAGTCATCATCATCGGTCATTTCTCGCGGTCCCGCGAAGGAACGAGCCACCACCGAGTGGTAGCCACCACGCGAGCCGATTGAAATGTCATCGCTCCATCTCCCCGCGGTGGTCTGCGTCCACTCCCCCGTGGCCGCTGTCACGCTCCGTCGTTCGTCTCGAGCCGGCTAAGCCGTGTTGTGAGCGGCGTTGTATGCCGCGTGTATGTTGGACTTCTTTCGCGCCGTACGTAGCCAACCGTAGCTGATCGGAGGTGCATGGGGAAGAACGACAAAGCTGAGCACACACACACAGACTAAACACGTGTTGTCGGTCAGATGTAATTATGCGTCCATGTTGCTTGCGTTTGCTGCGTACGGAAAGTTAAATCCGATCACCCAGCTTAATACAGTACTGTAGGCATATAATCCACATTCGATTAATTATTTTTTTAAATGTACAAAGTTACTTCGTGACGGCGCGGTGATGAGACCACTGCGCTATGAACGCGACGATCCAGAGTTGATTAAGATTCCCTCCCGATCACGTGTCTCAGTCTCCTTCTCACACGTGTCTCTCTCCGTCTTCTTCTGTCACGTGTCTCCACCTTCTTCTTGTCACGTGTCTCCATCTTCTCACACGTGTCTCCGTCTTCTTCTCACACGCGTCTTTCCCACTCGCGTGGGGTCCCCTGCCCTTGTCAACCTTCTCCACGCTGCCCTGCTCTGCGCCATCTCTCTTTACGCTCCTCGGGGTCACAGGTAACAATCCAGATCGCGGCCGATCTCTTCTCCGGTACTCATCGGAAGCTATAAGCGGAGTTGAGTCTCGAGTCGTCTGGATAAGTTCTCGGATGGAAGCGACCCCCACATGATTGCGGCTCGCTCCTTGCTTGTCCCACTACTCTGCCATCAGAGGGCAGCACAGCAAAATCCACAGCTATTGCCGTCCTCCTGTCCTCCAGAATCATTGCTACCCGCCGCCACCTTCTACCCTAACTTCGCCAGCGTGATGAACTGTTGTGAATCAACCACCCTTGACGCAGTAGTGGGGTGGAGGGGAAGAGACCGTCATCCATCCAGCAGTGGATTTTACAAAAGGGTTTGTGATTTATGAATCGCAGTCATTGCCGATGATGATATTGCAACGATTCGATAAGGGCCCGACGTTGCGCATCTGTAATCTTTGGTTCTTTCGGTAAAGTCACGTGGCTAGAAAATTAAAACCTAAAATAAAAAAATAACACATCACGACGTTTCGATCGCAACACAAGCGGTCGAAAAAATAATGCCGCGGTGGAACTGCTGGATCTGGTTTGCGGTGCAGCAAAGCGAGAGAGCGAGAGTGGCGATCGTAGGATCTCCGTGCGGTGAACGCAATCGCGCGTTGCTATCTTCTTCCGATGGTGCCCTCTGACTTTTTGAGAGGTGTTTCAAATTTCTGGCCGGCACAAGGGCACTGTTCTTCACTCAGCCGTGAAGGCGTTGACGGGTTCTCCACGGGTTGGCTCGTGTTCTGGTTTGACTGGTTTGGAATAGTGTACAGTGAGAAACTATAAAACAATGTTTGGTCGTGTCTAAAAGTCACGATACCGCAAAAGTGCTCCGCTGAATGCGTGGAACACTGTTGTAGGGGGGGGGGGACATTTTTTCCAGTATCATAGTACACAAAATAATAATAAGTTTTACCCCATCTGGCAATAAAACAATTTGTGTTAAGATGTTGAAACACCAAATAGATACATTTTGCAAGGAATGAAGTCTGCATCAACCGCACTTGTGGTGAACATGTAAAACAAACATGCTCTGATATTGCATTGCCTTTGTACTGGTCGCCTTTTAACGTTGTCTGGTCTGGCACTGGTGAGACGAGGCCATTGCAGATGGGCCAATCAGTTTCAATGACAATGCCAAATATTAATTATCAGAGCACGTTTTGTTTGCATGTTCACCCCAAGTACTGTGTGGTTAATGCAGTAACTGCAAAGGGTTTCTATTTGGTGTTTGAACAGCCTAACACAACTGTTTTATTGCCATAAAGGGTAAAACCTATAAATGTAGTTTTCATACTGGGGTAAATGTTCTTTCTCTCTGCTATGAAAAAGGTCATCGCCTTTAACGTCGCCTAGAATACTATACTGTTTGACCTATTAGAGAGGGGGGGGGCAGTGTTACTGACGGACGTTTTAGATCAATATCGGCGCATTTTAAATACCGTATACGCACCTTTTTTGTTTGTTAATGTAAATATTTATTTAGGAAAAATTCGCAAAGCCCACGAAGGCAAGGCAACGTCCACGCTGTGATGTTGGCGGTCGCACTGCGTGGATGGACGACTTTTCGTGTCACTCATTCGCGTGTGAAGAATTTCATTCATTCGGGGTTACTCTGTGGGCGCAGCAAAATCCAGTTGTACTGCCCTTCTACGCTCCCCTCGGCTTCAGCGACCAGCACCATTATCGTCATAACCCCCACGAACCCCCCAACCCCCCCCCCACACACACGGCGTGGGGGAGGCCCTAATCCAGCAGTGGATTGACAAGAGGGCTGTACATACGCATGTCGGTACAAGTGTTCATCACGGGTTAAATGAGTAGGATGACTCATCTGTGCCAAGCAAGGTAAAGCCATTTCTACAAAAAGAAACAGGAACCTGATACTCATAACTCGATTGCTATATCTGGCAATTAACCTGAGGCATTTATCGTACAACTACTTTTGGAATAATCCATACGGCTTGGGTGTCAGAATGTCAGTTTTATGAGGTCATTGTCGCGACACTTATAGTACTTTACAGTGCGGCCTTTCAAAACATTAAGACGAGGCTGGGTTAGGTATTAATAGAATCTGTTGGCCATTCAACTACAACTCGAAGCTTATGGCATTACAGCAGCTATCGGGCGTGCAGGCAGTACAAATTCACCGCTGCCCACGTGCTGGAGGGGGCGCAGGCATCGATTTAATTCAAGTTGTTATTCCGCTTACCCAGGAAATCTTGAGTCTCGAGAGTCGAGACACTTTTTCGTGAGGGCCTTGCCATGTTTTCGCAGCAGGAGGCGATGCGTAATCGCACGTGAGTCGGTGTCATCTTTCAGCGTTGGGATGTTTGACCAATCACAATCACGTTGCGTGATTTTTAAATCCTTTATATTAAGTTCGCTTGCTTGCTTGCGCGCTTACGACCGTGCAAATCTTTCGGTCGTTGTTTAACCCACTTCCCGTGATCCAATCGAGCTGACATTTTGCACACAGACTCGTTGTGCGTGACAATTTATTTTCGTGAAAATTTTTTCCAAAATTTTACACTTTTTAGGAAAAAAAAAATTATATTTAATTACCAATTGCTTAATGGTGGCAGGCAATCATCTGACCCATAGGTGGCAGCCATCTCAAGCCAGAGGACGAGAGGACTCTAGCCGCCACGCATAAAAAGGATTTATAGTGAAAAATTTAGTTTTTACGGGTAAATTTTTTGTTGTTGTTGTAGCTATGGGAAGAAACCGGAGAAGTGAGAGGGAACAAGTGGAGAGAACATAACTCAACGCAGAAGGGCACCCGAGTCGGGAATCGAACCCAGGCCCTTATGGCAGCGAGGCACGAGTGTTACCACTGCACAAGACTGCTGCCCATGAAGAGGTGGGGGGGGGGGGAATCTAACAGGGGGCCCCATATAATTCCTTAATGAAAGCAGTGGAGTGACAAATGGCTTTGAATTCTTATTCTAGGTGAGATAAAAAAAAAACTTTCTTTAAACCCATACAGGATCCCATTGATAGTAAAGTATTGTTAAGGCAGTCATTCGTCATGGAAGCACTATAGCCCACACGTGATAAAGTTCCACACCGGCAGTAAAGGTGGGTGAATTATTAACCAATACAAGCATCCCTTGATTTACGAAAGGGATGTGTTCAAAAAACACTGGTAAAATAAATTTGTGTATATCAGAATGGCTTTTTCCCATTGGGATCATTCATTGAGGTGGAACATCTTATTTTACAAAGGTATCCAGGGTATCAACTGACTCCAAGCAAAGACGTAATGACGCGTGTACAATTCTATTTATTTATTTTATCCCCGATTGTGCTCTCCGTGCCATGGCATGAGACAAATTATTTATGCTGGGAATTTGGCGAAATTAAGTGCAGAGCAAAATAACATTGTATGGCTTTTTTGCAGTCATGAGTGACCAGCCTGCGACCCTCAACTCATTAAACTTGAGAACCCAGTTTAATTACAGGGTCTGAGTCGTGCCAGCTCAGCACTCTGACCTCTCAGCTGCCTGGCCACCTCTTGAAGTCAACTCTGGAAATGTCCTGTCGTTTCCAAGGCACCACACCGTGTCGTGAGATCTCTCTGATGGAGAACTGTAGCCTAAAAAGTATAACCAGTGGTATATTTTCCTTCTAGATTTGACGTTTTCGTGACTGCAAGGATTCATACTCTTTGTTTTTTTCGGTTGCTTGTGTTGCTTCCGAAACGTCGTGATTTAATTTATTTTTTTCATTTTAATTTATTTTATATTTTTTACCTACGTGACTTTACCGAAACAACCAAAGAGTATGTATATTTTCCTGTCTGTTCCTACTTTATCTTTTCTGTTATAAGGTCGTGCTAATGGTGATCATGGTGACTTTCGTGATTTGTGTCGGTGCAGTTTTCCATTATCTAACACTTTTATTTCATGAGATTCGTCTATTCACCGGAGAGCAAACGGTGGAGGATTGGGAATGTGGTGAGATGCCATTACCAGCTTCATTCAGTCCCACCCCTCTGAGCTCAGAGAAAACTGAACCCCCTCGTCTTTTAAGTTATTATCATATTATTGCATTTTGATTAATTGGCATTCGATTGCGAATAACTGGATAGCGCCTCCAGTCAAAGATAATCATCATTGTCTGAAAACATTTGAAATTTCTCGGTCAAAACGCCAAACATTTGAAATGTAACAGGAGAGTGGCGATGTCTGCAATACTGCGCTCTGCCCGCCAGGTGGCTCTATAAACTCGACCACCGTGGTCGTGTTGATCAATGGTCTTCCTGCGTATGGCAATGTTCGGAAACACTGTACAAATGTCGAGGTCTGCTGGCCACGAGCGTGTCTTCGAGGAAAGTTTATGATGAACGGCTCGGGCTTGAGGAGGCCTTAATCCAGCAGTGGAGTAATCACGGCTGCTGCCTTCATGCTCGTCTGTGGTTTCTCCGAGTGCCTCCGAGTCGATCTCTCTGTCTCTTAAACGGTGAGCGAATACTGTGATTTATTTTTTATGATTAAGATGCGTAAGTAGTGGGCTGTTAAAACAATATTTTTGCTATGTGTTTCAATACAGTTGTTGTACACGGGCGATGACAGTATGCGACGACTTGGAGATTCCGTCATTGAGTCGTGGATCGAGAGAGGGATTCAAATGATTAAAGCAAACTCATTATGCGTTGCTGTGGAGCATTGTGGTAAAACGCGTTATAATCAGCACAAAGTATAACTGAACCAAGTAAACGATTTGAATGTGTTAAGTCCATCACCCTGTTGGCTTTCCAGGCCAATATTATAATAGGCCTGTAATATTTGGCAGACCAATAATATTATGATTCGTCTGACCGATGTTATCATTTTTTTTGGTCTTGGTGGCCAATAGACCAAACCATAATTGTATTCGTGCGCAGATAAAAAACGCAGTTCTGCTTATGCAAGCTCATTTATCAAGGCTGTTCCACTGTACACTTGTGCACTTATTTATAAAATTATTCCTTATTATCGGATCAACACCTGCTGTGGAAAGAAAGGTCGTGGCTGATTTGCGACCCGAGTTTTCACCGAGGCAAACACATGCCGCGTGTGCACAGTGGTGGGGGAGCGGTGGCGTAGTGGTCAGAGCACCGTACCGTGACCCCAGCTTTATATCAGGCCACAGCTGCTCACACCACTGGGTAAGTGATACCAGAACCGACCGTGTGCCTCCCGTAGGTAGACTCGGCCTCCCGTAGGTAGACTCGGCCTCGAATGACTAAACTCGTGCACGGGAGGAGAGACAAACAAGGCCGGGCACACCATCCGCTCGCCCGTAGACCGTACCAGCCTTCGTCGGGGCTCGCTAACAGCACTTTGCCCCGACAAGCCGTGGAGGCTGCACGCGGGTGGGATGGGGGGGGGAGGGAATTTTTGTCTCTGTGGAGTGCAATGTAGAGGTCCGGTTGGCAAATTCTATGCCTCCATTCTTCTCTTCTGTCCGCCCGTTGCCAGGGGGTGGGAGATGCAGCCGAGCTGGCTTTTGTGTGCTCTTCAACAACGATACGCTGGGTCCTTTTGTTGCTCTCTGGGGCACATTAATTCCGTTCGAGTTGGGATTCAGGATTCATGTTTTGTGTGGATTCCCAGCGAACAGGGGGATGGGTGGTTGGGGAGGGCCCAGTGGTCGGTGGTGCACTGTGTTCATGAACCCCGGCGATCTGGGTTCGAATCCAGAACACAGCTGACGCTCGACATCTGAACCGGTGGATGGCAGCACCGCATCACACGCGCAAACCTCCATTGACCGAGTTGCACTCGTCACACGCTCAGCAGCGGTCAATGTGCTCAGTCACGGGGAGGCTTCTTCCATCCAGCAGTCCATTGGCTAAGGGCAGGGCATTATTTATCTAATTATCAGCGACTTCGCCTGCAAGATTTTTGTTGTGCTGTTGCTTATTTTGCATTTTTTTCGTTTGTGTTATAGTACTTGTTTAGAAGTATGTCATGTTCATACAAAAATTGTTTTCTCTTTCAAATTCAGATGAGCGTCTCAAATTTCATTCGTCGCAGCTTCAGGAGGCGGTCGAGTTACCATCCAGGCACCCAGCTCGACACATTGCGAGGTTGGTGGATGACTCTTAAACACACACACACACACGTCCAACACAGATAAATATAACCCTTGTTCTAGCCTTACACAGACTGGTGGGGCAAGTGCGTAGTGCTGCGCCGGTCTTAATAGGTGCTCTCGAATAGTAGCCCATGTCCTGCGGATTATAAGTCGCACTTTTTCCCTGGTAGTTGAAAGTAAAAAAAGTTTGGGGCACGTCGGTTATTCCTGGTTCGATTCAATCTCCTGGCGCGACAGTTAAAACAACGGGGCATTATTTCTTTCATTTCGATTTAAAGCTTTCGTGACTGCAGGGATTCATATTCTTGGTTCTTTCGGTAAAGTCACGGAGAAGGGAAATAATAAAATAATAAAAATAAAACATAATAAAATTCTCACGACGTTTCGACTGCAACACAAGCAATCATCATCAGGTGTGAAAATCACAACAAGAAAAATTTCTTTCATATACACCCCCTCCCCCATACCACCGAACAGTACGGATGGATACACCACGATTTAGTCGACCGGCAGGTCCTGTGCGTTGGTATAACCTGGGGTGCGAGATGCCCTCTCCTGGGGTGCGAGACGTAGCCAGGTTTTTTTAGAAGGTAAATCACAGAAACACAAATTAAGCACGGGCACGTAAGTAACAACTATGATGTTACATAAAGCCCCTATATATATTAACATACATGTTTAACAATTGAGAACCAAGGGAGTGCAAGGCTGCGGTAAGGGTTCAGAACCACCGGGGTAAAGTGTGAGTACGTGCCATACTTCGATTTAAAGCTTTCGTGACTGCAGGGATTCATCTTCTTGGTTCTTTCGGTAAAGTCACGTAGAATGGAAATAATAAAATAATAAAAATAAAACATCATAGACTCTGTCTACTCTGTCTACTCGACAGACTTGCTCTCCACCTGAGGACGGCTGCTTGCGTTGTGGCCGAAACGTCGTGAGAATTATTTTATTATGTTTTATTTTTATTATTTTATTTCTACGTGACTTTACCGAAAGAACCAAGAAGATACGTGCCATACCTTTCCGAAGTCGTCTGTCCGGTCAGCATGGGTCCAGTAAAGCAAACACCCTCTAGAGCTCCCTCCTCTGGTGGTGCCCTACCCCCAGCAGTGGCGTAAGCAAGCTAGCAAACAATTGCAGGGCTGCACCTTTAGCTTTCTAACTGAGACGAGAGGTCACGTGAACCACGCCGTGCCCGACTTGGGCCGCTGTGGCGTTTGTGCGTTCGCAAATGCCAATCGATGTAATCGTGAATGAACTTCCATAGGCAACCGATTCCGAACTTTCCGTACCGGGTAGGTGATACTGACAACGGTTACCGGTTTACCGGTACAACCGTGAATGTTAATCGTGTAGCAACCCAAATTGAAACGTGCCTCTTTCGACGGAGTACAGGCGGTCCTCGACTTCTGAACACCCGATTTCCAAACACCCGTTCTTACGAACACCCCCTACTTACGGACCAGCTTCCGTGAAAAAAAATACAATATTGACTTAAAACGTGAACTCGCAAATTGCAAACTGAACCTTGCGGTGGACCAGAGCAGCTATCCTCCGCAGGTGTTTGCGCGTGGTGTGTGTGCGCGTGTGGTGTGTGTGTGCGCGTGTGGTGTGTGCGAAAGTGTGAGTGTGTAGGACTGTGGGCAACGGTAGTGTAGCAGGTAGCGCGCTGCGCTACGAAACCAACCAGCGCTCCGAAACCGGCGATCCGAGTTCCATTCTTGCTCACGGCCAACACCGGTGCCTCGTGCGGTGTGTAGTAAACATCGCCACTGGGGGAGACAAAGGCGGCCGGGCGTGGTGTTGGCCACCCTCGTGTGCCGTGCCGGCCTTCATAAGTGCTTGCTAACAGCACTTGCCCCGACAGTCTGTTAAGGCTCGAAGGGGGTCTTTGTCTTTGTGTGTGTGTGGTTTTTGTTGACACGCGTGCGTGCGTGCGGGTGCCCTGTGTGTGTGTACAATTGTGGTGACTCATTGCACCCCTTCCAACTACAAGTTCGCATTAGGACTCCAGGTAAATGAAAATAAAACTGGGTTTTTTATTGATGTTACTTTATTGAATGTTGTATTTACGACACAGTCTTTGTTTACAGCATTAGATGCAGCAGTACAATATTTATTCTTTATTACGACGTTGAAAAATGCTTTCGGTGTTGAACCGTAACACATTTTTGTGTTCCGACTTATGAACAGTTCGACTTAATAACTTATCGTGAACGAATTAGGTTCGTAAACCGAGGACTGCCCGTAATCGCGAATGAATTTCCACAGGAAGCCGGTTCCTGCCTCTCTGTACCGGTCGGCGATTCTGAAAACGGTAAACCGGTTTACCGGTATAACCGGTAATGTTTAACGTCTGGCCACTCTGGTGGAAATGTAATCTCTTTCGACGGAGCCATTCATGATTGTATTGTTCATCTACACACATTTTGTGTCGGGCGTGGTGTCTTACGTGCAAGGTGTGTTATGTAAGGTGTGTTGTGTATGGTGTGTTGTGTATGGTGTGTTGTGTATGGTGTGTTGTGTATGGTGTGTTGTGTGGTGTGTTGTGTTGTGTATGGTGTGTTATGTAAGGTGTTTTGTTGAATGTGTGTGTATGGGGTGTATGGTGTGCTGTGTTTGGGCATGGGGCCAGCCATCTCAGTCGACCCGTGGCACCTGCTGGGTCTGCCCCGTGACCTCCTCCTGCCGGCGGGCGTTCGACACTTCACGTGTCCTCAACGTGCACCTAGCCTGGCACAAGCGCCGTGGTGGCGTCGTCACCGCCACTTAGTGGCGAATGGCGGTTGTTGTGGTTGTGTTTGTACAATGGATATTGTGTGTGAGCGTTGTCCGAGTTACGTATGTATGTTGTCGTGTTTGTATCATGTGCATGTTGTGTATATGATGTGTTTGTTGTGTATGTTTGTGTGTGACGTCTGTTGAACACGCACGCGTGTATGCTGCGTGTTGTACACACGCGTGTGTGCTGCGTGTGACACGCACACGCGTGTGTGGATTGTGAATGAGTGCGCGCGTGATATTGGCCAGCCACCCACCCCCTCGTGTGCACTTGCCCCAACAGTATGCCAGGGGCTACACGGGGGAGCTTTGTCTTTGTGTTGCGCGTGGTGAGAGCTACGAACCTGGTCGCCCGAGTTCGATTCCCGCTCAAGGCCAACACCGGTGACGATTATCTGAGCCGGGCCTCCTCTAGGTCGACTCAGCCTTAAACGGGCTTACCTGTTGCAGTTTGTAGACATTGCCACTCAATCCATCATTTTTTTTATTGTACTCGCCAATCTTGCATCTCCTATTAGCACGGTTAGCTACGTATGGTGCGAAATAAGTTCAACAGCATACATACACACATACATACACACATACATACACACATACATACATACACACATACATACATACACACATACATACATACACACATACATACACACATACATACATACACACATACATACATACACACATACATACATACACACATACATACACACATACATACATACACACATACATACATACACACATACATACACACACACATACATACACACATACATACATACACACATACATACATACACACATACATACACACACACATACATACAAAGCCGGCATCTGTGCACATCACGGCAGAACGGCAACGGTACAGGGAGACAAAGGCGGCCGGGCGTGGTGCCGACCACCCACTCCCTCGTGTGCCATGCCGGCTAACAGCACTTGCTCCTACATACTGCTAAGCCTACACGGGTCATCTTTGTCTTTGGTGTGCGTGTGTGTTTTTTGTTGTGCGTCTGTTCCCCTTTGCTCGTGTGGCTTCCCCCACCACCCCCCCCACCCTCATTGGCCGTGCGGCAGATGACGTGGCTGACTTGCGAGAGGCTCACACGCTGCCAAAGACAGGTGAGAGAGAGGCCCCTTCTCACCTGGCCACACCTCGTTCACGCAAGGCACCCACTCAGCCTACCTCAGCCACCGCACCTCTAGCCCTCGAGGAGAGAGCCACCGGGTGCCGCCGCCGCTGCCGCTGATGCCAATGACCTCCCATTCCAGGCTGCAAGCCGCCGTCTCTCTTTAGCACCGACGAAGATTGCTTGCGGGAAGTCTGCCCCGCGCTATTCCGCCTCCTCTTTTCAGCCAGGCAGCCTCTCCAATCTCGTGGAATAGGTCGATCGTTCTGGAGACGCGGCGGGGGGGGAGGTGGGGTGAGGTAGCGTCGTCTATGTAGTTACGTGCGTGCGCGCGTTTTTTTTTCCAGTAACTAGGCAACGTTCTAAAAAGGTTCATTGGTTTTAAAGAGGCACGAGAGATTAGCACTGCGCTGTGGTTTTAGGTGGTTATGATTTGTCCTTCGCAGTGGACTAAATTGTTTGGGCATAGCGAGGACTAGTAGAGGAAACGACTCTGCAACACCAGCAAGTACTTCTCTACTCACGAGAGAGGAATGAGATTTGCACCCTGGGCGAGCAATGGAACGTCGTCTCTTTGGAGGTGCGTGTCTTGTGTGATTATCTCAGCCGTGCATACTAATACATTGCGTCTTATGTAATGGCACTCGCCTACAGCCCTCGGTTTAATCCACCGTCGGATGCGAAGGTCTTCCCACGCCGAGGGTTGTTTGACCATACTTCACCACTACGCTGGTCAGTGCGGGTTTGGAAAAGGATTATTTTGTGGGTGGGCAAATGACTGCTTCAGATCCCACTCGCCACTGATGTACGGTACTCTTATTCTTGATTCTTTCGGTAAAGTCACGTAACAATAAAATAATATTTTTTATTATTTTATTGTTTCCCTTCTACGTGACTTTACCGAAAGAACCAAGAATATGAATCCCTGCAGTCACGAAAGCTTTAAATCAAAATTTAACCGCCTCTACGGTCCTCTTACGGTACTCTTACGGTCCTCTTACGGTACTCTTACGGTACTCTTACGGTACTCTTACGGTACTCTTGTTCTGTGCACTAGCCACTACGCCACTGCTCCTCCGCTATTCAAATCTGAGACGCCGATGAGCTTGTAAATTACTGCTTTTTAGCGTTTTAATAGTTACAAATAGACTATGTATACATGCTATGGCAATGCACTCTTCAGCTCTTTAAATGTACGCAATGTGCTGCGTGTTTCTTCTCGGGATCACGTCCACGGTAAAATGTAATCTATAACACATCTGCCGTCGACAGCAATTGCGTAAAACGTCAGCCTAATGTTTGCCGCTGCTAATGAAACTGAAATGCCAAATATTTACCCTGGAGAGCCTCACCGAGTCGTAAGCAGAGAACGTGTATTAAGTCCACCACACGTACAAAGGGATAAACACTTGAAAGTCCGCAACAGACAGATTCATGAACCCGCTTGCTGTGCTACCATCTCGTGGCCGGCTAGCGTGCAGCCCAGCGGGGTTTGGGAGTTTCACAAATCTCTTCATGATCCACCAACCCTCGCCTCCCACAGGCGTGCGTCACCCCGCCCAGTTCTGTAGACTACGCAAGATGCGTACAGTAGCTACGTCTCCGGAGTCAATCGTCACTTATCCACCCTGACCGATGAAGCCACCCACACCCCGTGCAACGTGCGACTGCCATTTACTGACAGACGTTCACAAACGTGGCCTTTTCGCACGGAGTAATGCTGTTTTTATTTGCACGGATATTCGCCGACCTCTAGAGCATGGCGAAAACTAACCTTTCACCCCGTGCTTCAAACGGTTTGCGCTTAATTTTTGTACGAGTGACGAATTGGCATGTTGTGTTTAGGTGATAACCCTTAATAGTTGGTCGTGTTGTGTGGTGGCGGGTTTCACGACACATTTATATATTTACACGATCTAACCAAATACTTATACAGTATTATTATTGCTGCTGAACTGCCTTATTGGCATAAGGCACTACTACTGGAGTTCAGTACAAGGTACGCATGCTCTTAATACTGTAACACTACATTATTGTAACCGAACTTTGCTATGATCCTACAAACAAGGTTTAGGGTAAACTATTGCGAGAATTTTTGGCGTGTCAAAATTTTTCTTAGAGCAGAGTTCCGGACCGTTCTGGCTGAAATGAACTGTGTCAACCACAGTTCCCCAGTGAGGTGGATATGCGACGTCCTGCTCAGTGCTTCCTCGCGACGATGAACCTTGAACGGCCATCGAACAGCAATTTTTGGAGATTCAATTCTGAGTGATTCAGGATGTGCGAGTTGGTGAAATCCACATACGGCCACCCACACACCGCCTTTCACATGTGTAGTGTTGTAAAGGAAGGACTTCCAAACTTCTTTATGGCACACACTGTTTATTGTCTTAATACACAGTCCCTATCACACTAAGGGGTATATGGTCCCCTCACCCGTTACCCTGAGGAGGTACAGCTCTGGACCTTGTACAGCTCTTTAATCTCCCTGCTATCCCAGCATCCTCTGGCTGGACCTAGGGGATCTCTCCCCTGACCACTGGTTACACTGAGCCCTAGCCCTGATAAGGGCTGGAGGGCTTGGTCCAGGGTCCTAGATGTCTTTGGCCGACTTGGGTCTTCGTGTAGCAGAATTGGCCAAGAGCTCTCAGCGCTCTGGCTTTTATACCTGATCGTGGCCAGGTTGTCCAATCCCCGGTCACCTTGTGGAACCCTCCGATTGATCCTTCCCAATCTGGCGTTTGGATCCTACCTCACCCCATTTGACCCTGACCGTTTGATTGAGTGGGAAAACCTTGTTTACGATCCGCTCTCTTAGTTTGCGAACAGCGAGTAGTTAACACCGCTACACATGTATAGTTGGGGTCGGTGCGACGTTACGACGTGGTCCATGGGTTTGACGTTCACAGGAGCAGTCCACTTGTAGCGGTCGGTGTCCGCCGCATCTTCTGTTGTTTGTGTAAGATGGGAACCTGGCAGTGTGGCGACGGGCTCGCCGATGAGCCGCGTGTTGCGGCTGCAAGGCAGATTGGTGGTGGTGGTGGTGGTGGTAGACTCCCTAATCGGTGTGTCTGTTGAATCCCACAAGTTTGCCCTGCGCCACTTCAACGTTGAAATTCGCGTCGTGCACGGAGCTTGTGCCGCGTGTTCTAGATCCCGCCGGCCGTGGACGCGGCGATGCTATTCTGATCACCGTTGCGTCCCTCGCAATCCCACGTGACGGTGCGATCCGTGCCTCGTGTGTGCGTAGGTAGCTCCGTGCGCCGCACCCTGGAGCTCGATCTCATCGAGTTCCAAGACCGCGAGCTCTTCCAGTACATCGTCATCGTGTCCCTGAAGGCCGGCAGGGATGGCAGCGCCGTCGCTGTCCCAGAGATCACCTACCAGTTCCCCAAGGTGAGAAGGTTCGGGTGAGGGCAGCCACGCTGGTGGCGTGTTGTCGTCCGTCCCCGCGTAGAATCGCAACCGTGAATGCGTGTCGCTACTTGCTGCATACTTTCGGTTAGAAATAGGCAGTTGTATTTACGGGTAGACGGGCATGTGTACATGTTCATCTATGCATAGACATGCCTAAACAGCGAGAATGAGTAAGCGTAAGTGAAAACAACTAAATTTAGTTTTCTCTTTTTTTATTTTATTTTATTATTATTTTCACCTACGTGACTTTACCGAAAGAACCAAAGAGTATGGATCCTTGCAGTCACGAAAACTTCAAATCTAGAATGAATAAGCGATATTTTATTTTTATCTGTTGAGATGGGTTTGTGAAGGAAATATTGTCGGCCTAATTATTTTGTTATTTACATTGTCTACAACTGCGCAAATGATAATTTTAAGTCATTTACTCCAACACGTGATTTTGCATCGCACAAGGACCCCATACCGTAAACAGAGGGTCCTTGCCTGTAAGATCAGGAGTTCACAAGCGATGATTCAAGCGAGTCTGCTGATGAGATATTGCGTGTTGAAACCAGTGTGGAGTTTGCTTGTCTTCAAACAATGCTGCTGAAATGGTGCACTCCCAGAAGGCCGTGTGGTTGATGGGCTGTGTAAGAAATACATTTTTTTATGTAAAGAGACAGATACACGAAGGAGACATTGCTCATTTATTATGTTATATAACCGGCCTGGTGGCTTCACGGTAAAATGAACATCTCGCACCTGTAAATTTGCGAGTTCAAATCCTGGTTGGAGTGGAGCTTGGTTAACTCAACCCATCATCCTTACTCTGGGGTCGATAAAATAGGTACCGTTTTGTGGTTGGCCACAAGTGTTTGTCGAATGGATAGACTCGCCATAGAAACATGGAATATCCACCGATGGCTCTGGGCTTACAAAGAGATGAGCACCAATGCCTCAAAGGTCATTTGAAGAAGTCAATTTGACCTTTGTTTTATTTACAGACATGCATTTATTGACACACATTCACTTACAAAAACAAAGACACACACTTACCCTGCGAAATTTCCATTATTATTGTCCGTGTCGGATAGCCAAAAATGCAGAGATTGGTTTTTGTTTTTAGCTGGGTTGATGCCATGCCACCTGTCTGAAAACCTTACTCGTTACATTAATTATCATTCGGCCAAACAACGCATACAATGGTAAAACAACGCGTGCGTTATTGTGTGGGATACACGAAGGCCGCTTCTGTTCTCAGAGCTTGTTTTGATGAGACAGCATTGTTAATTGCATGACATATCTTCATTCTGGAATAGTTATTAATAATTATGATTCTGACAGCCCTTTTTGTCGAATCACTATTTAGATGAAGACCTCCTTACCCCATACTGCGTCTGTTCACAGCGATAGTTTGACCATACTTCACCACGCTGGTCAGTGCAGATTTGAGAATGGGTGGTGAGGGCATGTGGTGCTCAGTACCATCATTTTCCTCAATGTTTTTGTTTGTTTATGAGGGTAGAGCTCCACCACAGCACGTACTCCTAGTTTTTCAGTCACGGCACGACCAGGAGGTATTTCCAAAATATTCTCGAATTTCAGCCGCAAAAAAAATAACAAATGAAATATGAGGTAGATTTTGTATTCTTTTACCCGGAGACATCATGAAGACTCTGGGCGTCGTCACGGCCAAACACGCGTCAGAACCCTCAGTTTCCCTAAGCCTTGGAGTGGAGGCCCCTAGCTTGACGAACGCCAATCAGCCGTGCGGCGAACAACTCCCCCGCCGGAGCAGTCGTGGGGTTGACAACGAAGAAAACTGCACCGCCTCTGCAACCAGGTCGGCAGGTCAAGGATCCACCTCTGGCCACGTGGCGACGATCCACAAAAACAGAGAGCCGCCGCCGCCTCTGCTGCGACTGTGGCTATGAGAGGCCGAGCGTGTGACACCTCTCGCTCTGACCACTGCGCGAGGAAGGAAGGACCCTGGCACTGCGCGTGATCTTGCAGCAGGCAAACCCGCGAGTGTGGCGATGTGCTCGCCACTGGGAACACGAAGAGAAGAAGAAGCCATGCGGTCAATTGAAAGTAATAGCCGGGAGACACAAGTGGGGAATGTCCCTTTCAGGGCATGCACGATATGAGACGACACGCTCCCAATGGCTAGCGGCACGTGTATAATTAATGAATGTTTGGTGCATACAGAATTTGCTGCTCACTCATGATTGTCACTGGTGATCGTTGAAAAAAATTAACGACGTTGCGCAACTTTCAGCCATTTGCTTCGTTTGGTTTTGCAAACGAATGCATTTCTGGGTTCGCAAGAAAATTCAGGGAAGTACAAGTGAGACTTGAGTTGCGGAACCGGGACTTGCTAATGCGCATACATTTAAAACACCACGTGTATTTACATAGCATCTAAATGCGACCGCAAATCTTACGACGCTGCGTTGAAACAGTGGGAATATTTATTTGCAGCGAGGGGCAGTCGGCCATAAGCAGAGCTAAAAGGAGAATGGATTGAGCCTGGACTTGCAGAGAGGGCAGCGAGTTGACAGCACGGGATGCCTGGTGGAAGGGAGTTCCAGGCGACGGGGGCAGCAGAGGAGAATGAGCGACCTTCCGGTGTGCCAAGGTTGACTACTGGGGGCTTTGACAGAAAGCCTTGTTTCCTGGAGCGGAGAGTGTGCGTGGAGGGGAGCAGAGTGAAATGAGCATGAAAACCACGCATCGAATCGCCAATTAATACGGATTCCTACACTCACGATTCATCCATTGAGAATGGGCAATTGGCGATTTTGCTTGTTGTAATTGATTCACGTGATCTCGGCATCCATTAGAGGCGAATTGTATCCAAATTATATGCTAATTATGTGCTAATGCGTGAAACTTTTAAGCAAATGGAGCTGACAAAACAACCCCAACGAATAAGACACAGGAAAGAGGCGGCAGTCGGCACGAACGATACACGCAGACAGTGCAACTGATGCAGTTGATAAGCAAAGGGCATTATTATCATAAAAATATATATTCTTTTAGCGTGACCCTGATTCGCGGCAATCCGTTTAATCGCCGAGGGAGGGTGAATGTTTGCTGGACGTGTGGCGGTACGATCCTGCAACTTCACACCGCGGGCTGAGCAAGATGGTGGGCAGAAGAAGAAAGGGCGCAATAAAGGCCGCGGAAGTGCGGTAACCCAGCACCGCCGATTGCCCGCATTCGAAATCCAGATCTGTTGAGCGTACATCGCCCTGCGGGTGGTGTAGACCCCGGGAGCATGGAAGCACAGTACAACACTGGCGCTTGGCTTGATAACCACGTAAGTCCGCAGCAGCCGGTCTCAACTGGTAATGTGCGGTGGTCGTCCATTCAAGAACTATCCAGGCCACTATCCATCTTAGCTTCTGAAATTTGACGAGATCTGGTTGCATTCCTGAGTGATTTAGTCGTTGGCAATGATTTTTTTAAATTTAGTTTTTGCAGCATAGGTGGAGAAATTTCGTCGGTGTCTGCCGGGTTCTATGTACGTATATGTATGTTGAACGTCTTTCGCATCGTACGTAGCCAACCGTGCTAATCGGAGGTTAGCACGATTGGCGGAGGCTCGTAGTGGTGCCGCTGTTAATGCCCGCGGCGTGTGTGTGCGTGCGTCTCTGCGATGCAGCCCGAGAACATGACGAAAGCCATGAGGGAGGAGGAGAAAAACCTCTGCAACGTCATCCCTCTCTTCTGCTTCCCCGACGGGCCCGACAGCTACAGCAACTCCCAGCTCAAGAGGCAAGCGAGCGCGTAGCAGGACGTGGCGGTGGCTGGGTGGGGGGGGGGATGACTTGGACATGGGGGGATGACTTGGACATTCGCGGATGCCGAGCCGGAACCGCTGGGATCCTGGGTTCTGAATCCGGCTGTGTCAGCCGCCCCCCAACCTTGGTTAAACCGGTTTCTCAAGTGGTCGTGCATTGATGGTCACAGCCCTGCCACCACTGAGTTACACGTCGATCAACAGACTCGCAGGGAGATCCCCGACACAAGCGGTTCTGCTTAACCTGGGGTGCGAGATGCCCTTTCTGGGGGTTGCGAGACGTGGGCAGATTTTTTTTTTTATATGTGAGAGAAATAATCGAAAACACAAATGAAACACGGGCACGTATTGCAGCTACTTTGTTTTATCAAACCTATGTAGGTATAAACATTATTAATGTTTTTTTTTTACGATTGAGAACCAAAGGGGGATGGGGGGGGGGTGCAAGGCTGCAGTAAAGTTTAGATTTAAAGGTTTCGTGACTGCAGGGATTCATCTTCTTGGTTCTTTCGGTAAAGTCACCTAGAATGGAAATAATAAAATAATAAATGTTTATAATAAAGAATAATAAAATAAAAAATATTATGTTTTATTTTTATTATTTCCATTCTACGTGACTTTACTGAAAGAACCAAGAAGCTGCAGTAAAGGTTAAGAATCACTGCCCTGAACTTGCGTCGACCGGGCTGAGATTAAACCGGAATCGAGTTCGGTGAGTTGCTGACTGCTGGCCAACAATAATGCATCTCATAAAAATTAATAAGCCAATTAATATGGCTCATTCCAACTTATATTCCAACTTTAGGTTATGAAAGAGTTTAGAGTCGATTGGCATGTGGACAGACTGTGCAGGCCATATCAAATAAATTCGCCTGATGTGACTTCAGACGGGGTTCTATGTTGCCGTCTATCCTGGGCATGTTACGCCACAGGGCAATGAACTCCCAGCCGCCAGAAGTTGTGGGTAGAAATATCAGTGCATGACAGGATGGCGTAGGGTTAATGCATTTGGGGTGAAAAAATCATGAATAAATACGAGTATTTTTTTCTTCTTGATTCTTTCGGTAAGTCACGTAGAAGTCACCTTCTACGTGACTTTACCGAAAGAACCAAGAAGATGAATCCCCGCAGTCACGAAAGCTTTAAATCGAAAAATACAAGTATTGTTTGTCCACTTGTTGGTCTTGCCGTTTATTTTTTGTTCTATTATTACTTCTTTCTGTCTATCTGTCTGTCAGCCTCTGTGTTGGTTTGTTTTTCTGCAGCTCTGTTGGTCTATCGGTCTGTCTGCCCCAATTGTCGCTCCGTCTCTTCGCCAGTTGGTTGTTCATCGTGTCCATCTGCCGGTCGTTTTGCATCTGGGGTGGGTCTGCCTGTACGTTGGTCTGTCAGCCCCCCTCTCTGTTGATCTGTCAGTCTGTCTGTCTGCTTGCCGATGCTCTACTCGCTTGTCCTCATTTTTGTTGTTCCATCGTCTGCCCATTCGTCTGCTGCCATAGCATTCACTCTGCTACTGATGTATTTAAGCAGGTGTTACAGTCGCTTCTCGTTTAATGGGAAACGTGTTCTGTAACCGCTCGACTGCGTCACTGTGTACAATGCCAAGTGACAGACAGACTGGGGGGGTGGGGGGTGGAGGGGTCTATTGACAGTCTCACCCGAATGCCAAATATTCACTGGAGCAGCAACGCGACACAATGCTGCTGCATTTTTAAAAAAAGCTCCCATGTTAGGCATAGTAGCAAATTATAATAATAATGCCAATTGTTTACCCTGAATAGCCTAGCTGAGCCCCGAGGCTTTTTCCATAAGTGTCCTGCATTGGATTGTTTGACTAAGTCGTGTGTTTGGCATGAGCAAGAACACCATTGGTAACCAGAGGGAGGGAGGGAGTGGTAACATCCAAAGCGTCTCGCACAGAATAAATTAATGAGAGTGTTTGGCTGCGCGTGGGAGGAAACCAGACCATCCAGAGAGAACACCGCCACCACTCATGCGAGGGAGGGCATGACTCCACCAACACTCTCCTGGCTACCCCACGCACACAGCTCCCACTTGATTCCAGGCAGCCTGCCACCTTCCATCCGGGTGCTAACCGGGGTCTCCAACCGCCTTAGCTTCTGCGATATGATGCAATCGGGGCACATTCGTGGCGACTCACGCCTGCATTCTCGATTTGAAGCTTTCGTGACTGCAAGGATTCATATTCTTAGGTTATTTTCGGTAAAGTCACGTATGAAAACAAATTGAAATTAAAATTAATGAAAGTAAAATAAAAATAAAATAAAAATCACGACGTTTCGGAGGCAACACAAGCTTCCATCTTCAGGTGGAACCGTCACATCGTGCTATTTTTGTTTTACTTTTATTAATTTTAATTTTTTACCTACGTGACTTTACCGAAAAAACCTAAGAACACGCCTGCATTGATGTGATTGGCACAAGGTGAGAGACTGTTATCGGGTAAAGCAGCAGCAGCAGCAGCAGCAGCGAGGGGTCGCTGTAAATGATTGCGCCGTATTAACGATGCGTCCGTTGCTCTCTCTCTCCACAGCGAGACGTTCTCGTTTATGCTGACCAACATCGACGGGTCCCGCCGCTTTGGATACTGCCGTCGCTTCTTGGTACGTGTCTCGGATGGCAAACCTACACGGCCGTGGCCGTCGTTCCCCGCTAAAGTGGCGGCGATGTCACCGCAGCGCTTTTGCCCGGGCTACGTGCGCCTTGAGGCCACGTGAAGGGTCGACGTCTCGCTGGAAAGAGGTCACGGGGACACACCCAGAACATTGTTGGTTAGCACGGTTTGTTTATGTACGGTGCGCGAAAGAAGTTCACGTGCCATGCCTGAGTTACCTGACAGATTCACCCACCTGTGCTCCCCACCATACAAAACCCACAAACATGCGCACATGCGCACACTACTACCCCTGTCGTGACAAGGGGTCGTGCAGACAGGCGTTTTCTCAACTCCAGTCCTCAGGACACCCCCTCCTCGCCAGTAACTGCTGAATTTTTTTAATTCACTTTCCTGGATCATGGGCTGAGGTCACGATCGAAAAGGGCCTTTAATGTGAATCCCAAGATCTGAGACGAGTGCTGGGCAGGGTAACGCCCCCCCCCTTCCCTCCCGCATGAACCTACAGAGTTGCTCGTGCGTGGGACAACTTGCCTGTGCCGACTTACACAAGGCAGCAAGCCGTGTGTTGTGTTTTCTGGGAACAGAGGTTTAGAGAAACGAGAAAGAGGAGGTGGCCGTCGTTAGCTGTTTTCTATCGCCGATTCGTGGCAAAATGTTTTTATTTTAACCCTGTAAAATGTTTACTCTGACATCGCATCTATTTTGTGCGTTTATATTCGGCGTTTAACATTTTTCGTGGTTTTTTTCAAGTGTTGTACAGTGCTGCCTCTGTCGTGGTTGCTGTTGTGTCTGCTCTGCGATTGTATCATAGGTCTCCTTAGAAACAGAGACTCGTAGTCTCAATGGGTATCTCGCGCGGTGAAAAATACATTCTCCGGACTAAAATACGAGCGGTGTGATGCTCATTTGGCGCTGCCTTGTCCCTGCCCTTACGCTGCATAAATGTACGTGACGATGTATGAACATGTCCTGCTGCGTGTCCTGTCGATTGCTGAATGTTTGTGTACACGTGCCATTACGTCTCTCTTCTCTGTGCGTTGCTTTACACCCTGGACACTGGTTAACGAGGTAAATTTGTTTTACACATATATATTCTTGAATGTGTGCCAGCATTGCCCAGGCATTTGCATGGGCTACACATCTGGGTTGGAGGGTGGGTGAGGGGTGGGAGGCGTGGTGTCAACGCGACGCGTAGACCCCCATCTCAATGCGGTGACGTTACCACGCGCCAGCTAACCGGCCAGCCAGCAAAATTTTTCCAAATTTCATATCATGATTGGGTGAAGGGACAGACGAGTGCAATAGTGAGATGGTGACGATAAGACGCACGGCACACACCGGGGTAAAAGAGGCCGAGGGAGGCATCCACAGAGTCACGTCGCATTACAGAAACAAGAGATACTGACAAGAGCCGGATCAACACTGCATCCTGTCTGCCATGCCACCGTTTAAGGAACCAAACTGTCTCTTGTTCTTTACGTGTATATATATATTTAAAACCCGATAAAAAAAAGAGGAGTTCCTCATTGCCGAAGACATTTTCGGGCTGACAACTAGAAATTACTTCCCTTTTGCTTGGGTGTTGTTGCCGTTGGGGGCACAGCGCTGCTGGGAATGAGAATAATGCTCGCGAGAGAGCGCTGTTGCGTTCCGCCACCCCCAGTGTCTCGGAGATAGGTTTTCGGCTGCCGGCAGGTGGATGGATCATCGTCTTTTTTTCAGTTAGGAACCTGCATATGTTTAGAGTTTAATGGGGGGGAGGGGCGGCAGGGGGGGGTGAATGATCCTCTCCCCACGCTACTCGGTGATTTTCGCTGAATGGTCATAATTACAGGGTCGCAGTTCGATTCACAAATTAATTATCTTGTTGCACGACGGCGAACGGTGGCGCCTCTCGTGGCTGGAGGGGTCACGTGACCTTTGCGTGCCACGTACGTGAATACACAAGTAGAGTTTCTTACGCGGTTCAACGCACGTTATCGCGACCTTTAAGAATTGTCATTAATCAGTGAGCCCATGAATCGTTACACGCCTACTCGTTAACAAGGGGTAGATTGTATATGGGAGTGTGCGTCTGTAGTTCGCGATTAACATGATGATCATTTACGTTAACAGTTAAGATCTATTCTCTTTGGTTCTTTCGGTAAAGTCACGTAGGTGAAAAAATTTAAATAAAAAATAATAATAAAAATAACAAATTGAAATAACTCAATTAAATCACGACGTTTCGGAAGCAACACAAGCTTCCGTCATCAGGTGGGACTACCACCTGATGTATGGATCCTTGCAGTCACGAAAATTTCAAATCTAGAAGTGAAGATCTATGTCACTCTCGCCGCCACTCTGACCCACCGTACCTGCCATCCACACCTGTGTGGCTTTTCCGTCCAGCCTGTAAAAGTTTGAAATGTGCTTGGAGCAGTGGCACAGCGTTCTGTATCATAGAATGTGCGTAATTAATTGGTTTTGGATGCACCTATCACGAGCGTAAGAGTTGTGAGTTGAATTGTTGGATCGACGCGTTCATTTGGCCGAACGACTGCGATCCAGCTGCAGCTCCGTCCTGTACGCAGCCTCCCTCTCTCTGCGGTGTCATCACAAGTCTCCGTTGTTGAAGTGACCGGCTGGCTCAGAGGTCGTAGCGTGGACCTGCCACCACTGCGAACCCTGGTTCAAATCCAGACACAAGCCTGTGATGTAAAGCTGTTTCTCAAGGCATAGGGAGTTGAAGGTCTTAGATGGGCCGCCAATGACCACACACAAAGACAAACGCAAAAAAACATGGCTTAAGATTTGGTTCTGTTCTAAATCTAGTCAAATTCCATTTTTGAGGTTTAAAATATGAGTTTGGCTGTGAAAGATTATTATTCTTTGTAGCAGGGCGAGTGAGAACGAACTGCCCTCTGCTGCGTGGGCCGTTATCTAACAAGAAGGGTTCGACTACTCTGACATTTCTCTGATAGCACAATTGGGATAAATTTGAGAGAAAAAAAAGTCCAAAAAGTGAAATGCATCGCTGTTGTTGTTGTTGTTGTTGTTTCAGCCTGAAGGAAAGGAGGACCGGTCGTCAGAGGTTTACTGCATCATCAGCCGACTTGGCTGCTTCGAGCTCTTCTCCACGGTACGCCCGCAAGATGCTTCCCTCGCGAGCCACTCATCTCTACGTGACTTGCCGCTCTTGCACAGCGGCTCGCTTTGCCAGCATCTCCCGATACCCTCCACTCTCCCCGTCCGCCGCCCCCCTCCTTCTCCTTGTGAAGATTTTGGAGGAGGTGGAGACGAGGAGGAAGATCTCGTTGGCCATGGTGTACCCGTTTGTGCGGGCCCTGAAGGACGCGCCATTCCCAGCACCGGGGAAAACCGTCAAAGTGCAGAGTTTCATTCCGGGTCGCGGCACGGAGGTGAGTCTCCCCCCCCCCTCGCCCCCCATCCTTCCCTTCTACGAAGGGGCATCGACACACGGTTAAATAAACTTTCGACGAGTGTGAAACGCTAAACAGGACCGGTTTACGATAAGGTCTCATTTTGTTGATCGTGCGTTCTGCTCCAGCTGCTGTCGCTCCCCCCCCCCCCCCCCCGTGTGTACGAGAATAAGGCTGCGCCACCCTCCGCTTAATTGTACTCCGTTGTGCATTTTGTCCGGCACCCTCTCCAAACATGGCTGGGCGGCTGGGCCACTGCACACAGCAATACACTTACGGGGAGCTGACACGTGTAGCGTCTCGTAAGTGGCTGTAGGCGAGCGCATCGGCGCATCGGCGTACGGTGAAGTTACGGTTATGGGTGCTCGCCGAACGGACGAACTTCAAAAGAATACCGCCACTGGTGTTCGATATTTAACCGCATTTTTTTGAGTTAAGCATTTAGAAGGCGGGAGTGGGGAGTGGGGATGGGCATTTATCATGGAGGGGGGTGCAGGGGGGCCCATCCCCCATCGAGCCCCCCCCCCTCGGATGCAATGGCTCACCTGCTCGCTGTCGCGCAGACGATCAAGCTGACCCGGCCTCTGGACTCGCGGCTGGAGCACGTGGAGCTGGGCACGCTCTTCTCCAGCCTCTCCGTGGAGCAGGTGGTGCAGGTGTTCGTGTCGCTGCTGCTCGAGCGCAGGGTCATCCTCGTGGCCCAGGAGCTCAGGTGAGACGGGGCGCGGCACGGGCGAGCGGTGTGTCAACGCAAGAGCGGCACCCCCCCCCCCCCAACCTGCGCGTGTGCGGCTGTCGGGACTGCGAAGTTAACCGCGGGCGAGTTTCTCCGTTCCCACGCCGTTTGCTCTTTCTATCGACGGCGAGAAATGGGGGAATTCGGTTTGCGTGGAAAACAGCAATCGGGAGTTTCTCGAGCAGCTTTGGCAAGAGAGAAGTCATCGACCGCAGTACGCTTGGCGTGGTTTACAGAGGGGGGGGGGGGGGGTTGGGGTTGCCACCATCGAGAGACAGGATGTGGGGGGGGGGGCTGCAATTTATAAAGAAGTCTGAGTCATGAACGACAAAAGAAAAATGCGTTTATTACACGTTTCAGTTGATTGATTTAATCGACCATTCATCTCAACTCTCGAGAGAAGCATTCGGTGGCTATTGGGTCCCGCAAAAAAAAAAAGATTCTTACGGGTCTCCGTGCTTCCCCAGATCAAGTTGTTGTTGTTTTGTTGTTGTTGTTGTTGTAGCCAGCTGTCGCGGTGCATCCACGCGGTGGTGGCGCTGCTGTACCCCTTCTCGTGGCAGCACACGTACATCCCCGTACTGCCGCCCTCCCTCATCGACACCGTGTGCTCCCCCACGCCGTTCATCATGGGCCTGCAGAGCAGCTCGCTCGGCCTGCTCGATGGGCAGCCCATGGAGGAGGTGAGGGCACGCTCACCTCGCTCTACTCTCCTCCACACCCTCTCTCTACCTCTCACCTCACTCTTCTCCCATCCACACACTCTCCTATCTCGCCCCCTCATCTCAACTTCATTCCCCGCTCATCTCGATTTCCCTCCACGTGCTCTCTTGTCATCGCTCGTCTCTCTCTACTCCCCTCTACGCACACTCTCCCACCTCGGCTCCGTCATCTCCATTCTCGTGAGATCTCCAAAGCTGAGCCTGGATAGTGACTGGCTAGTGACCGGCTAGTGCCTGGAAAGCACCGCCAGTGCGGTACTACATCATCAGCAGAGGGAAATGCAGCAAATTATATTGTTGTACTGTACTCTAATCTAACTTCTATGCTCCCTGACTTGACCAGCGTGGTGAAGTATGGTCAAACAACCCCCCCCCCTCCATGACAACAGGGCGTTTTTTATAATTGGGCGCAATTGTGAACAATCAGACAATAGTACATTTAATCGACAGAATCATCGTTTCACCGCAAGCTCAAAGACTCGGTCCTACAGGGTGTGTGGTGAAGTTAGCAGATGTCCATGTGTGAGCTCGGCATTTGAAGGACTGAAGACCAGAACCAGTAATTCCGCCGACAAAGTGTTCAGGGGCGGCAGTTCCATATCCAGGCCGCAGAGAGTCAAGTGAGCTTCTGTCCAAGGAGCACGTTCTGGCAACTGTGGGGGCGAGCGCGTGACCTGGCACGGTTGTGCACAGTCGGGGCAGCACCGTGTATTCGTGAGGAGGCCTTCATCCGGCAGTGGATTGCGAAAGGGATTTTAATTTTTTTGTTTTGATATTCAACCCATTCGAATGTGTTAGAAGTGCCCTTGGAAGCTGAGTCGTGCGCCGTTGCTCTCTTTCAGGTTCTGTTGGTGGATTTGTGTAAAAAAAAATTCCTCAAAAAGGTAAGGAGGATGAATGAAGACACGGCACGTGCCACTCACGCACACACGTGTCACTCGCACACATCACTCACACGCGTGTCACTCACACACGCACATCACTCACACACGCACATCACTCACACATCACTCACACACGCGTATCACTCGCACACATCACTCACACACGCGTCACTCACACACATCACTCGCACACATCACTCACTCACGCGTGTCACTCGCACACGCACATCACTCACACATCACTCACACACGCGTATCACTCGCACATCACTCACACAAGCACATCACTCGCACACATCACTCACACACATCACTCACACACGCACATCACTCGCACACATCACGCACACATCACTCGCACACATCACTCGCACACATCACTCACACACATCACTCACACACACGCGTCACTCACACATCACTCACACACACGCGTCACTCACACACATCACTCACACACATCACTCACACACGCGTGTCACTCACACACATCACTCACACACGTGTTACCCGTGCACACACACACGTGTTACCCGTGCACACACACACACGTGTTACCCGTGCACACACACACACGTGTTACTCGTGCACACACACACACGTGTTACTCGTGCACACACACACACACGTGTTACTCGTGCACACACACACACACGTGTTACCTGTTCCCCAGGTGGGCGACGAGTTCGCGCTGCTGCCGCACAAGCTCCAGACGCCGCTCGTGGAGGAGCTCAGGAAGTGCTTCGAGCGCTACAAGCAGAGCGGCGACTGTGAGTCAGAACCCTGATGTTAGCTGTGGCCACGATTGACACGTTGACTTTTAAGAAAAATTGAAGTGCGCTTGGACAGGACACGCACCTGGAAGGGTGATGATGACCCAGGGTCGAGACTAACGACAGAGTGGCAGTCAAGGGAGGGAACAGGCCCAAGACGGCGTCCGTCACGGCGAGCGTGCACGCAGCAGTGGCACCGGCGCGCGTGCGTAGGGGCGAGATGGATTATTAGATCGCGTGACGGTGTGGCAGCATTGTTGGCTTAGGTAGGGGGTCTTCATCCAGCTGCGGGTAGATCGCTGATGATGGTGATGATGAAGGGTGTCAATATGACGTTCAACTCCTAACGCGCCGCACAGCGTCCGCTCGCTCTCACGGAGATCGACTCAGAGGCGTGAGTCACCACAACACAAGCTCAATTATTTATTTATTTGATCAGGTAACGCCCGCTGAGCTCTATAGCCCTTTTTCAGACGCGACCTGGCCACAAATAATATAGCCCAACGAAAGTTGGCCGGCAGGATGGCAGCGACGCGATGAGCCGGCGTCAACAATTGACCAAGCTCTGTGCCCCTCTACGTATCGAGGTGTTATCGGACAATCGATGAATGCGGAGGAAAGCGGAGCGCCCGCGGTGGGGGGAACCGCACGCGTGCGAGGGGGCAACAACTCTCCCATGCAGACGGAACTGGTGGCGCACCACAATTTTAGTTTCTACTGCCGTCTCCTGGCGAGCCCGGCGTATGGCACCTGGACACCCAAGGGCAGGGAGTTTCTCAATGTATTTGCGGTCCACCAAAGGTCGCCTCCACAGTGCCAGACCGCCGACGTGCGCCGCCACGTAAGTTACGTCATCTTAGCTACCGCTGGCGTGATGCAAACTTCCTCGCCCTGGTATACAGGAGGTTGCGGGGGTTCCATCCTGACCGTGACGCCTGCTGCTGTATATTTGACGTTTGCGCGTTCTCCCCGTGGTCGCGTGGATTTTTCTCCGGTTCCTCTGGTTTTTGTCTGAAAATATAGAAACATGCTTTTAGAGTATTTGGCTGTTGTAGTTTCCACATGATAAGCCACTTCGTTGAGCTATCATTTGTGGCCAGATCGCTTCTAGAAATAAGCTGTACGGCTCAGTGGGCCTTACCCGGTAAAATAAAAACCGTTTTAGTTTATGCGAAAGATTGTCAACCTGAGCTGATCACGTGAATTCGACTTCCTCCTCCGAGGTATGCAGACCGCTTTAGGTTTCGACGTAGCCACGCTACCGAGCAATTTACACAACAATTCGGCAGGAGCGACGCCGAGGCCCGATCAGCGTAACCCGGTCGAGTTCGAGTTGAGTCGACGCGAACAAAAAGGTCGGTCGGTCGGTCGATCGATCGATCGATCCTAACGAGGCGTCGAATTTGCTCTCTACCTCCTCTTCCTCAGTGCCGTCGGCGTCCGCCAGCCTGAACAAGGAGGTGTCGGCCGCCTTCATCGAGCTCCACCTGCAGCTGGTGGGGCACTACCCCCACCACGTTGGCACCGAGAGTCACCCGCAGCAGTTCGACGGTCGCCAGTTCCGCAAGGCGCTGGCGTCGCGCTCCACGCGCCACTTCCTCAAAGTGTTCGTGCAGACGCAGGCCTTCCAGGGCTTCATCCAGGAGCGCGAGCAGGGCTGCACCCCCACGCAGGGTGAGGCGCGCGCAGTGGGCTTCCACGAGCTTCGCGTGGTGGCCCAGAGAGAGCGGTGGCGTGAGGGGGGCGTGGGGGGGTGCGTGGGGGGAGGCGTGGGGGGGCAGGATCGACCGGTTAGAGAGATCCGCGGCTTCTATTTTTGTTTGTTGGGTTTGATTTGTTTTACCACGCCCCAATGTTCGCCTGATTGTACCTATGTACAGTAGAACTCCCTCTTAACGACCACATAGATCGCAGAGTTGTAGCCAATGGATCTCTGGGAACGGTCGTCTTAAGCGACGATGAACATGCTTTAAAAATATGTATATACACACACACACAAGTTACCTGCAAATTTCTCAATTGGGATTACCCCTACTGCGAAAAAAAACAAGACCGAAACCTTCTCAAAAAAGAGCCTTGAGACTCTGTGGGGCTTCCCCTGGGTAAACAAAGCGAAATAATCATAATGGAGATGAGCAGGTTGAGGTCAGACGTCAAAGCTCTGAGCAGCACCGCTGAGATGTCCTGTGTTGGAATCTGGGTTCTGGGTTTTAACTGCCTGTGATTAAACCCAGGGCAAGTGTTTTTTTATTCCTTCTGAATTCTCCATCTTGCCAACGTTGCCATTATTAACTCGGGCAGATTATTCTGTTTGAACCCCTGCCCGTCATTGTCATCATTGCCGTCAATGTCGTCATCGTCGCCGCCGAAATTGCCGACGGCATCTCTGACGACACGACGGGGTGCTGATGACGTCGTGCATCGATGACGCGCGTAATGGAAAAAAAAAACTATGCTGGTCCCGGTCCTTGCGTGCAGTTATCGAGTGTACTAGTTTTGTGCGTCGGTACAAAACGTAAGATCGGTACGCCTGAATTCGCGGCCTGGCCACAGTCATCCAGAAAACATGCATAAAACATGAGTGATGACAATCGGCAGCATTTCCTGCCACTCACTGTCGCGGTGCGTGCGTCCGTGCGCGAGTGAGTGAGTGCGTCGGCGTCACATGGTGTCACTGAAGTGCGCGTGAATTTATGCAGCTGTCAAACACCACCGAAGGGACGAGTGCATGTGTGTATGTTGAACTTCTTTCGCATCGTACGTAGGCAACCGTGCCACTCGGAGGTGTGGGGGAAGCGACACGAACTAAACACACGGCTACGTGCGGCGCGAAATAAGTTCAACATGCATAGAAAACCAGTTCTAAAGAAATTAGTTTTCAACCTAGATTTGAACGTGCATAGATGTCGATCGTGTCTGAGCATGTCCCACTGTACCTGGCGTGCGTTTAAAGTACGCTTGCGTAATTCATCAGCGTGCGTCGGTTCCAACCCATAACCGTTGAGGCCTCGTGTCCCTCACACGAGTTCTGTTCGAACACACCGCACCAGCCAGCCCTCGAAGTGCCTCTTCACTTCGCCTATCACGTGATATTAATTTGGAGTGCGTTAATATTCAAAGCCAACGGGAGCTTAGAAGATGGCATTGGCCACATACAGCTGAAATGTTTTTTTCAATATTAGTGATAAATGAGCTACGGCACGTGATGTTGCGCACGTGATGCATGAGTAATCTCGCCCTCGTCACGTTTGTGTACACTCTGTGATTAAAGAGCGCCACGGCATCACGGTCTCGCCCTCCACCCACGAGGCTGGGAGCGGCCTTTATCCAGCAGTGGATTGGTCATGGCTGTTGACGGCAATGATGTGCACACCTGTGACTGGATATTGCCGCTAGAAAGCGTCCTGTGGGAGACACTGAAACTGTGACACAAGTTTGCCCTACGGTTTGTGCTTTCTGTAATAACAAACGAAGCAAAAGTTGAAACCGTTGTAGTTGTTGTTGTTCGAATCGTGTAATGTTGCGGTAGCCGTCATTTTAACAGTGGCTGTGCCTCTGTTATTTTTTCACCCCCAGGACTGTTTGAGCAGAAGGTCCAAGAGAACCTGCGAAAAGAGAAAGCGAAGAAGAGAATCTCGCGTGAGTGACGCTGCCACCGTATCGGTGCTGGGGTCGGGTCTCAGCCTCCCCAGCCGCCCCCCCCCACCTCAACACATTGGGAGAATAATTCACACCAGTGGCTGGTTTTCTTCAACCACGAGAGAGACGAACCCAGGGTCATATCGTCACTCACGATAATAATAGTGAGCCGGCCTGCCTATGACCAAATCTCCCACAATGTGTCTGACGTCGTTACATCTCAGAAGCTAAAGCAGGCTCTTGTCACGTGCCTCGGCGCTGTTCTAGATCACCGCGTGTACAGTCACGGGTGAGCCAGATTGGAGCCTTGGTGATGGCTCGGCAGAGCTGTCTTGGGTGCGGACAGCGGCGTGGTCAGGGCTGCGGGGGCCTGGGGCAGAGCCTGCTAGCCGGCGCTCTTCTCGAGGACGAAACCGGTTTTAGTTTATGCGAAAGATTGTCAACCTGAGCTGATCACGTGAATTCTACTTCCTCCTCCGAGGTGTACAGACCAGTTTAGGTTTCGACGTAGCCACGCTACCGAGCAATTTACACAACAATCCGGCAGGAGCGACGCCAAGGCCCGATCAGCGTAACCCAGTCGAGGTCTAAGACGAGTTGAGTTGACGCGGACGAAAAGGTCCCACGGCGCGCTGCGTCACCACAAAAAATTAAACTCCGATGTATAAGGCGCCCTTAAACGATATACATCTCAGTGCCGTCGATGTAGAGGAAAAAGATCAGTGAGAAGCAACTGGGGGAGAGAGAGACTCAAGAAATCAGAGAACTCGAGAGAGAGGGACCGTGTTAAACTAAACAAAAAAACTAAAACTTTTTTTTATTTTACCAGGTAAGGCCCACTGGGCTATATAGCTCTTTGTCAGAAGCGATGTGGCTACAAGTAATAGTTCAACGAAAGTGCCTTATGTGGAGATTTATAGCAGACAAATAATCTGAACAGCTGGTGGCGGGGTCTTCAGCCCGGGGACTGAAAAGTCTCCACTGACTGCGACCTCCTGACCTCCAAGGAGCAGGGGACTCCAGGGCCCCATGGCAGCCTGGAGCGGGGTCACGCCAAGTAGGGGGGGGGGGGGGGTGCAATGATCGGTGGATTTCGGAGGTCTCAGTAGAGGGTGGCGAGATGTTAACTCCCTCACCTGGAATGCAGGAGATTGTGGGCTTGATTGCGACCCTGACGCCTGGAAATTTGGAGTTTGCATTTTCTCCCCATGGTCACGTAGATTTTTCTCTGGGTCCTCCAGGTTTTTTATTCCAAATTTAGAATCGACATGCGTTTAGAGGATTTGGCTGCAATACATTTCCACTTGATAAGCCGCTTTGTTGAGCTATAATTTTTGGCCAGTAGGCCTTAGCTGGTAAAATAAATACCAATGCTTTAATAGCTCAATTTACTCTGGACATAAGGTGCATTCCACAAACCCGCCCTCGAAACCTCATTGGCCTCTTTCGGTTTGTTTTCAGTGGCCGGGAAGCTGAGGAAGTCCTAAGGCGGGTAGAGCGACGAGAGGAGCCTCCTGTCGCGCGCCCGTCGCTCGGCTCTCGGGCGGTGGAGTGGAAGCGGACGAGCCGGGAACGTCTCAACCGCTGCCCGTCGCCGTGGTGATTTCAACCGACGAAGACTGCGCCTCCCACACCGCGGCCGCCCTTGGTGCCGCGCCGTTGCCCCCGACGACAAATCCTGGGTGGCCTCCGTCGCCGGAGGATGGGCGTGCGCCAGCGCACGTGGAGCAAGGCACGAGGAACATTTTCCGCGGGGAGAGACGGGCGCGGGGATCGGATCTGAGAGGGACTTGGGCATTGGGGCCTTAGGGCTGGCGTGGGGTGGCGGGGTGGGGTGGTGGGTGTCGTCGGGAATGAATAGTGAGCAACAGTGGTGATGCTTCGAAAGCAACGAATGCGCCCCGCGCCTGTGGCGTAGCGGGGTTCACGTGGGCCCTGCTGTGTGGATTTAAAAGGTGCTCCCACCGCCTTCGTAGCTCGTGCTGTCCCCCCCCCCCTCCCCCCTACATGACCGCCTGCACACACTCGGTAGGTTACATCACAGTTCCCGGACATGGCTTTCCGAGCTGTCGAACGTGCGCGACATGCGTGGCCACCACCTTGTCCATTCTACCTCCCAGCTTCCCACTGCCCACGCCGCCTGTTTGGTGATGATCCGTGCACCCTCACCTTCTCACTGCTCGGGGAGTCTTGCATGTGGCGAGGGAGAAGCAGCCCAGGACGTGGTCGATGTTGCCGATGCTGCGGCTGCTCAACGCCGTGATTCCAGCTGATGAAGATGCCCAATGCAGCGGCCGCCCGTGCTGCTTTCGTCCGATCGTCGCACAGAAATGGAACAACAACAACAACAAAATGTGGTTTATTTTTTGCGATGAAAGCCTCGGCCGAAACTGTGTTGCTGGCGATAAAATAGACGCGCAGTTGGGTCACCATGCATTTTGCCACCTTTGTCCACAACGCAAGGTGGACGCGACACAAAACCGCCGCTGTCGGTCTCAGCCAAATTATATTTCCCGACCTGCTTGAGTGCACACGTGTCACGAGTCTCGGTAAAAACCTTTGCACCGGTTCCTTAACCTTTACCAAGAGAAAGAGAGAGGGAACAATCTCTTACCAGCCCCGTCAATATACGGTGGCATGAGTGAGATTGTTAGAATTCGCCAGAGGGTGGCCGGGTGGCTCACACTGAGCCGGCACCGCTCAGAGCATGGGGTTTGATTCCCGTTGTTTCAGCTCCAGTGGAGAGAGTTGGATGTTTTCAGCCCCGGTCATCCGATGAACTACACGGAAACCCATCGACTCACATAGTGTCCCGTAGACTTGTGCCACGGTCTTTCCTTGGTGAGTCGGTCCTCCCTGCGCTCCGCCGCGTCTCGCGTTAATTTGTGAAGACGCATTCCTCACCACGCGATGCTGTTTGCCTCTACCGGGTTGGCTGGCCGCAGCTGCCAAGCTCGACGCTGACAAGTCTGACGATGCTCCGCGATGGCTCGCAATTGTCTTTGAGTCGGCAGCGAGTCGCCAGTGACTGCTTCCGTCAACAGCTGTCGCCGATGGAGATGTGCGTGGAGGGTGCGGAGACGGAGGTGGCTGTACCCTGCGGTAGATACTTAGAATTTCTTGGATGCTTAGGAGGGAGAAAACAAACCGTGTTGGCGGAGTGTGGAAGTATCTGTTTACCGTGTTGCACCTCCAAGTCAGTTAGGCAGTGAGATCCGCGTCAGGTTTTCCAACTAAGATCAAGTTTCTTCCACGGTGTAACCAATCCGTGCCCAACCAGCGCCGTCAAGGAAAGCGGCAGGTTGTTGGGTTTTTGACGAAAATGAATAACCCCCCACCCCCTGGCCCTGCTCGGCCCCCCGCCCCTCCGGCCCAGATTAAGATGTTAAGAGGCCCGAGTTTTCACTCGGAACCGCGAGAGGCCTGGTGCCCTATCGCAGCTCCGCTGTGGCAGTTGGTAAGGGGATCTAGGGTATCCGCTGTAGCCTCCCAGCTGACCGGGTCAATAAGCATCGACTCTCGATTTCCTCTAATTGACTCTAATGAATTAATTCATCACTTAATCATCCTCACCTGCGATTTACAAAACCTGGTCTGGAGCCACGGCCCGGCCATTGTCTTCTTTTCTTTTTGCGGTCGTACGGTTCTCAAATTGCACTTTGTCGGAGTTACGATTTCGTTTGATTTTAAACTATTCTCCTTTTTAACTTAACAGAGACCAGGGTTCTGTGATGATGCTGTCCTTACGGGAAGCGCGCACGCACCGCAAAACTCTAATCCTGGAACCCCGTGTTTTGCGTGATTTTGTAAAGTTGTAACTTTGCCATTGTTGTGACGAATAAAGAAGTTTCTTTTTTAAATTATGCAATGGACTGAAAAGTCGTGGGTATCTTCACTGTGTGACCAAATCACCCTGAATGCTTCCCATCTCGTCATGCTTTGGCTTAGCAAGGTTGAGCCTGGGTCGTGCACACAGCCCCGACGTGCAAGAACCAAAGTGCCAAAGTAAATCAACCTGAGCAATGACAGGGACAACCCAATGATCATGTCACTGCAGATCACCAAGTCACGCTCGATGTACGTTTGTGTATGTTGATCTTTATTCGCAACGTACGTAGCCAGCCAGCCGTGATAATCGATGGTGCGAGTTAAGTACAAAAGGAACCTGAACGCAAAAAGCAGTTCTAAAGAAATTAGTTTTAAATCTTATTTTAAAGGTGTATTGCCCCTGTGGCATTCCTAATATCGGAAGGAAGAGCGTTCCAGACGGCCGCAGAAGTGTATCTGAACGTGCACGATGCAGGCTGGCTGTCGTAGGGATGCATGGATATGTGGTTGACTGGAGAAAGCAGTGCAGTATACATCCAGTGTTGTACTGCACTTGTATGCTCCCACCTCTGTGCTGCACGCTTTCACCAATCTACACTAACCAACGCGGCGAGGTGTGTCGTCAAATGCTGTCGCCCACACGACCTGCGTTGTGTGGGGAGGCCCTAGTCCAGCAGTCGGTAGACCCAAAGGGTTTGGCCGTAACGTGCGCGAGTTGAGTGATTTCGCGTAAAGAGTGTGCATGCGTAACCTCGCTTGAAGCACTTGACGCGCGAATGGCAGACACACACGCAAAGTTACGTAAGGATCACATTTTCAACCAAATACTCATCGCGAGCAAACAGCCGAGATGAAAATTGACTTGCAAACATTACGTAAACGCCACGGGCAACCCCAAAACACAAACACTATCCAAAGTGTTTTTGTTTTGTCGGGTTTCGCTTGGGAGCTCCGTTCCTGAAGAAGCTTCCAGCACGCGGAGCGAAACGTCGGACACCACGCCGAGCAACACCGCGGCTACCACTGTTAAGAGGAGCGATACACATTCCAGCAAAACCACCGACCACTTAAACCGGCGGAGTTGAGCATCCGCGGTTCCCCGAGGCAGTGAAACGAGATGAAGGCGCAGCCCGTCAAAAACGCGATTCTCTCTTCCAGTAGACACCCGTGTCATCTCGGGCGAGTCTAAAAAGCTTTGTTGACAATTAAACTAACAAAAAAAGCTATTTAAAGTAAGTGGAAACAATAATAGTTTAAAAAAAACTAAACTTTTTATTTAACAGGTAAAGCCCACTGAGTTGTATCGCTCTTAGTTTTCAGAAGCGAACTGGCCACAAATGATAGCTCAGCCAAGGTGCTTATCACGTGGAAATGTTTAGCAGCCATATACTCTAAACGCGTGTGACGTTGATTCTAAATGTGGAGGGAAGAAAATCGGAGGACCCGGAGAAAAATCGAAACGACCACGGAGAGAGAGACACCCAAACTCCAAATATACAAGCGTCGTCGGGGTTTTGGGATCGAACCCACAGCCCTCCTGTATACTAGGCGAGGTAGTTAACATCTCGCCACTACGGCACCTGAGCTACAGTTCGGTATATCCTGCTCGTAGCAATGCAGCTTCACTTTTATTTCCCAACTAGCCCGTCCTAGGACGGAAGCTGTAATATTTACGAAAAAATGGAGCAGGGTATAATTCTTCTATCTTGTGTAAATGTAATTGCAGTGAATCTTGCACGAAAGTATATGATCAAACACTTCACTGCAGTTCACTGTAGCACTGTATATAACTGACCTTCAATTTGTTCAAATTCACTGCTATGATACTTTATTCTCTTCTGCTTTCGGTCGCTGGGGTTGAAATAAATTGGAAATCAATACAATGTCTGGAAATCACCGATAAATGTATATTTTACCATAATGTAGAAGCATAAATTAGACTTACCTTTTGTCTCAAGTGGTGAATAAATATAAAAAGACACCAAATCCACGTTATTGCTGCGTATAATTATTTATTAGATTTACTTTCAATAAAGAAACGTCAAACTTAAATCGAATTTGCGAAAATAATTTCCGCTCATGAATACCTTTGAATCTTCGTCACCTGCTCATGATTATTAATGAGGGGGGCTGGTCGACGTGGAGTGACGTCACGAGCGTTGCACACAGACATTCTTAGCTCATTATAGTAGCTAATAATAATGGGGGGGGGGTGTCCATTTGGAGGACGTCACCCGCTCATGATTATTAATGAGGGGGGCTGGTCGACGTGGAGTGACGTCACGAGCGTTGCACACAGACATTCTTAGCTCATTATAGTAGCTAATAATAATGGGGGGGGGGGGGGGGGGTCCATTTGGAGGACGTCACCTGCTCATGATTATTAATGAGGGGGGCTGGTCGACGTGGAGTGACGTCACGAGCGTTGCACACAGACATTCTTAGCTCATTATAGTAGCTAATAATAATGGGGGGGGGGGGGGGGTCCATTTGGAGGACGTCACCTGCTCATGATTATTAATGAGGGGTGGTGGGGGGGGTGTCCATTTGGAGGACGTCACCTGCTCATGATTATTAATGAGGGGTGGTGGGGGGGGGTGTCCATTTGGAGGACGTCACCTGCTCATGATTATTAATGAGGGGTGGTGGGGGGGGTGTCCATTTGGAGGACGTCACCCGCTCATGAATATCAATGAGGGGCGCGCTGACCGATGTGGAGTGACGTCACGAGCGTTAAGGACAGACATTCCTGGGTGATTATCGTAGCAGAGTTACTCCACTCTAACACTCATTAACGTAACTTTACGTGCGATTAGTCAACCACGAAAATTCAAAGGTACGCGTCACGTAAATGTCGCTCGGCTCAGGAATGCGTCTGCGATGTCTGTTTGGTTTTGGGGTCGGGACTTCCTTTAGCATTGACACACAAAGACAAAGAGCCCCCGTATATGCTGCACAGACTGTTGGGGCAAGTGCTGTTAGCGAGCACCTACGAAGGCCGGCACGGCACACGAGGGGGCGGGTGGCCAACATCACGCACGGCAGCCTTTGTCTCCCCAGTGGCGATGTTTACACACCACGCCAGGTACTCATTTGAGGCTGAGTCGACCTAGGCCTCCGATTCAGATACTCGTCACAGGTGTTGGCCGTGAGCGGGAGTCGATCTCGAGTGGCTGGGATCGTAGCGTAGCGCGCGATAACCACGACACTACTGGGTGGGTGGGGTGGTCACTAAAAAGAACACTATATTTTACACTACCCGTCAGCCACACTCACTTCTGGAAGTGCAACACTTCAGCAGCATTCTGTGAAAGCAAAGTCTGGACTGATTTCGACATGTAGCGTCTCATCAGCAGCGCGAGGCTTGCTTGAATCCATGCTGGTCAACTGCCAGATGTTACTTTTTGGTTCTTTCTGTAAAGTCACGTGGGTAGAAATAAAATAACGTGACTTTTCTCTTATTGGTTCTTTCGGTAAAGTCACGTAGAATGGAAATAATAAAATAATAAAAATAAAACATAATAAAATAACGTGACTTTACCGAAAGAACCAAAGAGTATGGATTCCTGCAGGCACAAAAGCTTCAAATCAGGATTCCCAAATGTTATATAGGCAAGGACTCCTCTCTTTAGGATATGGGTCCCATTCAGATGAATAGACGGCTGGAGCTATACGACTGTAATTCAAGATTTTAAGCTTTCGTGACTGCAAGAATTCATACTCTAAGGTTTTTTCGGTAAAGTCATGTAGGTAAAAAAATAATAATATAAGTAATAATAGAAATAAAATAATAAATCACGTAATTGTATTTCTATTATTATTTCTATTATGTTTTTATTTATTTTTACCTACGTGACTTTACCGAAAAAACCTTAGAGTATATACGACTGTAGCTTTGCAAACTGGAAGGACTTGCTCTGGGCCAAACTTCCTCAAGGAACAAAAACACCCCCCCAGCATTATCTTGAACTACGCACACGAAACGGGCGGCAATAATAAAGCGTCAATGCGGACATTGAAGGCGGTCACGGCTCATCGCTGACTCAGGCCCCATCTTCAATGCGCAGTAAATTGTCGGCGGTTAAGTCGCGAAGTGCCGAAAGAAGCGTGGAGGTACGCGCTTGGATTTCCTTTGGGAGAATTGAAGTGAAACGCGTGGATTGGAGAACACGCGAGTCAGAGGCGTCATGTTGAGGCTTTTACTACAGAGAAGACGGCGATGATGATGATACTGATTCCCGTGTGTGATGTCGGCGACACGTCGTTATCAGTGCAATGGTTGTTCTGTCGCAACGCCTCGTTGAATCACACCGGCCCGAGTTTATGGCTCGATCAAAAACGTAGAGTGCCACCCAGAAACGTTATCGATTGTAATCTGGCCCCAGGGCGTTGTTGAAGTTGACTCAGCCTCAACATAACCGCCGATGTGGCGTTTCATCATATATCCCAGCAGCTCGGCTGAGGTTCTGGCCACGCCAGCACCTCGTGTGCGCTGTGCCGTCACGCCAAATCGGTGCTCGCTAACAGCTCTTGCCCCCAATGAGCCGACATGGATAAGAGACGTTGCAGTCCTTTCTCAAGCCACGAGTTGGATGGAGGGCCTCGCCACGCCGTGTGGGTCATGTGGGCGCCGCGGTGGCGAGACGCGAACTACCTCGCCTGGTAGATGCCCTGGTAACGATTGCTTGAAGGGCGCTTTGTAAATGTAAAATGATAATTCATTATTATGATTATTATACAGGAGGCCGTGGGGTTCGGTCCCAACCCTGGAGTTTGTATGTTCTCCCAGTGGTCACGTGGTTTTCCCCCTCCACATTTAGAATGAACATGGGTTAACAATATTTGGCTGAATCTAGATTGGAAGCTTTCTCTCTCCCACTTGCGCGAAAAAAATAATTGCTGTGGGTTTCCCACCTGATGATGATTGCTTGTGTTGCAATCGAAACGTCGTGATTTTATTTATTTTATACCTACGTGACTTTACCGAAAGAACCAAAGAGTAATATTTTGCTGCTTTGAATTTCCACACGATAAGCCACTTCGTTGAGCTATCATTTGTGGCCAGGTGGCTGCCGAAAGAAAGAGCTACATCGCTCAGTGTGCCTTACCTGTCAAAATACAAAATAATAAAGTTCAAATAGTTTCGTTTATTTGCCGCGTCTGGAGATCGAACTGGCGACCTTTTGGATTGCAATTTCGGTCCGATAACACAGCACGGTAGCATCGCACGTGTTATCAATGCGCATTCATGATGGACTGGACTCGTAAGGGGCCGTCCATAAATGACGTCACGCACCTAGGAGGGGGAGGGGTCAGACATATGTGACGATGTGTGACGAGGGGGGGTGGGTGAGAAATGTGACGTCACATCAAAATGCGCAACTTTAAATAAATATAGACAACACGTTCTACTTAATTAAATAGACTTTTTAATAAATGTTTTCTCCTACAACATCAGATGGCAGCGCCACATTAAATACGCACTACAATGACAATAGTTTAAAGCGATTTTAAGCATGTTTTATTTTTTTGGGGGGGGAGGGGGGCAGAGCTTGGTAACGTCATATTTGAGGGGAGGTCTGACTTTTTGTGACGCCGTGTGGCGAGAGGGAGGGGGGTCAAAAATCGTCCCAAATCGCGTGACGTCATTTATGGACGGCCCCTAAGAGTGCGCAAAATCCAATGTTCTTACACGACTCGTTCATTCACACGCGACATCACACGTGGCGCTGCCCCCTTTCTCTCCTCCGTGCAACGAGCAATACGAAGCACTCCACACGTGTCAAAAAACACTGCCCTCTACGTATGTCACGCTGCCCGGCAATGGTCTCAATAAGCGACGTGTCACGCAATGACCCTCGTTCATAAGCAGAAGACAAGGGGCCATTGCCCGAAACGTCGCCTATTATGTTTATTGTTTAATCCTCCTTTGAGGGCGGTGCGCTGTCTTCTTTGCGCAGCGGTGTTCTCGATGAACGTGTCAGAGAGTTGTGTTCATTTGTGCACCACCACGACTGGGAATCGGTGAAAAAAGAGCTTCCTTGGCTCATCGGATTTCCCTAGGATAAATCAAGATTCTGATTACAATTCGCTGCCAACGCGAGCACTCTTGTCCCCCACCGCCCCCACCGCACCTCCAATTAGCACGGTTTGACCACGTGCGGTGCGAAAGAAGTTCAGCATCCACACCGCACAGCTGCATTGCCGCGTGCGCGTGCGTGTCACGTCGCAATGCACGCGCGCGCGCGCAGGTGCGGCGGCTTCAGGAATGTCCTTGCGCACCTTTCCTCCCTCCCTCCCTCCCGTCGTCGTCGATGACGCCAAAGCGTCGCCCCTTGGAACAGCTCAGCGAACCGGTTAGAGCAGTGGTCGCATCGCCAGTGGGAGCGGTTGGCCGCGCGTACCTGCGCGAGTGACGCAAGCGTGGGGCAGGGCCGCGCGCCTGGGTACACATGGACTCCAAATACCTCCACCAGCACCACCCCCGTGGCTTCTAGTTGTTCGTTGAGGTTTCTCGCACAGTCGCAGGGAAGCTCTGGTGAGCAGATAAACGCCTCTTGTCTTTTCGCCCGAGCTGCCTCATACTCCTCCTGTGACTCTCCTGCGAGTTCCCCGAGACAGCCCCCCCCCTGTTTGTCATCTCGAAAGCCCTGCTGTGGCCCGCACTCAAACGGGGGTCATCATCGGTGCCTGCCATCACCGTCAATCATCATGCGGCTGCTGCTGCTGCTGTGTCTTTCGTGCGCCGTCTCCACGTCTCTCTTCGGCGGATGCAGTGGCCAAGGTAATTCGTGATTATATTTGTGTCGCTACTGCTGCTGCAGGAGACCGATCCGTCTGGTGTTCAGGCTGTGTGCGACGTTGCTGTGAAATCATTTGGGGGACACATTTTTGTCTTTTAAGCGCGACCTCTCGCGATGTGTTTACAATGGAGCGCGTCCTGTCCGGTAATGATCGGTGTGTTGCCCGACGTTTCGCTCCTCGTGCCGGACAACACAACCCGAAAACGCATCGGAGAGCTACAGAGCGCGACCTTAGCCGAGCACCTGTCTATCTTGTCGCCTTAATCTACTGCTTTGATGAAGCCCCCGCCTTAAGCCGTCCCCATCTCTCACGATCGTAACAATACTCCTCATGTAACACGCAGGGAGTTTCACAGGCGATGCTGTGATTTATGGTTTCTTTTTGGCCTCGGCCACGCTATGATTTGGCCAAACGTGTGTCGTAACGACCCTCCGCCACCCAGCACAGCCAATCAACATGCCATTGTCGCAGTGCACGACTGTTGTTGTTTCACTTCGCAGGTAAGTCGAGGAACAATTTCCTCAACTAAATGTAGCCATTTCATGCCACGTTTGCGTCCAACTACGTCAAGCAGCAACAGGACAAGATGCAGGAAGTCGTTGTTTGACGTTGTTCCCAACAAAACGACAACAATAATTGCCAACATGGGTTGTGAGAATTGTTCTTCCACGTACCGGTGAGCCGAAACAGCAAATAATCGGCTCTTTAAAACTTACCCTTTGGTCCTTTCGGTAAAGTCACGTAGGTATAAAATAAAATAAATCACGACGTTTCGAGCGCAACACAAGCGTCCGTCATCAGGTGGGAAAGCGTGGTCTGCTGCTGAGTCAGACTGTTCATAAAAGGTTTGAAATGGGTATAGCCCAAGGGTCATAAAGAAGTGGCCGGGGCTAGTGATGTTAACGTGAGAAATTAGCATGTAAGATAGGCAAGCGGCCTCCTCGACGAGGGCACGGAAGTGGCTATGTTAAAACTTCTTGTGCACGTGGCGGTTTAATCCGCATGGCTGTGTCGGGTGGTGGTGGTGGAGGGTCTTGACGACACACGTTCGGCCAAACTATTGCGTGGCCTTACCCCAAAAATCTATAGGACGAATCCACTTGCTGGTGCCTGCAACACGAGCCGGTTTCGTCGCTCCGTCTACACATTTGACGTCCTCGCGGACGCATTCCGATTCCTTGGCTGCCACTCTGTAATTTTTCGTGACCTTCAGTCATCGTCCCTTCGAGCGATGCGCCCTGCCCACCGCTCTCACTTTCATACACAATGCCATGTCTTTGACCGACGTATGTTCTCTAGTCCACATGCTCCTCTCCCTGAATTCTAAGCTTGCATCTCTCCACGCTTCGTTGAGCACTCTTCAGCTTTTCTCGTACTCGCCCGCTTCAGTCGTACGTACACTTCCGTTGAACTTCTTTCGCACCGTACGTAGCCAACGGGTGCTAATCGGAGGTGCTGGACAGCACAAAGATTAATGTGCGTGTCGGCCTTTCGAAGGGTTGCATATCGGTCTTCCTGTTGCCCTCTATACAGGGTGCTTAATTTTTTTAACACTCCTGAGAATTTGCAACAACAACACCACGAGAAAGGTCGTGCCTCCCGATCTCTGGAGACCACCTGGAGAAGATTCCAGGCACACGCGTTGACAACGATGGCAAACAAGTGGAGACTCTTTGACTTTGTGAAACTTATTAACATTATTACATGTGTTATCACGTTACAGTGGATTATCCGTTCCTTTTTCCACTAACAACGCTAGTCCCACGTAAATGTAAAAAAAAAAACGAATTTAAGCGTCCTGTATTGTTGTGAATATATATTAATTATTTAAACAGCCGTGACTCAAACTCCCACACTTGACAGGTAGCCTGTGGGTTGGTAATGTAATTGTTATTTTGCAACACAACATTCGTTATGTTGCTTAGGGGCCGTCCATAAATGGCGTCACGCACCTGGGGGGGGGGACGGGTTAGATATTTGTGACGATGTGTGACGAGGTGAGGGGGGGGGTGAGAAATGTGACGTCACATCAAAATGCGCAACTTTATATAAATATAGACAACACGTTCTACTTAATTAAATTGACTTTTTAATAAATGTTTCCTCCTACAACATCAGAGTTCAGCGCCACATTAAATACGCACTACAATGACAATAGTTTAAAGCGATTTGAAGCATGTTTTATTTTCAAAATGGAAATATGGTTTTGGGGGGGGGGGGGGGGGCAGAGCTTTGTGACGTCATATTTGAGGGGGGGTCTGACTTTTTGTGACGCCGTGTGACGAGGGTGGGGGGGGGGATCAAAAATTGTCCAAAATCGCGTGACGTCATTTATGGACGGCCCCTTTTCGAAATGCTATCTTTTCACCGTGAATGTTTCTGGGTTTTTTTCTTTCATTTGATCTCATCTTTACGTAATGTTATAGCATCACGCCTTAACCAAGGCACTTTACAGAGAATTAACAACGGTACGTATGAGTGTCATGGTGAAGGTGAGGTGAATAAAAGAGCTGAGAGGAGGTAATGGGCGAACCTGTGATGCGTGAAATGAACTAAAAGCAACATTGATGAAAGCAAATGATGATGCATGTATTTGATGGATGGGGAATGAGCGGTAGGCCGTGGAGAGAATTGTCCATGGGGAGCAGGAACGGTAGTAGTGGTTAGAAAGTTGGAGATTAAAGGGGTCGTGGGGTGAGCTCGGGGAAAAAAAATAAAGATTGAGTTTTGAGGGAGTAATCCCGCATTTCAAGATTTCGAGCTCACTGGCAGTATTACTGCTGTAGGAGGGTGCCAGTGGTGGCGAGATGTTAACTACCTCTCCTGGTATACAGGAGGCCGTGGGTTCAATCCCGACCCCTGACGCCTGTATATTTTGAGTTTGCATGTTCTCCCCGTGGTCGTGTGGATTTTTCTCTCTGGGCCCTCCGGGTTTTTCCTCCACATTTAAAACGTACATTTAAAGTATTGGGCTGCTATAAATGTCCACGTGATAAGCCACTTCGTTGAGCTATCATTTGTGGCCAGGTCGCTTCTGAAAAAGAGCTGTATAGCTCAGTGGGCCTTACCCGTTAAACTATAAAAATAAGATAACCACTCAACTGAACTCGACAAAACGTGCCGCAATTTGCACTCCGATTGTGTCTGCCACGCACACAGCAGTCAACGGCAGCATCACACTGTCCGATCCCAGTCTGGTGAAACTGGGCCTGTTCCAGACCGACCAGAACAGCTTGATGTTCAGCGAGGCGAACGAATGGTGTCGGCGTTACGGGGAACAGAAGAACGTCAGCGTGAGCCTGGCCACTATGGAGCAGCTCAACGCCTCCATCGGCGCCGGCTTCGAGACCTGCAAGTGAGTTGTGCCGGACGATGGGGGTTCGACACATGAGGGGGTTGAGGATTTGCAGCAACGGTGAAGGGTTCGCTGTTTGGTGGGGCTGCGCAGATCAGCGTGCAACTCTTCGCCCCGCGACGGATTAACCGGCCCGATGGTATTTAGTAAGTGGATAGCGAACACCTCGAATCAACGATTAGAATCTATAGCTAAGGCACTGTCTCTAACCCTTCACTCACTGAAAGCATCCTTGCGGAACCATCGTCATGTTTGGACTTGGCCGACAGGGTCTAACGGAGGTCTCGTGCCATCTTCATCATCGGCCACTGTTAGAAGGAAGGCCTCCCCATCTTGTGCCTGCACAAGAGTTGAATTCATCACCGCAATGAACGTGCTCTTGGGCGCGTTTCTCTCCTTTGGCCACCAGCTACTATCCTTTACACCAGTGGTTCTTAACCTGGGGTGCGCGCACCCCCTGGGGGTGTGGGATGCCCTTTCTGAGAACCAAAGGGGGTTGCAGGCTGCAGAAAGAGGGTAAGAACAACTGCCATCCACAAACGTGTCCTGCCCAAGTCCACCTGAAACAAGGACATTGACAAGGAACAACAACAACAAAATGGGGAATGTTTGTATGTTTGTTTGGAGTATGGAAAGAAATATTGATAGATGCACGCCTGGGATTGAAAGACAGGGAAGAAGAGCCATGGAGGTTAGATATATGATGTCGACTGTTTAGGTTACATGCCAATGGCTTAAAATAAAATCTGAATCCAAGAACGCTGGTGCTGGTGATGTTACTCCACTAGTGCTCATAATGGTAATAATGTCATTCGATCTTGATTTGAAGCTTTCGTGACTGCAGGAATCCATACTCTTTGTTTCTTTCGGTAAAGTCATGTAGATAGAAAAATTAAATATAATACACCACGATGTTTCGATCGCAACACAAGCGGTTGTCCTCAGGCGGAAAAAATAATCCAGCAGTGGAACTGCTGAACCATTCGTTTAACAAAAAAAAGTATCATCAAGTGGCATGCCGGCAGGGGGGGGGGTCTTGCGGTGGGTTGTTTGGCCAACTCCATTCACGAGTAACAGACACAAATGAATAATAATCACGCCACACGTTTTTTTCTTCGTGTGAAGTTAAAAAAGGGTTTGCCCATCCATTCCATGGGCCGTCTGCATCGAATTTCACCTGACTGCAGGGATTCATCTTCTTGGTTTTTTCGGTAAAGTCACGTAGAAGGGAAGTAATAAAATGATAAAAATAAAACATAATAAAATGAAACAATTCTCACGACGTTTCGGCCACAACGCAAGCAGCCGTCCTCAGGTGAAGAATGAGACACTTCAAGCTAGGAACTTATATGCTAAACTCATCTTGATATGCACATTCTTTTTGTTAAGGCGCTCTTCTACCACCCCCAACCCAGCTTATATGTAAGTTCCTAGCTTGAAGTGTATCATTCTTCACCTGAGGACGGCTGCTTGCGTTGTGGCCGAAACGTCGTGAGAATTGTTTCATTTTATTATGTTTTATTTTTATCATTTTATTACTTCCCTTCTACGTGACTTTACCGAAAAAAACAAGAAGACGAATTTCACCTTTTAAGCATCGTCAGCAGAATGTGGCCCATTGAACGGCTTGGCCGCCAGCTGTTTTAGTCAAGGGGCTCTTCATCTACACCATGGGGCACGTGCAGCGCAAGCGTTGTATGAACGTTGTACGAGCGTTGTATGAACGTTGTATGAACGTTGTATGAACGTTGTATGAACGTTGTACGAGCGTTGTATGAACGTTGTACGAGCGTTGTATGAACGTTGTACGAGCGTTGTATGAACGTTGTACGAGCGTTGTATGAACGTTGTATGAACGTTGTACGAGCGTTGTATGAACGTTGTACGAGCGTTGTATGAACGTTGTATGAACGTTGTATGAACGTTGTATGAACGTTGTACGAGCGTTGTATGAACGTTGTACGAGCGTTGTATGAACGTTGTACGAGCGTTGTATGAACGTTGTACGAGCGTTGTATGAACGTTGTATGAACGTTGTACGAGCGTTGTATGAACGTTGTACGAGCGTTGTATGAACGTTGTACGAGCGTTGTATGAACGTTGTACGAGCGTTGTATGAACGTTGTACGAGCGTTGTATGAACGTTGTACGAGCGTTGTATGAACGTTGTACGAGCGTTGTATGAACGTTGTATGAACGTTGTACGAGCGTTGTATGAACGTTGTACGAGCGTTGTATGAACGTTGTATGAACGTTGTATGAACGTTGTATGAACGTTGTACGAGCGTTGTATGAACGTTGTACGAGCGTTGTATGAACGTTGTACGAGCGTTGTATGAACGTTGTACGAGCGTTGTATGAACGTTGTATGAACGTTGTACGAGCGTTGTATGAACGTTGTACGAGCGTTGTATGAACGTTGTACGAGCGTTGTATGAACGTTGTACGAGCGTTGTATGAACGTTGTACGAGCGTTGTATGAACGTTGTACGAGCGTTGTATGAACGTTGTACGAGCGTTGTATGAACGTTGTACGAGCGTTGTATGAACGTTGTACGAGCGTTGTATGAACGTTGTACGAGCGTTGTATGAACGTTGTACGAGCGTTGTATGAACGTTGTACGAGCGTTGTATGAACGTTGTACGAGCGTTGTATGAACGTTGTACGAGCGTTGTATGAACGTTGTACGAGCGTTGTATGAACGTTGTACGAGCGTTGTATGAACGTTGTACGAGCGTTGTATGAACGTTGTACGAGCGTTGTATGAACGTTGTACGAGCGTTGTATGAACGTTGTACGAGCGTTGTATGAACGTTGTACGAGCGTTGTATGAACGTTGTATGAACGTTGTATAAACGTTGTACGAGCGTTGTATAAACGTTGTACGAGCGTTGTATGAACGTTGTATGAACGTTGTACGAGCGTTGTATGAACGTTGTACGAGCGTTGTATGAACGTTGTATGAACGTTGTATGAACGTTGTACGAGCGTTGTATGAACGTTGTACGAGCGTTGTATGAACGTTGTACGAGCGTTGTATGAACGTTGTACGAGCGTTGTATGAACGTTGTACGAGCGTTGTATGAACGTTGTACGAGCGTTGTATGAACGTTGTACGAGCGTTGTATGAACGTTGTACGAGCGTTGTATGAACGTTGTACGAGCGTTGTATGAACGTTGTACGAGCGTTGTATGAACGTTGTACGAGCGTTGTATGAACGTTGTACGAGCGTTGTATGAACGTTGTACGAGCGTTGTATAAACGTTGCACGAGCGTTGTATGAACGTTGTACGAGCGTTGTATGAACGTTGTACGAGCGTTGTATAAACGTTGTACGAGCGTTGTATAAACGTTGTACGAGCGTTGTATGAACGTTGTATGAGCGTTGTATGAACGTTGTACGAGCGTTGTATGAACGTTGTACGAGCGTTGTATGAACGTTGTACGAGCGTTGTATGAACGTTGTACGAGCGTTGTATGAACGTTGTACGAGCGTTGTATGAACGTTGTACGAGCGTTGTATGAACGTTGTACGAGCGTTGTATGAACGTTGTACGAGCGTTGTATGAACGTTGTACGAGCGTTGTATAAACGTTGTACGAGCGTTGTATGAACGTTGTACGAGCGTTGTATGAACGTTGTACGAGCGTTGTATGAACGTTGTACGAGCGTTGTATAAACGTTGTACGAGCGTTGTATGAACGTTGTACGAGCGTTGTATAAACGTTGTACGAGCGTTGTATGAACGTTGTACGAGCGTTGTATGAACGTTGTACGAGCGTTGTATAAACGTTGTACGAGCGTTGTATGAACGTTGTACGAGCGTTGTATGAACGTTGTACGAGCGTTGTATAAACGTTGTACGAGCGTTGTATGAACGTTGTACGAGCGTTGTATAAACGTTGTACGAGCGTTGTATGAACGTTGTACGAGCGTTGTATGAACGTTGTACGAGCGTTGTATGAACGTTGTATGAACGTTGTATAAACGTTGTACGAGCGTTGTATGAACGTTGTACGAGCGTTGTATGAACGTTGTACGAGCGTTGTATGAACGTTGTATGAACGTTGTATAAACGTTGTACGAGCGTTGTATAAACGTTGTATGAACGTTGTAGAAACGTTGTACGAGCGTTGTATAAACGTTGTATGAACGTTGTAGAAACGTTGTACGAGCGTTGTATAAACGTCCTGTGCGGAATGAGTTTAAACCATCGGTGAACATGTTGCGTGTGGGAGGAAAATCGGAGTACCTGGAGAAAACCCCACAGCTACGTAGGGGATATATACTCTTAGTTCTTTCGGTAAAGTCACGTAGGTAAAAAATGAAATTAAAATTAATAAAAATAAAACAATAAAAATCACGACGTTTCGGACTTGTGTTGCCTCCGAAACGTCGTGATTTTTATTGTTTTATTTTTATTAATTTTAATTTCATTTTTTACCTACGTGACTTTACCGAAATAACTAAGAGTATGAATCCTTGCAGTCACGAAAGCTTCAAATCTAGAATAAATACGTAGGAGATGACAAAACTCTGCACGGATGGGGTTTACTCACCTACTTTCTGTACTGCCGACTCGTGACCACCTCGCAGGCCGGAAGGAATGAGCATCTAAAGAGTCCTCCTCCACCCCCACCCCCACCTCCCACCCCGAAATATTATTGTTGCAATTCGGCGTCCCTATTCAAGAATTAATTATTGTTTTGTGCATTGTGCGGAACGCGAGCGTCTCGATTGGCTGCAGGGGTCACGCGCATTAATCGCGTACAATGTACAACAGCAATAACAACACCGATTTAAAGCTTTCGTGACTGCAGGGATTCATCTTCTTGGTTCTTTCGGTAAAGTCACGTAGAAGGGAAATAATAAAAAAAAACAATAAAATAATTCTCACGACGTTTCGGCCACAACGCAAGCAGCCGTCCTCAGGTGAAGACCAGGTCTGTCGGGGAGACAGCGTCAACTCATGGTGGTGTTTACGGGGGGACGCTGTCTCCCCGACAGACCTGTTTTTCACCTGAGGACGGCTGCTTGCGTTGTGGCCGAAACGTCGTGAGAATTATTTTATCATGTTTTATTTTTATTATTGTATTATTTCCCTTCTACGTGACTTTACCGAAAGAACCAGGAAGAAGAATAACAACACCCCCACAAAATAATAATCAATGCCGGTATTATGGGCATGAGAATCAATTTTAATCCGGGGGTATGCGGTTTGCCAGTGAGCTCTGCCGCAGGCTTCGTAATTGCCGGTGACGTGAGCTGGTAACGAATTCATTGATGAGGAGAGCGCAAGGGTAGGGCAGGGGAGATCCGTCGTGCATCCAGTGGGCGCTGCTTCTGCTGCTGCTGTTGTTGGGTAGTCTCCAGACTCGCACCTCCAATTAGCACGGTTGGCTACGTACGGAGAGAAAGAAGTTCAATGCACCTACGCACACACAGACCTGTTTTCCTGGGCGGCTACATTGATTTCTGGGCTGGAAAAAATAAAAAACCGACACGGGAGCTCTCTCCTGACCTGAGCCGGCACCTGCACCCCTCCCCCCGGACACCACTCGCGATTTGAATCGCTTGCATCATTACAGTTCTTCGGGAGTGTCAACACAAATCTCGTCGTGATCCACAAACCCCTTGGCCTCCCCAAAGTGCTAGATCATTGCGGGCTCGTGCCGTCGCCTGCCTCCGCGACGCCCTTACGGATGCGCCGCGCTCTCCGTGGCCCTGTCGTCTTGCGTTTCCCAGGTACGGCTGGGTCGCCAGCACGCAGTTGGTTATGCCGCGGATTACGTCCAACGACAAGTGTGGCAATGGGAGCGTGGGAGCCGTCACCAAGGGCCCCTGCTTCTCCAACAGCGTATTCTGCAAACCCAACCTTGTCGGTAAGCGAGCGGTCGCCGCCGCCGACCTGACAGGTCACAGCGTGTCAGGTCAACCAGGATTTGCGAGTTCAAATTTGCGAGTTCAAATTTTCGAGTTCAAATTTTCGAGTTCAAATTTGCGAGTTCAAATTTGCGAGTTCAAATTTTCGAGTTCAAATTTGCGAGTTCAAATTTGCGAGTTCAAAAATTTGCGAGTTCAAATCGTGGTCGGTGGGCTTGACTCAGCCCGTCATTCTTCCTCCGAAGTCAAAAAGTTAGCGAGTAGGCTCCACTTGATGGCGAAGTCCACAGTAGCTGTCCTATGAGATAGACTCTCCCTCGCGATAGGAAAGCGGGATTTCCAGCACTGCCTCAGGGCTGTCAGCGAGAGATGAGCCGCCCGCCTCAATGCCAAATTTGAGCAGGAAATCAACTTTGACTTTGAAAGCTCTGTGGCAGCTCACGCTCAGCTTTCAAGGCCCAGGCACGCTCGTGCAGGTTTAGGGGGAAATTGCTGCCAGCCATCACCACTGGCAATGGTGAATGGACCATTCTGTCATGAATATATTGTTTCCCAAATATGGACAAAATTTGATCGCTCCCCGCCCCCCCCCTATTGGGAAACTGTTAACTTCCGTCCAAATCGCAGACAGAGATTGTGTGATCTGTACAACAATCAGAGCAACATACTTGCCAACCATACCACGGTAAGTGGCAGGGTGCAGTCACCCGTATTGTGTCAGGTAATTTTACCGGGGTCGAGTCCTCTGGCAGTGACATCAATTGGACATCTGCGAACAAACAGCTTCATAGCTCATCGAATTTCTCCAGGATTAAATAAAGATTCTTATTTTTTGCATTTTTGTTACGGATGTTTTAGAAAAGTCACCGAAGGTAACTCGGCCGTCTTACTTAATTTCGGTTTAAAGCGGCGCACACTGGAAACGCCCACCCCATCACCCCCCCCTCCCCTTCGTTACGTGGGAAAATGCAGCTTGAATGTTGTCGTTGCCGTGTTTACTGATTTGGCCCCCTCTTTCCCTCCTCCTCCCTCCATCTCCACCTCACCTCCCACAGTGCAAAAGGGCGTTTTCCTGCACATCACCAAGAAAGCCATCCATTACACGAACGTGAGTCGAGAGTGCCTCTCCGTGTTGGCGGGCAGCGTGCCAGCAACGTTTCTTCAGGTTCAGGACGCCCTGCTCGTCGACCATCAGTGCTGGTACGGGTCTTACTTGACACAATACAACAACGTGAAATAGGCCAGCGGGACTATGACACGTTTTGTGTGTACTCGCCGTACGCTGAACTTCTTTGTGTGGAGACCAATAATGCTCCGTAACAATGTATAATGAGGAATCTGTATGCAATATTACGTACAATCTATATTTGATATTCCTTGTTGCGTCGAACAGTGCCCCATCGTTTAGATGGAGTGCTTTTTGCCAATAAAACATGGGAACCCAGCAACTTACGTTACACAAGCCAGACTGCTGTTGAGACCCAACTAGATGAAACTGGTCGTGAGTTTGTTTAAATGAAGAAATGCTGATGGATATTTTTCCGAAAAGACCAATTGGCCGATGGACTAAAACACGTGTTTTATTTATATGTGGAGACAAAGAATGGAGTTATGCTTCTATCTCCCTATAACGACAATAGCTGCTGTGACTCTAGACCAGGGGTGGGGAACCTTTAATCTGCCAAGGGCCATTTGGATATTCATAACATCATTCGCGGGCCATACAAAATTATCAACTTAAAAATGAACCTTTTATATTTGGTCAAACATTTAATGAACTCACCCCTAATGTGATGGCTGGAACTGCTTCTGTTTGGCGAGGCGTGGTGATGTTAGCTGGCTATTGATGATGTTGCTACTCGCAACTGCTTTTCCAGGTTTGCTCCTAGATGTATTGAATTTCGAGTCCCGCCTGCGGTTGCCTTGGCAGGGCCAGACCAAATGATTTCGCGGGCCTCATACGGCCCGCGGGCCGGACGTTCCACACCCCTGCTCTAGACATACCACTCTTGAAACTGCGTCTCTAAACCTCAGGCATGAATTGTGACCCCTATGTGAATCTTGAAGGTATTTTAGTCTGGCCCTATGAGCCTCAGACATTGACATTCAACTACACAAGTGATAAAGATGCTCTATTTTGGCCCCATGAGGCTCAGGCATTAAGGTTTAACCACACAAACTATATAGATGGTTTAGTCTGGCTCTTACCCTCGGGAAGTTGCAGTCAACAACAATCATCCTCGGCGTAAACAATTTAACGTCAGGATCCTAAGTGTGTCATGTTGTTTTGCATAAAAACATATCTGTCAAAACGAAAAAAGAATTACTGTCATTACAGCGAGTCTATTAGCATAGAATATCATTTTTTCACCTGAGGACGGCTGCTTGCGTTGTGGCCGAAACGTCGTGAGAATTATTTTATTATGTTTTATGTTTATAATTTTATTATTTCCATTCTACGTGACTTTACCGAAAGAACCAAGAAGATGAATCCCTGCAGTCACGAAAGCTTTAAATCGAAAAAGAATATAATGTGTCAATAAATCAACTTGGAACCCATCATCATCAGCCATGGTCTGTCTACTGCTGGATGAGGTTTCCGCACTCGCCGCCACTATCCATCTTTTGTCTTGCAATGCAAACTACGCGTCTTGGAATCAGAATCTTTATTGATCCCGGAGGAATCCGATGAGTTTTGAAGCTCTTTTTGATCTCACTGCGACATCCTCTGTTGTGGCTGTCCTCTCCCGGCGGGTTTCCCTCCTTGGGCTGCCGTTCCATTCCTGGCCTCGTCCATCATCCATCATACCGTCTCACGACGTTGTCCTGCCCAAATCCGCTCCCATGTTTTTATTTTTTTTAAAGCATTCAACAATGTGGTGTCTCCAGTTCGTGTGTCTGCGAGGCGGGGAGGGGGGGAGCATGTGGCTAAGAGAACGAACGCTGTGGTGATGGTGAAGCAATTCCTGGACATCAGTGAAATACTGGGCGTCTGTGAAAAAGAGATTTGGGGGCCGTCCATAAATGACGTCACGCACCTGGGGGGGGGGGATAGACATTTGTGACGATGTGTGACGAGGGGAAGGGGGTTTGAGAAATGTGACGTCGCATCAAAATGCGTAACTTTAAATAAATATAAACAACACATTCTACTTAATTAAATAGACTTTTTAATAAGTGTTTTCTTCTACAACATCAGAGTGCAGCGCCACATTAAATACGCACTACAATGACAATAGTTTAAAGCGATTTGAAGCATGTTTTATTTTCAAAATATGGTTTTGGGGGGGGGGCAAAGCTTTGTGACGTCATATTTGAAGGGGGGTCTGACTTTTTGTGATGCCGCGTGACGCGACGACGGGGGGGGGGGGGGGCGTCAAAAATCGTCCAAAATCGCGTGACGTCATTTATGGACGGCCCCTTGTCACTCATCAGATTCCTCCAGTATAAATGTTTATTCTGATTCTGAGAACTGTTGGCGTTATTTCGTCCTCCAGGGAAGGCTGGATCGTGGGGGGACAAAGGAGTGGATTTAGGTGGAATGCGTCACACGCGTACTGCTACCCGAATATCATCACAGCAATCTCACATTATCTTCCCAACGTCATTTGCTACAACGAAGGACGTGAGTTGAAACCACGCGAATAGTGACCAACTGTGAGTTATTGTAGTTTTACGTCCGGTGCTCGATTACACTTTAGTCTGTCAGACCCACGGCTTAAATACTCAATGAATGTTTTCCGGATCGTTGGCACTGTGACTATTAGCCACAGCAGCACTGAGATATGTACCGGATACGGTGTGCTGGTTGCGAGTTATATTTTTTCCTTATTGCAAACACAGACCAAAGCCCTGCATAGGCCTACGTGCGTTTTAGAGCAACGTTTTGTCCAGCAGAATTTTTTTACATATATACAAACACAGGACTGGTCCCAACTTCCCGAGTTTCATCGGTAGAGTGTGGCCTTTAAAACAAGTGCCACCTGGTTGGCTGACGTCATAGGCAAGAGCCCTCCATCAATGTCGTGGCCTGTGAGCGCATAATTGAAGCAACATTGGTTCAACGCAAGCAAAGCGCTGTGCCAGTTTCGACATTCGGCATCTCATCAACCAAGAGGAAGCTAGGGAGACACGTGCCCAAGTGCCACAGCTGGTGCCAATGATCAACTATTGTTTAACACTATGAGACCTCCTTTACCAGTGGCAAAATATAGTAGTAGGTTTTTACCCTTTAAACTGGTACAAAAACTGACACCTTTATACAAGGCATCAGATACGCTAAAAGGCGTATCTGGTCCAACACCAATGGAGACTAGGCTCTAAGAAAAGCTGTCTCGGGTGTGGACCAATCAACTTCAAGGACAGTGCATATCATTATCATTATTGGAGTTGTTTCTTTTTGTTTGCATTTTGACTGCTTGTGTTGTGGTTATTGCAAACATGATGCCTTGTATTAAGGTGTCAGTTTTTGTACCAGTTTAAAGGGTAAAACCCTACTACTATATTGTTTAACAGCGCAATGTTTTACAGCTCGCGAAAGTTTGACTCATGCACCACAGTCTGTGATTGGAAAGATCATAGAAAAAGCCTTCCTTTCGGGCCGGGTTTCATCAGACGAGAATTTCGGCAGCCCACGGCTTCTCGACGCGTCGCGCCTCGCCAGTCGCCCCCGCTGATGTCCTCTTCTTCCACCCCCCCTCTCCCCAACGTGTGCAGATACTACTGACTCTATTGTATATAGGGTGTGTAGGCATATGTAATATATATTATTTGGAAACCTGTTGGATTAACTTTTTACCCTGGCATCTGTGTGGTGGGGGGGCACTTTCTAGAACGTTTTGATTCCGGCCGTCGGAAAGGCTCTCATAATTTCGTTGACGGACAAAAGGAAACGCCGGTTTTTTTTTCTTCTGATAGATGTTTAGAGCAGGCTTTGGAGCATTTTTGAAGCAATTGTTATGGAGGAGTTATATAAAGTTTGGGAAGGTGTGGGGTCTGTCACGAACCTCTCCAGAGATAGAATGCTAAACTAGACTCAGGCCTGAATTCTTGATCATGGCTCCACTCAGGCTTGTCTCTGGCCCAAGTGAGTAATGGGTCAAAGCCTCGCTTAACTTGAGACGGCTCTGAGCCTGGCCCCAGCCGTGCTCAGGATTTTCGTGAGCTGAGCCTAAGTTGAGCCATGGCTGAGCTACTCGTATATCTTAACTGAGCAGCTCAAGCCTGAGCTGAGATTTTCCCCCCCACTTTTCTTACTTTTTCGTCTTTCGTACGGCCGATGTAGATGCAGAGCAACAACTATAATTTCACATTCAGGTGGTCCAGCCAGATAACCGCGTCAAGAGCAGCGGCGTAGTGTATCACCAACGTGACGTCTCTTTCGCATTTGAGGATCGGGGCATTGTGTCGGTATACGTTGTTACGGTCTGTTCTGGATGACCACAGCCGCACACCGGAGAGTTTTTCATTTTCCACGTGCGCAACTAAGAAAATAACATTCGTCTCGGGCCCTCTCCTGCCATTCGCAGTGAAGTACGGCATTTACCAGGACCTGCTGGATTCGCCAGTGCCCAACAGCGAGGCACGCAACAGTTGCGCCATTTGGGGCGCCAGCCTGGCCAACGAGGACCACGTGGAGGGAGCTCGGAAGCTTGGGTTCACGACCACCATGTGAGAAACGACGCGCACAACGCACACGCAATGTGCACACAAAGACCAAGATTCCTCCCTGCGTAGCCTTAACAGACTGTCCGGGGCAAGTGCTGTTAGCGAGCAGCACCCACGAAGGCCGTTAACGGAACGGCACGCGACTGGGGTGGGTGGCCAGCGCCACGCCGGCCGCCTTTGTCTCCCCAGTGGCGATGTTTACACACTGCACCAGGTACTCATTTGAGGCTGAGTCGACCTTGGGGAGGCCCGGGACCGGTTCAGATAATCGTCACCGGTGTTGGCCGTGAGCTGAAATCAGAACTCGCTGGGGGCGGCGCCGTTCTTTTGAGGGTCGCAGTCCGCTTCGAATGTCAACTGAAGCGCCGCAATTCGCTGGAGTTTGTGCATCACGACGGGTTGATGTGCTCGACAAAAGACTCAAAGTGCAAACTAAATTGTGCGTGTTGGACACAACTCCTGCACTGAATTGTTGTGTACAAAATTGTTGCTTTCCCACTGGAGCCCAGATCACAGCCATGGGTGGACCTGGGGCGCTGGCGACACGAAGATCTGTGACTCGGAACTTCTCAACCTCTCAGGCCTTTTTTAGCTGCAGCCTTATGATGGCTGTGCCCCCGGGGCTTAATTCCTCACTGAATATTTCCTGGATCCGCTGGTAGACTGCGACGTTGTTACGTGCTAAACAGGTATACTGGATGTGGTGTGCAACAGGGATGAATTCCTCTCTGAGGATTCTCTGGGTCACCGTTGGACTGGAGTTGGTGGCGCGTGATTCGTAGTTGCAGACATAGCGACAGGCATTCTGGATGTGGTGTGCGGGGCACATAAATAAATTTCCGAATCGCCAACGTAGACTGCCCAAACTGGATGCAAGCCCTGGTGTTGTCGTGCGGCAATGTGCGGCGGATTACGGTTAAGCTGATGTTCTCACGCTCGGTGATTTTCAATTCTGGCTGTCGGCTGATAATGCTGGTTGTAATTACTGGCGAAACGTCGAACTCGAATTGTGAATGTTGTGGGTTTACTCCCCAACACGCCGGTGTGCTGAACTAGTAACAAATTGGCACGTTTTGTTTACGTGACAAACCTTACTAATCGGATGTGACGGGTTTAACGACACATTTATATTTCGATTTAAAGCTTTGTGACTGCAGGGATTCATCTTCTTGGTTCTTTCGGTAAAGTCACGTAGAAGGGAAATAATAAAATAATATAAATAAAACAATAAAATAATTCTCACGACGTTTCGGCCACAACTCAAGCAGCCGTCCTCAGGTGAACAACAGGTCTGTCTCATTCAGACACTGTCTTTCCGACAGACCTGTTCTTCACCTGAGGACGGCTGCTTGCGTTGTGGCCGAAACGTCGTGAGAATAATTTTATTGTTTTATTTTTATTATTTTATTATTTCCCTTCTACGTGACTTTACCGAAAAAACCAAGAAGACACATTTATATTTACGCGATCTAACCCCAAAAAAAACATTTCATGGATAATATTGGTCACGAAAGCCTATGTGTTGAACTGATTTTCATCTTTTTTTGGCAGAGACGGATGGATTGCCGGGGCGAAAGCGGTCACAGTGGATTTTGTGAACGGAACCAACGAGACCGCGATTGTCCAAGCGCCGTGCATCAACAACATCAGCCTCGAGGCCGCAGCCTTCTGCCACAGTTGGAACAGTGAGAGGCCGTCTCAATTTTCACTTGCTATCCTTTCATTCATTCATTTCATCGCTGTCACCTTGTTTAGTACTTTCTTTTTGCTTCGTCGCTCATCATCTACAGCACTTGCTCCGAATTCTTTTGTGTCTTTATAATTTGAGCTATATCATTCATCGCTGTGTTTTTGATGGCTTTAATTAAATGTTTATTCATTACTCTGCATGGGTCAATTAATTGAAGACGTTGAATTAATAATTTAACTTGAATCATTTTTTTCAAATTAAATCCTATGCATTGCTTGACTTGTAAGTGTATTTACAAGCAGACTCCAAGCACATAACATTTACAACACGCGGAAGCACAGTGTATACAAGGCGTTGCATCTCTGCTCTGTATAATGAATTACAGGTTTAATCCATGCAATAAAATAAGGTCACAAAGCTCTCACTACAACTGAGCTGTATCTATCAATCTTAAGTTCTGCCCTCTAATTCCATCATTTTTTCTTACTCAACAGTTTCTGACACGGAGGGACCTCCAGACAAAAGTAAGCATTTACTCATTTCAAATGCTCATATTGAGATACTGCATCGGTAAAGGTGCAGCCCTGCAACTGCTTTGCTAACGCCACTGCTGTTGCAAGGGGGCCACCACGAGAACGAACTCTAGAGGGTATTTTTAAATTTAAAGCTTTCGTGACTGCAGGCATTCATATTCTTGGTTCTTTCGGTGAAGTCACGTAGAATGTTATTGTTCTATTTTTATTATTTTATTATTTCCCTTCTACGTGACTTTACCGAAATAACCGAGAATATCTAGAGAGTATTTTGGCCTACTCTTCCACGATGGCCAGACGTCCCGGAAGAGGTGGGAGCACACACCTTTGTAACGCCACCGCGCGCGACCTGCCGATCAACTCGCAGTGGTGTGCACATTTCAGCCGCTGGGTTGGACAGAGTCGGAGGAGTTATAGGAAACTTGGACCATTGTTTCAACTGGATCCGGTGACCTCCGTATTACAAGTCTAGTTTGCCAACTATTATACCGCGGCAGCATCCTCATCGAGATGTGTTTTTGTTTTGTCAATTGCCTTTTTATATCAAAACATCCTCCCTCCCTTACGTTGGACGCGGACGAACGGATGATGGCTCTGCAGATGATGAACTGATATTGGGCTGCTGACGGCATGCGGATGACGATTCACTTTTATCTCACAAACCGGCCTCTTTTGTGTTCCAACAGCGTGGATAAAGATCGTTATGGGGAGCATTCTGGCGACCATCTTCGTGATCATGCTGGCAAGCACGTTCTGCAACAAGGGGTGAGACGTCTCACTGCGTCTCACGCGTCCACGTTGCGCCGTCATTCCCGTGGCCCTCCGTGGCTCCGGGTTGAGGAGGCTGCAAAGTCTGCCCCGGGTGATAAGGCGTGCAGCTCGATTCATTGAGGGACCAGAATGCACTGTCAGTGGCTTCATCGGCTGCCCTCTTTCACGTGGAGGTCCATAGACTTGACACATGAGGCCTATAGACATAGATGCAGACTCGCAGAGTCCACTATATACAAAAAGATCCCCCGTATAGCCTTAACAGACTGTAGGGGCAAGTGCTGTTAGCGAACACCTATAAAGGCCGGCACGGCACACGAGGGGGTGGGTAGCCAACACCACGCCCGGCCGCCTTTGTCTCCCTAGCGGCGATGTTTATACATCGCACCAGGTACTCATTTGAGGCTGAGTCGACCTAGGGGAGGCCCAGGACCGGTTTAGATAATCGTCACTGGGTGTTTGCCGTGAGCGGGAATCGAACCCGGGTCGCCAGGTTCTTAGTGCAGCGCGCTAACCACTACACTACCGCTCCCCTATATACACACACACACACAGCGACATGTAGATTCACACAGTCAATAGACCCACAGATTCGCATAGAGATCCCATAGACATGCACGGAGACCAGCACTGGTGCATTATTATCACGACACGTTGTCACTGTGTTCCGAGTATCAATGAATCCACCTGCCTGCGTTATCATCTGAGACTGGAAACTCTACGGTGGACTATGGTGCCTCTTCAACCTTGTACAGGAATTGAGCATTCAATGCATAACCTCTCTGCTTTACCACACTTGTCCTATAACCCACCCTTTGTCAGCCATGTACAGCAATTGTATTTACATTTATTTTGTTTAACCAAGTGAGAACTTTCAGGCTGGTCTCATTTGCGATAATGACCTGGGGTGAACTGGGGCTCTTCGTCGACCAATAAGGGGGTGACGATTGCTGTTGAATAATCTACAGGTTAATTTTCATAATTTGACACGTAATTTGACGCATTTTTGACACGTAACTTGACACATTTTTGACGCATAATTACACTTTTTGACCAGTAATTTGACACATTTTTGACGCGTAATTTGACACATTTGTGACGCGTAATTTGACACATTTCAGCACTTGACGCCAGTGCACAGTGGGCCCGCTCATGCGCATAACGTCAGGGCACCTTTAACGTCGACCGTGAAGCAGGCCGTGGTTATTACAACGGCAGCCTTTACCTGCCTTGTTTAGATTGGTCACCATTACCAATCTAAACCAGCTGATGGTGAAGACGATGATGATGACGACAACAACCGCTCCCTTCTTTTTTATATCTCCTCCCAGATTCTGCAAAAAGCCCGAGCCCACCAACGTGTACGACCCCGACAATTCGTACCCGCAGCTGCGAGACACCAAGCTGCCCGTCGACAACAAGGTGAAGCTGCTGCAGCACGACCTGCGCCCGTACTGCATCGGTGACCTGCCACCCCCTCCCGCCGGCTCCTCCTCCGCCATCCGGTCCCAACTCAACAGGCAGCAGCAGCAGCAGCAGCCACAGCCGCCGGGCGGCATGTACGACAACATCGCCTACGAGGACTGAAGCTGCAACGGCACCCCCCCCCCCTCTACGAGCAGACTAACACTCGCGTGCACACCGTTGCCGCTGCCAATGGGGGGGATCATCCTTGGCCTGGTGGCAGCAGGACGATGGAATAGTTGAGATATCACGTGAAGCAAGTTACCTATAAATGGTAAATGCGTACCACTATCCTTGCACCTAGACAATTTTTTTTATTTTACCAGGTAAGGCCCACTGAGCTACGTAGCTCTTTTTCAGAAGCGACCTGGGCCACAAATGATAGGTCAACGAAGTGGCTTATCACGTGGAAATTTTTTGCAGTCAAATACTCTCAATCGCAGAGAAATATCCACACGACCACGGGGGAGATCCTGCAAACTCTAAATATACAAGCGTCAGGGATCGGGATCGGGATCGAACCCACGACCCTCCTCCACACGAGGCGAGGTAGTTAACATCTCGCCACCGTGGCGCCCCAACTATGTTTCGATGTTAGAAGGTGGAGGCCGTGGGGAGGTGTATTGAACTTATTTGTACAGGTGCACACAAACTTTCTATTTAGTTTAACAACGAGAACAGGCGCAACATTTATTATATTAACGTCGAAATATTCAAAAGTTTAATTGATTACTGTACATAGCTTAATTCTTTTCATGTGTTTTGAGAATCATGTGCGAGCGTTTACATGAAGGAAGCAGTTTCATATTCTTTCTCCAGGGTGATTAGTTTCCACAACGTTTTCATTCTTTAAATGTGGAGGCAAACACTTACCAGACGTGTTTTTCCATACAGTCATTAAAATTTGACAATGGGATCGCATTGGTGATTCATGAATGTCCATTTTTTTTCTACAATGGGAAATATATTGTGCCATCGTTTAGGTGTCAATAAAAGCCTGATTTCAAATGAAAACCTGACCCATGTATCTTCTAACCCAGTGGTTCTTAACCTGGGGTGCACGTGCACCCCCTAGGGGTGCGAAGTTAAATCATCGAAACACAAATTAAGGACAGGCACTTAAGTACAACTACTTAGTTTAATTAAACCGATGTAGTTACTAACATATATTTTTAGCGATCGAGAACCAAAGGGGTGCAAGGCTGCAGTAGAGGTTCAAAACCGCTGTTCTAACCTTTAAAACGCTTGGCTAGTAGGTACATAATGAGTTACAGTACAATGTTAATGATTGGGACTGATAAATTAGAATAGAATTATAATAAATTAAGGTATTATTTTAATAGCTTTGCATCCGATTCGTCGTTCCTCGTGATGTCATGGTACCTATTTAAGGTGAATCACTTCCTGGATTCTCATCTTGAGGCTTGCGCATCTCATTCTCCCTGATGATGGTTGGTATACGAAACGTCGCGTCTATTGCTAAGTCGGTTGTGGGAATCGCCACCTCATCTTGCCGGTGAGCTGAAACAATAATAATGATTATTCCAATAATTATTGAGCTGAAGCAATTACGATGATAATCATTACGGATGCATTATTGATTCAGCTCAATAATGATTGTTTCATTGTAATGTGTACATTGTTGAATGATTGTGCACGTGACATTTTAATTTGGTTGGCCGTGTCGGGTTGGTGGAGGGTTGCACGGCGCACATCTTGGTCAGACGATTGCGTTGACGACCTAATCCAAAACTCACTTACGAAGAGTAACATTGGCAAGTGAAAGCCGACGCGGTTTAAATAGAAAGCCCGAGTTTGTGAACCATGCCAATGAAAATGTTGGTTCATAAACATGCATTTGATACACATTTACACGACTCTAAACGTTTTAATAGCGTATTTAGAATAGTTGTAATCGCCTTGTTAGGTAAATACACATGTACATATATGGCAATATGGGCTCAAGGATGCATTTCTTTTTGAAATTTTACTAGCACAACGTCAAACATTTGTCGAAAACCCTGAATTATTGTTTCGACGTATTATGCAACATTGTTGGTTTGGATGAACGTTGGTCTTTGCCTCTGCTGTGGAGTGCGTGTTCATTATTTGCCCGGCCTATGCTTGACCAGCCTATGCTTGACCAGCGAGATTGTGTGACACTTGGGGCCCACGTGTTTAGTGTCTTTATTACACGCTTTTATTTAACTCACTCTGTCTGTTGTTGTTGTTTCCTCAAATCTTGTAACTCAATTTTAATCCACTTCCCAATGTGGTATCGACTACAAAATTGGTATACTTATGTCATACTGATGACAATACTATATTGTATCATAAAAAATAAAAATTTACATTTTAGACAATCTTTCTTATATGTTATGTTTCGGCTTGGGTCTAATTGTCCACGGTAAACTGACGTTGCCTGTAAATCACCACGGCACCTTACGTTATGGCAAGCTTCGGGGCCACTTGCTGGAGTCGTGGAGTTCTGCCATTACTAGTACGGTTAATAAAAGCGTGTTTAAAAAAAAAAAACTTTTTTAAAAAATATTACTTATTTTTCTTTTGGGGATGCAAAGTGTTGCTTGTTGAATTGCAGTGCCACTCCGACTCCTCCTTGACGATGCGGTCATTCTCGCGTTCAGTCAGCACCAACGTTGAGCCGACGTTGGTCGTCTCTAAACCGACTGGGAGTGGTCGAGGCTTGAACAGCTGTCAACCCACACGGGATGACCCCCCCCCCCACCCCCCGTGTTCTTCTTGTACAGGGACATTGAATGTTGAGGTCCCATACGGCGTTACAGCCGTTTCACAACGGGCAACGACAAACATTTTTTGTCTATGTCACGTAGAAGGGAAATAATAAAAATAAAACATAATAAAATAATTCTCACGATGTTTCGGCCACAACGCAAGCAGCCGTTCTCAGGTGAAGAACAGGGCTGTCGGAAAAACAGCTGCTTGCGTTGTGGCCAAAACGTCGTGAGAATTCTTTTATTATGTTTTATTTTTATTATTTTATTATTTCCCTTCTACGTGACTTTACCGAAAGAACCAAGAAGATGAATCCCTGCAGTCACGAAAGCTTTAAATCGAAATTCAGCGAAACGTCGTTTCGAATTGTTAATGTCGTGGGTTTACTCTCCCAACACGCCGCTGTTGCTGTGCTAGTAACGACTTTGTACGTTTTGTTTACGTGGCAAACCTTACGAAGTGGCTGTGTTGGGTGGTGGCGGGTTTAACGACACATTTAAATATTTCCGCGATCTAACTCCCCCAAAAAAAACTATATTACGGATATTGGTCGCGAAAGCCTTAGGGGCCGTCCATAAATGACGTCACGCGATTTTGGACGATTTTTGACACTCCCCCCCCGTCACACGGCGTCACAAAGTCAGACCCCCCCTGAAATATGACGTCACAAAGCTCTGCCCCCCCCCCCAAAATAAAACATGCTTCAAATCGCTTTAAACTATTGGCATTGTAGTGCCTATTAATGTGGCGCTGCACTCTGATGTTGTAGTAGAAAACATTTCTTAAAAAGTCTATTTAATTAAGTAGAACGTGTTGTCTATATTTATTTAAAGTTTCGCATTTTGATGTGACGTCACATTTCTCAACCCCCTCCCCCGCTCGTCACACATCTGACCCCCCTTAGGTGCGTGACGTCATTTATGGACGGCCCCTTACGTCGTGTTAAACTGGGACCCTTGTACGAAAGTTAGCCCAACGACACACCACCGTATACCTGTTTACAGGTATACAGGCTACGATAATCCACGAGGGCTACAGATGTCAGTTACACAGCAGATGTCTGACCCCCCTCCTTTATCAACGGACGTATTCACACTCTACACTTAACTATTGATTATTTTTCTCATTGTGAAAAAAATTAACCCATAAAAACAAAGTTTTTCACTATAAATCCTTTATATGCGTGGCGGCTAGAGTCCTCTCGTCCTCTGGCTTGAGATGGCTGCCACCTATGGGTCAGATGATTGTCTGCCAGCATTAAGCAATTGGTAATTACATATTTAAAAAAAATTCCCTAAACAGTGTAAAATTTTGGAAAAAAATGTTCACGAAAATTAATTGTCACGCACAACGAGTCTGTGTGGAAAATGTCAGCTCGATTGGATCACGGGAAGTGTGTTAAAAAACGACCGAAAGATTTGCACAGTCGTAAGCAAGCAAGCAAGCACGCAAGCGAACTTAATATAAAGGATTTAAAAATAATCTAAAGCGCGTGTTATATGCGTCTGTGAGCGCACCACTGACCCCATGCAACTCATGTACACGGAGAACAACAATGTAAGACCACAGACGGGCACCCAACATTGTCCCACAGAAACCTCCCACTCCACTCGCGCACCTTTCGCTGAAAATGTAAGACAAGTCACGTGGTTGGAGCATCGAAAACAAACACGACAACATCAACATCCACATTGCACGATGAATGCACCGTTGTTTTTATTACACATCTCGGTAACATTCCTTGGCACATCAATACCATTTCACATCGCCGGAAGTACCACACAGAATGCTCTTGCAACGCCATGCAAGGCCCACAATGGTTGTTTAATGCCACAGACTTGGGAGAGTTATAGACTCTCTTCCACATACAGGGACTCGGCTACTTACAAACGAGGTAGGTTCCAGAGGTCTGCTCGCAAGGTGATTTGTTCGTAAGTCCAACTTAACCCCTGCCTTGCATGGCGTTGCTCTTGCAACGCCATGCAAGGCCCACAATGGTTGTTTAATGCCACAGACTTGGGAGAGTTATAGACTCTCTTCCACATACAGGGACTCGGCTACTTACAAACGAGGTAGGTTCCAGAGGTCTGCTCGCAAGGTGATTTGTTCGTAAGTCCAACTTAACCCCTGCCGATTCCAAACATGTTGTACGGCATGTACACTCAACACGGGGAATGAATAATCTCCTGTACATGTAGATGCCACTGGTTCTTCGTGTTCTGAAGGTCCAGATGCCACCACTGCCATCTATTGTGCGGCGGTTGAACTTACGACTCTCGGTCCGAACAGGCAACTGCACATACGGACAGATTTGTTCGTATCTCTGAAAGTTCGTAAGTCAAATGTTCTTAAGTATAACATTTCATTCTCTCCAGTAGCCTAAATATTGCAAATTTTTTTAGCAAATCAAGATTAAATCACAAAGAAAAAACTATCACGAGTATCATAAGAGTCTGAATTGAGTGCTGAACAGTGTACATAAGCCTACGTGTACATGTGTTTGTGATTGAAAATGATCTTTGGGTTAAGGCAAGGATATACGACGAAAATGAGTAACAACAAGAATTTACCAACTCTCAACATATCCAAATTTGTCAAAGGAAATCAAACATATGCTTACATTCTACACTCAAAACGGCCTCTTCTGGCGAAGCAAGCGTAATAAATAATAACGGTAAATAAAAAAGAAACTCTTTAAATCACGTTGGGCCTGAGCGAGGGACGATCGTTCGTGTTGCCGTCTCGCATCGTTTGGTTGACACCGCCGTGGGTCGGCGACCCGCACCTCACGCCCTGGCCAGTCCGGACCGCCTCCGGTTTCACGAGGGCTACTTCTCCTTTCAGTCCAAGGATAACTCGGTGCCACGGTGGGCTAGGAGATGTTATGTCCCTCGCCGGGTATACAGGAGGTCGTCGGTTCGATCCTGACCCTGACGCCTGCTGTATATTTGGAGTTTGCGTGTTCTCCCCGTGGTCGCGAGGATTTTTCTCCGGGTCCTCCGGTTTTACCCTCCACATTTAGAAACGCGCGTTTAGAGTATTTGGCTGCTATACATTACCACGTGATAAGCCCACTTCGTCGAGCTATCATTTGTGGCCAGGTCACTTCTGAAAAAGAGCCACACAGTTCGGTGGGACTTACCCGGTAAAATAAAAATGTGTTTAGTCTTTTGTTGAGTTCAACTCAGCGCTGTCTGTGGCCAAGTCACCCATAAGGTTCACAACCCCGTGAGATCTCAATCTTCGCAGGAGTCGAGTCTGCATAGCCTAGATGGGGTGACCACCGTGCGAAACATCGTCAGCCACGATCACTCCGCCGGTCGATGAAAGCCACCTAAAGCTGTCATCTCTCACCGTGCTGCGATGTGAGAATCTAACTAGCACCTGTACACGAGCTGCTTTCATCACTCCCAAATAACAGTAATTATTATTAGTCATTATTGCAAAACAAAATTTACGGCTGAACTGGGTTAATATGCAAATATATTTTGATATACATCAGCCCGAACTTTGTGACTGGTTGGTGGTGGATGTGCACGAATCGGGCCAGCCCCACAAGCAATCGGAACCCATCGTTTGTGTCATAAGTGACTCGTTGGCCAACGCATGGCTCCTTAAATGTGTCCACTTCTGCAGACTCCTCCAGATGGCCCTGAGGCACCAACCTCAAGCAGCAAATCGCTGACTGGTGAACCGGGCTTCACGGAAGGCTACAGCGAGAAATGCACGATTTAGTTAACTGTAAATAATTTCACTTTTTACTTCATAAACGACCGCGTTTTTTCGTCTCCCATACATAGCCGAAACTTGCCTACATAATTCAAAACACGGCCTTTGTGTTGTACGAGAGTGTTGTACGTGTCCGTCACATGCAGCAACATATACCCCCCGTTTAACATCGTACAGTGAGTACTTAGTAAGGCCAGTCGAGAACAACGGGGTGGTGTGACTTGCAGCGTGCCCGACTGCTTTGTCTCCCGATTGCTGACAATTACACACTGCACCAGGCACTCATTTAAGGGTTAGGCTACCTGGTGGAGACCAAGTATCGGGGTGGACATCAGATGAAACTCGTCACCGATGGCAGCCGTTCCTGGGAATCGTACGCAGGTCACTCGGTTCATAGTGCAGTGCGCTAACCACCATGCCACCACACAAAGACAAAGATCCCCCGTGTAGTGTTCAACAGACTGTTGGGGCAAATGCTGTTGGGGAGCACCATGCCCAGCCACTTTTGTCTCCGCAGTGTGCCGACGTCCATATACTGCACTACTCATTTAAGGCTGAGTCGACTTCGAGGAGATCCAGGACCCGTTTTAGATAATCCCCAGTGATGTTAGGCAGGGTGGTGATTCGTAGCACAGCGTGCAAGCCACTAACGCCACTGCTCCCCTCGCCGTGCTCACACACAGACACACACACACACAAGAGTTCACTCCATTCTGCCTGCTCGCTGCCCCAGTCAGAGGTAGTAGACTGTGAACTTGATGCCACTGCCCCTGAACACTTTTTCCATCATCCACTTCACCTTGTCCCACTGCAGCTTGTCCAAGCCACAACCAATCCTGCACACGGACAAGGCAGGGCCAGTGGCCGAGGTCAGTACAAGAAACCATTCCAGCGGGTCCCGACTTCGCCACACGAGAAATTGCTTTTTCGCGCTCCGCAGCCACACTTCGGAGATTCTTTCATCTCTCAGGTTACGTAGTAGGTGCCCACATATTCCGATTCACAATGGACCATGGGTATCGCGTGGGAGGGAGGCCCCCTGGTGGATGTTAAGAGGCCCTTCGAGACAATCACTCCAATCGGTAGTACGCAAGATTCCCAGGTATTTTACCACTGTTGTTCAATGCTCTATGATGGGGTTCGATGGAGAGCAGTAGCGACATTCCAAAAGGTTTTGTTGATTTAAGGCGAGTTGGTGGTGGGGGGGGGTGCGGGATTGATGGTGTAATCTTTGAGATCGGCGTGTATCGGGGAAGGCCTTGGGTACTGCAGGCTATACTCTCCCGCATCCCCGATTAGCATGGGTTGGCTACGTCCGGTGCGAAAGAAGTTCATCGTGTATTCGCGGGTTATATCCGGCGCTCGCTGTGGGCGACAACTCACCTGGGCATGGAGACAGCCGTGACGCCGTGCGATTCGCAGTGTTGCTTCATGGCGCGCAGGCTGTTCTCCAGATCCGGGTACGTCGGCTTGTGGAAGGCTCTCTCTTTGGTCACCTTTGAGAGACGGAGCAATGACGTGAGCTCGTGTGCAGGTGTTGTGCTGGATCGTAGCATCACAAGAACGCTGGAGATGGTAACGGCTTGGGGAGGGGCTTTCAGTGGATTGACCAAGGATCATGATGATGAGATGATGACATGCCGCATCATGCCGGTGAACAGCGCACAGCAATTGCTGGAATAGGGCCTGCCCATGGCTTATTGGTCACGGGGGTTATTTGGCCAAACATCACTACGGTGGTGAGTACAGAATGGTGAAGGCGGAGAGAGCTGGGGACTGGTTAAGATATCGCGCGCCACTGATGCGAGCCACGGATGGGACTCGGAACAGAAGTGGCCGGGTGCATATCGCAGTGCGGGAAAAACTGCCAGCACGCGTGGCTAATGAACGACAGGTTGTACACTATGCATAGGTTATTAGGTCAAGGTGCAGCCCTGTAATTATCTTGCCCCTCTCGAGGGAATTCTGGCCTGCTCTTCCACGCTGTCCACGTGTCCTGGAAGAGGTGGAAGTAGCCACACTTTACCCCACGGTATGTGACCTGCCGATGGACTAAATGTGCTGTATCCATGGATTGAAAGTCCAGTGTGTGGGCCTTCAAACCATGCCAGCATCCTGAGCACATTACGACCTCTTAAATTCAGGCAGAACTGTACCTAGACTCAAAACATTACGATGTATTCTCATTACGATGTATATTTGTGTAATAAGCCATTGTTTACGATGAGTGCGATATATATTTCTACATTATTGGCACTTACCAAGTAGTAAATGAATCTCCCATTCCGTTCCAACACTGCCACTTCTCCAACCTTCTTTGCTGGAGGAATGTAATAAAGTAAAATAAATAAAACGTTGGACAGCAAGCCACAAAACAAGGCGAATTCACGCCGACAGAAAACGGCGAATAAAACCGTTCGGCTCAAAAAAGCCGATCGAAAAACAGAACGGCAACGTTTTGGCGAGACAGACGCAGCATGAGAAAGGACATCACCAACCCTGGTTCAGCAGCTCCTGAGTGCCGCTAAATGTTGCCTTGAACATCTTGGCGATGCCGGCTCCCATGCGGCAGTCGGCGCTGATGCAGTGGGCGAGCGCCTGGTTGGCCGGGCACGAGAAGAGGTCGCCCTGCACCTCCGAAATGCTGAACTCGCCCTGCAGAATCCAGTACACAAAGTGAACTAATCGCCACCTGTTTCCATCTGTACGGGAATGGCGCTCCGTTGGCCGGGCACGAGAAGAGGTCGCCCTGCACCTCCGAAATGCTGAACTCGCCCTGCAGAATCCAGTACACAAAGTGAACTAATCGCCACCTGTTTCCATCTGTACGGGGATGGCGCTTTGTTGGCCGGGCACGAGAAGAGGTCGCCCTGCACCTCCGAAATGCTGAACTCGCCCTGCAGAATTCAGTACACAAAGTGAACTAATCGCCACCTGTTTCCATCTGTACGGGAATGGCGCTCCGTTGGCCGGGCACGAGAAGAGGTCGCCCTGCACCTCCGAAATGCTGAACTCGCCCTGCAGAATCCAGTACACAAAGTGAACTAATCGCCACCTGTTTCCATCTGTACGGGGATGGCGCTTTGTTGGCCGGGCACGAGAAGAGGTCGCCCTGCACCTCCGAAATGCTGAACTCGCCCTGCAGAATTCAGTACACAAAGTGAACTAATCGCCACCTGTTTCCATCTGTACGGGGATGGTGTTCGTGGGTTTTTCACTGGGTGCTCCGGTTTCCTCCCCCGTGTTTAGACACGTCATCAATCGTTGGCTGAAAACGTCTCAAAACGAACAAAAACAATGCAGGACCGCCCCTCCTGAAAAAGAATCATACGACTCACTGTAGTTTTCCTGAATTAAATAGGTAAATTATTTCAGGAATTAAATAATTGTGTACCACCCTTTGTCAACCGACTGCTGGATGAAGGCCCTCCCCCCCCCCCCCGTGTCAAATCAGTCTTGGGGGTTATTTGACCACAGCTCAGTCTATGCGAGCTTTCGTTTACGGGAGCATAATGAATCGAACCCACGATCCTGTACACCAGGCGAGGTAGTTAACATTTCACCACCGTGCCACGCATCCCACTCTGTACTCACACTTTTTAGCTCCACAGATTCCTCAGTCTTGGCAACCACCTAAGTCGAAACCAAAAAAGCCACGTGCTAGAGAGACATTTAAAGTCCAGATAATAAAATAAAACACTACAGCTCGGATAGGCGCGAGTGGATTGATTATAAGAGGAGCGGCTGTGTATTGCTGCAGCATCTCCAACGTTGGCATCGGGTTGCCCCGCATTCAATCGCCGATTAATGAGAACCATGACACGCGCGTTTAAACAAAGTTGCAACCATCTCGCCTCGACACCGTACGAACACAGAGCATCCGTCGGGGTTACAAGACCGCTTGCCGACCGGGTACGCGTACAAGTTCGTGCCAACAGCGTTGCGTATAGCACGTGCGCCCGCCTCCATCCACAAGCCCAAGAGGCAATCGTGAGCTCACGGAAAGACATCGCGTCTTTAAATGCCGTGTGGTAACAGCGTTGCGCCAACTCAAAAGCTTCGTTTCGAATTGGTTGCGGCGCTTGATCGATCCGCTGCCACCGCCGATACCGCGCTCCGTGTGAGAAGGCTCACGAGGGTTTGGGGTTGACCATACTTCACCCCGCCGGTCGAGGCGGTGGCAGGGGGTCTCGGGTATCTTCGACTCACCGCTTGTGCGGTTAAAGCGGCGTCCGTCTCCATCGGTGCTGGGGACACCGCCGCTCCCCGCCGAAAATTGACCGACGGCGCTGAGAAAAGATGAGAATAGTGTTGCAACAACAACCCAAACATGTGTTATGTTGTTGTTGTTGTATTTGGTGAGCGTCTCACCGGCAGCTTGTCGATCGAGGAAGTTGACTCACACGGCGTGGTCGTGGTCTGAGAAGTCACGTGGCGTGGGTGTTGTTTTATAAAAAAAAAATATTTCGGGAGCGCCATCTGCTGACGAGCCGAGCTCCCTGCCAGACGCAGTGATTTTCTTTTTTTATTGAAAAGGGTTCGATGTCCTGATGGTGCAATGTCTTTGTGCTGTTCGCCTTTTGACATGCTCTGGTCTGTTTAACACGTAGGCGTTCGTGACCAGTATTATCAATCCTCTGGTCGAACACTGCTTGAGATTAGGATCTCAAGAAAGCTGTCTCTGGTGTGGACCAATACGTGGTGGTAGGAAGCTTGCAGCGGCGCCATATTATGAATTCTTTGCTCTCAACACCACTCTCCCATTGACATATTTCGTTGCTTCCTCTTAGTACCTTTCACACGACGGTCAATGGTATAGTGTATAGCATACTGTATAATAATAAATAGTATTAAAGTGTAATGTTTAATACAATGTATAAGGTAATATATAGTATCGTAATTGTATAGTGAATATACAGCAGTGTGGGTGGGTAGAATAATACATAGTGTAATATTACAATGTATAGTCTATAAGCATATTAGTTGCTGCGGCGCCATATTATTAACATTCCTTCCCTTTATTAATTCTAACCTTACTCCCTCCCTTTGATACTGCTAATCCTGCATAATGCACGGGCATAATGACTTTAAACCCCTCGCCAAACCTCCTACGCATTTCACAAGTAGTACTAATCGCATATCTGCATTTCCGATAAATATGCTAAATTCATCTTGATATGCAAATTATTTTGTCAAGGCGCTCTCCCCCCCTCCATCCCAGCATAAATAGTCGCTCCAAGCCTGGGGCGTGCCATTCAGACTCTGCCTTCTCGACAGACCTGTTCTCCACCTGAAGAGGGCTGCTTGCGTTGTGGCCGAAACGTCGTGAGAATTATTTTGTTATGTTTTATTTTTATTATTTTATTACTTCCCTTCTACGTGACTTTACTGAAAGAACCAAGAAGATGAATCCCTGCAGTCACGAAAGCTTTAAACCATATTTTTTTGTTTGCATGGTTAATGCTGACACGATTCCTTGCAAAAGGTTTCTGTTTGGTGTTTTAACATCTTAACACCTGTTTTGCTATACTCATTGGTTTTTTCGGTAAAGTCACGTATGTAGAAATAAAATAAAAAATAAAATAGATCACGACGTTTTGTTGCCAGAAAGGGTAAAACCTATTCTTATGTTTTGACCTTGGCAAGGCAGGTCCCATAATCGAGCAGGGTTTAAGGCCCACTGAGCTCTACAGCTCTTTTTTTTCTCTCCCCGAAGCGACGTGGCCACAATTGTTATCTCAATGAAGTGGCTCATCGAGTGGAAATTTATAGCAGGCAAATACTCCAAACCCACGTTGATTTTAGATTTGGAGGGAACAAACCGGAGGACCCGGAGAAACATCCACGCGGCCACGGGAAGAGAGACAGACTCCAAATATACAGCAGCAGGCGTCAGGGTCTGGATCTAAGCCACGACCTCCTGTATACCAGGCGAGGTCGTTAACATCTCAAACACCGTGGCATCTCTCTATCAATATACGATGAGTCCACGTGCTTCCTGAACAGGACAAGGTTTTTATTGTAATAGCTTGAAAATAGAGACGGGCGGTGCATGAGAAGTGTGTGATGTCAGTGAGTGAGTCAGTGTTGTTGTGATCTGCAGTCACATTCGTCACGCATGACGATGGCGACGTGTTTCATGGATTAAAATGCCCAATTCTGAGGTCTGCTAGCCACGAGATCGCTACAGCGGAGAGTTCGTGGAGCCGTGCTGCTCCTCCTGTTGCCTTGTGCTTTAATGGTCCCATTGATGAAGGGGATGTTGCATTTCGGCCCTGTTGATGTTCTCACGCGGTCCGTGGTTCCACCTGCGGTGTGGAGGTGGAACAGTGCGTCTGGTGGAACGAGTCCCTCGACACGGGCGAGAGGAATCAATGAGTGAGCTTCACGGGGACAGTCAACGACCGTGGCAGGGGCGATGGAAGTGTGATTGATGAGGAGTGGGCTTGAGTGAATGAGCGAGCGAGTGGCTGGCATTATCAGTCACTCCGTGTTACTTTACTCTAAATTCTGTCCAGGGCAGCGTGGTTAAAACTGGGCCCTCAACCGCATCCATCCATGGGCTGATTGGGCGCCGCGGTGGCGAAATGTTAACTCCCTCGCCTGGTATACAGGAGGTCGTTTGGAGTTTTCACGGTCTCCACGTGGACGCTATCTCCCTCACTCGGCACGTAGGGGTTCGGCGTGTTCTCTCACGTGATCACCACGTTTCGAAACAACACGAGTTTAGATTATTTGGCTGCTGCTATAAATGTCCACGTGTGATGATAAATCAGCCACTTCGATGAGCTATCGTGCGTGGCCAGTTCGCCTCTGAAAGAGAGCTAATAGCTCTTACCGTGGGCTTTACCTGTGAAATAAAATACGAGTGCTACTGCCGTAGTACGTGCGAATCTGGTTTCTCTTTCGCTCTCGAAGTGAAATCAGCTGATGCTAAACAAATCGCCGCCCTCACTTTTGCAATCAGGGCACTGAAGGAGTGAGCATGCCACGTACCATTATTATATTTGCATGCACAACACGTTATACGAACAATGAGTTTTGTTTAAAAAAAGAAGTTTATAATAAAAGCCAGTGATTGTTAATTTATTGGGGTTTGACGATTCCCCCCCCCCCATCGACACAACACGACTGGTATTTCACCCCCCCCCCCCCAGCAAATATATATTCTATCCAGCACATGCTCCCTCCTTGGCCTGCCACTCCATCATGAGTTTCGACCGCTGTGTCCTGCCCATGCCCACCTACCTACTGGACAATCAAGGCCGTAATTGTAATAGAAATTGGGGGGGACACATCCTCCCCCAATATTCAATATGCTAAAAATGTCCCCCCCCCTCCAATATATTGCTATAAAAAAGTAATTGCTATGCTATGTAATTAAAAACTGCTAAACCTTGGCCACACTATCTGGACTTGTCTTCTTATAAATCAATGCATAGATTTATGTTTATATGATAGTGGTTATGGTGCTATTTTATTAATCCCTAATCTCTGCCATTACATACAATGAAACAAGAAATGGTAAAAAAGTTAAAACAGAGCAATGTAATACAATACACTATTAGACATTGTAAAAATGAATAAAAGTCCATCCATCCCATGTGTTCATAATTTTTTTTTATTTTAGGCAAGAAATGAGTTTTCAAATGTAGATATTTTTCTGGGTTGGGACCCCCAGACACCCTGGAAGATTTGGTCCCCCCCAATGTTGACTCCATGGCTACGGCCTTGTGGTCAATATTAAACATCCCTCCAATGCTCTCTATCCTAGCTGAAAATATAAGTGCTGCATTCATTGTTGAAAGGTAACTCTTACGATTAGGAGGAGTTAACCAATGATATCGGATGCACCTCCGATTCGCACGGTTGGAAACGTACGGTGCGAAAGAAGTTCCACACATATATATATACATCAGTGGCACTTAATGCGTGCAAGACATCCTTGGTGGCCTAGTGGGGAACTTGTGTGGGCTGCAAGTCCACGGGTTATGGGTTCAAATCCACTGTTCGCTGTTTATTAATAACTTACGCCCCTGTGGTTTCTTTTCATCAAGTTCAATAATGGTGATAAAATATTTACTGGACAGTTTTTGTATATTTAATTTACTTTAAATACAACGAAAGAACATTTATGCCTCGCACCAATCCTTTGCAGTGGTGGGCAGCAAAGTCGCCTTTGAAGTGGTTGAGCCCGCTCAAATTCCAGATTTAGTATTTTGCTGTCGTACAGGTAGGAACAACAGTTCCACACTGCCCACCAGGGATTATTTGTCTGTCGTGCATAGCTCCTCCCAAACATGTAGTACGCTCCTGGATTGGTTGAAGTGCGTCACGTGACCGCGAGCTTTCTGTCGTGCACGAATGCGCTGTCCAACCAAGTTCCTACCCGCCCACTCCGAAGGAACGTGTTTTCGACATTTAGCAGACGTCGGTATTTTTGCTCAGATCTGTATAACTATGTGGGAGTCAGTGACGTCACCATACCTTTGTGGCCCTGCGGGAGGGACGTGGTGCTACAAACCACCAAGTCTCGAGTTCAAATCCGACGTTTTTATTTTTTTTATTTCATAATTTCAACAAAGAAAACTAAATTATTGTGTTTATTTTTTTCCATGTAAATATACATTTGAAATGACAATGTTGCAAACGACTATAATTTAATAACCAGAACAATCACACCAACCACCAACCCCTCGTGGTGCAGTGGGTAGAATAGGTGCCTTTTAAACTTGTGGACCTGGGTTCAAATCCCAAAGCTTATTTTTTTTGTATTGCTGATTTTAAAATAACACAGCACGGTGCAGAGAGTGCAGTAATTACACCGCACCGAGCACGATGTATCTGTGTGAAGACGCGGTGGCTCAACGCGATGCGAGATGGAGCCCAGAGTGTGGAGGTGCACGGTTCAAACCCTGCCAATAAAGCTGAATGGCGAATATTCTGGGCAAAGAACCAGAGGATGCCCGAGTGGCTGACATGGACGTACAAAACGGGCAAGTGCGTGGTGCACAAGGAGAAGAATGAACTCATGGTGGGTGGGGCTAGAGGACCCCAATGTCACTGGATGTTACACGAGGCAAGAGTGTGTATGCAAGAAGAAGACAGAATCCAAGATGCAGAGATGGTGGTGGGAGCCCTTGCCCAGATGTTGAAGGAGACTTGAAGTGACCTGGAAGAATAAGGGGTAATGGGGGAGGAAAGGAAAAATTTTTTTAATGCAAAAACAATAGATTAGGTTCACCACTAGGGGGCGCTGTCATGCCACTAGGGGGCGCTGTCCCCGCTAGGGGGCGCTGTTGCTATTAAAATACCCATTGAAAATGACATTTTCTTGCAATTTTGCCACTTTTTCGAAATTGCGGCTGTAAAGCTGTGGTTTTATGCAAAATCTTAATCTGAAACTCAAACGGTAACGTTACAATGGTAAAATAATAATCTTCAACCACAAAATGTGCTTGTTTTGCTGGAATGTGGCATTAAACAGATAAGAAAAAGATATGTTTAACAACAAAATTCGACCACATCGTGATTTATCTAAAAAAATGCACTGTGAACATTACCAAACTGATCATTTATCTGTTCAACTCTATAAAATCCATAAAACCTTGATCATTGGTGAAGTATGATGAAGCAATCCGCACGACCCACACATTGGAAGGTGAGACTGACAAAATAATGGCACATGTACAAGCAGCAATCAGTAAAAGGGTTCAAATGGAGTCAAACATCACCAAATTAACTATACCCGCTGACATACATCTTTAAAGACCATTAAAAGATCATGTTTTTTTACACCAAAATACGACTAATAATACCTGGTAGGATGGGGATAGTTTGGTTTTATTTGTATGTGTTTGAGTTATTTGTTTACATTTATTACACGTTGCACTACTGTCATGTTGTTGTGCTGTTGTTGTCACGTTCTGACCCGCCCCTACTGGACATCTGTGCAAAAAGAGCTGGACAGCTCATCGGATTCCTCCAGGATAAATAAATACTCTTGACTGAACTAATCAGCAAACAAAAACATGGCGTCCAAACCGCATACACACAACTTTAGCGCGAAATCCAATGGCGGTAATCACAGTGAGCAAGCCATTTTGAGCTAACAACGTTCAGAACCAATCCTCTTCCCCCTCACCTTGCTCCACTCTCCTTTCCACGCGCTTCGCTCCAGCAGCCGAGGTCGCTCCTTATCCTCCGCTGCTCCCTTTTCCGTGGAATTCTCTTTGCCGGATCAACTGCAACGCAATCAGTCCAGGCACAAGCCCTTCGTCTCCTCCTCTGCCTCTACAACAACAATACAAATTATCAGAATGTTTAGTTTTATATAGCGTCCCTCGTTCATGCCGATTGCGTCTCACAATCTGCCGAGGAACCGTAAGACAAACTGGAAGGCAGCCCACGTGGTGAGGCTGCAACCGACAATTGCCCAAGCTTTGCATTGCGTGGATTTTTGGAAAGCCAGGGTAGGGCAACCCAACACACACGGGAAGAGGATTTCGCAACATTCGTGCGATCCACCGACCCTTAACCTCCACACTGCTGGGTTTCAGGCGTGTGCACCCACCAGCACCTCTGAAGTGCATCCTCTCCCTGTCAATCCTGTAACCGCCTACCGCTATCTTCCTGTGCGAATAACAAACCCTTCTGTGCCACGTGCTCCCAAGGTGGATCGTGCCACCCTGTGTCGGCACGCCATCCCGAGATCCAGTCACACGAAGGTGCTTCATGAATCCACATTGATTTGAAGCTGCAGGGATGAATACTCTTTGGTTCTTTCGGTAAAGTCACGTAGATAGAAAAATAGCTTTTCTATATAAAACTAAAACATTATTATAATTATTATTGTTGTAGAGGCAGAGGAGGAGACGAAGGGCTAGTGCCTGGACTGATTGAGTTGCTGAAAAGCTATTTTTCTATCGACGTACGACTTTACCGAAAGAACCAAGCAGTATTCATTCCTGCAGTCACGAAAGCTTCAAATCAAGATTGAACCACCTCTACGGGGAGGATGTCCACACAACTCAGACATGAATTCAACCGAGAAGATGGATGCAAAATTTTGCAATCTTTAGAAGGACGTTGATCAACCAGGTGTAGTGTTAACTGTAGTGATGACCGACTCTCTGAGTTGCATTACATTTCTAAGTTTGCTAAGTTTTACATATATATTCTCTCTATCGCCTTGTCCCTCTGTAAATTTCATTAGCTGACGTTTACTAGCCTTACGTTTGCTAGCCTTACATTTACTTGCAAATTCCATCCCTAGCCCCCCCCCCCCACTTACCCTTGGGTTGTACCCACCACAAACGTTTTTAACCTCTGGTTGCAGTCGCTCTCTCGCAACATTTCCTCCTGCCTCAGCAGTCCGCCTGCTGTATTGTTTCACGTGAAGACGATGGTTTGTGTTGCTATCGAAACGTCGTGATCTATTAGCTATGTTTCTATCTACGTGACTTGACCCAAAGAACCAATGAGTATTAAATCCACATTGTGCTGCGCTGAGGATTGTGCTTCAAGTGTTACTCCTCTTTAACGGCACGGGAGACGCGAGCCCCCCGAGTGAGCGCGACTAGTTCTAGATGTGAAGCTTTCGTGACTGCAATGATTTATACTCTTAGTTCTTTCGGTAAAGTCACGTAGGTAAAAAATGAAATTAATAAAAATTAAATTAAAAGCGCGACTAGGTTGGATCCCTGAACCTGGTTGTCACAGTGCCACGCTCACCCGTGTCTGCCTTGATCGCGAGCCACGTGTCGCCTGACTGTGGAAATAAACCCCGGCTGCGGTCACCGGTGTCCGATCGCTTCTGCCCTCGTCTGACTTTGAACCGATCTGCTCGCGACAGGCGCCGCGAATCCGTGCGGGGAATTCAGCAACAAAAGCTTCGCTGATCATATCAGGATTCAAATTAACGACGTCCATTTCGCCGATATGGCGGTATTTGGTTGTGCTTAAAAGTAACAGGAAAACACCTAACGGGTGAATTTCGATTTAAAGCTTTCGTGACTGCAGGGATTCATTTTCTTGGTTCTTTCGGTGAAGTCACGTAGAAGGAAAATAAAAAAATTAAAAAATAAAGCATAATAATATATAATATAATATTTATAACGGCGCACGAGCATTATTTTATTATTTAATAATGGAAATAATAAAATAATACAAATAAAGCATTATTATGTTATATTATATAATATTATATTTATTATGTTTTATTTTTTATTATCTTCTTATTTCCATTCTACGTGACTTTACCGAAAGAACCAAGAAGACCTAAGGGGTGGTTTGCGGGAAGGCTGCCGTATCCCTCGGGAACATTTCCAATACTTTAACAGCCGATCGATATTTTTTGGAGGCATATTTCTGTAGCTGGAGGCTCCCGTCCAAATCTTTCCCAAACCATCACAAGCGCCTTCGATCTTAACAATCATGCAAGCAGATGCCCCTCCCCACTTGATGTGTCCTGCAGTGATAGCTCTGTGCGCTATGACCCCACTCCAAGATATCTCGGGGTTATCATGAATAGAAGGCTGACCTTCAAGCCTCACACAAAAAAATAACAAATCCAGATATACAAACACAGACATAACTTCAACCGTGATGATGGGTACAAATTGAGCAATCATTGGAAAGATGTTATTAACCATGTAAAAAAGATTTAACTACGCATATTTGTACCGTCTTATTTGACAGGTACTAGTCTATTTTACCGAGTGTTGACATCCCCAGCGTTTAACAGCGCTGCTATTTTGGATTTGGCAGCCAACATCGGCCGTAACCCCGGTTGAGGTTATCCAATTGTACCCTCCCTTCTAGCCCCGCCCACCTTTCCTTCTAGCCCCGCCCACCTTTCCTTCTAGCCCCGCCCACCTTCCCCTTCTAGCCCCGCCCTCCCTTCTAGCCCCGCCCACCTTTCCCTTCTAGCCCCGCCCACCTTCCCTTCTAGCCCCGCCCACCTCCCTCTTCTAGCCCCGCCCACCTTCCCTTCTAGCCCCGCCCACCTCCCTCTTCTAGCCCCGCCCACCTTCCCTTCTAGCCCCGCCCTCCCTTCTAGCCCCGCCCACCTTTCCCTTCTAGCCCCGCCCACCTTCCCTTCTAGCCCCGCCCACCTCCCTCTTCTAGCCCCGCCCACCTTCCCTTCTAGCCCCGCCCACCTCCCTCTTCTAGCCCCGCCCACCTTCCCTTCTAGCCCCCCCCCCCACCGTTCAATTCCCTGACTACCACATTTAGATAAGCCCCTCCCCCTCCCCTTAACTTGTATGATTTCTCCTCGCTTGATACAATACATTTAGCTGTGACGATCCCACCTGAAGACTTGTGTTGCCTCCGAAACGTCGTGATTTAATTGATTTATTTTCATTCATTATTATTTTATTGTATTTATTTTTACCTACGTGACTTTACCGAAAAAACATAAGAGTACAAATTAGACTGTGGTGTTGCAGCGGTTTCTAATGCGAACAACTTCAAATGTCATCTTCATTGGGCAATTCACGTTGAAAGAATAATTTTATTTTTATTGTTTTAAACACAACAAAACAATTTCTAAAAAATTATTATTATTATAAAAATAAGTTCTCATCTCCAGCTGCTTGGTGGGCTCCTTCCCAACGGACCGAGTGGACGAGCCGTGTCTGCAACACAAATAGTAACACTTGGGCCTAACTAGCTACCCCCATATGAGCTTCCGCTGGACACACAGAACACATCAATGGGGCTTTAAGAGTTTTCAGGTTATACGGGGGATCTGTGCCGTGTCTTGTGTCTGCTTGGAGCGGATTATCAGAACGTTATTGATCCACTTCGCGTGCCAAGCTTCACATCTCCTACTCTCCCATTCATTCGTCACTCAATCTGGATCCAACATTTCGGCCTCGGCGATGGGGGCAACAACTCACACTTTAGACGGCTCCAGATGCAGGGACCTGGCTCCACGTTCAGGGTCTCTCGGCTCCAGGTGAAGGGTCTCCAGGCTCCAGGTGAAGGATTTCAAGGCTCCAGATGCAGGGACCTGGCTCCACGTTCAGGGTCTCTCGGCTCCAGGTGAAGGGTCTCCAGGCTCCAGGTGAAGGATTTCAAGGCTCCAGATGCAGGGACCTGGCTCCACGTTCAGGGTCTCTCGGCTCCAGGTGAAGGGTCTCCAGGCTCCAGGTGAAGGATTTCAAGGCTCCAGATGCAGGGACCTGGCTCCACGTTCAGGGTCTCTCGGCTCCAGGTGAAGGGTCTCCAGGCTCCAGGTGAAGGATTTCAAGGCTCCAGATGCAGGGACCTGGCTCCACGTTCAGGGTCTCTCGGCTCCAGGTGAAGGGTCTCCAGGCTCCAGGTGAAGGATTTCAAGGCTCCAGGTGCAGGAACCTGGCTCCACGTTCAGGGTCTCTCGGCTCAAGGTGAAAGGTTTCTTCAGGCTCTCGGTGAAGGATTTCAAGGCTCCAGGTGCAGGGTCTCTAAATTCCAGGTGCAGGGTCTCTAGGTGCTGTACGAACGGACGCCGTGCTGTGCTTCATGAGTTCCTTGTCGTCCGCACCGAATGCTTTTTTTTTAACACATTCCTGCGGAGGGAGCTGGTAGGAACGTTGGGTTGCTCGGTCAATGGCCAGGGTCAACGGCGGCGTGGTGTGTTCCGCAAATCTGCCCGACTGTGAGGGCGGGCAGAAGCCGGCGTGAGTAGGTTAAACGTTGAGTTTTATAAGGGCACCACGGGATGACCAGCCCCTCCCCACCCAGCTCCACCCCACCCAGCCCCACCCCTCCCCACCCAGCCTCCCCACCCTCCCCACCCAGCTCCACCCTCCTCACCTAGCCCCTCCCCACCCAGCCCCTGCCTCCCCACCCATCCGCTCCCTGCACGACGGGACACAATAATCCCCTGTGGGCTGGTGTAACCAGGAGATTTCTACCAGTAAATCTCCCAACTCAGTGGTGACGCCTGCACCTGTGTTGATATCGCCCACCTAGCTGGTTTTGCGGGTTCCGTACCACGCGCGCGTGTGTGTGTGTACACATAGGGTTGTAGTACACACACGAAACACACTTTACGTACAATACTCTATTCCGTCTCGGCTCAAACTTTACAAATGAATTATATTGTTTTGCGTTGAAAAAATACACATTTCACCGCAGTTACGCAACTCTTCTGGTGCACGGTCGATGCACTTATACTCATCTACCCACTTATTTGCAAGTTGTCTCAACACTGGATACCATCCTCTCATCCGTCTCTCGCCACCACCGATCTGCAAAAAAGGTTAATTTTATATTCGGCGAGATTCGGGCGCTTCGCCTTACCATCTTATTTTAACCCGGTACTAGAACATCGCCATCTTCATCATCATCATCTTCGGTAAGGCGATAATTTGCCCGCAATCCCCCCCTCCCTCCACCACCCCCTTCGACGTTAGGGTTCAGCGAACGGTACATGAAACGCCGCCCAGTAATGAATTGGAGCCCCCAATTCGCTAATTTAATAGTGCGGACGTGAAGAGGACGGACGGCCAAGCTGAACGCGATCTTGGGGAATGTGCTGGGCCCGCCGATATTATTTCTGTGTCAGTAATGAAGTATTCTCGGGTGTCGGAATCTGGTAACAAGAAACAAAAACAGACCACCCACCTCCAACAGCTGTTGCGTGTCCCAGCCCGCTGTCATACCGTGAAGCCTGTTGTTGCTGGCAAAAGCAAATCACGTATTCGTCACCGGTGCCGGTTTATCCTATAGTAGCAAAAGTAGCTACTACATATATAGTAGCTACGGGCCCCGCACTTTCAAGGGCCCCGCGCGAAATGCTTTCACGCTATCAATTCCGGTTCAGTGACTCTGCACTTGCTCTATTACTATAGTACTATACTGCCCTTCAAACTTTATGAACGACTGGGTGTTTAAGGTTAGCGATTTGTCGTATTATCTGGCTGTATCGCAAATGAAAAAATACAATTACTTTACTTTGCAAGTTAAAAATGTATGTCTTTTAATATTAACGTTTTTTTTATTTAGGGCCCCTTTATAACATATGCTAAGGCCCCGTTTCATCCGGCACTGGACGTCATATGCCAACCTGCAGCAATGCCCAGCGAAGTCAAATAACGCGGGGGGTGCCCCACTGCACCCCCCCCCCACCCAACCTCACCACCATCGACAACAGATCGACAAAGGGCTGTGGAGTACGACAAGCAACTGCAAGGTGATCCCGGACCAATTGTTTTCGTCATCATCAGCCACGGTCAATCCACTGCAGGATAAAGGCCGCGGCCACCCCACACGATGCCGCGTCGTAGTAATGCGCTCCGCACCTGCACACAGACACATTTCATCGCTCCATCTCTCAACTCTACTGCCACTCCGCTCGGATTCGTAACCTTCGCCTCGCGCACCTGATCCGCGTGTGAAATGTTTCTGTCTTTAAAGTGTCATTCAGATGTGGAAAGAGAAAGTACTTTCCATAGTGTTTTTTTTCACTTTAATATCATGCCAACTTCAGCAACGACGACGGGATTCAGCAGAGGTGAGGTGGTGTATCAACAACACCGGTTGTGATGACCTCAAGTCGTGACTTTTGCGATGCATTGTCATGGGCCGAGACAAATTGGAGATCCCAAATCCATCCAGCAGATGGCAAGTTTTAGCTGCTAATGCCCTGCTTTCCGTGGACGAGTTGAAGGTTTTTTTTTACCCAAAAAACCTCTGATGGATAAGCTTTATTTTGTCTAACGCCAAGTGAGAACTCGAGAAACCCAGGATGGTCTCGTTTGCACGTGTGACCTGGGGCATTCGGATGACGCAGGCGTTCATTTCGCACCTCAGATTGCCTACGTCCTGCGCGAAAGAAGTTCAACATAAAGTAACATGCATTGTGGATGAATATACCCGCAGTAATAATGATGGAATTGAACCGCGAGCCTCTGCAACAAGCAGCAAAAGCGAGATCACTGGGCAGTGTTAACGGTCTGGGCCCTCCTTACAGAGGCGACTATATTCAGCCCTCTGTCAATCCCCCGTTGGATGAAGGCTTCTCCATGCCTTACCGTCCACCACGCTGTTCAGTCCTGGTTGGTGTGGTGGGCCGGGGTGACTTCTCAGTTCTCGCACCCAACCAATAGTTTGGCAGATCAAATCACGCAACTGCTGACCCACACTGCTCAACATACAAAGACAAGATCACTCTGTACAGCCTTTAAGAAACTCATGGGTCAATTGCCGTAAAGCGAACACTCAAGGAGGCCGGCACGGCGCACACGAGTGGGTCGCCAATATCATGCCTGGCCACCTTTGTCTCCCCCAGTGCTGATGTTTACACACACAGCACCAGTACTAATACTGGTAGGAACCACCTGTTTCCACCAGCCCACAGGGGATTATTGTGTCTGTTCGTCCGTCATGCATCCAAAAATGGGAGGGGTGGGGCTGGGTGGGGAGGGGAGGGTGGGGAGGGGCTGGGTGGGGAGGGTGGGAAGGGGCTGGGTGGGGAGGGGAGGGTGGAGAGGGGCTGGGTGGGGAGGGGCTGGTCACCCCGTGGTGCCCTTATAAAACTCAACGTTTAACCTACTCACGCCGGCTTGTGCCCGCCCTCACAGTCGGCTATATTTGCGGAATACACCACGCCGCCGTTGACCCTGGCCATTGACCGAGCAACCCAACGTTCCTACCAGCTCCCTCCGCAGGAATGTGTTTTAGTTCTGGGAGGCCCAGGAGCTGTTCGGATATTCGCCGTCACTGTTATTGGTAGTGAGTGCGAATCGGACCTGGGTCACGCGGTCCGTGGCTCAGTGCGCCAACCACAGAGGCACCGCACGAGAATTATTCACAAGTGCTCACACGCAAGACACTCACGTGGCCAATCATGCTATGGACAACCATCTCCATTCGCTTTCACGTGTTTCAAATACGTTTATTGCCGCTGTGTATCACGTAGCATCGGACGAATGAAACGTACAAGCGCCAGGCAATCCTCATCCCAGACGAGGCACACCTTCTGACCACGTGCCTTGGATTGGCCGCACTTTGTCGCTTTTGCTCTCGATAAATGCACACGCACTGCAGTAGCAGCCTGCATCACACACACAGTTACTGGGGGTTTTCCTATTCGCTGTGGGTTTTGTTTTGCACGTGAGAAAGTGCCCCTTATTTGAATTACAAGTGCAGACATATTGATAGGGCGGACAAACACTGGTTTATGTCCTACCTAACAATAACTAATATCATACGAGCGACCAGGATTAAACAAAAAACATACCTGTACGTGCCTTAACGTAGTTGTCCCCACACACCCCCCCCCCACCCCCGAAAAAATGAATTTTGGGACACAGTGAATACAATTTAATTCGATCAAGCGGTTGAGTTGCAAGTCGGCGAGTTACGCGATCAGAGTGCTTAATTTCAAACAAGCCGAGTGCTTTTTAATCCGATTCATTACTCTTCGGATTCCAGTGAGAGTGACGCTGGCAGCAAAATGTTTCGTGTCAAATATGTGTTGTTAAAGTTGGGGTTAGAGGGCCGCATGTAATTCAGGACGCATACCTAAGCGTCACAGATCCTACCCGACCAATTAACCGCCCACACTCAGTGCGGCGTTGGTACACGGTGGTCTTAGCAGTCATTTGCTACACATGTTCTGTAATACGACCTTATTTGCATATCAGTCTATACCGTAGTCCCCCAGCAAGTATGGTATGCGACGTTGAAAATGTACAGAAATATGGATGACTCAAAAATTGGCTGAAAACATCTTAGAATTAAAACCCAATAGAGGAAGAGTCCTACAAATCTCTGTGATCCATAATATGTTTTTTGTTAGATGGCGTAAATATAAATGCGTCGTTAAACCCGCCAGCACCTGACACAGCCAATTGGTAAAGTTTGCCACGTAAACAAAACATGCCAATTAGTTACTAGGTCAGCACACCGCTTGTGTGTTGAGGAGTAAACCCACAAAATATTGTGGGTTTGGTGGTGGCGGGTTTAACGACATTATTGTTACGCTATCTAACCCAAAAAAACCCTCTTATGGATGTTTATGTCTTGTTCTTAATTTGCTAAGCATGCAGTCATAAACATGCAAGGCAATTCTATTTCGTGATCTATTGATTGTACTGTGTGGCCCAGTCGTTCCCTTTTCATCTCGTGCTCTGCCTTCTTACCAGAAAGAAGAACACTTATCTAAAATAAAATAAATAAAATTTGAGGGTGCCACGTTCACTACCGTGCGTCAACATGCATAGTTTGTGCCATCCAGCTCCTCCTCATGCATCTGAGAAAAACAGGAGTCTCAAGAAAACGTGTACGTGTGTCCTATAAAGGCAATAAGTGCAGCGTGATTAGGTAATACAGACAGCCTCCGCACCGCATCATCAAATTCACCGCATCACCAAAATTCACTTTTCCAAAATCATCTCCGGCTCATCCTTGTTCAGGATGAAATGCTTTTTGGAAAAATGTGAAGGTCTTCATCCAGCAGTTGAAAGCCAATCAGGTACTCTCCGAGTACATCAACGGTTTTAAGTAGTGCCATTAACATTGAGTTTAAACGCATTCAAGTCGAGTTGATACGTGCATAGATAAGGTTCACCAGAATAATAACCTACACCACTTTCCTAAGTGTTGACCCTTCTCTAATCCACTTCAATGTGGGTGGGAGGGGGTGCCTCCGAGGGACAGATCCTCATTGTCTGAATTCATTTGCTCCTTTTTATCCCCCCCATTTAGGCGAAGACAGGAAGGATTAATTTCTTCCAGGGGACAGATCTGGGCTAATCATCCACGCAAAGGCTCGGATGAACGGATGTATTTTGTGCCACTTCCGATTTGACTCCTCTTATCCGTGCAAACGTTCAGGCAAAGAGATAATGGGATTTTTCACGCATCAATTAGGGCGTGTCTGGATTAAAACTGGGGTTTTGGGGTAAAATAAAAAAAAAGTGAAGTCGGCCTTCATGGCTGTGTGTTGCGGTTCTTTTGCTGTGCGGTGCAGGATCGTCGTGGGCGGATCTGCCCCCATCAGACTCCCAGCTTGGCGGGCAACTCCAGGGTCAAGATGTCATCGTCGAGATCGCCGTAGGTGATCGGCATCCCCAGCAGCATGAGGGAGAGCAGGCTGGGCGTGCCTACGAGGCAGAGGGGCGGACGGGCGGACGGACAAACGGAGGGATGGAACAACAAAGGGACAGACGGACAAACGGAAGGATGCAGGGCAAAAGCAAAACGTTGGACCGGACCGTGGCACTGGAAACGGCGGAACGGACTTGACCATATTGAGGTGGCTGGGTGGCACCTATGAAGGCCGGAGAAAGTGATGCAGCCAGCGCCACGTCTTTCCGCCTTTGTCTCCCCAGTGCTCATGTTTACGCAACTGTACCAGATAATCTTTTAAGGTTGAGTCGACCCACGGGGAAGGCGCAGATATCGCTCGCCACTACTCTCAGCCATGGCCGGGGATCGAACTCCGGGTCGCCAAGGTTCATAGCGCGGCACGCAAACTAACCACTGCGCCAGCGAGCTGCTCACCCCCCCCGACACCCCGCACATTAAAGCATACCACACATAATTGACACGTGTCCCATATCGAGCCTTGCGCCGCTGATTATACTCGGGCCTGATGATCCATTACATTTTGGCTCGATGTCCCCTTGTGCACTCACAGACGTTAGGGGAGAGAGAGAGAGAGGAGGGGGGGGGAGAATTTCGCAGAGCGCACGGTGGGGACAGAACACCCGAGGAAGACGCAGCCCTGGCACCGAGCCTTCCGTAGTCATGCGACGTCTCTATTTGCGACGGCAGGCCAACCCAGCGCGGTTAGCGAACCCCGTACCGCGCTTGACATTGTACCGGGGGAGGTGGCTGTGGGGGGGGGGTGGGGACTGTCGCCGGACAGGCCTAATGAGCCCTCTATTTTTGACTCGGGAGTGCCGCTGAAACCGCGATGCGATGTAATTAATATATCGGCAATTTGGTGGGATAAACTGCACCCCTTGGTGGGATTTATCGCGCCGCGTGCAGCCTCCGAGCGATGCGCCGAGTGCCAGCCGCCCAGCTCCCGTCAGAATGCCGGAGAGCGGGTGGGTCCCCACCCACCCCCTACACATCAAGTTTGTTTTTAGATTTAAAGCTTTCGTGACTGCAGGGATTCATCTTCTTGGTTCTTTCGGTAAAGTCACGTAGAAGGGAAATAATACAAATAAACATAATAAAATAATTCCCACGACGTTTCGGCCACAACGCAAGCAGCCGTCCTCAGGTGAAGAACAGGTCTGTCGGAAAGACAGCGTCTGACGTTTCACCGGTAATTACAACCAGACGCTGTCTTTTACAACAGACGTGTTCTTCACCTGAGGACGGCTGCTTGCGTTGTGGCCGAAACGTCGTGAGAATTATTTTATTATGTTTTAGTTTAATTTTTTTATTATTTCCCTTTTACGTGACTTTACCGAAAGTACCAAGAAGATCAAGTTTGTTCTTCGTCAAGCCCCAACCCTCGTCGGGCTTGGTGGTGGTGGTGTTCGTGCGCCGCTGCGACCCGGCGCTTCCCAGGCAAGGGTTGGTGGATCACGCAGAGATTTGGAGGCGAGGGTGGGTGGGTGGGTGGGTGGGCCTGCGAGCAGGTAGCCAGCGGGAGGTGGCGGCGGTCGGGTAAAATCGATTGTGGGATTCGATCCACGTGCATCTTTCAGTCTTGTCCCCTCGTGCGTGGGGTTTTTTTCTTCTTCATCCTCCGGATAACTCGGCGTTCCTCCCCACGTGAAGCAAAAAGGGTCGTGAATGCGGTTGGATGGAACATCTCCCAATGGAGCAGAACCCTCCAGAACATGATTCCTGTCACTCAGTGGGGGCTTTCCTGGGTAAATACAGGGCATCATTATTATGATTACTAGCCATGTGCGCCCTCCAGTTGTTTGTCATTGCATACGCTCTATGCATGTCGCATACACCTCGTCGCTGGACATCCCCTTGTGTGCACGTCTGGCCAGTAGGTGGGTGTCACATCCACAAAACAACGATCGCCTGTGCAGCCTTTCAGACTTCAGGGGTTGTGTTGGCGAGCACCTGCTAAGGCCGACACAGCACGTGAGGTGCCACCGCTTCCCTAGTGCCGACGTTTCGGTACGACACCAGGTGCTCACTTAAGGCCGAGTCAAACTTGGGGAGGGCCAGAACCGATTCGGATATCACTTGCCACTGACGGGAGCCATAGCCGGGAGTCGAGCTTAGGGCCCCCCCTAGGTTTGTGGCGCAGCGATAGGTTGATTTTAGCAGAGCGTGACTGTGTGGAGACGCTGTCCGTCCGCAATTCTAACGTGAACAAACGGTCCTCTCAACACTCATCGTTCGCCTTCGAGCTCATCGCACCTCGGACGAGTTACCCAGCGCCACATCTGCGTGCGTGCCCGCGCGTGAGATCATGCAGTCAATCCAAACGGGTGTTTGTTGTTATAGTTGTTGTGCGAGCGCTTACCTTGTGGTGCGCGCGGCGCCACTTAGCCGCGCGCCAATTCCTGGGCCACTGTCGTGCAGAACGGACGGCGGCGCGATGAGAGCGAGCGGGCGGGCGGGCGGGCGGGCGGGCGAGCGGTCGGGCGATGAATCGAGCGAGCGGGCGGGCGGGCGGGGGAGTGGGATTGCGAGCGGGTGAGCGGCAACGGCGGAGCAGGAATGGTCGCGGTTGCAGAGGCGGATGGAAGGGAGCGGGGAGAGGGGTAGTGATAGGCAGATGTTGAGATGGTCAGCGAGCGATCACCACAGCGTAGGTTTCCACGGCTCTGCCGTGCAGTTCTCCCATGAGCTTTCGGGGTCGTGCCACGGCGTTGTTCGGAAGCGCAATGCCAGACGGCTCGCTCCGCACGTGCTGCTGGTGGGAGCGTCTTCGTCCGGAACTGAAGACGCTCTCCCAGCCGCACGTGTGGAGCGAAACGTCGGACATCGTTGCGAATCGACGCACGGTACGACCCGAAAGCTCATGGGAGAGGGAACGTCACAGTCCCGCAGCGCAGAGCGCACTGAATAGGCAGGGTGTGGGCATCGCGGCTTGGCACGGGCACGGTGGGGGTAGAGGAACTTCTATAATTTAACGATTATTTATTGCTGCTCACTACCACCGGGAGGGGGGGGGGGTCACTTAAAGCGATCACCTTCATAGGTCCAAAATAATTTGAACGCAGATTCCTTGGCAGGTAAAGATTCGTCAAATCATCGATCGAACTCCGTCTCTCACGCTCGTTGCGTAGATTCTCCTCGCGACACAGGCACGCATCGAATCAAGCAAAGCGAGAATCGAACGCTTTCGACTCTCGCTCGCAAGAGTCAACGGGCGTGCCGTCAGAACAATCCGTGGACACGCGCAAGAGCCGAGATCAACCCTGCTGTGAGCAGGCACAATGATTTGGAGTGCGTCTTTACACACCGCAGCCAGCGCCACGGAGAATACGGTGACGAGTTCTGCCTTCAATGCAGCCAAGCCAAGCGTCCCTGCCACTGCCCATTCAGTCTCCACGTTGACACGTTTGTCACATTCTAGATTTGAAGCTTTCGTGACTGCAAGGATTCATATTCTTAGGTTTTTTCGGTAAAGTCACGTAGGTAAAAAAATTCAAATTAATAAAAGTAAAATAAAATTACAATAAAATCAAGTGATACAGCAAGCGTGCTGTGACGGTTCCACCTGAAGACGGAAGCTTGTGTTGCCTCCGAAACGTCGTGATTTTTATTTTATTTAAATTTTATTTTACTTTTATTAATTTTAATTTTTTACTTACGTGCCTTTACCGAAAAAACCTGAGAATACGTTTGTCACAGCACACGCACCGTCGGCAATGCATCACCAGCCAATGGGAAATGCATAGGCAATCGAAATGCATGTGCCTACCACAATACACTGCAGCATCTGTACGTGTATATTAAAACATACAGCATATCATCACTGTCAATTGCGCGCGTGTGTGTGTGTTGCGGTTCGTGTTTTGGCTGTGGAATGAAAAGCACAGGTCACAACATATTTCCGCACGGCTATGACAGCGAACAAACCCTGCTGCATGACGGGATATAAACGTACGCACCAAATGTAGTCGGGAATTGACGTGCTTCCGAGTTCACTGCTACTACTACCACCTGCTCAGGGTGCCGAGATGTTAACTACCTCGCCTGGTATACAGGAGGTCGTGGGTTCGATTCCGACCCTGACGCCTGCTGTATGTTTGGCCGCGTGGAATTTTCTCCGGTGCCACTGGGTTTTCCTCCACCTTTAGGAACACGGCATGACGAGAGTATTTTGGCTGCTATGAATTTCCACGTGGCGATGAGCCGCTTCCTTGAGCTATCATTTTTAGTCAGGTCGCTTCTGGAAAAAAAGAGCTTTATAAGCTCAGTGAGCCTTATCTGGTTTAAATAAAAACAAATGTTTACAATTTAGTTGTTAACTCATCACCGAAAAAATTTCCCGGTCGCATGTGCAGACGGGAGTAGGCATCACGTGACCAGTTGCCACAGCCAATTAGTGCCTTGGGACTTAAACGAGGCCTCCCTGGGGTAATGAATGAAGTATTTGGTTATTTTACGTAAAAAAAAGGTTATTGATCCGAAGACGGGCTATTGCCAAAATAATTTGCTTCGACACATTTGGTAAGCTATGAAAGGCAGTGTTTGAAAACGGCGACGATAGCAAAGAATGGACGACCTTTCCAAGAATACCACGTTGTATACAAACGTCGCATTTGTATGCAATTACGCAGGAATCAAGGTACGGGAAGAGACACGTCGCGCCAGTCCTGTGTGCACAGAACCACCGCCGGCAACGCGTTTGCTCGTTTCCTGCGCCGATTGTGCAACACAATCACGGTACGTTTCTGCGTTTCCCAGCCGCCTTTCATCGCGGCCAACCTCGGGGGTGCCTCTCTGATGATGACCAATTCACCACCCCCCCCTCCCTTTCAAATATAAACGAAGCCATCACACTCGTGCACACGCCTGATGATTTCCGAACTGTAGCATTCGTCAGCAGTCGGTCGATCTTGTGTGTACGTGTCGAAGTAGTAATTCCGAGGCGAGATATGCAGTGTGTGTACGTGTTGATTCAACAGTCTGTTAAGACTATATGGGGGATCTTTGTCTTTGTACATGTGTGTCTACGTGTGTGTGCACGTGTGTGTTTGTGTAAGCGCGTACAGAGACTGTATGTTTGTGTGTGCGTCCATGTCCCAGGTGATATGGAGAGCACTGATTGAAATTCAGAGAGAGACCTGGTGTGTATGCGTGTGCACGTTGGGACGTGTTTAGCAATCATCAGGCGCGTGCTGCGTGCAACGACAAAGTAAACTCGGAAGGACGAAGTGTGATAGCTTAGAAGGACTTTGAGTCCGAGAAACACTGGGTCCGGTGAAATGACAAAGCGCGTATTTCGGCTCACGACAAAAAAAAATCAACAACAATAACAACAACCCGCGAATCGCCCTCCACGTTTGGTCCAGAACGACGTCGCGATCGTGGCAGACGGACGAGCAGATCGCGACCGACGAGAAGGGGGTGGGGGGAGGCACGGAGCACGTGGCCAGGCAGGACCGCATCGACAGGACGCGCTTTATTAGGACTCTGACCCCGGGGCCGCCTGGCCTCTTCTCGGTCAACGTTTGCGTAACGGCCGGCCCGTGGATTGCGTGGTGCCGGTAGCGCCAACGGCGCGATGGGGAAATGGAGAGCAAGCCGAGGACATGGGCCATTTTAAGGATTTGTGGCCCGAGGGCGTTCGGGTGACACGGAGGGTCCGAGCGCCGAGCTGGATAATCCTGAGAGCCTGTGGTTCGGATCCACGTTTCAGCCGCCTGTGATTAAATTGGTCTCAGTCCCGCTTCATTGGGCGTTTTACAATTATGTTACCCGCGACGAACAAACACAGCACGAAATCACGACGTAACGACATCCCATTATTGTTTACATACGAGCACCACGCCGATCTACACCTGTGAATAACTCGATAATTAAATTACCCAACATACAAAAGGCCGGCACATACAACAACAAAATCGATTAATATTCCATATCTGCTCTCAATACATGACACCTCGGATGCCTCCATCACCTTTGGGGGGAGGGAGGGGGGGTCAAGGCTTTTGTGAAAGTGAAAAAGCCGCAAACCTAATCATCGCCTGCAATTGCTTTGTCCACACCTGCGCCAGCATTGACGAAAAACAAGGACATTAAACAGCAGGTTCAGGATTTTATAAACCAGTCGATGTCGTAAATGTGTCACGTGATGAAACACATCGGTAGTCATCGCTGAGCGGATCGACGCTTGGACGTAGAATCCGCTTCGGCTGCGAGCAACCGGTTGCATAGACGTCCACACGCAACAGAGTTGCCACGTGCAACTGATCACTCAGGTGTGGACCCGGCTTAAAGGTGGGGGGGGGGGGGGGGGCAAGTGAAGGTGGTCCGGCCTCGGAGGAGACAAAGTCGTCAGGGTTCCCCCCCGGGGAGTCCGGTGACGGTACACTCGCACCGACGCGGGGCACGGAAACCGCGCGCACGCACGCACGCAACTTCTATTCTCGGCGCCCGACTTTTATCCCGACGTTTACGCCGAGGCCCGGAGTGGCACCAAGGCTGCCCGCGGGGACGCCCATGCAAGGTAAGGAATGTGCGCCACACGCGGTGCCCAAACAGATGGGCCACGTCGAACAACTGCCGCCTCGGCCAATGCGCTTTAGCGGCCACTTAGCAAGTTGACGCGCCTCCCCCCCCCCACACCCTCCCCACACACAACCCTATCCCTCCGGCCAACCCGCATCTTGACCCGTCACGTGTTTCAATAAATTAGTGCACGAGTCAGGAGGGGAGGGGGGGCAGTATTTGTCACCCGGGGTGGCAAATACTGCCAGAGTCGACAGTGTCACCCCATATGGACAGCGTGTTGCCATTCGTGCAGTGTCCACATACAGGCAGTGTCCCACCGTGACCGGAAAGCTGCCTCGATTCTAATCGCACTTCCATGGATGTTTCATCTCACATTAGGGTTTTTTTAAAATCCCGCCTGAAAAGATGTTCCCTGCCAAGCATACTGCGGCCTCTTCCCAAGACAACACGCTGGCCATCGTGCAGTAGCTCTCATTTGGAGATTAAACGAAGACAATCATTGACAGCATTCCTCACTCTCGTTGGTCACAATGAGGCATTTTGGGAAACATCGGCTCAAGGGTTAAGTAACATGGCCCGGATGGATGCAGTGACATTTTAAATTATTATTATTCTTTGGTTCTTTCGGTAAAGTCACGTAGATAGAAAAATAAAAATAAAAACCACGACGTTTTAAATTAATTAAATTATTATTTCAGGTTTCTGTATCATTTTGTCCCTTACTTAATTTGGAGCTTTCGTGACTGCAGGAATTACTCTTTGGTTCTTTCGGTAAAGTCGTGACTTTACCGAAAGAACCAAAGAGTAATTTTGTCCCTTCGCGAACTTTCCTGTGCGCGCGCTGCATGCGTGGTGCCCGACTCGAGCTTGCGTTCCCCTCTGGCTTTCCCGGGAGATGGGATCGGCTCGTGCTGCAGGCGCTGGACAATCGTCACGTCGCCGGAGCGAGAGAGACGGCCGACATTAGCGATGGCGATTAAAAGATGTCACTTTCAACCGTTGTCGCTGCTGTCGTTTTGCCGTACTTTTGTGTTTCCGGCTCCCCCTCCTTTTACTCCCCCTTCTAAACCGGCGCTCACTTTCTCGCTCGGTGTTTTCCGGAACGATGCTAGGTCGACGGGGTTGTAGCGCAGGGATTGGTTTGGGAGTGAGGCACTATTACGAAGGAACGCAAGGTGCGCCTCTCCACAATAATCCGCTTAATCCCATATCGTTGCAGCATCTATGCCTGCGTGTAGAGGCACAGCATCGCACGCCTTTTAGAGCGGCGTCAGGACAAAACAAGGCCACGTGGATGAGGCGCCCCAAAATAATCCCTTTCGCACGTCGTACTGGACTGCCCCGGCTAAGATTAATCGCTGCTTGCCAGTGAGATAATCGTTATATAACAACGTCCACTCAGCCGATCTTCAATACATTGCATTCAACGATACAGCGCGCGCCACGAATATCCCTGTGCGCGCGTGCGCTGCATCGAACAAACGCGCACCACCGCAAAGGTAGCGAGAGGGGTGTATTTTTAGTTTGTAGCTCCCGGGACGCGTCGCGCAAAGCATCGCGGCTGTCAACAAGTGACCCGCCGGGGAGATCAACGCCGGAGTCATTGTGCTCAGGACAGCGTGTGCCCTGCCGCTGCACGTGACTCCTGCTGCTGCCGTTGCCAAAGTGGGCACCTCCAGCTCTGCAAGTCGGCCCAAGGTGGCAATCGTTCTTGTTAATGCTTACAAAGCAGAAACAACAACAACAACAAAACTAAGCTATTTTATTCACCGGGTCAACCGCCGGTGAGCTATTAGATATTTTTTCAGAGGCAATCTGTGCTACTCGTTGATAGCTCGTCAATAGTGGAGATATCATCACCATCGCATTTGGGGGTTTATAGTAGCGGCCAAAATAATAATAAACGCGTATTTATTATTATACAACAACCAAACGCGTGTTGTTTCTAAATGTGGAGGGCAAAACCGGAGGCCCCCAGGAAAAACTATCCACGCGACTGCCACGGAGGGAGAGAGAGAGAGAGAGAGCGCACGGACTACAAATATACAACAGGCATCGTCAGGGTCCGGGATCGACCTTCTGTGTGCCAAAGGCTATCATCTTGTGATCATCTTGCGATGATAGCCTTTGTACTATAAGAATTGCGCAAATACCAAATGTACTTATCTACCGATTACCGCCGCTAATTATTGGCATGGGCGTTGCGGAACAGCTCATCCGGAAAAAAAATGATGAATGCACCGACGACGATTCAATGTCTTGCTTAATTAAACAATATAAAAGACGTGGTATGTCCACGTGATTTTCAGACAGCGTCCGGAGAGCTCAAATGCAGTGGACAGAAGGAAGTGAGCGTGGTGTGGAGCACCGTTTTTAGCCCCTCGGTTTTGTCTTTCGCTGGCCACACGCCGTATTGGGCCCCTTGGTCCCGTTGTTCGGCAACTTTGATTAAAAAAAAAATATAGATTTTTTTTATCCGCATATACTGTCTTCCGCATCGTTTCTGCACGTTGTATTTAGTAAGTAAGGCATTTATAAACGCGCAACTCTTATCGCCGAGGTTTATCACGAGTGCGCACACATCTCGACCCTGGGGGAACAGGCTGTGCCACGGTCCACCACTGGCCCACAGGGCAGTGCCTCTCCGCTGTGCCACTGAAATTCTCATCAGTAAGTCTGCCCGTTGTCACCCGCAGGCGCGGATGCGAGGTGGAGAGCACTACCGGCACCACGCCATCCACGGGCCGGCCGTTACGCAAACGTTGACCGAGATGAGGCCTGGCGGCTCCGGGGTCAGAGTTCGAGTTTGAATCTAGGATCTAGCCACCCGTGGGTTAAACTGATCAATGATTTGGTCATGGTGGTGGTGGTGCTGCTGCTGAGTTGTTTGCGGTGCACAGGGAAGATGAACAACAACACACACTCGTCAGCAACCCGGCTTTAAAAGAATAACAAAAAGAATGTATGAAATGAGCGACGTTATGGGAAACGACCCTTCTGCATTCCACCCATTGCCCAAAACTTTGGCGATTATATAGTTTTTTCCCCTCGTTCAGGCAGTGTAGTTGACGTGCGTGTGTGGGGTTTTCACGATCAAACCGGGTTCTCCACAGCAAGACAAGTGGCGGCCTCAACTCGGTCACCAATGATTGCGTGAAATAAAAAAGTAAGCAGCGCGGAAAAAAATAGTCGGTGCTGCCCTCGACTTGGCTGCAATCTCGCCCTGGGAATGAAACATTCTGGATGCGTCACTGTGTTGCGAGGAGCGTCAACATAGCGGGGTACGTGATGAAGTACCTAGTGTGGAAAAAAGGGTTAATTGAAGGGCTCTAAGAAGTAGTTCTGTGGCATCTCGTTCTGCAGGTTGTTCGCGAATACAGGGTTTGTCGTGAACTCCTCTGCGGGAGCTGTGAACGGAGTCTTTGTCACATCGCGTGATGACAAGAGCAGGTGCAAAACATCATGGACACAGACATCAGCAAAGGAATGTGCTTGAGAGTTATTCCATTAAGTTGTGATCGTTAAGGTAGAAATGCAGCGTTAAACATCAATAACAGCGGTACGTAAGACAATAAGTCATATCACAACACAGTGATGATGATGACGACGACCATGATGATGATGATGGTGATGATGACGGTAAGGATGATGGCGATTGACAGCAGTGACAATTACGATGCTGGCGATGGTGATGGTGAAGGCGACGATGATGACGGTGATGACGATGACAGTAGATATAACGGTCATGACGATGATGACAGTGATGATAATGACGACGATGATAAAGATGACTGATAATGTGATGACGATGACAATGACGACGACAATGGCAACATCGGCCAATGCACCGGCCCCCACACATCCAGCTCACGCTCGGCAAACCCCGCGCCGCCCCCGTTCTCCACCGCCCCCCTCCCGCGGAGTTCCAACCACGCGAGCGACCATCTCCCAGACGCCACCACCGCCACAGCTCCGCCTCACCTTTGACCTCCAGCTTGCACTCGGCCTCGGCCTCACCGAGCGAGTTGACGGCGCGGCAGGTGTAGACGCCGCCGTCGTACGGGCCGGGCTTGCGGATCTCCAGCGTGCACACGCCCTGGTGCCCGAACATGCGGTAGCGCGGGTCCTCCTGCAGGTTCACCTTGTTCTTGAACCATATGATCTTGGGCTGCCGGGGGAGGTGAAGGGGGATGGGGGGGGAGAGGCAAGGTGAACAGGGAGCGGTGGCGGAGGTTGATGAGGAGGTGGTGTTGGCAGAGGTTGATGGTGGGGGAAGTGGTGGCGGTTGTAGTTTTGATGATGGTGGACAGGGGTGGTGGTTGTGGTGATGATGGTAGTAGTAGGCAGGGGTAATGGTGGTGGTGATGATGGTGAAGGTGAACAGGGGTGGTAGTTACGGTGGAGAAAAAAGACGTGGTGGTGGTGGTAAGCGGTATATTATGATGGTGGTGGAGGAGATGACGGTAGACAAACATCCCCCATATAGCCTTCACAGAATGTTGGGACAAGTGCTGTTAGCGAGCACCTGTGAAGGCCGGAACGGCACACGAGGGGGTGGGTGGCCAGCACCAAGCCTGGCCGCCTTTGTTTCCCTAGTAGCGATGTTTTACACACCACACCAGGTACTAATTTGAGGCTGAGTCGACCTAGGGGGGGGTTCAGATAATCGTCGCTGGCGTTGGCCGTGAGCGGGAATCGAACTCGGGCCAGCCGGCTTCGTAGGGCAGAGTGATAACCGCGACACCACCGAGGCATCCGTACACCCCAGACGCCCACACCCAGAATAGAAAGCCTTGCACCTTCAAATCACAGCAGGTAAAAATAAACACGCGTTCTATCTACGCGGTCCTGTAGGTGAGTTATATAACTACCAACTCCCATCACCGTAACGGCGAGAGAGTCGGAAAATAATACGTACGAGTTGAAATAATTATGGCGTCACCGAATGGTAATCATACAAAACGCAATCTATTTAAAACTCTTAAACGTGCACCGAGTAAGAGTAATTTGATCTTGATTTGAAGCTTTCGTGACTGAAGGAATTCAAACTCTTTGGTTCTTTCGGTAAAGTCACGTCGGTGATTTCTTTTATTTTATACCCAAGTGACTTTACCGAAAGAACCAAAGAGTAAAGACTCATTTGCTTAAATATAAATCGTGCAGAGCAGTTGACCTTGTGTGTTAAGTAGAGAGCATGGGCCTTGGCAGGGCGCGTCACGAGGAGGTTACGAACGGCCGGTGGGCAAGGCTGGTGACGGAATGGCAGTCGAAGGAGGGAAACAATAACCACCCCCGTGGTGGTGATGGTGGTGGTGGTGGTGGTGATGGTGATCAGTTCACGTGCCAACCACCCCATCGCCGGACTGAGACGGACAGCGTTCGGCTCAGCTTGGGTTTCACCCAGGAGTGGATAGATAATGTCTGACGTACGTACACAGATTGTGTGTTCAACTTCTTTCGCGCCGTACGTAGACAACCGAGCTCATCGGAGGTGCGGGGGAAGGACAACAAACTAACCACACAAAAAGCAGTTCTAAAGAAATTAGTTTTTCAATCTAGATGATGATGATGTAGAAGTGCGTAGCTCCAGCGGCTTCCTAATATCGGAAGGAAGAGCATTCCAGACGGTCATCGGAGGTGACGACGGTATTACTGTATTGAAGTGCACGCGGTGCCGTATGTTTAGTATCCCGTATGTGATTTGCATGCTTTGTTCAGTGGAGTCTTGTTTTGGTGGCGTTTGTGTCCGAAAGCCACGTGCAACCAAAGCAATACGGTAATTACACACGCGCGCACGCCTTGTTGTCTAATTATCGTATTGCTCCGAGTTGTCAAAGATGCACTTGTTTTTCATGCTGAAATGTAAAGTGGAAGGGTGGTCGTGCGTCTGGTAGCTGCGTGCGTGCGCCACCAAAACTGTATCGCGCTGTCGACACCGGGCCCCAGTTCGGGGGGGTGGAGGAGTCGGGGGGGGGGGCGTCTTACTTTCCAAAGCGTCTTTATGCTCCGGAGATTACGGTAACACGAACGCACTTTTGTGGTCCATTTTTAGGAGGAGGAGGATGATGATGAGAAAAAAAATAATCCACGGCACAGTATCTCCATCACCGACGAAGGCAAAAAGGTGGAGCGTTTCGACCTCCCCCCCGCCCCCTCGTGGCTCCTCCATACGCACAACCTTCCGTACGAACACCTTCCGCTGATCAATCGCAGGAGATGACGCCACAGTGAATTCCTGCTCCGAAGAGCACTGTTAACCTGCCGTCTACGGCCCCGAGACAGCGGTTGAAATTCCATGTTCCTCTGGCCAAGGACGAGTCTATCCACAGGAAAAACCCATTGTTGACTTCCGCACAAACTGGTGATTAATTGTATCGGCCCCTGGAGGGGTGATGATGGGCCGAGTCAACCCTTACACATCTCTTTTCTTCCGCGATGCACCTGTGGTCACGTTGCCACTTGTTTTGTTGAGCATTGTGAGATGCGGTGGCATCCGGGTGCTTTAAGAGGTAGAGGTGCAGCCCCTGCAAATGCTGGCTCACGCCGCTGCTGGCAGAAGGGCCTCCACTAGACAGAATTGCAGAGAGCCCCTCTAGAGGGTCTACATTGGCCTGCTCTTCCACATCGGTCGCATGTCTGGCAGTGCAACGGCTTTGGTGAGACCTTCATCCAGCAGTGGATTGATAATGACTTATGATAGTGGTGATTGATCATGATGATGATGAAAATAAAAACAGAAGGGGATTATGGACCAAAACTCTAGCCTCACTGTAAATTCTCCCATCACGAGGTGTTTTCTAACAACGGACGCGACGACGTCGATTTTTGGAGTCGTTTATATTCCAGCGTGCGCCGACGCGCCAATTTGTTTGCTGGCGAGGTTTAACCGAGGCATGCTCGACAAATCCCTAAAGCTCCCTCGGAGCGCTCCCGATTCGGCGCGACAGCTGAGCCATCCCCCACCCCCCTTCCCCGGCGACGCGGAGCCGCGCCGGGAGTTGCTTCGGAATTTCCCCGGCGTAATCATAACGGCCGAAGCGTGAAAGGGGCACGGATAACCGTCCTTGCGGCAGGAGGTTCGAGGCCTCAGCAGATGTCGGCGGTGGCGGCCGCTGACTCTCCGAGCGGCGATGCAAGCGGGAGGACGTGCGGCCGGACGGCCGTCGTAGGCGGTCGGTCGGTGGTTTCCGAGCGGCACCGGTGGCCGGGAGGCCGCGGGGGACATGACGAACGGACTTTGTGATGTCAACACAAGCCTCCGTCTTCAGGTGGAACCGTCACAGCACGATTGCCGTATCAAGTGAGAGAAATTCCAAGAAAACAGTCCTTGTATATATACTGGTTGAGGGTGGGAGGAGCCAAGGTAGGCCCTGGGTATCATTTTTGTGAGGTTCGGTGCGGATGAAGCACGCTGTTAGGAACGAGCCTTTGTTGTGTAAACTAGGTGCGGATGATGTAATAAAAAAATCAGGGCCTACCTTGGCTCCTCCCACCCTCAACCAGTATATATACAAGGACTGTTTTCTTGGAATTTCTCTCACTTGATACAGCAATCGTGCTGTGACGGTTCCACCTGAAGACGGAAGCTTGTGTTGCCTCCGAAACGTCGTGATTTTTATTTTATTTAAATTTTACTTTTATTAATTTGAATTTTTTTACCTACGTGACTTTACCGAAAAAACCTAAGAATATGAATCCTTGCAGTCACGAAAGCTTCAAATCTAGAATTTACGATGTCAACTCGGAACTCGGGGCGAGGAGGAACCGCAGACGAGAGCAGCCAGGCGGTGAGCAGGAGTCATCAATGGCCAGAGCTCAGCGGTCCGACAGGGTGTCCGTGAAGCCCGTATCTATTTATCGGACGAATAGTATATCTTGATTGGAAGCTTTCGTGACTGCCGGAATCCATACTCTTTGGCTCTTTCGGTAAAGTCACGTAGGTAGAAAAATAATAGATCACGACGTGTCGATCGCAACACGAGCAATCGTCATCAGGTTGGACAACCACAGCAAGAAAACACTGCTGAAGTCGGCACGTGTAATGGTAGTAACACTTTCAATAACGTGGGGGGGGGGGAGAGGGGGAGGGGGTTCCTTGTCATTACGCAAACGTCGTGTCGCGAGTACCTGAGTGAAAGCTTTCTAAATCGCTGGATTGGACGCGGTGGCAACAGGCCCTGGACGGCTCCATCTCCACATTTAACGCCTTTGAGGGTTTCTTTGCACGGGGGGGGCTTCATCAAGTCAGGAGGTGCATCACACAAGAGTTACAGACGTGCACAATTTACGACATCGGTAATGCAGGGGGGCGGCGGTTACAAAAATAACTCCACAGATGCTGCAAAATGTCTTCCGCAATGCAGCTGTCATTGCACCTGTGCAGAGGCACTGGCGGAGCTTACGTAGAATCAAATCTTTAGCGTTATTCACGAATATACCTGCGATGATATGGTGGCATAATTTACCCTAAAATGCTTTTGTTTCAATAAAAATAGACGAGGACTTTATGGACACCCTGTATTATTTTTATTATTATTATGATGATGATGTTTCCAGCCAATAAATGAGTGGAAGCGGTCCGTGGAATCTGCTGCAGAGACTACCCAGCTCGCTCGCCCCTCTTTACCCAGCTCGCCCTTGCCAAAGTGGCAATGTTCCACCACGTGCACCAACGGGCTCAGTTAATCTGCTGGTACTGGTAGGAACCTCCTGGTTACACCAGCCCACAGGGGATTATTGTGTCCGTCCGTCGTGCAGGGAGGGGCTGGGTGGGGAGGGGAGGGTGGGGAGGGGCTGGGTGGGGAGGGTGGGGCTGGGTGGGGAGGGGAGGGTGGAGAGGGGCTGGGTGGGAGGGAGGGAGAGAGGGAGGGGAGGGTGGGGAGGGGCTGGGTGGGGGGTGGGAGGGGTAGGGTTGGGTGGGGAGGGGCTGGTCACCCCGTGGTGCCCTTAAACGTTTAACCTACTCACGCCGGCTTGTGCCCGCCCTCACAGTCGGGCATATTTGTGGAATACACCACGCCGCCGTTGACCCTGGCCATTGACCGAGCAACCCAATTAGTGATGCACAGTGGTCCGCGAAACATCGCGCCCGAGAGTTCACGGTGACCGTCCCGCCGGTCAACCAGAGGTGGACAATCGCTGTCCGAGAACGTTTCCCAGAATTAGTAATGAGCGTATTTGTTGTTTGATGAAATGAATGAATCATGATTGACGAATATTACATGTGATATACTTCGATAATAAGAAATATGCCATCAATTTTGTTGACCAAAACGGCTGACTGTTTAAAACCACAATATCAGCCACCACATCCAGTATACCATCTCCCGTTATAGCTGTGGCAACTGGCCACGTGCCACATACTCTCGTCTGCGCATGCGACGGGGGAATATTTTCGGTGAGAAATTAAAAACCAAACCTTAAACATTTTTATTTTCAAACAAGTAAAGCGCACTGAGCTTTATAGCTCTTCTTCAGAAGCGACCTGGCCACAAATGATAGCTGCACGAATTGGCTTATTGTGATGTGGATATTCATAGCAGCCAGATACTCTAAAACACACGTTGATTCTAAATGATGGGGAAAAACCGGAGGACACGGAGAAAAATCCACGCGACCACGGGGATGAGAGACATGCAAACTCCAAATATACAGGCGTCAGCGTCAGGATCGAAGCTAAGATGTCTCCCGTATAGCATCTCGCCACCGCGGCACCACCAACAATCTATGGGTCTGCCCCTGGCAATGGAAGAAAACGTCCCCCACGTCCTTCTATCCTTCCTGCGCCCTCTTCTCCCGGCCACAGCCGCGATCCGAGCAAAGTTTCCAAAATCGAATAACCGGCCTCCGCTCGGCGCGACAGGAGCTTGTAAACGTACCCCTCCACCACCACCACAACCACTCAAGACCCATCGTAAACACGTCACGCCTATCACCATTAACACCGTCTTATCGCAAAAATGTACGCTGCGTTCAGCTGCGGGGTAACGCGTGTGTGGCGATAGGCGGTGTTAATGATGATGGGAGTGAGGTTTCCCTTGCTCTCTGCTTCCACCTCCGTCACTTCCAACGCAGATTTCCCACTTGTACATGATTACGTTCAAGATGCTGCATTGAGTTATCACTACATACCCCTCTCACTCTACTCCCCTCCACCACGCACTCTCCTACCTCTCCCCTGTCATCTCACTCTACTCCCCTCCACGCACTCTCCTACATCTCCCCTCTGTCATCTCACTCTACTCCCCTCCACGCACTCTCCTACCTCTCCCCTGTCATCTCACTCTACTCCCCTCCACGCACTCTCCTACATCTCCCCTCTGTCATCTCACTCTACTCCCCTCCACGCACTCTCCTACCTCTCCCCTGTCATCTCACTCTACTCCCCTCCACCCACTCTCCTACATCTCTCTACTCTCATCTCACTCTACTCCCCTCCACACACTCTCCTACATCTCCCCTCTGTAATCTCACTCTACTCCCCTCCACGCACTCTCCTACATCTCCCCTCTGTCATCTCACTCTACTCCCCTCCACCCACTCTCCTACATCTCTCTACTCTCATCTCACTCTACTCCCCTCCACGCACTCTCCTACATCTCCCCTCTGTAATCTCACTCTACTCCCCTCCACCCACTCTCCTACATCTCATCCCACTCTGCTCCCCACCACAGACTCTCCTACATCTCTCCACTCTATTCCCACTCTGCTCCCCTCCACGCACTCTCCTACCTCTCCCCACTCTCATCTCACTCTACTCCCCTCGACCCACTCTCCTACATCTCATCCCACTCTGCTCCCCTCCACGCACTCTCCTACCTCTTCCCACTCTGATCTCACTCTACTCCCCTCCATGTACTCTCTGCTCCAGTGACAAGGAATTATCTCAAACACCTCAATGGGATGTTGCTTATTCTCTGCTGCTGCCACTTGCTCTGGATCTTCCTCCACACTGACCACGTGTGCTCCCAAATCCCTGCCTCCGATCAAATCCATGCTCAAAACCTTTCTCTTCTGCCTATGGCTGTCCCTTCTCAGCTGGAAATGTATAAAGATCCGTAACGCTCTCCCTATATTCTGTGGTTTCCACGCAGGGTCGTGTCTGCGCATGGACCACATTCTCCGGTCTCCTCCCACACGAAGCCAAACGCCGATAAACAAAATTGGCCTAAACATCGCAAAGTAGCAGGACCCTCCTGGGTAAATAGTGTTGAGCCTCGGCGAGCTTTTCCTGTGTAAATAACCGACGTTCTTATTCTAAGTCAGGTTGCCCGTAGCCTACTTTGCGAGAACGTCAACGGGTCAAACGACACTGTGGTTCCCGGCGTTGCTCTCAGAGCCGGAGCCGGTTGCACGTGGCAGGCCAAGCTCCTGATGCTTGCACAGCGCCCGAAAGACGATGCAAGCCCCCGGGCTGCGCCCGTCTCCACGGCCATCAGATACGACGAAAGTTTCCTTCTTGAGCTCCGGCTCCTTTACCCTCTCCCACGCCCTCCTCCGCCCTCCGCGGCGGTGCCAGTCTGCGTCATCCACGTGAACTCCCTCCCACGCACGCACGCACCCACCCACTCACCCGCCACCCACACTCATCCATGCGTGCCCCCACCTCCACCTGCCCATGCACCCACGAACCCACCCACCCACGCATCCACCCACTCGCTCGCCACCCACCCACCCATGCATCCACCCACCCACAACTGCCCATGCACCCACGAACCCACCCATCCACCCACGCATCCACCCACACACTCGCTCGCCACCCACCCACCCACGCATCCACCCACCCACGCATCCACCCACACACTCATCCACCCACACATACTCCCACCTGCCCATGCACCCACCTACCCACCCAGCCACCCATGCACCCGCCTGCCCACCCATCCACGACTCACTAAAGCCAGACTATGTCAGCTTTAAGATTCCAATGGTTCAGTTGTTAAAGCCGGAAACTCGGACAGCCAGCCATATCGAGAGCGACACAACCAACGGATTACACATTCACCCAAGATCTGTCCACTGCTGGATGAAAGCCTCCCAAAGTTGTAGCCATCCCTCACAGGCTAGCGATGTGACAATCCGTCCAGCTCCTCCTGCACACGAGCCGATCTCGGGCACGCTCATCCCTCACGGGCTTGCGATGTGACAATCCGTCCAGCTCCTCCTGCACACGAGCCGATCTCGGGCACGCTCATCCCCCCTCCTTTGGCTGCCGCTCCATAATGAGTCTCGACCAGCGGCACATTGCCCCTACGAGCAACCGTGTGCCTCGCCCAAGCTGCGCACTCCACATCGGTTCACGGTCGGCACGACGTCCCTCTAATGTACGTGTACTTTCCCCCCCGATCGGATCTCGTCGCCCCCCCCCCATCTCCACCGGTGGACATCCCCCTCCCCCGCCACCCCCCACTTCATCTCAACATATCAGCGGCCACCCATCGAATTGTAGGGCCACTCGGCACACTTGCGCCCTGTGGGTTGCCAAACTGCCATCTTTCGATTTAAAGCTTTCGTGACTGCAGGGATTCATCTTCTTGGTTCTTTCGGTAAAGTCACGTAGAAGGGAAATAATAAAAGAATACAAATTTAACATAATAAAATACAATTCTCACGACGTTTCGGCCACAACGCAATGCCATCGCCGCGCCCTCGCCAGTGTCCCCGTGTCCACCCACAAAACCCGCGCCCCCGACTCGCGTCGTACCCGCGGGTTCCCGCGGATGCAGCAGCTGAGCGTGGCGTTGTAGCCGGCGACGGCGACGAGGTCGACGAGGGGGTGCGTGAACTTGGGCGCCTCCATGAAGTCGTGCTCCTGGTAGGGCGGCCGCTTGTACGTCGAGCCTGTCCGACGGCGAGGACGATCGCACCGCACGCGCACGCACACACGCACGCACGTGTGGGCCATCGCCGTTAGCGCCGGCGCTCTGACACCCACGCAGTAGCACCCCGCCTGCGGTAGTCTCCCCCGGGGCAAAATCCCCCGCCGCCACCGGCCCTGCGGGGTGGGCACTGTACGTGCGCGTTTTTCCTCAATTAAGTGATTTGCAGATAATCGATCAGATGTGGAAAGCGTGGGCAGCGGAGTGGGCGCGCACGTCCACCTGCTCGCTCTCGAACGACGTCACGCACGGCATCTCTGGCGTGCACTGCGAAGCGTACGCGGTGTCTTTACGCACGACGCACCGCTAACGGCATTAACCAGGGCAGCCGGACAGGGATTGGGCAGCGGAGGGGTTTGAACTTCGAACATCCGCCACAAGCGGCAGAATTGCCGTCAATTGACTCGTGCAGGGAGTACGGCACCACTTTAGGTTCATGCAGCGTCTCAATGAGACAGGTCGTCTGACTGAGGGGGGACACAAGTGGAAAGGACAGAAGGCGCGAGCCGAGGACGGCTGTCGCGGGTGGAAACGGGAATCAAAACAGATGGAATAAAGAGGCGGACGAGAGAGCCGGTTTGGAGTAGTTTTAGAAACGGGCCAAATAAAAACAAAGGCCTATATTCCATTTTGCAAAATGCCCTCAACCTTTGCGCGCCTTGCTGCCGATTTAGAACGATTTAAAAAAATGATAAGCTCGTTCGAAACGATTGCCACACGTGCGTCTCCGCTCTTAACTTGGACGTGAATTCATTTCGAGGGAAAGTTGCGCGTCTCTTTGAAAACGAACGGCGGAGGAATGCGGCGGCGGCGGCGGCGGCAGCATCGGATCCGCCGAATCCGATCTCCCGCGCCGCCGCATCTGTCGCGATCCGTTGCGCCGGCGCGGACAGGTTCGTCGCGCGAAGCCGCGGTCCGAAAGAATTTGAAAAGCAACAGCGAATTCCTCCATCTCCCGTTACCGGGACCCCGCAGACGCCACGTGGCGCTGTCAACCCAAACTTCTGCGGGCGACACTGGCCGATTGGCAAATGGGAGCCTCCCGTCTTGTCGTATGGCTATTAACGTGTCCGAGTGACTCAGGGGGCTAATGGAACAATTATACGAATGATGATAATTATAATAATAAGTGCCAACGGTACGACTGCGCATGCCTCGATAAATTGAACATCTGTGAAAAAGAGCCTCGTAGTTCATCGGATTTCTCCAGGATAAATTAACATTTGAAACTGTGAATGTGGTGAGGTGCAAACCTGAAAACTAAACTAAACTTTTTATTTTACCAGGTAAGGCCCACTACTGAGCTATATAACTCGTTTGCAGATACAACCTGGCCACAAATAATAGCCCAACGAAGTGGCTTATCACGTGGAAATGTCTAGCAGCCAAATACTCTCAGTGCATGTTCCTAAACGTGGTGGGATAAAACCGGAGAAAAATCCACGTGACCACGAAGAATGCATGCAAACTCCAAATGTGCAGGCGTCCCCGGGTTCGGGATCGAACCCATGGCCTCCTGTATACCGGGTCGAGACAGAGGCGGCCTGGGCTCGACGCAGTTGCGGCCTTCATAGGTGCTCGCCCAAAGCGCTTTCCCCAACAGCCCGCTAAAGGCGATACGGGGAGATCTTTATCTTTCGTGTGCGTGTTTGCGTGCATGCCCACCGGTCTTCTGGATGTAGGCGCTGTTCTTGGTGTTGCCAGCCTCTTCGCTCAGGCCGCACATGTTCTCGGCGAAGACGCGGAAGAAGTAGTCGTTGCCCATGATGAGGTCGGAGGCCGTGTAGCTCGTCCGTCGGTAGTGCTCCACCATGGTGAACCACTCCTGCGGACGCCGACGCCGAAAGCCCTGAGTCAACCTTCGCTCCTTCTCCCCAGCCGACCCCGTGGCCTGGAACTTCCTCCCCCCAGCCATCCGTGCTGTCGACTTCCTGCCTCCAGGTCAAGTCCAGATTCAAATCCCTTCCTTTGTTTTTCCCCTCTGTTGTTTATTGTGGTTCTTTATATAGGACGCCCGTCACCCAGCAGAGCTTCACCGAGTCTCAAGACTATTTTTCAGGAGGGACCTGCCATGTTTTTGCAGTCAGGGGGCGATGTTACTTATATGGGTAGCTTTTAAGCATTGAGATAGATTCTAGATTTGAAGCTTTCGTGACTGCAAGGATTCATATTCTTAGGTTTATTCGGTAAAGTCACGTAGGTAAAAAATGTAAATTAATAAACGTAAAATAAAAATAAAAAATCACGACGTTTCGGAGGCAACACAAGCTTCCGTCTTCAGGTGGAACAGTCAGCTTGTGTTGCCTCCGAAACGTCGTGATTTTTATTTTTATTTTACGTTTATTAATTTAAATTTTTTACCTACGTGACTTTACCGAAAAAACCTAAGAATATTGAGATAGATGTTCGCAAACAGCACTTGTCGCAACGGTCTACCATGCTATACGGGGGAAGGGGGGGCGGGTATTTGTCATTGTGTGTATGTGTGCGTGGGTATAAATACATCTGATGCGTAGATTTCCAAAGCTAGCGATGATCCTGAAAGCCACACCGACGAAACCAACTGCCCGCACTGAGGCCCCCTCTTGGCAAGAGAAAGGCCGGAACGTGGCGTCCGGATGAGGCTGCGTCCCGATAGAGACGCGGTTAACTGTCCCGCGTCAGGATTTGGCGGAAAGCCGGCAGTGCGCCGATTGGCAAGGGCGGACCGGGAAATGCAACTCTTCTTGCAGAGAGATTATTCTCATCTTACATAGATTCATATCAGCGCCCTTATTCCGAGGCGCTTTACAACAATTATACAATTGCGCGTGATATGATGGTTGTCGTTAATGGTGGTGGTGGTGGTGGTGTAGTTGTGGTGACAGTGAGGCGAGAACAGGTGGGAGTGGTGAAGGAGGGGTTGGAGTAGACCTGGTCATAGCAGGGGGGCCAGGACAGGGAGCAGCAGTCGTGGTTAGTGATGGGGGTTGGGGTAGTGATAGGGGTTGGGGTAGTGATAAGGACTGTGTTAGTGATAGAGGTTGGGGTAGTGAAAAGGATTGGGGTAGGGGCAATGATAGGGGTAGTGGTAGGGGTAGTGATAGGGGTTGTGGTAGTGAAAGGGATTGGGGTAGGGGTGATGATAGGGGTAGTGGTAGTGAAATGAGTAGGGATAGGCCTGGTAATAGCTGGGGGCAGGGGCAGGGAGTAGCAGTAGCAGGGAGAGGAGATGGGGGGTTGTTTTAAAGGAGGGACGGAAGCAGGTGAGTGAAGATGGTTGTTCTACATGCTGCAGTAGGAGTTGGTTTCTTCAGCAACCGAGCCGAACGAATACATTCCCAGCATGGACAGCGATGGATTATGAAACCTCAACACATTCGTCAGTAACACCGTGGCTTTGCAAGGCCACGGTGTTACTGACGAATAGGCAACGTGTTTGGGTAAATGGGCCTTCTTCAAAGTGAACACGGACGATCATGACGATGACCAGCGGCGGCCGGTGGGCTGGTGATTGGGGGTTTGGGGAATGGAGAAGTGGGGGGAAGAGGCTGTAGGAAAAGGAGGGTGAGGGAAGGAGGAGGACATATCCAGCTTATAATATTGGCGGCAATGAGCAGGTAAGTATTGTTAAGCATTTATTTAATTTTCTCTACGTACATATGTACGTTCAACTTCTTTCGCACCGTACGTAGCCAATCGTGCTAAGTCGGAGGTGCGGGGCGGGGTGGGGGGGGATAACAAACTAAAAAAAAAATCAGTTCTAAAGAAACGAGTTTTCAAAAAATCATGCCACGTCGTCCCGGGGGCCTCTGGTGACGACAGAGGCCTCAGATTGGTCCTTACCATCGTCTTCTTGTCGGCCTTCTGCACCGTGTAGCCGGTGATCTCCGAGTTGCCGTTGTCGGTGGGCAGCTTCCACTCCAGGTTCACGTTGAAGCCCCAGATGTCCAGGATCTTCATGGCGAGCGGCGGACCGGGCTTTTCTGTGAGCGAGCGAGTCGGTTGGAGGTTAGAGATGGGCTGTCCAATGATCAAATTACATCGATTGCTTTACCGAGTTTTTGTAACGTAATAATAATAGCAGCAAAAAAATCCATTATTTATCCCAGAAAGGCCTCGTTAAGTCCCAAGATGGTATGGCTGCGGCAACTGGCCACATGCCGCAGCTTACTCTCATCTGCAAAATGCGACCGGGGACATTTTCGGTGAGAAATTAAAAACTAATTTTTTTTAATTAAAACCAGGTAAGGCTCACCGAGCTGTGATCGCCGTTTTTCAGAAGCGACCTGGCTATCACAAACGACAGTTCATCGAAGTGGCTTATCATGTGGAAATTTACTGCAGCCAAATACTCTCAGCACATGTTCCCAAATGCGGAGGGGGGCGGGGGGAACCGGAGGACCCGGACAAAAATCTACGGGGCCAGGGGGAGAACATACATTCCAGGCGAGGTCGTTAACATCTCGAGTCGTCTGGCCGAGTTGACGGCCCGTGGGCCTGGTTACACCTTGCAAGAGGGCCATTTCTGGCCCGTGGAAAATAGGTCACAGACGCCCTCGTTTTCGGGGGTTATCGTAGTTGTGTGTTAAAGCACGCAATCGTCGTCCAGAAGAACGGACATGCAGACACAGAACCGACGGACAGACGTTTGCAATATTTCTCCCACGTAACGACAAGCGTCCGCGATTCATAACAGACGTTTGGGTTAGGCCACGTTAACGGATCTGGCCAAATGTTTGTGGGGTACCCACTCTTCACCATTTGTTTGGCGTTAAGATGTTCAACACCAAATAGACACCTATTGCAAAAGGCATTACGTCTGCATTAACCACACACGCTTGTGGTAAAACATGCAAACGTGCTTTGATCATAATGTAAGCATTGTCATTGGAACTGATTGTGCTACACCAGAGACAGCCTCCTTCATAGCCTTGTCTCCCTCGTGTTAGACCAGAAAATGCCAAAAGGCAAACAGACCAAAGGCAATTGCAAATATCAAAGCATTAATAGATCGGGTTGAGCAATTACGACCGTTTCAACTCACCGGTAAGTTAGAGAGCAATTCTCGCGACAGAAATGTAGAGATCCGTTATGATGCCTCGCTTCAAACTGCGCCAAGCATCCCCGACAACAAGAATTGGCCGGATCACTTCGTGGTTGCCTAACCCCCCACCGATCCCCTCCCCCCCCGTCCCCCCACTAAAATATGAAAATCAACTACGGATCGGACCATTAGTTGCAAAACCCGACGCATTTAAAATAAACATCCTACCGGGCTTCCTTTGAAAAAGCCGAGAGAGAGCGGAGAAGGAGAGCTGAGAGAGTGAGCGAGAGAGTGAGCGAGAGAGTGAGCGAGAGAGTGAGCGAGAGAGTGAGCGAGAGAGTGAGCGAGAGAGTGAGCGAGAGAGTGAGCGAGAGAGTGAGCGTTTACGTAAAGCAAAGTAAAAACGAAATGATGAACGAAGCAAAGTGCCGACGACACCGAGCATCTTCTCGTTTCCACTGATCGTAAAAAAAAAGAACAGACAGAGAATGAGGAGAGAGAGAGCGAGAGAGAGAGAGCGAGAGAGTGACCGAGAGAGTGAGCGAGAGGTGGGGGTTTACATGAAGCAAAGTAAAAAAATAAAATACGAAATGATGAACGAAGCAAAGTGCCAACTACACCGAGCATCTTCTTGTTTCCACTGATCGTAACAAAACAAAAAAAGAGACAGCGGGGAGAGAGAGCGGGGAGAGAAAATGAGATGCCGGCACCGCGAGCCCCGAACTCACCGATGACCTGGAGCTCGAGGATGGCCTTGTCCTCGAGGTTGTCGATCTGCACGCTGAGCTCATACTTGCCCGAGTCAGCGCGCGTGCACTTGCGGATGAAGAGGATGCTGTCCGTGTCGCTGTTGCGCACGCTCACGTGCTTGATGTCCACCGGCTCGCCGTCCTTCTTCCACGTCGCCTTTGGCTTGGGCTTACCCTACCGCGGGGCCGGAGGATAGGAGACGGGGGGGGGGGGGACAGGCGGTGTGACCTCTGTGGCATCGTTGTAACCTTCTGACCCACCCCTACTGGACACCTTGTGAAAGACCCAGTGCAGAAGATTCCTGGTTTTAATCTTTCGTGAAGCTCATGGTCGACTTTACAACCGTATCCATTGCACAAGCCATGGCAGATGCGGATGCGCAAATGGAAAATAAAAAAAACTCTCCAATGTGCGACTGTGGTCATCCAGAACAGACCGTGCAACGTAAAACGACGTAATGCCTGATCCTCAAACACGAAGACATCACGGCGATACGCCCCGCTACTCACGAGGCTCTGCATCTACATCAGCCGTAAAGGAGAAAGATTCACAAGAAGCTCATGTCAGGCTTGAGCCGCTCAGTTAAGACGCATGAGCAGCTCAGCCATGGCTCGACTCAGGCTCAGCTCGTGGACATCCTGAACACAGCCGGGGCCAGGCTCAGAGCCGGCTCAAGTTATGAAGAGGAAGACCGGACATCGGTGAAAAAGAGCTTCACAGCCCATCGGATTCCTCCTCCCGTCCAAAACAAAGATCCCCATTCTGACCGCCGCTTGCATTGCCCGCGACGACGCGACCGAGCGGACCGCCACCAGCGCGCCACCGTCGTGGAACGCGCCGCTCACCAGGAAAGGAATGAGGACATTGATGGTCTCTCCCACGCGCTTGATGTACACCTGACGTAGGTTACGGGGCATCTGGATTTTGGGCCGCTCTGCAAGGCACAACGGTGTGTGTTGGATAGCAAACCCACAACATTCACAATTCGAGTACTGTGACGTGTCGCTGGTGATAGGAGAGTAAAGGTGATGTCATCACTGTAGGCCTATCAGGTGCGAAGACCAGAGTGGAGGGGGGGGGTTAATGTAGTCACGTAAGTTATATTTGACGGGTGGTGGCGGGTTTAACGACACATTCGCATTTACGCGACCTAACCCAACAGACAAACACACTTCATTACGGATAACATTGGTCGCGAATGCCCATCAACAAGCTCGGTGTTTGTGGTCGTGACCTAACAGATATTGACACCGTCCCGAGTGCCCGTCGTGTCTCGCGGTTGGCTGCGCCGCCGCCACCTCCCGGCCACTCACCCACGACCTCGCGCACGATGACCGCCTGGTTGGTGAGGCCGGGCTTGCTGGGGCCGGCGGCGTTCCATGCAGTCACGCGGAAGTTCAGCTTCTCGCCCATGGGCAGCCCCTTCACCGTGTAGCCCGTGCGTTCTGTCAGGTGGTCCGGGTTCGCCACCACCCACTCCTCCGCTGCGTCGGCGAGCCGCCCGGCACAAAAGGACAGAGGTCCCAGCACACCCCCACCCAGCGTTTAGCATCGCACATGCGTAGCTGTTGCTGTTGTTGTTGGTTTCGTTGTTGCTGCCGATGCCGTAGCCAGTCTCCCATCGGAAATGAGATACGGAGGCGCGGCGGAAATCACAGACAGAGCGGGAAGGCAAGCGCAGCCAGAACCGGGCGCTGCCAACAATTGCCCATGTTCTGTGGTCCTCTATTGGGATGTTGGGCCGACATCAATAGTGAGTGCGTTTTAACGTGGTGTGGTGAGAGAGGTAATGCTGAATCCCATACCCAGGCACGCCAGGAGATGACGACCTCAATGCCCTTGGGCAGGGAGTTCACGATATGTGTGTGACCCACCAACCCCTCGTCTCCAATGTGCTGGCTCACATGCGTGATATAGCTACCAGCGCCGGTCTAAATGCAACCACATCTCAAGGTTGCTGTACGGGAGTAGTGAAGAATATTTGTTTTATAGAGAGAGGGGCAGTGAGTCACAGGCAGAGACGAGGAAGGTCTGAAGCATGGACTCTAACAGGGGGAGGGGGAGTCGACAGCACGGACGGCTGGAAGAGTTCCAGACTGCAGGGGCCATCAAGAGAAGATTGAGAGGCCTCCCACTGACCAACTGGGGGCATCGACGGAAAGTGTTGCTGGGGAGGAGAAGTGACGGGAAGGAGAGTGAAGGGGAGGAGAGGTCATAGGGAGGAGAGGTGAAGGGGAGGGGCGGCGATGGGAAGCAGAGGCTCTGGGGAGGAGAGGCTCTGGGGAGGAGAGTGATGGGGAGGAGAGGTGACAGGGAGGAGAGGTGATGGCTCGCGACTACACGAGTGTCGCTCACTGCCTTCCTTGCGGTACTCGATGCGATATCCGTCGAGCCCCGCGGCGCCGATGCGCTCCGGCGCGCGCCACTTGAGCGTCACGGTGGTGTCGGTGACGTCCTCCACACTCACGTTCGTGGGCTCCCCCGTGGGGGCTAAAGGAGAGGGGTGGGGGGAGGTGGTGGTGCAGAGGAGGGGGAGACAAGGTGGATGTCATGGATGCTTCACAGAGAGTTGGCTGGGTAGCTTCGGGTTCAGGTGCACGGAGCCAACACCGATGAGATCCTGGGAAGGAATCTGGGTTTCAGCCGCCCGTGGTTAAATCAGGTTCCCTAGTGTAGCGGAATCAGAATATTTAGACTGCACGAATCTGATGAGCTATGAAGCTTTTTTCACAGATGTCTAGTCGCGAGTTGATGGTCGTGGCCCTGTCACCAATGACCTATGCAGAGACCCACAGACCTGTATAGAGACCAGTAGACTTCCGCGGAGACCCATAGCCTCACATGAACTTAGCTGTGATTAAAATGTGTTCTCAAGAGATGATGGTCTCAGCCTGGTTACCAATGACCGCACATACAAAAAGGCCACGCTGAACTTGGTTGGGCAACAGATTGGGTAAATTCCAGATCTGAAAAATACGTGATTTGCCTGCCACGTGATGATCATCAGCATCATTATCATCCACATCTCCATTGTTATCTCATGAATCCATCGGCAGCTACAAAAAAATCCAAATCACTATAATCATCTCTCAGCCATCATCATCTATGTATACCATTGTCTATAATGTAGGTTTGTTTTTGGGTTAGAACGCGTAAATATAAATGTGTCGTTAAACCCGCCACCACCTGACACAGCCAACTAGTAAGGGTTGTCACGTAAACAGAACGTGCCAATTCGTAACTAGTACAGCAACACCGGTGTGGTGGAGAGCAAATCCACAACATTTGCAATCAGAGTACGACGTTTCACCAGTAATTACAACTAGCATCATCAGGCTGTCCACAGTTTGAAGTAGAATAACGATTAACCTCAATGCCATCACCATCCAGTCACAATTGTCAACATATAACGTAGAGATGAGAAAATAACTAAATACCAACATGGACAGCAAGGTTGTCGTTATTATCCTTCACAGTGCACCTTGCTATTCCATTATACACACGTCAGCATCTTCAACCGTGATGGTTTCAACCAGCCCATCACCACCACGTGCGCGAATCGATCTCACTGCTGCTGCTGCACATATGCTACAGGCCCCGCACTCGCTTCATCGGGCACTGCTTCTTCTTCCCCCCTCTCCAAGCTCCCCGCTGTCAGTTTGGCATTCACGACAATCGCAGTCAACATTCTTGACCCAACCACCAACCCCAACACCACCACCAACCACCACCCACGGCTCGAGCGGAACACCCTCCAGCCGTACAGATAGCCGAGCCGACGCCACCGCCTTTGCTTGGGAACACAGCAGGGGATTTTTGAATCCATCTGTGCGGTGCCTGCAGCCGCGCCACGGAACCCCGGGGCCACACAAGATCGATTCTCCGCTCACGGATGTTTGAGCCGGTCCTGGGGGGGGGAGGGGGGGGCTCCCCTAGGTTGACTCGGCCTTAAATTAGAAATGAGTACCTGGCGCGGTACTCAATAGGTGCCCGCTAACAGCACTCGCCCCCAAACAATCTGTCGCACGGCTAGACGAGGGGTGGGGTGGGATATTTGTCTTTGCATCTCAGGGTTCGCTAGCAGTTTGCCCGTCCCCAACAAGAATGGAAACTCTAAATTTCGATTTAAAGCTTTCGTGACTGCAGGGATTCATCTTTTATTATTTCCCTTCTGTGTGACTTTACCGAAAGAACCAAGAAGATGAATCCCTGCAGTCACGAAAGCTTTAAATAAAACATAATAAAATATTTTATTATGTTTTATTTTTATTATTTTATTACTTCCCTTCTACGTGACTTTACCGAAAGAACCAAGAAGATGAATCCCTGCAGTCACGAAAGCTTTAAATAAAACATAATAAAATATTTTATTATGTTTTATTTTTATTATTTTATTACTTCCCTTCTACGTGACTTTACCGAAAGAACCAAGAAAATGGAAACTCTAACGAGCGGAATTTGGCCAAACGTCCCAGCGCAGCGAAGCAAAGCGATGGGGCGAGCGAGCAACCCACCTCGAAGCCGTCTCTCCTTTGAGACGCCGGCGAGGGTTTTTGTTTTCTCTCCTGGGTACTTAAATATACCGTACCAAGGCCTTAGCCATGGAGTCAACATTGGGGGGGACCAAATTTTCCAGGGTGTCTGGGGGTCCCAACCCAGAAAAATATCTAAATTTGAAAACGAATTTCCTGCCTAAAATATTTTCAAATTCACCAACACACGGGATGGACTTTGTATTTATGTTTCACAATAATGTCTAATAGTGTATTGTAATACATTGCACTGTTTTTACTTTTTTACCATTTCTTGTTTCATTGTATGTCATGGGAGAGATTAGGGATTAATAAAGTACAGCCATAACCACAATCATATAAACAGAAATCTATGCATTGATATTGTGGCCAAGGTTTAGCAAATTTTTCTTTTTATTTACATAGCATAGCAAATTTGTTTTTTGCAATATATTGGGGGGAACATTTTGAAGCATATTTGAATATTATACTATCTTCTAATTACGGCCTTGTACCGTACATATGTACGTTGAACTTATTTCGGACCGTACGTAGCCAACAGTGCTAATTGGAGGTACGTTGTTATTGTAACTAGCATCATCATAGATTTAATTGTGGACAACACCCCAGGATTGTCCGACACGAGTTTGAAGCTTTGTAAATGAGATATTGAAAAATATATACTTTTAGGATCAAGCGAGGAGCGCCCCAGTGACGTCACTGGAGGGATGTACGATATTTAAAAGTGTATTTTAAAGTGTCAGCGCTGAATATATAACGGGTACTCGCAGTACACAAGCGGCAATGTCAATATATAATAGGAAATATTAGTACGCATTAAGAAACATTAGGTACGGTACTTTTCTTATTTAATGCGGTGTTATTTTAGTGTTTTGAAGAAGTGCTATTGGCAAATGCGTTGTTGTTGCTGCTGCTAATTATCCACCGTTGCCAACGTAGCAGATTAATTAGTTTAATTAAAAGCTACTCGTAAACATGTTTACTGGAGAAACACAAACACAGGCACGGATAGACAGAGACAAAAGACAGAGAGACACAGATACTGTGTAGGAATAGCATCCCTGTCAACCCCTTATCAGTGCCCCAACTTATTACAGACCAATTCAGACATTACTGGTCACTCCGTGCCCCTAATAATCTCAACGTTCATCCCACAAAGTCCCATCACGAGGGAGAAACACAAACAAAATAGACAAAACACATTTTTTTCTGCCCGTATTGAAACGGCTGTGCGCCGTATGGACCTGGAAAACTCAATTCCCCTGTACAACAATAAGTGGTTAACCCCTATGGGGTTGACAGATATGGTTCACACGCACTGGTGTGGCCAGCACCACGCCCGGCCGCCTTTCGCCTCCCTACTCGTTTGAGGCCGAGTCGACCTAGGGGAGACCCAGGTACCGGTTCAGAAAAAAAAAAAAATCGGCACCGGTTCGGCGTTGGCCGTGAGCGGGAATCCAACCCGGGTCGCCGGGTTCGTAGCGCGGCGCATCGGGCGACTGCCACACACATCTCCAAAACTCTCTCACTTTCTTTCTCTCTCCCCCCCCCCTACGTTTCGCTCGGAGCGGCGTCGTCGGCCCGCTGGAGCCGTCGATTCCATCGGCAAGGGAGTCGCCACCGCCGTCAGACACCTTCAGATCGTCTCCATCATCACCATCATCATCGCCACCGCCGTCTCCACCTCCTCCCCCATTGCTCGTGCCGTTGACGACGCTACACTCCACCACAACGACCAACGCAGGCGCCACCTCTCCGTTCCCTTGGGTCGGCACATCCAGCGCGCTCTGTCCGCCCTCCACCGTCGGCGATGCGGTGCCGGGCAGCGGTGTCGCGTCGCTGTCTGCCGGGGCCGTCTGCTTCACCATGGCGAGCGAGGCGGTGGGTGGGCTAGGGTGGTGGGCTAGGGTTGTGGGCTAGGGTGGTGGGCTAGGTTTGTGGCGGCTGGAGGTGCCGAGGAGATGCGGGAGACGCCCACAGGGACGAGTGTCCCCCCGTATTTATAGAGGCGAGGAGAGAGACGAGGGCTGGGGGAGTCTTAGACACTCCCACCATCATCACGAAGCGGCATCGTCAAGATCACCCTCCCATCACCCCACCACCCTCCCATCACCAGAATCATCATCATCAACCCCCACCGTCACCACTCACCATCACCAGAATATTTATTCGGACCATCACGAAGAGCATCATCACCGCCAACGTCACCCAATCATCACTCACTCACTCAAATACTTCACGCATCCAGGCAAACACGTATCCAAGTACACGGTCACCGAATGATGGATATGCAGTGATACAACCGCAAACCAAACCATTCACACATTCAACGGCTGTAACCCAACCACCGACCCATTCAACCACTCACTCATTCAGCCTCTCACTCCTCGAACGACGCAGCCAGTCAAAATACTCCTTCACTCACCCAACCACTCACCAACACTCACCCACCCCCCCACTCCTCAAAACATCCGCAACTGAACACCACCTCACCTTCCACCTAGCCGGTCGCTGACGTCTCCGCCTTCTTCCCCCATGACACTCACCCCCACCCCCCATGACACTCACTCACCCCCCCATGACACTCACCCCCACCCTCCCCATGACACTCACCCGCACCCCCCATGACACTCAACCCCACCCTCCCCATGACACTCACCCGCACCCCCCATGACACTCACCCCCACCCCCCATGACACTCACCCCCACCCCCCATGACACTCACCTCCACATGACACTCACCCCCCCATGACACTCACCCCCCCATGACACTCACCCCCCCATGACACTCACCCCCACCCCCACGACACTCACCTCCCCATGGCACTCACCCCCCCATGACACTCACCCCCACCCCCATGACACTCACCCGCACCTCCCGTGACACTCACCTCCCCATGGCACTCACCCCCCCATGACACTCACCCCCACCCCCATGACACTCACCCCCACCCCCATGACACTCACCCGCACCTCCCGTGACACTCACCTCCACATGACACTCACCCCCCCCATGACACCCCCCCCCACGCCACTCACCCCCCCCCCCCACGCCGCTCACCCCCCCCCTCACGCCGCTCACCCCCCCAGGCCGCTCACCCCCCCCCCACGCCGCTCACTCCCCTATGACCCCCCCCCCCACGCCGCTCACCGCGGGTATTTGTCGCCACATAGCTGGCCGCTGCTCTCTCCGAAAGCGATCCTCGTCAAGAATGCGGCCGCTCTCACAACCCTCGTTCCGGAGGCCGAGGAGTGACACCCGCAAAGTGCAGCCACAGCAGCCCCGGGGGGGGGGGGGTGCTCGTGCCCCCCCCCCCTCTGCTCCTCCTCCCCGCCCCCCACTAATGAACATAATTGTCCCTCCCCACATTCGATGGCAACTCCTCGACGGGCAAACTCGGGACCATTACTAGAGAGTGACCAATGGTAATAGGTGGACAATGATGGTGGGTGGACATTTCTAGAGAGTGACCAATGGTAACAGGTGGACAATGCTGGTGGGTGGACATTGCTAGTGAGTGACCAATGGTAATAGGTGGACAATGCTGGTGGGTGGACATTTCTAGAGAGTGACCAATGGTAACAGGTGGACAATGCTGGTGGGTGGACATTGCTAGTGAGTGACCAATGATAATAGGTGGACAATGCTGATGGGTGGACAATACTAGTGAGTGACTAATGGTAACAGGTGGACAATGCTGGTGGGTGGACATTGCTATTGAGTGACCAATGGTAACAGGTGGACAATGCTGGTGGGTGGACATTACTAGTGAGTGACCAATGGCAACGGGTGGACAATGCTGGCAGGTGGACATTACTAGTGAGTGACTAATGGTAACGGGTGGACAATGGATCTGATACCCGTGATCTTATCGTTGCCGGCTCAGCATCTAAGGCCTGTGATCCATCCTGTCTGCCCATCTATATATAAAAAAAAAATATTTTAAAAAAATGAAACAAGTTTTTAACGTACAGAACTGCCTAACTTGTGAAGCAAATACCGGACGGAAATGAAATAAAAATGTTCGCAGCAACGACGGCAAATATATTATAAACATACAAATACACACACGGTGCCGTTAAGACAATTTCTGAATCTGTCTGCTCCCGTATTCAAATGAACTCCACGTAACCCAGGTCAGCGTTGAAGCAGGGGCGGTGATGCATGCGTCAACGTGGTATTTCGTCCCGCTGCTGTGCCGCTACCGCCAATAAAATGCCCGCGAGTAATCGTTCGCAGGCACGCAGCTGGCTACGCGAGGAGTCATCGACCTAAACACAGTGGTGCATCATTGCACTCGCCATCCAAAGAATCGAGTCGTGCGCGCTCCAATCTAGGGGACGCATACGCGACGTAAGAGCCGCTCGATGGATAGGGGTCATCGTGAGGTCATGTAGCCATATTCTTAGGTTTTTTCGGTAAAGTCACGTAGGTAAAAAAATTAAAATTAATAAAAGTAAAATAAAAATAGAATAAAAATCACGACGTTTCGGAGGCAACACAAGCTTCCGTCTTCAGGTGGAACGGTCACAGCACGATTGCTGTATCAAGTAAGAGAAATTCCAAGAAAACCGTCCTTGTATATATACTGGTTGAGGGTGGGAGGAGCCAAGACAGGCCCCTGGATTGGAGTTTTGTATTATTATTATGAGGTTGGTGCGGCTGAAGCCGCTGCTAGGAATGAGCCTTTGTTGTGTAGACTGGTTGAACTGGGAGGTTCCTAGAGTTGTTAAGGTGTGGCTGCTGTAAAGGTGCGGCTGCTGTATTAATTTACATTTTTCACCTATGTGACTTTACCGAAAAAAACCTAACAATATGAATCCTTGCAGTCACGAAAGCTTCAAATATAGGCGCTCTAATAGTTGTGTTTTTTTGTGATGTGCCCCATGCTCCCCCCCCGACCCCGAACATCCTGCTACCCCAGTAGATCCATGAGAGATGATTGGGTTAGATCGCTTAAATATAAATGTGTCGTTAACCCCGCCGCCGTCCGACACAGCCAATTAGTAAGGTTTGTCAGGTAAAGAAAACTTGCCAATTCGTTACTAGTACAGCAACACCGGTGTGTTGGAGTGTAAACCCACAATATTTACAATTCGAGGACAACATTTCGCCAGTAATTACAACCAGCATCATCAGGCGACAACTCTGCCTGTTTTGTTAGCGTGACAAACCTCACGAATTGGCTGCGTCAGGTGGTGGCGGGGTTAACGACGCATTTATATTTACGCGATCTAACCCAAAACATACATTTCTATTATGGATAACGTTGGTCGCGAAAACCTACGTGTGAAATGCACAGGTGGTTAAATTTCGATTTAAAGTGGTTGTGACTGCAGGGATTCATATTCTTGGTTCTTTCGGTAAAGTCACGTAGAAGGGAAATAATAATAAAATAATAAAAATAAAACAATAAAATTCCCACGACGTTTCGATTGCAACACAGCAATCATCATCAGGTGTGAAAACCACAGCAAGAAAATGTTACTAGTGAGTGACCAATGGTAACAGGTGGACAATGCTGGCAGGTGGACATTGCTAGTGAGTGACCAATGGCAACGGGTGGACAATGGTGGTTATCGTGAATATTAACGAGCGAAGCCGGTTAACTCTCACCGATGGGCACGAAGGGGCGGCTCGGTGAGCTGGGCAGTGACATTCCGATGGCGTTGACGGCGTAGATGCGCATCTCGTACGAGACGCCCTCGATCATTCTCTTTGCCTCGAACTCCAGCTCCTTCCAGAGGTCAAAGTTCAGCCTCATCCAGCGGTAGCTCTGCTTCTTCTTGCGCTCGATCACGTAGCCTGAGGGCGGGGGAGGGGGCCGGTAGGAGGGGGGCGGGGGGTCGATGGGAGAGACACGTGAGGTCACAAGGGGGGCCCATTGAATCATCATCATCGCTGTGTCGAGCCAACATCCTGTAACCTCACAATCCAACCCGTGACCTCACAATCCAACCTGTGACGTCACAATCCAACCTGTGACGTCACAATCCAACCCGTGACCTCACAATACAACCCGTGACCTCACAATCGAACCTGTGACCTCACAATCCGGCCTGTGATCTCACAATCCGGCGCCAATGGTTGGCGCAGACACTACAAGCCTAAACATCCTTCAACTGCTTACGACTTCACTGGCTCTTCTTCTGCAATATTTAGCCACGTAACCGATGCCGGTAGACGGTGTACAATTTCAGGCATTGAAATCCTAAACTGGTTTCGACTTGAATGAGCCTCATCAGCAAGGCGTGATATGACAAACTGACGCCACCGGTTAGTGTTGACATCACAAATAATGGAGACATTTAACCGATTTCAACTTCGCCACACCTCGCCAGCAGTACGTGGCCACATAAGCCAATGCGTCATACAAGCAACGCAGACTTGAACTGGTTTCCACGTCAGTGGGTCGCATCAGCGAGCCACCGCTACCCGTGGGCGTGGCCATTACAAGCTTGAAAACCCTCGAACTGGTTTCTACTTAACTGGGCCTCATCGGCAACACTTAGCCACGTAAGCAACGCGACCGGTCCCCGTAGCGATGGAGACCTTCGTCCGAGGGAGACGGCCGCGGGCCTCGCTTGGTGGACGCGTCTCCGCGTCCCGACGCGCAAACTCCCGCGGCGAACTGGGCTTGCTTCGCTCGGCGGTCGACGTTCGAAGCGAGGACCGCGACCCTCAAAGGAATGGCGCCACCCACGTGCTCGCCCCCACCCCCCCATAATCAAACAAATCGCTCGAGACGCCGGTGTACGGCAGCAAGAGCAGTTTACGCGAAACGCCGTCGCCGCGAGAGGTCATACGTTCGGCGTCCTTCGCCCGACCATCCGCGGCGAGCGATTGAATGAATGAAGGGGCAATGGCAGCATCCGGGCGGGAGGCAGTGCGGACCACGCGGCCGCTCTTACCCAGGATGGGCAGGCCCCCGTCGTACTCGGGGGGTGACCACTTGGCGAAGCACCAGTCCTCGCCCACGTTTCCGATGGTGGGAGCCAATGGGGGGTCCGGCACGTCTGAGGATGAGAGAAGAGGAGATTCAGTCCAGTAGGGGGTCAATGCGAGTAAGTGGACACTCCTAGTGAGTGGAAACTGACTGTTAGTGATTTGACAATGCTCATGATTCTACGACGATAGACAATGCTAGCAAGCGCACAATACTAGCGAGTAAACAATGCCAATAGGTGGACAATACTAGCACGTGTACAATGCTAGCGGGTGGACAATGCCATCCCGTGGGCAATACTAGCGAGTGACCAATGGTAACAGGTAGACAATGCGGACAGGTGGACAATGCTGGCGGGTGGACAATGCTCATTGCCTGGGTGGACACTCCTGATCCCTGCGGGGTGGCTGCGGTCACTCACCCACGACCTTGATGTGCATGTCGGCCTTGTCCTCTCCGGCCTCGTTCTGCACGGTGATGGAGTACTCGCCCTGGTCCCCGCGCTCCGCGCAGTCAATCACGAACGTGCTGTGGTCCGGGAACGACTCGACGCGCACGCGGCCCGCGATCGTGCAGATGCCCTGCGAGAGAAGGGTGGAGGTCAGTCACCTCCGCGTCATACAGGAGCTGGAATCGGAGGCGAGTCCGATGCAGTCACTTTTGTCAGGACAAATCGAGGGATCATCATGGGACCTCCTTTGCCAGTACCAAAATATACTAATAGGGGTTTTCCCCTTTTTTCTGGCAACAAAACTGACACCTTTTGCAAGGAATCATGTTAACATTAACCACAATACTTGCAGTATTGTTTTTTGTTTGCAGGATGGGCGGGCCCCCGTCGAATGAAGGTTCATTCAGACGCTGTCTTTCCGACAGACCTGTTCTTCACCTGAGGACGGCTGCTTGCGTTGTGGCAGAAACGTCGTGAGAATGATTTTATTATTTATTATGTTTAATTTTTATTATTTTATTACTTCCCTTCTACGTGACTTTACCGAAAGAACCAAGAAGATGAACCAAAGAGGATGTTTACGAAACTTCACAAAAAACAATAACAACAACAACGTGCATTTTTATCGCATTCACAATGTCTCGGAGCGCTGGCAGTTTTCTTTTCTAGCTAGCCGGGGAGACCCCCTGATGGCAGCTGTCCCTGTGTGGCACATGGTGGACGCAGCGCTGGCCTGCAGGTGAGCATTAGGCTGGCAGTCGGGTTACTGTTAAGAAGCTGAAAAATAAATGATGATGATAACAACTTTGATTATGATGACCACTACTATTATGGCAATGACATGAACACTGATGATGATCAGTGATGATGATATTGGCTGATACTGAGATTGTTTTAATATCATTTAGACGTGACACAAATTTTAATTATCATTATTGTAACTTCGTCAATGATGATGCCGGCGTTGATGTTGGTGAGGATGACATCGATCACAGCGACAAAGATCCCCCGCATAGCCTTAACAGACCGTTGGGCGAGTGCTGTTAGCGAGTAGCACCTACTGTATTGAAGGCCGGTACGGCACACGAGGGGCTGGGGTGGCCAGCACCGGCCGCCTTTGTCTCCCCAGCGACGATGTTTGCACACCGCACCAGGACACTCATTTGAGGCTGAGTCGACCTAGGGGAGGCCCAAGGCCGGTTCAAATAATCCGTCACCGGTGTTGGTGGCCGTGAACGGGAATCGACACTCGGGCCGCCGGGTTCGTAGCGCAGCGCGCTAACCACTGCACCCCCGCTCCCCCAGGTAGATACACGCACGCACACGCGCACACGCACACGCGCGCACACACACACCTGGTCTCCTCTCTGCCAGATGACTTTGGGCGCAGGGTCCCCGGTGATGGGCACGTCCAGGCGCAGCTTGTTCCCCGCCACCACCACGATGGTATTCTGCTGCATCTTGTCGCTCGTCTCCAGGTGGATCTTGGGCGGTTCTGACCAGAGAGAAGACTATGGTCGCGAAACGTCTCCACATTGCCATGGCGCGGGAAGGTCGGTGGGGGGGGGGGGGGGTGGACCGGTCTGCCCAGAGCAAACGGTGGCCGTTGAGGTGGTTTAAAATGGGACGAGTTTTATCCGGCACGGGGATATAAATGTGCTCTCGCTGCATGCACCAACCTCGGGTCGGGGATGTGAACTGGTATGCTCGCCCCTTGCGAGTCGACTGGACGTCCGCGAACAAGAGCTTTATAGCTCATCGGATTCCTCCAGTATGAATAAATGTTCGGATTCTGGATTGTTACCACTGAACTCCGCAACCTGGCCAGGCACTGTGGCAATATAAAACAAAACACTATGCTGCTGGATGAGGGACTCCTCACTCCGTGCGGGTTTTTGGGAGTTATTTGACGACACTTCAGCACGTTGGAGAGTGCCGGCTGACGCGAGAGTGGTCTAGGACCATTTCAGATGTCACTCGCCACCGATGTGAATAGCCGTGGCCGGGAATCGAACTTGGGTCGCCGGGGTTCAAGGCACGGCGAGAAAACCACTGCAACATCGCTCCACTCGCCGATCTTACACTCAGTACAGGTGACGTCCAATCAGTGCACAGGACAAGCCAGTGGTAGTAATTACACAGTACAGGTGACGTCCAATCAGAACACAGGACAGGCCAGTGGTAGTAATTACACAGTACAGGTGACGTCCAATCACAGCACAGGACAGGCCAGTGGTAGTAATTACACAGTACAGGTGACGTCCAATCAGAACACAGGACAAGCCAGTGGTAGTAATTACACAGTACAGGTGACGTCCAATCAGAACACAGGACAAGCCAGTGGTAGTAATTACACAGTACAGGTGACGTCCAATCAGAACACAGGACAAGCCAGTGGTAGTAATTACACAGTACAGGTGACGTCCAATCAGAACACAGGACAAGCCAGTGGTAGTAATTACACAGTACAGGTGACGTCCAATCACAGCACAGGACAGGCCAGTGGTAGTAATTACACAGTACAGGTGTCGTCCAATCACAGCACAGGACAGGCCAGTGGTAGTAATTACACAGTACAGGTGACGTCCAATCACAGCACAGGACAGGCCAGTGGTAGTAATTACACAGTACAGGTGACGTCCAATCACAGCACAGGACAGGCCAGTGGTAGTAATTACACAGTACAGGTGACGTCCAATCAGTGCACAGGACAGGCCAGTGGTAGTAATTACACAGTACAGGTGACATCCAATCAGTGCACAGGACAGGCCAGTGGTAGTAATTACACAGTACAGGTGACATCCAATCACAACACAGGACAGGCCAGTGGTAGTAATTACACAGTACAGGTGACGTCCAATCACAGCACAGGACAGGCCAGTGGTAGTAATTACACAGTACAGGTGACATCCAATCACAACACAGGACAGGCCAGTGGTAGTAATTACACAGTACAGGTGACATCCAATCACAGCACAGGACAGGCCAGTGGTAGTAATTACACAGTACAGGTGACGTCCAATCACAACACAGGACAGGCCAGTGGTAGTAATTACACAGTACAGGTGTCGTCCAATCAGAACACAGGACAAGCCAGTGGTAGTAATCACACAGTACAGGTGACATCCAATCAGAACACAGGACAGGCCAGTGGGAGTAATTACACAGTACAGGTGTCGTCCAATCAGAACACAGGACAAGCCAGTGGTAGTAATTACACAGTACAGGTGACATCCAATCAGAACACAGGACAGGCCAGTGGGAGTAATTACACATTACAGGTGACATCCAATCAGAACACAGGACAGGCCAGTGGGAGTAATTACACATTACAGGTGACATCCAATCAGAACACAGGACAAGCCAGTGGTAGTAATTACACAGTACAGGTGACATCCAATCAGTGCACAGGACAGGCCAGTGGTAGTAATTACACAGTACAGGTGACATCCAATCAGAACACAGGACAGGCCAGTGGTAGTAATTACACAGTACAGGTGACGTCCAATCACAACACAGGACAGGCCAGTGGTAGTAATTACACAGTACAGGTGTCGTCCAATCAGAACACAGGACAAGCCAGTGGTAGTAATCACACAGTACAGGTGACATCCAATCAGAACACAGGACAGGCCAGTGGGAGTAATTACACATTACAGGTGACATCCAATCAGAACACAGGACAGGCCAGTGGGAGTAATTACACATTACAGGTGACATCCAATCAGAACACAGGACAAGCCAGTGGTAGTAATTACACAGTACAGGTGACGTCAATCACAGCACAGGACAGGCCAGTGGTAGTAATTACACAGTACAGGTGTCGTCCAATCACAGCACAGGACAAAGCCGATGAACACCAATAGGCTTCAAGCTGGATTTAAAATGTGCCGCTGGGTCACGATTCCTGGCAGAAGGAAGGGAGTGGGGGTCGGGTGTCCGTGGCCCTGCACGGTGCAGAGCAGCAGACCGCGCGGAGGTGCGAGCGTGGTCCAGTTCTCACCTTGCCTTGGCACGTAGTCAATCTTCACCTCTGAAGGAAAGAAAATCAAAAATCAAATCAGAGATCGTTTGGGAGATGTTTTTGTTGTTGTTGTAAACAATCGCGTGTATTGTCTCTACCCCACGTTTCCACATCAGCCGTGTCAATAGCAGCATCCTACTTGCTGTACCGTCCCGTGCTCTCTGGGACCATCTCATTGGTCAGCTAGTGGGGGTAGGATTCTAAACGCAGTAAAACAAAAAAGCATGATAGTACATGCATTGTCTTCGAAACAAATTGGTCCACACCAGAGACAGCTTTCTTTTGAGCCTCGTCTCAAAACGGCGTTAGACCAGAGGACGCCAAAAGGCGTTCAGCACAAAGACATTTTAACATCTCAACACCTGTTTTGTTGCCAAAAAAAAAAGGGAAAACCTATTCTCATATTTTGGTATTGGCAAAGGAGGTCCCATGAAATAAAAAAGCACTTCCAAATAAATAAGTTCTTGAATCTAAAACTTGTCCACTCACAGAGCCGCCACCGTTAGGGCCAAGGGCGCGGTCTCACTGGGGGCGTCCGCCTCCCACGGACCTCTGCTTGTCTCTCTCGCCCCGCGTCGAGAGAACAATCGTGGCGAGCACGCTGCACATGTGGAGTGTGCGAGCCGGCGAGTCGGCTTGCCGCGGAGGCCAAGCCTCGTTAGCCCGAGCCATCCACCCACCTACCCACCCACCCACCTACCCACCCACCACCTCCTATGCTTTGCTCTAATGAGGCAATTGGAGTCGTTCGAGCTCTTGAAGCCCTGTCTTGAAAGCTCACCCTGCAGGTTCTCTGTTCGTTTCCTCGTTCCCATTAACGCGGCGCGGCATTTGGAACCTCCGGATGAAATGCGCCACTTTCACAAAGTAAATTACGATCATTATTTTGTTGTTTGTTGTTGTCGTCGTCGTTGTGCTCGTCGCTCAACCCTTGCCTGCTGCTGTCACATCAACAACAACGACCACAACGACACCGACTCATCCGGCCTCGCGACGAGTTGGGCGGCACGCGGGCCGGCCGGCGATGCTCACCCAGCATGTTGAGCTTGGCGGAGAGCGAGATGGCGTAACCGTCGGGCACGAAGGTGTAGTCGCCCTCGTCGGCCTCCGTCACGCTGTCGATCGTGAGCTTGTGAATCCTGCGGAGGGGGGGGGGGGGCGCACAGGGAAAAGCGACGGCGCGGCCGTGACCGCTTGTGACGGCGCTCCAGGTCGGGGAGAAGGATACTGGCGACGATGGTGATTGCGATGATGATGATCATGATAATAATAATAATATCGAGAGTGATGGTTACGATGATGATGATGACAAAGATGATGATGACAAAGATGATGATGACGCTCCGGGTAACGACGATGATTGTAGTCCTCCTGACTAGACAAGAAGTGCAATGACGAAACAGTGGCGACGGCGACGATGATGATGACGACGACGATGACAATCCTCAAGACGATAATAGTTAGGACACTGATGACTGTTGATGCAATGATGATATTACAATCAAGCCCGACCTTAATTTCCCGTTAAGATGATATCAATGACAGTGGCAATGATAAACGGTGCTAAACGATTGATTCCTAGATTCGTGATGATGATAAGGACAACAAAAGCTGATTAAGATGATGACGCTCAATACAACAATGGTTGCTATGATGATGACAACAATGATGATGATCACGGTCGCTTTCTCACACGCGGCAAGATGACGATGATGACGACGACGATGGAGAAGACAATGATGACGATTATGATGATGACGACGACGGTGAAGACAATGATGACGATTACGATGACGATTACGATGACGACGACGACGACGGTGAAGACAATGATGACGATTACGATGACGACGACGGTGAAGACAATGACGACGATTACGATGACGATTACGATGACGACGACGACGACGGTGAAGACAATGACGACGACGATGACGACGACGGTGAAGACAATGACGACGATTATGATGACGACGATGACGATGATTATGACGACGACATCGACGGTGGCACCCCACACCGACGTGACCACGCCCACCTGCCCACGTGCGTGGCGTTGATGCGCGGGGTGGGTATCACCTCCACGCCGTTCTTGAACCACCGCCCCGTCACCTTCTCGTCGGACACCTCGCACTTGAACACGGCCTGCTCCTGGGCCTTGATGGTCAGATCCGCGATGCTCTGCAGCACTTCCAGCTGCTTCTCTGCGCCGTTCAACAACAGCAGCGGCAGCAGCAGCAGCAAACGACAACGGCAGCACACAGCTCACATTTGCGACGCGCCCAATCGTAGCCAGCGTCTCGGAGCGGCAGAAGCACACACGCGAAGACACGGAGGGAACGGGAGGGTTCACACAGCGTGCAGGCAGCAGTTGGACAATGGAGGAGCAGCAGCACTTCTGTCTGTACGTCTGCACGTTCATCCCTCCATCACTCTGTCCGCTCGTGCCTCCATCCATTCGTCGATTCCTCTATCCGTCCATCCGTCTGTGTCTCATCCATTCATCCATCAGTCCGTCCGTCCGTCCGTCCATCCACCCGTCTGTCTATCCGTCCATCTGTACGTCCGTCCCTTTTTTATCCGTCCATCCCTCCGTCTGTCCGTTCATCCCCTTCCATCCGTCAGTCCATCTGTAGTGCCTCTCCCTCCCATCCGTCCATCCGTCCGTCTGTCCGTTGGTTTGCGTGCGCGCGTCCGTTGGCGTGCGTGCGTCCGTTGATGTGCGTGCGCGCGTGCGTTCGCGCGTGTGTGCGTGCGAGTGCGCGTGCACACAAGTGCGAGTGTGCGTGCATGCGCTTGCGTACGTGCGAGTGCGCGCGTGCGATGTCCGTACCCTCGACGTGCAGCTCGGCCATGGACTCGCCGCCGTTTGTGCGCACGCTGTATCGGCCCGCGTCCTCCTTAGTGGCGTCGTTGATGATGAGGCAGTGGCGAGTGCCGTCCTTCTTGAAGCGATACTTGAACGTCTCCTCGCGGGTCAGCTCCACGCCGTCCTTCATCCTGCGGGGACACGGAGACGTTACTGTGTCCAGGATCGCGTACATTCCCTCGCACGCGCTCAGACGGAGGTCATCTAAGTTTGTGCTTCGTGCTCGTTCATCATCGGCCATGGTCTATCTAGCAGTGGATAGGCCATGGCCGATGGTCTCCCCAAGCCGTTGTCCTTCCTCATATCCCTGTGATACCGAAGTTGATCTCGCTTCTGCACGTAATAATAATATTGTATAGCAATAATTATTCTTAGAATAATCTCATCGCTGGCTCCATACAAGTGAATGTCGAGTAAACATCTGAGGCGGGTGGAAATCTTCCGTGTGTGTGTGTTGGGGCAATTGTGGGTGGAGCTGGGGCTGACATATATTTTTCTCAGGGAGTAACCCACACACACACATGTTTGTGCTGTATGATGAATGACAAACGTTAAATGATAAATTAACATCCAAAACCGAGAGAGGGCAGTGTTGCCACTTGGCAAGGGGCCGGGTTCACGGGGGCGCGGTGACCTCGCTCGCTGTCTCGCGCGCCGGGTCCGAGGAGAGCGTCGACCGTTTTGCGGCTGAGGGATGCGAGCCGGAGTTGGTATGTGTGTATATGTGTTGAACTTCTTTCGCACCGTACGTAGCCAACCGCGCTAATTGGAGGCGCGGGAGAAGGGCAGCAAACTAACACGCAAAAAGCTGTTTTAACGAAATGAGTTTCCAATCCATTTGATTTAAAAGTGCACAGCTCAAGCGGATTCATAATATCGGACGGAAGAGCGTTCCAGACGGCCACGGAAGCGCATCTAAAAGCGCCACGCGATGCGGTGACCACCGTCTTCGCTCGGTGGCTCGCTAAAAGTCTCTGTTGCTGCTGCTGCGAGGATGACCGGAGTTTGCGTGATGATGGTTTATGCTCCTTGACGAGATCAGCAGCGAGGTACTGTGGTTCATTTGTGGCGAGCGCTACGCGTGTAACGAGCACGACCTTAGCGTGTCTTCGTTCAGCAACCGGAGGCCATTGTAACTCAGCGAGCAACCGCAAGTGGGGCGATGGAGATGACCTCTGTAGAGGGGGCTAGGTGATCCCCGCTACCCCGATCGCTGAATCCCCCAGGTAAAGTTCCGTATCCTTCGAAACTCCACCCCGGTTCCTGCTCAACGTCTCCCGCTATGCGAGAACCAAACTGGGTTTAAACTCCTTCCGCGCGGCCGGGCACGGCTCCTAATCTCTGCAGCAACCGAGCGAGAATGCTTGTGATCAAAACACGACCATCCTTTTCCGACTTTACATCGCTTTTTGGGCCTCAGATTTCCTTTCGAGTGTACACGCGATCGATCAATCGATCGCTCTGCTTTGCAACATTTCATCAATTAATGGTTATTTTGTTGTTGTTGTTGGTGTTTGCTATACGTGACACGATCTATTTGCCTTGTATCCTTTGTGCCGGGCTGTAACAGCACCGTGTCCCTGCACGACCTTGCCAGTTGGAACGGGGAGTGATGGGGCTGTAAGAACCAGGATTCTATGACGTAAACAGGTCCCCCAATCGGAAATGAGAATTTATTTGATAATAGTTTTTTTACCCTTTTATCTGGCAACAAAAAAAAACAATGATCACATTTTGCTACTGCAAATGAGGTTCCAATGGTGAGAATTTATTTCTCAACTGTTTTTTTTTTTTTTACCCGTGGCAAAATAAAACCTAAAAACCAGAGCTAGTGAAGCGCGGGTGACGCTGCGCGCACGCGCGTCACTACCATTTGACGGCAGCTCCCTCCTCGGACACCTCGCACATCATCTCCACGCGCTCCCCGACCAGCGCGGAGTGGTCGTCGAGGCCTTGCGTGATGACCACAGGCGGCTCTGCCGACGACACGACACGTGGGGGAGATGACGTCACGACACGTGGGGAGATGACGTCACAACACGTGGGGAGATGACGTCACAGCACGTGGGGGAGATCGTCACGACACGTGGGGGAGATCGTCACAACACGTGGGGGGAGATTGTCACAACACGTGGGGGAGATCGTCACAACACGTGGCGGAGATCGTCACGACACGTGGGGGGAGATCGTCACAACACATGGGGAGATCGTCACAACACGTGGGGGAGATCGTCACAACACGTGGGGAGATGACGTCACAACACGTGGGGGGAGATCGTCACAACACGTGGGGGAGATCGTCACAACACGTGGGGAGATGACGACACGACACGTGGGGAGATCGTCACAGCACGTGGGGAGATCGTCACAACACGTGGGGGAGATCGTCACAACACGTGGGGAGATGACGTCACAACACGTGGGGGAGATCGTCACAACACGTGGGGGAGATGGTCACGACACGTGGGGATGACGTCACAACACGTGGGGGAGATCGTCACAACACGTGGGGGAGATCGTCACGACACGTGGGGGAGATCGTCACGACACGTGAAGGAGATCGTCACAACACGTGGGGAGATGACGTCACAACACGTGGGGGAGATCGTCACAACACGTGGGGGAGATCGTCACGACACGTGGGGGAGATCGTCACGACACGTGGGGAGATGACGTCACAACACGTGGGGGGAGATCGTCACAACACGTGGGGAGATCGTCACAACACGTGGGGGAGATCGTCACAACACGTGGGGAGATGACGTCACAACACGTGGGGGAGATCGTCACAACACGTGGGGGAGATGGTCACGACACGTGGGGATGACGTCACAACACGTGGGGGAGATCGTCACAACACGTGGGGGAGATCGTCACGACACGTGGGGGAGATCGTCACGACACGTGAAGGAGATCGTCACAACACGTGGGGAGATGACGTCACAACACGTGGGGGAGATCGTCACAACACGTGGGGGAGATCGTCACAACACGTGGGGGAGATCGTCACAACACGTGGGGGAGATCGTCACGACACGTGGGGAGATGACGTCACAACACGTGGGGGGAGATCGTCACAACACGTGGGGAGATGACGACACGACACGTGGGGAGATCGTCACAACACGTGGGGGAGATCGTCACAACACGTGGGGAGATGACGTCACAACACGTGGGGGAGATCGTCACAACACGTGGGGAGATCGTCACAACACGTGGGGAGATGACGTCACAACACGTGGGGGAGATCGTCACAACACGTGGGGGAGATCGTCACAACACGTGGGGAGATGACGTCACAACACGTGGGGGAGATCGTCACAACACGTGGGGAGATGATGTCACGACACGTGGGGAGATCGTCACAACACGTGGGGGAGATCGTCACAACACGTGGGGAGATGACGTCACGACACGTGGGGAGATCGTCACAACACGTGGGGAGATGACGTCACAACACGTGGGGGAGATCGTCACGACACGTGGGGAGATCGTCACGACACGTGGGGAGATCGTCACGACACGTGGGGAGATCGTCACAACACGTGGGGAGATCGTCACAACACGTGGGGAGATCGTCACAACACGTGGGGAGATCGTCACAACACGTGGGGAGATCATCACAACACGTAGGGGGAGATGACGTCACAACACGTGGGGGAGATCGTCACAACACGTGGGGGAGATCGTCACGACACGTGGGGAGATCATCACGACACGTGGGGAGATCGTCACGACACGTGGGGAGATCGTCACAACACGTGGGGGGAGATGACGTCACAACACGTGGGGAGATGACGTCACAACACGTGGGGGAGATCGTCACGACACGTGGGGAGATCGTCACGACACGTGGGGAGATCGTCACGACACGTGGGGAGATCGTCACAACACGTGGGGAGATCGTCACGACACGTGGGGAGATCGTCACGACACGTGGGGAGATCGTCACAACACGTGGGGAGATCGTCACAACACGTGGGGAGATCGTCATAACACGTGGGGGGAGATGACGTCACAACACGTGGGGAGATGACGTCACGACACGTGGGGGAGATCGTCACAACACGTGGGGATGACGTCACAACACGTGGGGAGATCGTCACAACACGTGGGGAGATGACGTCACAACACGTGGGGGAGATCGTCACAACACGTGGGGATGACGTCACAACACGTGGGGAGATCGTCACAAACACGTGGGTATGACGTCACAACACGTGGGGATGACGTTACAACACGTGGGGAGATCGTCACAAATACATGGGTATGACGTCACAACACGTGGGGAGATGACGTCACAACACGTGGGGAGATAGTCACAAACACGTGGGTATGACGTCACAACACGTGGAGATGATGACACAACACGTGGGGAGATCGTCACAAACACGTGGGTATGACGTCACAACACGTGGGGATGACGTCACAACACGTGGGGAGATCGTCACAGCACGTGGGGGAGATCGTCACAACACGTGGGGATGACGTCACAACACGTGGGGAGATCGTCACAAACACGTGGGTATGACGTCACAACACGTGGGGATGACGTCACAACACGTGGGGGAGATCGTCACAACACGTGGGGGAGATCGTCACGACACGTGGGGAGATGACGTCACGACACGTGGGGGGAGATCGTCACGACACGTGGGGATGACGTCACAACACGTGGGGGAGATCGTCACAACACGTGGGGGAGATCGTCACGACACGTGGGGAGATGACGTCACGACACGTGGGGGGAGATCGTCACGACACGTGGGGATGACGTCACAACACGAGGGGGGAGATCGTCACAAACACGTGGGTATGACGTAACAACACGTGGGGAGGTCGTCACAACACGTGGGGAGGTCGTCACAACACGTGGGGGATGATGTCACGACACGTGGGGAGAGATCGTCACAATACGTGGGGATGACGTCACAACACGTGGGGATGACGTCACAGCACGTGGCGAGATCGTCACAACACGTGGGGAGAGATCGTCACGACACGTGGGGATGACGTCACCCTGCTGCTGCTCTATTTAAGACCGGGAGCTAGAGGGGAGCTTTACCGTTCTGGCGAATTGCCCGATGATGCTGGATGTAATTACCAGCGAAACGTCGAACTAAAATTTTTAAAATGTTGTGGATTCACTCTTCAACACACCGATGGGCTAAAGCAGTGAACTATTTGTCTTTTGTCAACGTGACACTTTTTTGCTGATTGGCCGTGTCGGATGGTGGAGGGTTACGACACATTTATAAATAACGCGATCTAACCCAAAAACGTTTATGATGAATAATATTTGTCGCGAAAGCCTACGTGTTGAACTGACGTGGGGGTGATCGTCACAACACGTGGGGAGATCGTGTGTTAAATTACGATCTTGTATCTATACAGAGAGAGATCTCGCGCCTTAGCCCAAGGCGCGCGATCTCTCCACAACAACAGAGCTTAAAAAGCGGCAACAAAAGTAGAATGGTTGAGACGGCGAGAGCAGTGCGAGTGACCGTAACAGAGGGCACAGCGGGGGTCGCGCAAGGGCAGCAGGGGAGGGACGGTAAGGAGTGGAGGGGCGTGGGGAGAGGGTAAGAGCCAGGGGAGAGTGGCGCGGTCGAGAGGAGGCGAGCGAGCGAGTGAGGCTCCACGATTGTGGCCGCGGGCACCTTTGACGAAGAGCTCCGTGCTGCACTTCTCGTCGCCCACCATCACCTGGTAGGCGGCGTCGTCGGCCAAGTTGCAGTTCTTGATGACGAGGATGCGCTGGTTGCCCTTGGTCTCCATGATGTACCTGGCTCGGCAGAACGGGCAGCAGCATCAGCAGCAGCAGCGCGCTAGCACTCCGAGCCAGCGGTGTGACGTCGCGTGGCTCGGCGAGACACGAGCCGGGGCGTAGCGGGCAACGCGTGCGTGGGAGTCTACTCCTTGGGTTCCCCCTAGGTCGACTCAGCCTCAAATGAGTACCCTGTGCGGTATGTAAAGAGTCGCCACTGGGGAGACAAACGCGGCCGGGGGGTGGTGTTGTTGGACAGCTACTTTCTTGCGTGCCGTGTCGGCCTTCATAGGTGCTCGCTAACAGTACTTACCCCAACAGGCTGTTAAGGCTACACGGGGGATCTTTGTTTGTGTATACAGTATGTGTGTGTTTAGAAGCAGCTGTGAATAAAAGCAGTCTGACTTCCCCATCTGTTTAAGAATATCGTGAAGGACGATGTTTCTAAATAATCATCATCATCATCATCCATTACTAACCATGATGATCATCATTATCATCCATATTCGAAATCAGCCGTACAGTCACGTGCACCACATCAAACTTGACACAACCTCCGTGAGCATCGCTCTCCAGATGTCAGGCAGTTGCCTGATGATGCTTGCTGACTGTAACTACCGGCGAAACCTCTGCACCCGTTTGTTAAACGCGTGCGGATCCTTCTCCACTCTATACAAACCATGGAAACTATTTATATTTTACCAGGTAAGGCCCACTGAGCTGTATAGCGCTTTTTTCAGAAGCGACCTTTCCTACCACAAATAATAGTTCGACGAAGTGGCTTATCATGTGGACATTTATAGCAGCCAATGACTCTAAACGCTTGATTCTAAATGCGGAGGGAATCACCGGAGGACCCGGAGAAAAATCCACGCGACCACGGGGAGCGAGAGAGAGACAGACAGACAGACACGCAAACCCCGGTGTCGGGATCGAACCCACGCTCTCCTGTCCACCAGGCGAGGAAGTTCACATCTCGCCACCGTGGCGCCCAAACCGAGAGAATGGATGCAGTTACTCACTTGCTGTCACAGGCGGGGGTTGTCGGATCGACAGAAGGACATGCGGGGGGAGGTGATGGGAGCGGCGATCCAAACGCAGGCGGATGAGACACGACAGGGCAAAGCGTTAGTGCGGCCGAGCCAGGCGTGATATAGCCGCTGCGTTAGAACCCAGACTTTCTCTCCCCTTTGCTGCTGCTGTTGATGCTGATGCCGCTGCCGCTGCTTGAAAGGGAGCAAGCGTTATTGACGAACGGCGCCGGAACATGCGCTCGCGCATGGAAACATCAAAAGCAAGCGTGGAGCAGCGTGGCGCGGTGAGGTCGGCTCGGATCCCAGACACCGCGTGGGCGGCGAGCGATGGCGTCCCGAGGGCCGCCTTCGCCAACCCGCACTGACCAGCGCGGTGAAGTATGGTCAAACAACCCGTGTGACCGGCACGGCGTGCAGCGAGTGGCCTTCACCCAGGAGCGGATTGGCAAAGGGCTTGCAAGACAAGTAGAGAGCGCTTACTCCGTCACGTATTTTAGCGCACTCAGTGTACATTGCACGCTGGGTAATGGTAGCGTGGTACACATGACGGTGGAAGAGGAGACCAAATACCCTATAAGAGGGGGCTCTCAAGAGCTTCCCTTCGTGGGGGGACCCTTCCGTCAGCAGTGGCGTGAGCAGGCAATTGCAGCCCTGCACCTTTGCATTCTCAATAGCGCTACACGGTTATTCTCGTCCCTTTAACGTGCATCGTACACTACCGAAACAACGTTATTCTATTGCGTCTGAGGCTCCCCTTGATCCAGCAGTAAATTGGAAAAGTAACTATTATAAATCCTTATGCCTACTCAATATTGCATCATCATTATTATTATTGTTTTTGCGTTTATATCGCAGCAAACAAAATGGTCCTTTGTTCGCAGAAGCCAACGACGGACACCTCGCTCATCGGCGGGCACGCGTCCATTGAGCTCTCGTGCCGAGAGAGCCGGAGAGCGGGGGAGACGGGGGCAAAATTGAATGCCGCCGTGCGTTCGACAAACTGCTGAGCGGCACGCAGATCGCGAGTTTGGGAGATCAAATGTTGGTTTGAAGGTGTGGGGGAGGGGGGGTTGAGGTTTACTCAGCCCATCATATCTCCGGGGTCGATACAACTTTGTAGGGAAGTCAACAGCGATTGTCCTGTGGTTAGGCTCGCGCCCTGCCATAGGAACGAGGAATTTTCCACCGCTGGCTCAAGGCCGTTAATGGGAGATTAGCACCAATGCCTCAATGTTCATTCGAGAAAGATGAATCGCGTTGACAGATTTTTTTGTAGCGCAACGCGAGCGAGCAAGCGGTGGCGCAGTGGTTAGCGCAATGCGGTATGAACCCAGCGAAGCTTTGTTCGATTCCCGGCTAACTGTAGCGAGCACGTTGGTATCATCCCCTCGTATGTCAGAGTCTGTGGATATGGGGATCTAGCCTTGGGTTGGCACCTCTTAGTTATAAAAAACACAACGGGACATGTGGGAAAGAGGAATATCTTACAGGACCAGAATGCAGTGCGAGTCTTAAGTGCTGTATCATTCACCATTGGAACCTCATTTGCCAGTAAAAATATGATAATTGTTTTTTACCCATGTTGGACCAGATGACGCCAAAAGGCGCACGTGCGCCTTTTGGCGTCATCTGGTCCAACACCATGTGAGACTAGGCTCTAAGGAAAGCTGTCTCGGGTGTGGACCAATCAACTTCAAGGACAGTGCATACATTATCAGAGTTATGTTTTTTGTTTGCATTACGACCGCAGGTATTGTGGTCTATGCAAACATGACTCCTCGTAAAAAGGTGTCAGTTTTGTTGCCAGATAAAAGGGTAAAAAACAATTATCATGCTGTATCATTATCTTGATTATTTTTACACAGCTGACAAACATTCACTTTGAATGCCCCCGAGAAGACCGGCAGATTTCCCAGGACAAGCAGCTACCGCAAAGAGAGGCGATCCTGAACGAACAAAAACAGGCCAGGTGGCAACCTCGTCTGGGGGGAGGTGGCGGGAGTTCAGGGGTCTGATAAAGGGGGCTCCCATCGTCGGAGACATCGGAAGGGGGAATAGATAGGGGGGGGGGGGTGACCCACTTTCCACTCTGCCGAATCTCCTGGCCATTCTTGAGCCACTTGACCTCAGCGTTGGGGTCATTCATCTCCACCACGAAGCGCGCCTTGGAGCTCTTGTCCACCTGGTATGCCGGGTCGAGCTTCTTGAGGAAGGCTGTGTCCGTTGGTCAGTTGATTTAGTCGGCCGGTCAGTCGGCCGGTCGGTCGGTCAGTCGGTCGTGTCATTGATGATTGAGTTGCACGGGGCGAATGGAAGAGACAAACGGAGACGTTTCTATGATCAGCTTCAGAGAATGAGACAAAGATCCCCCGTATAGCCTCTAACAGTCTGTTGGGGCAAGTGGCTGTTAGCGAGCCGCAATTATGAAGGCCGGCACGGCAAGGGCGTGGGTGGCCAGCACCACCCCCGACGCTGATGTTCACACATCGCACCAGGAACTCGTTTAAGGCCGAGTCGACTTAGGGGAGGCCCGGGACCGTTCCATATAACGGTCACTGATGTTGACCGTGAGCGGAAATCGAACTCGGATCGCCGGGGTTCGTAGCGCAGTGCGTTAACCGCTGCGCCACCGCTCCCCACACACACACCCTCACACACGCGCACACATCCCCTCACAAGACAAAGATCCCCCGTATAGCCTTGACAGACTGTAGGGGCAAGTGCTGTTAGCGAGCACAAATCGCACACACATACACCCCTCTCGCACACACACATATACACCCACGCACACACACACCCCTCGCACACACACATATACACCCACGTACACACGCACAGACCCGCTCGCACACACACACACACCCCACACACACACACCACTCGCACACACACACATACACCCACGCACACACGCACATACACCCACGCACACACGCACATACACCTACGCACATACACCCACGCACACACACCCACACGCACATACCCCAACGCACACACGCACATACACCCACGCACACACGCACATACACCCACATACACCCACATACACCCACATACACCCACCCACATACACCCACATACACCCACGCACATACACCCACGCACACACACACACACACACCCTCACACACACACACACACACCCACGCACACACGCACATACCCCAACGCACACACGCACATACACCCACGCACACACGCACATACACCCACGCACACACACACACATACACCCACGCACACACACACATACACCCACGCACACACACACACCCTCGCACACACACACACCCTCGCACACACACACCCTCACACACACACATACACCCACGCACACACACACATACCCCAACGCACACACGCACATACACCCACGCACACACACACATACACCCACGCACACACACACACCCTCGCACACACACACCCTCACACACACACATACACCCACCGCACACACGCACATACACCCACCCTCACACACGCACATACACCCACGCACACACACACACACCCCTCGCACATACACACACACACGCACACACACACATCCTCACACACACACCCTCACACATTAACCCTCACACATACACACACCTGCGCTCTTGGTCTTCTCGGCCTTCATGCGCCGCAGCCTCTTGAGCATGCCGCGCAGGTCGGTGATGCCGTGCTGGAAGGCGATCTTCTCGTAGTCGTGGGGGTTGGCGCTCTTGAGCAGGTTGAAGACGTCCTCGTCGGGACCCGTCTCCTGCACCTCCTTCAGCTCTCTGCAGGGGAGCAGCAGCCGGAGGAGCAGAAGAAGATTTAGGAGGATGGAGCGGAGAGGAACGAGGAGGAGGATGGAGCGAGGAGGAGGAGAGGAGGAGGAGGAGATTTAGGAGGATGGAGCGAGGAGGAGGAGAGGAGGAGGAGGAGGAGATTTAGGAGGATGTAGCGAGGAGGAGGAGGAGGAGGATGGAGTGAGGAGGAGAGGAGGAGATTTAGGAGGATGGAGCGAGGAGGAGAGGAGGAGGAGGAGATTTAGGAGGATGGAGCGAGGAGGAGAGGAGGAGGAGGAGGAGATTTAGGAGGATGGAGCGAGGAGGAGGATGGAGCGAGGAGGAGGAGAGGAGGAGATTTAGGAGGATGGAGCGAGGAGGAGGAGGAGGATGGAGTGAGGAGGAGAGGAGGAGATTTAGGAGGATGGAGCGAGGAGGAGAGGAGGAGGAGGAGGAGATTTAGGAGGATGGAGCGAGGAGGAGGATGGAGTGAGGAGGAGAGGAGGAGATTTAGGAGGATGGAGCGAGGAGGAGGAGGAGGATGGAGTGAGGAGGAGAGGAGGAGATTTAGGAGGATGGAGCGAGGAGGAGAAGAGGAGATTTAGGAGGATGGAGCGGAGAGGAACGAGGAGGAGGATGAGATTTAGGAGGATGGAGTGAGGAGGATGGAGCGAGGAGGAGAGGAGGAGATTTAGGAGGATGGAGCGGAGAGGAGGAGGAGGCGGCGGTGTAGAAGAGAATGAGGCGAAGGGATCGAGTAGGGCACGGATCGAAAACCAAAAGAGCAAGACGAGAGCCATCTTTTTTCGAATTCGGTGGGGAAAAAAAAAACTTTTTTTCGAGAGCCGCAATGCAACGTGAACACGAGACGGCGGCCCTCAACAAATAATGTCAACGAAGGAAGTCCTTAAAGAGCCGCATGCGGCTGCTGAGTCGCAGTTTGCCGACCCCCGAGGTCGGGGGACGGGGGAGGGAGTCGAGGTTTGTTCACGTGACGAGGTTAAAGGGTGCACGGGGCTCATTACAATCGAGCACTCGTCATGGAGCCATGAGCGGCGGCGGCGTCGCGTCATGCTCTGCGCCACCAACTCGGCAGCCGAGTTAGATTCCCGTCCACAGCGAACCCCGGCAGCGAGTACCTCCTTCACCGAACCCACACCGACCAGCGTGGTGAAGTACGGTCAAACAAAGCAGCGCAACTATCGGCGCAAATCACCAGTAACATCCAGCACAACCACCATCCCCGTTACCACTACCACCACCACCACTACAGCCAGAACCGGCCCTAGACCTTTGGGGGCCCTAAGCAAAATTTGGTTGGAGGCCCCTTTGATGTATGATTTTTTTCACCCACTCACTAGCAGTGACTCTAGGGGGCCCTCTGCTGGCCACGGGGCCCTTTGCAATTGCAAGGGTCGCTTAGTGGCTGGGCCGGCTCTGACTACAGCAACCACCCGGATTAGTGACTGGTGGAAACTTGTCAAGGTGGAGGCGGTGGGTGGGGACGAAGTTCCGAATGTTAAGATTCTTGAATAGAACCCTGACAGCGGGGAATCACCCCCGCCCCCACCCCCCCACTTCACGCCCCCCCCCGCCCCCCCGCCCCCACGACCCCTCTCACCCTCCTCTGCGTCGTGAGTCGGAGCGGTGCCACCGAGAGGAGGCGGCCACGGCAGCGGCGTGGAGCGCGAAGCGGAAGCAGAAGAAGCGCAGGGGAGCGGAAGCATGAGGAGCAAGGGGAGGCAGAGCAGGCGCACACACGCACGCAGCCACACGCACGGGCACACGCACGGGCACACGCACACACACGCACGCGCACGCGCACACACACACGCAGCCACACGCACACACACGCAGCCACACGCACACACACACAGCCACACGCACACACACACAGCCACACGCACGGGCACACACACACACAGCCACACGCACACACACGCACGCGCACACGCGCACACACACACAGCCACACGCACACACACACACAGCCACACGCACACACACACGCAGCCACACGCACACACACACACAGCCACACGCACACACGCAGCCACACGGGCACACGCACACACACACGCAGCCACACGCACGGGCATACGCACACACACACACAGCCACACACACACAGCCACACGCACACACACACACAGCCACACGCACACACACACGCAGCCACACGCACACACACACGCAGCCATACGCACGGGCACATGCACACACAACAACAACAACAACCGCCATTCGCCACTAAGTGGCGGTGACGTCACCACGACGCTTGTGCCAGGCCATGTGCACCTTGAGGCCACGTGAAGTGTCGAACGCCCGCTGGCAGGAGGTCACGGGGCAGACCCAGGTGCCACGGGTCGACTGACCGAGATGACCGAGATGACTGGCTGATGCACCACCTGTGCCCCCTACTGTGCCAACTTGCTGTGCTTTAGCCACCCGGCGCTCCGCTCGTTGTTGTGAGCGTCGCTCCTCCGCCCTCCGTTGTTGTTGGAGGGCGACTGCCTCCAACTGCCCAGTAGCGTCCTTCACGAGCCTCCTCCACTGAGGCCGATCTTGACACCGCTGGTACCAGTCATCGGCAAGTCCACTCAGCTCCACGTCCTCCTGTACCACATCACTCCATCTCTTCTCTAGCCCGTGCCGCGCCCGTTTAGCCCCCTCGATCCGGCCGAACAAAAGCTGTTTAGGCATGCGGTGGCTGGGCATGCGGGCTACATGACCCAGCCAACGCAGCCTTGCCTGCCGGAGGAGCTCACTGATGGGACTTTGCCCAGATCTTTCAAGGACTTGTGAGCTCCTCACACAATCCAGCCTGGTCAAACCCAGGATGGATCGTAGGCAGGCCAGCCTAAATGTTTCCAACCGGCGAAGATGCTCCACTAGGGGGGTCCACGTTTCGCAAGCGTAGAGAAGGGAGGGAATGACCGTGGCCGAGAAGACCTGAAGCTTCGTGCGGAGCGACAGACCAGGTAGCTTCCACACAGCGTTACGCAACCGATGAAAAGATATTGCCGCTCGACTGATTCGGAGTGAGACCTCTGCTGATAAACTGGAGCTGGTCATGAGCACACTGCCCAGGTATGGGAAACTCTCTACTCTCTCCACAACTGCCCCATCACCGATTGGGAGTTGTGGGGGCGGAGTGCCCGATGGTACAAAATACCCAGGCAGGTGCTTAGTTTTGGTGGGGCTGATGGTAAGGCCCCACCTCTTAGTGGCACACTCCAGCCTCAGCAGCAGCGTCTCCAACTCCTCTTCTGAATGAGCAGCTATTACCAAATCATCGGCATACATAACGTGGTTGACCAATAGGGAGCCATCCCTTGATCGCACCCGGGCGTCGATCAGCCTCCCATTATATCTGTACCAAATGGTAATTCCCCCGGTACAGCTATTGAAGGCTTCACGAACTACGCAGTCGAAATAGATGTTAAATAATGTGGGAGCCAGAGGACATCCCTGTCGCACCCCAAGGTGTACAGGGAAAGGCTCCGACTCCCGGCCACGTAGTTTTACCCGGGCCCGCTCACCATCATGAAGGTCCTTAATGATCGTGAGCAGAGGGTCAGGGACTCCGAAAGCACGAAGAACAACCCAGAGCCCAGTCCTACTGATGGTATCATAGGCCTTGACCAGGTCAATAAAGCAGAGATGTAGGTCTTTTTGGAATTCCCTACACCTCTGCTGTAGCAGACGGACAGAAAATATGGCATCTGTGCAGGACCGCCCTTTCCTGAAACCACATTGGGGCTCCGCAAGCCTCTCCTCAGCATGCCTAGCAAGGCGATGTTGAATAATCCTTGCCAGGACCTTACCCGGCACACTGAGGAGTGAGATGCCCCTGTAGTTGTTACAGTCTGTGCGGTCCCCCTTCTTAAAGAGGGGGACCACCAGGGCATCCTTCCAGTCCTGCGGAACCCGTCCAGTGGTCCAGACTGTTGTTATGATGTCATATAGGGCAGTCTGTGCACAAACGCCACCCTCCCTCAGCATTTCGCCTGGGAGATCATCTCTGCCCGGTGCCTTCCCTGGTCTCAGACTCCGGATCGCCCTCAGTACTTCCTCAACAGCCGGTACCTCAGCCAGCCACTCACAGGGGGTGACCTCTTCCAATATTTGAGGCACCGCAGCCTCAGCAGGGTTATCCCCACTTTGTGCCATGATGTTTTCCTGGCTGAGAGATTTTCCCTCCCCCAGGACCTCACAGAAATGCTCAGCAAATCTGCAAACCTGTTCCTGGGGGTCGGAGATTGGATCACCGTTTTTTCCTCTAATGATGGTAATAGGTGTGGCGCTGCAGGTTACTTTTTTGATGGAGTTAAATAGTGATTTGTGATCGCGGGCCACTGAGGCAGACTCCATCTCCTCAGCAACCCGCGACCACCACCCATCCTTACAGCGCCTTACGGCTCTCCGAACCTCCGAGCGAAGGCTGCGGTAAACCTCCTCATTCTCTGACGTGGGATGCTGTAGGCGATGAGAGTGGGCCTGTCGCTTTTTCTCAATTAACCTGAACACCTCCTCCGTCAGCCAGGGTTCCCGGGGAGGTCTGGACCGCGTACCCAAAGCAGCCATTGCAGCTGCATGAGTCACAGTCTTAAACCTCGCCCATTTACCCTCGACATCAGGTGGAGTGGGGGACGATGCCAACCCCAGCTGCAAGCGATGATGAAATTCTCGCTTGCAACTTTCATCAGCTAACTTAGACCAGGCCACTTTTGGTTGGAATGGGATCCTGGGTGTACACCCACCACCGGAGTGGAAGAATGGCAGGCGCATCTTACAGATGACTAGTCGATGGTCAGAGGGCAGATCAGCTCCACGGTAGGTCCTGGTGTCAAGGACATGGGCTCGCATCCGCTGGTCCGTCACTACGTAGTCCAGCAGATGTTCTTGCTTGGACCCGGCATGCATCCATGATGTTGTGTGGATGCGCCGATGCCGGAAGAGCGTGTTGGTAATTACAAGCCCATGGGCTGCACAGAAATCTAGCAGCCTCCTACCGTTGTTATTGAGCTGATCTGGCCCATGCCTTCCAATCACTCCAGACCAGGTGCCAGCATCATGACCAACTCGGGCATTGAAGTCACCCAACAAGATGACTCTGTCCCGAGTGGCCACTTTAGCCAGCACCTGTGACAGTAGGTCATAGAAAGCGTCTGACTCATCGGCTTTGCCTGCATCCCTCCACGGATGTTCGTCTTCGGTGGGGGCGTAAGTAACCACGACCACCACTCCTCGCCTCTGGTTGATGGGAAGGCGAGCCCAAAGTATCCTGGGGCTTACAGCTTCCCACACCTCACCGCCACGCTCCCACGCCCCCTTCATTCTTTTGTTCAGAAGAAGAGCCACACCCTGTTGTTTGGCAGTCTCCTGCCCCGAGTAGAGGACTGTCCACCCCTCATGGTGGCAGGAGCCAGAACCGGTCCACCGGACCTCCTGAATGCCACAGAGATCCAGGCGGTACCGGTCCAGCTCCCGACAGAGGAGTGGCAGCCTCTCCTCCGCAGTGAGCGTTCGAACATTCCACGTGGCCATCCGCAATGGTTTTTCGTTGTTACTGGAGGAGCCCCGAGGGTTAAAATTCAATCTCCTGGCTCCGCCAAATGGGGTTTGGCCAGGAGACGTCATAAAAGCCTGACCCCCCGGGGCCTCCGGCACAAGCTTATTAATTACAGGTTTATGTTTAAATCGTAGTTTAGTGGTGGTTAATTGAAGGTGGAGGGGTTACCAGCCCCTCGCACCCGTCCAGAGCCCCCGTTTAGCCACTGTGGTGGTCACAGACGCCATGAGGGGAGAGGCCAATGGGCATTGGCCCTCCCCCCACAGCACTGCCCACGACAGTGTTGCCCGTCCGGCACCGCGAGGAGGTAGGAGGTTGTTTTGCACACACACACACAGCCACACACACACAGCCACACACACACAGGCAGCCACACGCACGGGCATACGCACACACACACACAGCCACACGCACGGGCATACGCCCACACACGTACACATACAGCCACACGCACACACACACGCAGCCACACGCACGGACACACGCGCACACACGTACACATACAGCCACACGCACACACACACGCAGCCACACGCACGGGCACACGCGCACACACACGTACACATACAGCCACACGTACGTACAGCCACACGCGCACACACGTACATGTACAGCCACACGTACGTACACGCACACACGCGCGCACACACACGCAGGCGCGGCACACGGACAGAGCACGCTCCGTTAGTCCAGCGAGGCCCCCAGAGCACAGAATGAATGCGATGCGCGAGCTGACGAGGGCGCGAATGAAGCTGCGTTCGCCATGAGCGCCCGAGGACGTCGCCTCTAATGGAGCCACGTGGCTCTAGACGGAGCCACGTGGCTCTAGACGGAGCCACGTGGCTCTAGACGGAGCCACGGGGTGCGAACGCGGGGTCCTTAAGATCCCCGATGTGCGAGACGACCCAGCGAGGCGGCGAGTCTTGGAGGCGACGCGCGTACCTCTTTTTGAGGAGGGCGCTGAAGTCCAACTCTCCTGCGTCATCTCCCATGACGCTCCTGCCATCACAGACACACGCACGGACAACACAACCACAACAACAACAATAATAATGATGCAAGTTTCCCCCGCGCTCCGTGCGGGTTCGTTCTTTCGCGCGATTCCTCGTCGCAACCGCGGCGAACCTATTCCCACCCAAAGTTCGCTTCGTGCGGTTTGAATTCTCTCGGACGGGGTGGGATGCGGGACAACACCGCCGTGTGTGGACACAGCGCGCTGGGTGCGAATAGAGCGGGAGGGGGTGGCCGGGGGGTGTCAACCCCTGAAGTGAACCTTCAGAATGGAAATAATAATAAAAATAATAAAATAATTCTCACGACGTTTCGGCCACAACGCAAGCAGCCGTCATCAGGTGGAGAGCAGGTCTGTCGAGTAGACTCTGACTGTCTACTCGACAGACCTGCTCTCCACCTGAGGACGGCTGCTTGCGTTGTGGCCGAAACGTCGTGAGAATTATTTTATTATTTTTATTATTATTTTATTATTTCCACTCTATGTGACTTTACCGAAAGAACCAAGAAGATGAATTCCCTGTAGTCACGAAAGCTTTAAATCGAAATTGAACCTTCAGAGTTTGCGAGCGTAGTGGTTTGCTATGGTGCGGTGGAGGACACCTACCACAACAATGGGGGAGGAGGGGGGGTTAGATCGCATAAATATATACATGTGTCTTCTTGGTTTTTTCGGTAAAGTCACGTAGAAGGGAAGTAATAAAATAATAAAAATAAAACATAATAAAATGAAACAATTCTCACGACGTTTCGGCCACAACGCAAGCAGCCGTCCTCAGGTGAGGAATGAGACAATCCAAGCTAGGAGCTTACATATAAGCTGGGTTGGGGGTGGGAGAAGAGCGCCTTAACAAAAAGAATGTGCATATCAAGAGGAATTTAGCATATACATGGGAAATGCGCAGGGGGCGGGGGGGCTTCAAAGTCATACCATGCATTCTTTTTGTTAAGGCGCTCTTCTCCCACCCCCAACCCAGCTTATATGTAAGCTCCTAGCTTGGATTGTCTCATTCTTCACCTGAGGACGGCTGCTTGCGTTGTGGCCGAAACGTCGTGAGAATTGTTTCATTTTATTATGTTTTATTTTTATTATTTTATTACTTCCCTTCTACGTGACTTTACCGAAAAAACCAAGAAGATGAATCCCTGCAGTCACGAAAGCTTTAAATCGAAAAATATACATGTGTCGTTAAAACCCACCACCACCCGACACAGCCAACGAGTAAGGGTTGTCACGTAAACAGAACGTGGCCAATTCATCACGAGTACTAGCTGGCTGTGTCGGGTGGTGGCGAGTATTAATGACACATTTATACATTTACGCGATCTAACCCGAAAAACTCCCCCTCTATTAAATTTCGATTTAAAGCTTTCGTGACTGCAGGGATTCTGAAAACTTCAGACGCTGTCGCCTCGACAGACATGGTTTTCACCTGAGGACGGCTGCTTGCGTTGTGGCTGAAACGTCGTGAGAATTATTTTATTATGTTTTATTTTTATTATTTTATTACTTCCCTTCTACGTGACTTTACCGAAAGAACCAAGAAGATGTCCCCCTCTATTGTGGATGATATTGGTGGCGGAAGCCTGCTCCGTGTCAAACACAACAATGGGATTCACGATCCCACTCGCCCGGCCTCGCGTGCGCATTCTACACAACAACAATAAAACAATCTCTAACGCCATCCAACAACCCTCGCCTCGAAAGAGCGCTCGCATCGCAGGCGTGTGACACGGAGCTGAGCTGCCGTGCGGCGGCGGTGTGGGACTTACGCCGCTGGTCTCGGGGTGGAGAAGGGAGGGGATGGGGATGATCGCCGTTCAAAAGCCCAGCTTGGGCAGAGGGACGCTGCCATTGCGGGTGTCTACAACGAAGCGATTCACGTCGGAGCTGTGACGCAGTGGCCTGGGGTCGATTACGACCAAAGCTGAACCGGTGTGGGGTCACCCCCCACCCCTCACCGCCCCCCCCCCATCGGCCCCCCGCGCCCCCACATTTGAACCAACCCGCACTGACCAGCATGGTGAAGTATGGTCAAACAACCTCCATGACCGACACGCTATGGGGAGGCCTTCATCCAGCCATTGATTGAGGTGTGCTCAAATAGATACAAATGTTAACTATCATTCGTTATTATATGATATCATCGTATCGGCCGTTTTACAAAATAGCATTCAATTAAAAGCAATATCGTATCGTCAAAATGATATCGTATTGGGTTATATCGTATCGTATCGTGAAACGTGATATCGTATCGTACTGCGGAGTGTGATATCGTATCGTATCGTGAAACGTGATGTCGTATCGTACTGCGGAGCGTGATATCGTATCGTGAAACGTGATGTCGTATCGTACTGCGGAGTGTGATATCGTATCGTATCGTGAAACGTGATGTCGTATCGTACTGCGGAGTGTGATATCGTATCGTATCGTGAAACGTGATGTCGTATCGTACTGCGGAGTGTGATATCGTATCGTATCGTGAAACGTGATGTCGTATCGCGACCGCCCGAGTCGGTGGGGACGGGACTCACGATCGGCGGAACGCCTGGCGGATGTCGAGCACCTGTGCGCTGTCCCGCGCTTCTGTAGACGCAGCGACACGCAGACACACGCAGCGACACGCAGACACACGCAGCGACACGCAGACACACGCAGCGACACGCAGACACACGCAGCGACACGCAGACACACGCAGCGACACGCAGACACACGCAGCGACACGCAGACACACGCATTGACACACAGACACACGCATCGACACGCAGACACACGCATCGACACACAGACACACGCATCGACACACAGACACACGCAGCGACACACAGACACACGCAGCGACACACAGACACACGCAGCGACACACAGACACACGCAGCGACACACAGACACACGCAGCAACACACAGACACACGCATCGACACACGCAGCGACACACAGACACACGCATCGACACACAGACACACAGACACAGCGACACACAGACACACGCAGCGACACGCAGACACACGCAGCGACACACAGACACACGCATCGACACACGCAGCGACACACAGACACACGCAGCGACACACAGACACACAGACACAGCGACACACAGACACACGCAGCGACACGCAGACACACGCAGCGACACACAGACACACGCAGCGACACACAGACACACAGACACAGCGACACACAGACACACGCAGCGACACGCAGACACACGCAGCGACACACAGACACGCAGACACAGCGACACACAGACACACGCAGCGACACGCAGACACACGCAGCGACACACAGACACACGCAGCGACACACAGACACACGCCGCGACACACAGACACACGCAGCGACACACAGACACACGCAGCGACACACAGACACACGCAGCGACACACAGACACACGCAGCGACACACAGACACACGCAGCGACACACAGACACACGCAGCGACACACAGACACACGCAGCGACACACAGACACACGCAGCGACACACAGACACACGCAGCGACACACAGACACACGCAGCGACACACAGACACACGCAGCGACACACAGACACACGCAGCGACACACAGACACACGCAGCGACACGCAGACACACGCAGCGACACGCAGACACACGCAGCGACACACAGACACACGCAGCGACACACAGACACACAGACACAGCGACACACAGACACACGCAGCGACACACAGACACACGCAGCGACACACAGACACACAGACACAGCGACACACAGACACACGCAGCGACACGCAGACACACGCAGCGACACACAGACACACAGACACAGCGACACACAGACACACGCAGCGACACGCAGACACACGCAGCGACACACAGACACACGCAGCGACACACAGACACACGCAGCGACACACAGACACACGCAGCGACACACAGACACACGCAGCGACACACAGACACACGCAGCGACACACAGACACACGCAGCGACACACAGACACACGCAGCGACACAGACACACGCAGCGACACACAGACACACAGACACGGACGCACGGATGGACACACGGACGCACAGAGAGGTCGTCACTTCAGACGCCCGAAGTTCGGGACTACATCGTCAGGTTACAGATTCATCTGAGATTACATCTCGTTCCGTGCGTTACGCGCACTCACGCACGGAGTGTCACCTTATTCACTCCGTGTCTGGATATGTGTAGCCAAGAGGCTCGCTTTGTTGGTTATTGATTCAACAAAGTCACATAACGTGAGCATAATCAGCCTCGCATGAAACACGTGGACGAAAAAGACGGGGCAGCTGTGATCTTGGAGCCACACACCGAAAGGGGGGCCACGTGTTCCGGGCTGTCCCATATATGCTTCAAATTATACAACTAAACACAACTTTCTAGAGTTGCTGCCCAGGTGAAGCGGTCATGAAATAACTTCCTTCCCACTGCCCATACAAACGCACACACGGCTGTACGCGCAGTCCCACCTCCGCGTTCTAAATCAATTAATTACTTACTTTTCAGTTAGTCTGTTTGTTAAAATGGCGAGCGTAAATATTTACCCTGGCTTTTTTTTTGGAGCGAGGATGCGTATTTTCTAGGGGTGGTGGTGGGTGGAATTGTCGTTGTTTTAAATGACCGAAAAAAACAACGGTTCTAAACAATTTTACTTAAATGAATGAATAACGAGTGACGCCGCTCGCTAACAATAACCCCAGGGACCTCCCAGGGCCCCCCCAAAGCCTCGTCTACGAGAGTGGCTTCTGTGACGGAACGCTAGGTATCGCTTTCACTTGACAGCCTCTTGTCGATCCACTGCTGGATGAAGGCCTCCGATCAACGCCGTGTTGGGCGGGGGTGGAGTGGTTGTGTTTGCACGCTCGTCTGTATTCACGTGGCAGCGCTATTAACTTGAGAATTTAGCAGCGGTGTGCCCGATTTGTACTTAATTGAAATTACACATTGTAAAAGTCATTTTAATCACGCAACAAAATGAACTAAGGCAGACTCGTCTCGCCCATTATATATGCACTGAAATAAATAAAAACATCGGATCGTGTACATTTAGTTGAGCGTTTCCAATAGATAATAATAATAATAATTTATAGGAAATAAATAAAAGCATGCCGAGGACATGTCATTAAAAAAAAAATACGGTCCAAAATGAGACCCATCACAAAAATGAACCGCGTGAGATAAAAGAAAAAAAAACGAAACTCCTAAAATGTGCAGATGAACAAAATAATGCGATGGGGAACATCAAAATCTGCACGGCGAGTGAGAAGCGTGCAGGAGCGTGTTGGAACGGAACGAGATTAGCGAGCGGTGAGATGATGGGGGATCAACCTCCCAGAGTCGCTGTGAGCCGGGGGGCTTCATGTCAGCCAAGGTCTGTACCCGGCACACCACATCGTGTGGACCTGTCGCTCATGGCTGAGGCAAATGATCGCCACGCGCCTGCTCCAGTCTGTAGCAGTGCCTCGGCAAACGTGCGTAGAGAAATTCAGCCCTGTAGGGGAGTGTGCGCGTATGTGACGACGCACGAATATGTGTGTCAGCCTGTATGTAGGTCCTGCGCCTCCCCTAGGCCGACTCAGCCTCAAATAAATACCTGGTGCGATGTGTAAACATTACAACCAGGGAGACAAAGGCGGCCGGGTGTGTTGCCGGCCTGCATAAGTGCTCGCTAACAGCGTTTGCACCTACAGTTTGTTTAAGGCTACAGGAGGGATCTGTGTGTCGTGTGTGTGTGTCTGTGCACACGGTATGAAAAACGAGAGCAAAGTTGGCATTAGACATGAAAAAAACGAGACATAGACTCAGACAGAAAGACAGAGACGCCAGTCACTGTACCGGATCGAGATTTGAAGCGTCGCAGCCGATAGGCAGAGAGATGCCCACACCAGATTTACAATCCAGGGGAACAAAAAAGCATCATCCGTTAAAAGTCCGTTCTCTTGAGAACTTGCTTAAATTTAGAAAAAGAAAAAAACGGCAAAACCTCTTGAAGCCGGCAGAGTCAAGGAAGGGACAATTCGGAGTAAGTCCGATAATAAATACGGAAAATTAACAAAAGCAAGACACTACTAAGACGGGATTCCCGGCAGCGTCGGCGCTCATGGAGATGCGGGTGGCAGGGTTCGGCATTCTGCAGTCATCGGTCGATCGTAAATCTCAACGCTCATCGCGTGCAGGAAATTCCAGATTCGCTGCTTGACAACGCTAGGAAGTAAGTGATCGATGTGCCCCCTTAATGTGAACTTCTGTCGTAAAGAGGGATGAACTTCTGCCGTAAATGGATGGTGAAATGTACGTTTCATCATTCGGTATTTATGGTTGAGACATTGTAATAGTTTTGGTATGTTTAATTAATTTAAAAGTGCCCTTTTATTTGATTGTTTAATATTTTATTGTATGTGTTTGAACACGTGCTCTTGGACGCTCCGGTCATCGGCGTGCCGCACTCGTGGTCTCTCTCTCTCTCGTTCATTGTTTTCACATTCATCTCAAATATATTTAGCAAAAATATATATAACATTCGTCATCATCATCCATGTTCAATCCACTGCTGGATGCAGGCCTCCAACAAACCACGGGCACCTTCTCGAGATCCCGCGGTGTTGTCATTCACCACCCTGCACCTCCGCTCTCACCACTCCGTCCCGGCGGATGATTCGTTCCATTTATTGGCTGCCATTTCGACCGTCTTCTTAGCCATCCGAACATCTCTTTTAGCCATCCACATCCAGCGAAGCAAAGCCAATCCGCCTCTTTATTCGCGGCAATAGCCATTCGGATGAAACTGCACGACGGTTGTGGCTTTCAAAGTGGTTATTACATTTTTTTAAACGCACTACGCCGTTAAGTTATATTCTGTTCATGAGCACGATGGCGGTAAGTTCAGGAGCTAAATGACTATGTCGACGTCTGCTGGCCACAATGAGAGGGCTTCAGCAGAGAGAGAGAGAGAGAGTTCGCGTGGTTGTGGTGCTCCTCCGCCTCCGGTGAAGGAGTGCGGACGACATTGGTTTACGGAATGGTCCATAGTGTGGCTTGCATGGCGACAATCACAAGTACGGCTCTTCTATAATGCATCTCCATCAGTCTCCATGAATCTCTACGGGTCTCTGTGGGCTTACAATACGGTCCATAGTTCGAATTGCATGGACACAATCACAGTACGGTTCTTCTATTAATGCATCTCGATCAGTCTTCATGTATCTCTACGGGTCTCTGTGGGCTTACAATACGGTCCATAGTTCGAATTGCATGGACACAATCACAGTACGGTTCTTCTATTAATGCATCTCGATCAGTCTTCATGTATCTCTACGGGTCTCTGTGGGCTTACAATACGGTCCATAGTTCGAATTGCATGGACACAATCACAGTACGGCTCTTCTATAATGCATCTCCATCAGTCTCCATGTATCTCTACGGGTCTCTGTGGGCTTAGTGCACGGTCCATTGTTCGGGATGCACGGCCACAATCGCACTGTGGCTTGTCTTTAAGCGCTATGTAAAAAATGTAAGGTGTGATTAAACGTCATTTAAATTATGATTCTAGTTTCGAGATATGCCGTACGTCCACCATAACCGCAAAGAGCTCCACCTCCTATGTTTACATTTATTTGGTTATTTATTCCGGCTTCGAGAGGTTTTACTGTAGACAAGAAAAAAGACAAAACAAAAACATGCCCAAAGAGCTGAGCGGTAAAAAAAAAAAAATTCTTCGCGACGAATTCAATGCTTGCAATGGCAAAAAAAATTTACGTAAAAAAAACGAAATTTCTAAAAACAATCAACAAAGATGATGTTGCAAAAATTTAAAAAGGTACACAACTCCGGCAACGGAGTTTGTTTGTTTTGTTTACAGGCAGCAATCACGTGCAAGCTGGAGAAGGAAAAAAAGCGACTCTGACATCGCAGTGGTTTCAAACGATGCGATGTTGAGCTTCATTAAATACCTGCAAGTGTCGGGCGTATTCCCAACCACCACCGGGCTTGTACATCCACGCTGGTGGGATGGTGGTGGCGGTGGTGAATGCGCCAGACCATCGACTCATTCCACAAATAAGCCACGTGATTCTAAATCCGTAGATGCCACTGCCTTGAAAAGGACATGCCACGTGTGTTTTTTTGAGTGAATTGTTAATTTGACTGTGAGGTTTGCCGAATATGTCGGATTGCAATAAATGAGCATTTCAGGACCAATGTTTGGCAGAAGTATTTGTTGAAGCGGGCCAACTCTCAGACCGGTTTTGCCTTATTTAAATCTTATCGGCAGGGTCTGGCCCATTAAAACATAAATAAAATATTCGTCGAATTGCCCAGTGCTGTAGGCAAGAGCCATCTCTGAGAAAGCCGCGTAAGATTTTAACCGCATGCCGCCCGCATGCAATGAGGCGCGTGCATTCGTTCATTCAATTACAGCGGCTTTTTTTTCCCCACTCAGAACTCTCGCAGACAGCGGTCCTCCATCTTGTGTGAGAGAACGGCCGTGGAAGATGGCTTCACAGAACTACTTCTGAAGCCACTACAATAAAAGCCCCATTATGCATTCCCTGCTATAAAAAAACTTCGTCTAATGCCAATCAATCCAAACATTTTATTCTCATAGCCGTAATATATTCAAGAGGAGTACAAATATAAAGGTAACGTGATTATTTATCCTCTATGTGGTGATTGGTGACCGGGCTTAGACCAGAATCACCTCACCGTACATGAGAACCAAGTTTGATTTTAAGTTTGGCGACTGAAATCAGGGAAGATGGGATATCAGCGGTGCCTCTGACATGGCCATTGTGAACCCCCACCCCACACACAGCGGTGCGTCTCTACGTACCCTCGACCGTGATGTCAAAGGGGCAGCTGTCGATCTTATCCTTCATCGACACCTCGCATCGGTAGGAGCCACTGAAGTTCTCCTTTGCGGCGATCACCTTCATCTCAAACGTGAAGTCCTGCGGGAGCGTGTGCGGGGGACGGTGGAGAGGGCGGCATTGACGTGTGGTGGGCGGACCGGGTGGTATTGCCATCCCTGCGCTGGCGATGAGTGAACAGAGTGGCATTGCCATTTCTGTGTTGGTGGTGAGTGAACAGAGTGGCATTGCCATCCCTGTGTTGGTGGTGAGTGAACAGAGTGGCATTGACATTTCTGTGTTGGTGGTGAGTGAACAGAGTGGCATTGCCATCCCTGTGTTGGTGGTGAGTGAACAGTGGCATTGCCATCCCTGCATTGGTGGTGAGTGAACAGAGTGGCATTGCCATCCCTGTGTTGGTGGTGAGTGAACCGGGTGGCATTGTTATTTCTGTGTTAGTGGTGAGTGAACAGAGTGGCATTGCCATCCCTGCATTGGTGGTGAGTGAACAGAGTGGCATTGCCATCCCTGCATTGGTGGTGAGTGAACAGAGTGGCATTGCCAACCCTGTGTTGGTGGTGAGTGAACAGAGTGGCATTGCCATCCCTGCGTTGGTGGTGAGCGAACAGAGTGGCATTGCCATCCCTGCGTTGGTGGTGAGTGAACAGAGTGGCATTGCCATTTCTGCGTTGGTGGATGAAACATTTACAAATCGCCAACCGGACTCTAACCGCAACCTCGCTAGCTAGCCAACCGGAACCAGAACCCAAGCCTGACCCTAAAACATCACCAGCCCACCAGAAAACGAACCCAACCCCCAACCTTAACCTGACGAGCCAACCACAACAATAGCTCTAACCTTAACCCCGATGGCCGCGCTTGCCGACAGCATACCCTGTCCCCCCGACCGCTGACCCCAACGTGCCAAACAGATTGGCGACCCCACGGGCACCCAACACCACCCACCCGCCGGTGTTAGCTAGTCCGTTTACTTTGAATCACCAATGTTTGCCAATTCGGGTTTCATCACCAACAACAACAACAACAACAAAACAAAACAACATCGCCGCTTCTCCGACGCAAGCAACAAGTCACGGCAAAAAATAAATCAATGATAAACAATAACAGCCAAGCGAAATGAAGAAAAAGAATAGATAGAAAATCGTAATCGCATTGCTTAAAAAATGTTTTACGATAAGCGCAGCCACCCGGACCCCCCACCTTGGTGTTGCGGTCATACATCTCCTTGAACTGCAGGTGCTTGCCGGCCTTGCTGGCCAGGTCCATCCACTTGCCCTTGAACCACTTGACCGACGGCTTCTTGGAGAGGCTCTCGGCGTGCACCTTGGCCACAAACATCGCGTCTCCTCCTGCGCGTGGACGGGGGGGGCGGGGGCAGGGGTCGCGGGGTCACGTGGGTCCGGGTCAACGCGCGCGCGCGGTAGTGTAGCAGCTCGCGCTACGCTGCGCTACGAACCTGGCGACCAGAGTTCGATTCCCACTCATGGCCAATACCGGTGACGATTTTCTGCACCGGTCCTGGGGCCTCCTCTAGGTCGACTCGGCCTCAAATGAGTGCCTGGCGTGATGTGTAAACATCGCCATTGGAGAGACAAAGGCGGCCGGGCGTGGTGTTGGCCACTCACCCCCTCGTGTGCCGTGCCGGCCTTTATAGGTGCTCGCTAACGGCACTTGCCCCTCCAGTCTGTTAAGGCTACACGGGAATTCGACACTTCACGTGGCCTCAATGTGCACCAAGCCTGGCACAAGCGCCGTGGTTACGTCACCGCCACTTAGTGGCGAATGGCGGTTGTTGTTGGCAAAACTATTCCAATGCAGTAGTGAAAAAAAACACTGCAAATTACTCCGGTTGGGATGACACGTTGAAACATTCCCCCCATTGTAGTCTTTAGATGCAGATTCCTGGGTAAACACGAGTAATAATAGCTTCATAAAAATGTATCATTCATCCTGGCCAGAGTTCGGCAAACCAAAGGAACAGGAAGAGCCTTTTTTTGATTTAAAGCTTTCGTGACTGCAGGGATTCATCTTCTTGGTTCTTTCGGTAAAGTCACGTAGAAGGGATACGGACGGGCGGCGATGACGCAGGGTCACGTAGCCATATTAATCAGGTGAAGGTGATCCCATAGGGGTCATAGTGAGGTCACGTAGCCATGTTAATCAGGTGATCTTATAGGGGTCATCATGAGGTCACGTAGCCATGTTAATCAGGTGATCGGATAGGGGTCATCGTCAGGTCACCTACCCATGTTGATCACCGTGGACACGGGCTTCTCCAGGAAGAGTCCGGTCAGCTCCTGGCGGCGCTCCCCTTCCGCCACCTCTGCGCACAGCACGCAGCCAAGTGCGGTTACTTCACGGGGGATTGGGGGGCTCCACCGGGCACACCGCGGCAGTAGCTGGCAGCCCCCCCCCCCGCCGCTCACTCTTACAATAGCCACACTCACGACATCACTTGCTCCGCTCACTGCACAGGTAGCCACCGCCCATTACTCATGTAGCCCCGCCTGCTACTCGTGTAGCCCCGCCTACTACTCGTGTAGCCCCGCCCACTACCCAGGTAGCCCCGCCTACTACCCAGGTAGCCCCGCCTATCGCTCAGGTAGCCCCGCCTACTACCCAGGTAGCCCCACCCACTACTTATAAAGCCCCACCCACTACTCCTGACACTGATTTTTTAAATAATTCATTCATGGGAATGTTACGAACACTTGGCCGATTTTAATTGAGTTTCCATCCGTGTCTATGCACTTGTGCCAACGTGGAAAGCCTGTGGCCAGCATTCCATTCTCTGGAAAAAGATCCATCAGCAGCATCACGTGGCCATTCGGTGTCTGGATAACAGAGCTCACTCGGAGATATCTCAGAAGTAGTTCTATGATATCTCCTCCAGTGGGCCACTCTCTAACACGGCGAGCGCTCCAAACTGATCCTTCATCTCGCGACACAATGCCGATAGCGTAATCCGAAAAAAAGAATGTTGGGAAAAAGATCCCGAGAAATCCCGCTCGGATCGCTGCTGCTCTGAAAGTGCAAATTTAACGGCGGAAACTCCCGTGTAGCAAAAGTCACTTCAACCGCAGCGTGGAGGGTTAAAGGGCAAGCCGGCGGCTGTTAGCGTGGCAGGGTGAAGGAGCGTGGGGGAGCTGTGCAATGAGTGGCGGAGACGGGAAGCAGCGTTGGAAGTTGTCAGGGATGGACCGGCCCGGGTCTCTCTTTGGAGAGAGCGAAGCGGCGGGAAGGGCAGAGAGAGAGTGAAGTAAGCGGAGAGCCACACGGAGAAAAAGAGAGAGACACACGGAGAGAGAGACACACGGAGAGAGAGAGACACGGGGAGAGAGAGACACGGAGAGAGAGAGACACACGGAGAGAGAGAGACACACGGAGAGAGAGAGACACGGGGAGAGAGACACACGGAGAGAAAGGCACACGGAGAGAGACACACGGAGAGAGACACACACGGTGGGAAAGACACACGGTGGGAGAGAGACACGGAGAGAGAGACACACGGAGAGAGAGAGACACGGAGAGAGAGAGACACGGAGAGAGAGAGACACGGAGAGAGAGACACACGGAGAGAGAGAGACACACACGGAGAGAGAGAGACACACGGAGAGTGAGACACACACCTGGAGTGTTGCATCTCGCCAGAGAGAGTTTGCGCGCCATAACCAGCGCTGTACGACATGATAACAATAATAATAATAAACACATCGCCATCGCACGAATGCCCGGTCACTCCAGGTGATACAGCGTTCATGTCACTTGGTCGAGGCTGGTCATATACAGGGCGCTAGCGACCCACAACACATACACAGATGATATATTACCGCAGGCTGCGTCATCTACAGACGTTGCATTGGAATAGCGGTGATGGCACGAGACCCTGACGAGTAGAGGAGGCATTGGGTTGCTCCTCGTGTTTGAAGCAACACACAAATCACTTGCAACGTGTTGCCCCATGTGTCGGTGACACGGAACGGACTAAGCACTCAATGATGTGCAGTTGATATGTCATAATAATGGTCGTATAATATGAATCGCTTTAACACTCATCATCATCATCATGGTAGTTATCGATACTATTGCCACCATGAGCTTAACGCAGTATTCATGGTAATATTCATTGAAACTATTAGACTGATTAACTATATGAATTGTTACTTAAATAATCATCACCGCCATAATTCACGGATACCATCATCATAATTAACCGCTACCATGATAATCATTACAATAACAATACTAATCATCATAATCCTCATCGGTTTTCATCACCGGCACATTGTTATCATCATCATTCACAGCTACCATCACAATCATCAGTACATTTTTCAATCATCATTATCATCTTGACTTAAAGCTTTCGTGACTGCAGGAATTACTCTTTGGTTCTTTCGGTAAAGTCACGTAGAAAAATCAAATCATATATTGATTTTATTTTCGACGTGGCGTAGATAGGTTCAAATAACTACGACGTTTCGATCGCAACGCAAACGTTCGTCTTTGAACGTATCTACGTGACTTTAACCGAAAGACCCAATAATATCATTATCATCATCAGTATCATAAAGGGTTTCATCATCATCATCATCATCCCATTCACCATCATGGCTGTGTGTGTGCCACCACAAGCACTTTCTCTCGTGAGCAAGTCTTTAGTATTTTTTTCAATAATCATCATCATTAGTATCATGAAGAGAATCATCATCATCCTCTCAATCGCCATCATGGCTGTGTGTGTGTCATCACACGCACTTTCTTTCGTGAGCAAGTCTTTAGTAATTTCTTCAATAATCATCATCATTAGTATCATGAAGGAAATCATCATCCACTCCATCGCCATCATGGCTGTGTGTGTGTGTCATCACACACACTTTCTCTCGTGAGCAAGTCTTTAGTATTTTTTTCAATAATCATCATCATTAGTATCATGAAGGGAATCATCATCATCATCATCATCATCCACTCCATCGCCATCATGGCTGTGTGTGTGTGTCATCACACGCACTTTCTCTCGTGAGCAAGTCTTCAGTACATTTTTCAATAATCATCATCATCATCATGGCTATGTGTGTGTGTGTGTGCCACCACACGCACCTTCTCCTGTGAGCAAGTCTTCAGTACATTTTTCAATAATCATCATCATCACCATCATGGCTATGTGTGTGTGTGTGCCACCACACGCACCTTCTCCTGTGAGCAAGTCTTCAGTACATTTTTCAATAATCATCATCACCATCATGGCTATGTGTGTGTGTGTGTCACCACACGCACCTTCTCCTGTGAGCAAGTCTTCAGTACATTTTTCAATAATCATCATCATCACCATCATGGCTATGTGTGTGTGTGTGCCACCACACGCACCTTCTCCTGTGAGCATGTCTTCAGGATTTAATTCCGGCGCGGGCGCGTCTCCGTCGCTCGCTGGGGCACCTGTGGCGCGGGTTCGGGGGGGAAAATCGGTCAAAACAAAGTCGGCAAAAAGCATCCGGACAGTTCAGCGGCCAAGAGATGGGTCACCAGAATGCGCGTGCAAGTGGCACCCCATGGTAATACGGGTGAGGAGCGGTGGAGCAGCGGTTAGCGCTACGCTTCGTTACGAACCCGGCGACCCGAGTTACATTCCCGCTCACGGCCCACACCAGTTACGATTATTGGGCCTCCCCTAGGTCGACTCAGCTTCAAATGAGTGCCTGGTGCAGTGTGTAAACATCCTCACTCGGCAGACAAAGGCGGCCAGGCGTAGTGATGGCCACCCACCCCCTCGTGTGCCGTTCTGGCTTTCATAGGTGCTCTTTAACAGCACTTGCCCCAACAGTATCTTAAGGCTACACGGGGGATCTCTGTCTTTATACTAGGACAGGCTCCTCGCGGCAAGGTTTTCAAATTACATTCTGCGCTTAATCATCTTGCACCTTGTTACCCGCTGCACGTGCCTGATGATTGGAAAACCTGTCCCACGTGACAGAGAGCGATTCTTTGAAGCCGGATGATTGCATTGTGTATATGCATCTCAATTGAAATTTGCACTCTCCACGTGACAAGAGACGCACGCGAGATCGATATCTCAATTTGAAGCAGCATTTTCCACGTTACATGCGATGTGTTTACCAATCATCGGGCTTGTGCAGAGAGTGAACGCGTGCTTTGTATTTGAACAGAGCACGTGGGTAACCAGGGAAAGGCGTAGGGCTACCGTAGTGGGTCGCGAGAACTGGAGTTTGAGCAACTTTGTTTTGCCATTGAGTATAAATATTCACATCACAGGATCTCTTCATCATCATCATCATCAACTCTACCACCGCTACCTGCAGTGCCACCACCACGACCTCCACTTCCACCACCACTACCGCTACCACCATGAATCACAATTCCCACCACCCAACTATTCCTCCATCTTCATTACCACCACCACCACCACTATCCACCACAACCACCAATGCTGCCTCTGCCATTACCACTGCCTCTACCACCGCTACATACATCATGTCCACTTCCTTCTCCAACCACCACTACATACACCACCACTACCTTCACTTCCACCACGAACACAACCACAACCATAACCCTAACCATAACCCTAACCATAACCCTTATCATAACCCTGGCCATAGCCTTAGCCACAACCGCTTGCATCCACACAAGCGTCATCACCGTTAGCATTGGCCGCCGCAGTTGCGCTTTGATCTGGAGCTCCGTTCGCCTCCGCTGGGGGGGATGAGAGAGAAGTCACCTTGCATCAAAACAACGCGAAGCCGGCACGCCAGTCCACTCAGGGAATCTGCATCGCGTTTATCGTAGCATCATAGATTTACGGTTAAATATGTGCCATAAAAAATATAGCATTCTTAGGTGTTCTTTTTAGTACGTCTCGGTGTACATTTATCTGGTATGAACTCCTCTCCAATTATATCTTGGAAGTGAATGGAAGAATGCGGTTCGATATACGACATTTTACGTTACGGATGCGGTTTTTAAGAACTTACCTGTTCCGTATACCAAGGGATGCTCATATTAATGATTCGATGTATGCATCGTGAGTTTAAGAGCATATTCACATGAAGGGGAAAATTCTGGTAAGGTAATTTCGTTAAGGTGATTTTCTCGGGGAGATAGAGAAACTATATTTCATGGAAAGGTCACGGAATGAGGTGGATATCGAAGGTTTGAAAATAAATCAAGGAAGCGCCGAATCCGATTCGTCGTCTCACTGGACAATCTGCGAGAAGAAAAAGAGCTTCATTGCTCATCGGATTCTTCCAGCCTAAATAAAGATTGTGATTGTGACGCAGGAATTTTTATTGTGAATTTGATTGCGAATTTTGATTGTGAAATTTTTTAACGTGAATTTTTATCGTCAGTTTTGTTTGTGAATTTTGAATGTGGATTTTTGCATTTTGATTGTGAAATTTGATTGTGAATTTCGATTGTAAATTTTTATTGAAAATTTTGATTGTGAATTTTGATTGTGAATTTCGATTGTAAATTTTGATTGTGAATTTCGATTGTTAATTTTGATTGCGAATTTTCATTGAGAATTTTGATTGTGAATTTCGATTGTAAATTTTTATTGTAAATTTTGATTGTGAATTTCGATTGCAAATTTTGATTGTGAATTTGATTGCGCATTTTCATTGTAAAATTTGATTGGAATACAGGAATTTCCCACGAGCTCACGGTAGACTTCACCATCGGTTTAACGACGCCTTCACAATCGTTCCAACAACGTCGCCGTCACGATTATAATCGACGGTTCAACGCGTCCTCGCTTGTGTAAGAAGATGGTATTGTGGTCTGGGATGCGAAAACTTAATGGACTAATTTATCTGTTGTGATAACTTCGGTTAATTAATGTTGTTTTTGCTTATTTTGTTTTGGTGCCATTTCTTTACCATTCATTTGCTCATTTTTATTTTCTCGGCGTTTTCACTTGCTCGATAATTGCTATACAATAATAGTATGTGGCCCGTATACGCAATTAGTGCACCGTATCGCGGGATGCAATTCGCATGAATGACGCGATGTAAAATAAAATTACGAATAATAATAAAAAAAAACATTATAATTGTAATGAATGAAGCCGATTTGCTTTGTTCGTGTACCTGGTGCGGGCGACGCGTCCATGGCTGCAGGGGCAGCTACCGGAGTTGCTGCTGAACAACACATTCAACAATCCCAGACTCATGTCAACATCAATCGTCGTCGTCGTCAAATGACCTTGACAATTAATCGTTAAATTTCGATTTAAAGCTTTCGTGAATGCAGGGATTCATCTTCTTGGTTCTTTCGTAGAAGGGAGAATTATTTTATTATGTTTTATTTTTATTATTTTATTATTTCCCTTCTACGTGACTGTACCGAAAGAACCAAGAAGAAAAATTAATCGGGAGGTTAAAGGCGCAGCCCTGCAATTGCCTGCTTACACCACTGCTGGTGCAACGGCCTCCACTACGCGGAGCACGAGAGAGCGAGGACGTCGGGAGGAGGTATTTTTATTACTACTACTACACGCTTTCTATGAACTCACTCTGTCTGTTGTTGTTGTTGTCGTATCCTTAAATCTTGTAACTCAATTTTAACCCACTTCCCAATGTGGTATCGACTGCAAACTTGGTATACTTATGTCATACTGATGACAATACTATATTCTATCATTAAAAATAAAATAAAATGAATTTTAACGTTATTTTTTATATGTTATGTTTCGGCTTGGGTCTAATTGTCCACGCTCAACTGACGTTGGCTGTAATTGGCCGCGGTCCCTTACGTTATGGAAAGCTTCAGGGCCACTTCATGGAGTCGTGGAGTTCTTCCAATACTAGTACATTTCATGACAGCGTGTTTAAAAAAAAAGATTTTTTTAATTATTACCTATTGGTTACGGAAGAAGTGGGAGCACCTACCCCACGCTTAATCCCACCACACGCTGCTCGCAGATCGCCTTAACTGTGGTGCGACGCCCATTCATACCGCTGGGGTGGACGGAGATCGGTGGGGAATTGAACAAAAAAACGCGCCCCATTTGTTTCGGCTGCCGCGCCGGGGAGATCGAACTGGCGATCCCCGCCTGGATTGGTACGTGCAGCGTGCTCGCAAATCTGACGTGGCCAGCGTCCCGGCCTTCATCGTTAAACACCACTCTTCGTTAATTTCAGAAAAGCAACATGACGGTGTTTGTTCCCAGTGTCACGTGATACGTGTTTAGCAATCATCAGGCACGTGCAGCGTGGTCGCTGGAAGGGATTTTCAGAAGTAGTTATGTAATGCCGAAGCTCCTTCTGCAGTGCGTTCTCTATCGAGGGGAGGGGGCGGTAAAGTGGATTTGTTTGATGTGCTTAAAACATTTTTTAATTTCATCAGGGAAGGCCCATTGTGGTAGCTCTTTTTCAGAAGCGACCTTGCCACAAATGATAGCTCGACGAAGTGGCTCATCACGTTGAGATGTCTATCAGCCAAATACATTTATAAATTTGGAGGGAAAAACCGGAGGACCCGGAGTAAAATCCACGCGACCACGGGGCAAAAACATGCAAACTTAAAATATACAGGCGTCAGGGTCGGGATTGAACCCCACGACCACCTGTATACCAGGCGAGGTAGTTGACATTTCGCCACCGTGGCACCCCAACCAGATGACGACCAGGATAGTTCCATTGAGTCGAGCATTGCCTAGCGGGAGAATTCCAAATGGGAACCGCAGACATCGTTACACGGCGCCCATAGCACAAACGGGAATTCAATTGAGGGAAAGAGAACATTCCTTAGAATGGTGTGCAAATGAAAATTAAATCACCGCACGAAATGAATGGAGGTAACGAGTTAATGGACACGCGATGGAAATACAAAAGACAAAGATACCCCGTATAGCCTACATAGACCGTTGGGGTCAAGTGCTGCTGTAAACACATAAGGAGGGCACGGAGGCAAGAGGGAGTGGACGTGGTGTGGCCATCACCACGCGCAGCCCCCCCCCCTCCCCAGTTTTGGGGTGCTCATTTGAGGCTACGTCGACGTAGCAGAGGTCCAGGTTCAGATATCGCTCGCCCACTTGATGTTAGCCGTGGCCGGGAATCGAATTCGGGCGGCGGAGGGCATTGCGCAACGCAGCTGAACACTGCACCACCACTCCTCGCGGTGGGCAAAGACAAAGATCCTCCCATGTAGCCACCCGTACAGGCTGCTGGGGCAAGTGGTGTTAGCGAGCGCCTAATAAGGCTGGCATAGTGCACGAGGCAGTGGTGCGGTGGTCATCATCACCACCACCACCACGCACGGTCGCCTTTGCCTCCCCAAGAGGTGACCGTGTACACACAGCACCAGGGTGGCGGGGACACACAAGACAAAGACAAAGAAAGATCCGCCCTGTAGCCTTTCAGAGGTTGTTGGGGCGAGTGCTGTTAGTCATCACACACGCACACGTGCTCACGTGCTTTGCCACACGAGGTGAAGTAAGTACACACTCCCTGGGGGGGGGGGGGGCGGTGAGCGCCACGTGGCTTCGACGACGCACGACTCGAGACACGCGGGTGGCAGCGTCAGGGACCAGCAGCCACCGCCGCTCGGCTTGACCAGTGGCAGACGGTGCGCGACCCTTGACCCCTCCCACACCGGCGAGGGTTAAGGTGGTGGCAGGGCCGGATTGAGGCACGGGGGGCTTTAGGGGCTGCAGCCCAGGGGCCTCCAGAGATGAAGTGAAAAGTAGTTTCGTTTGCGAATGCTGAATCTTTATTTGTTGTTGGCATCGTAAAATTAAATTAAATTTTTTTATTTAACTTTGTTTACCTTTTTAAAATATTTCCTGGGGTGGGGGGGGGGTCTGACAGTACCTGTAGCCCAGGGGCCTACAAAATCGTAATCCGGCCCTGGGTGGTGGGGGGGGGGACGGTGGTTGGGTGGATGTGGGGGTGAGGGTGGTAGAACGTAGCGCGGCCACGTCGCTCCACGAACGAGCGCGCTCCCTCACCCTCCTCCACCGCCGCAGCAGCAGCCTTGACTTTGAGCTCGAACTTGACCTTGGAGGTGCCACACACCACGGCGTAGGAGCCCGCGTCCTCCGCTGCGGCCGCGTCGACCTTGAGCGTGTGGCGGCTGCCCTCGGCCTGCACGGACACGCGACCGCCGGCCGCCACCTCCTTTCCGTCTCGCTGCCACTTGACCTTGGCTCCGACCTTGGCCGTCTCGGCCACGAACTCGGCCGCTGAGCCGGCGGCCACCTCAAGCGAGGTGGGCTTCTTGCTGAAGGCGGACACTGCGCGGAGACGCGGAGACGCGGTGACTATTGATTGGTGGTGGTGGTGCTGCTGGTGATGGTGGTTGGTGGTGGTCGTCGTGGTGTTAATGACGATGGTGGTGGTGGTGGTGGTGGTTTTGCTGGTGGTGGTTGTGATAGTGCTGGCACGGCGGGGAGCACAGTTGGCGCATCTGCCAGTCATCTCACTCAATCAACCCATGGGCACTTTGGGTCTGTCCCGTGACCTCCTCCTGCCAGCAGCGAGCCTTCGACACTTCACGTGGCCTCGAACCACGCCTGGCCTGGCGCAAGCGCCGTGTTGACCTCACCGCCACTTAGTGGTGAACGGTCGTTGTTGGCTGTGGTGATGATGATGGTTTGGTGGTGATTGTTGTCATGTTAATGCTGCTGGTGGTCGTGGCTTTTGTTGCTGTTAGTCGTTGATGCTGGCTTAGCTCGTGATGGTGGTTGCTGCTGTGACGCTACGAACCTGGCGACCCGAGTTCGATTCCTCGCTCACGGCCAACACCGGTGACGATTATCTGAACCGGTGCTGGGCCTCCCCTAGATCGACTCAGCCTCTAATGGGCACCTGGTGCGGTGTGCAAACATCGCCACTAGGGAGACAAAGGCGGTCGGGCGTGGTGCTGGCCACCCACCCCCTCGTGTGCCGTTCCGGCCTTCATAGGTGCTCGCTAACAGGACTTGCCCCTACAGTCTGTTAAGGCTATAGGGGGATCTTTATCTTTGTCTGTGACTACGTGTGCACCCACCACTATCTACTCCGTGGGAATGTAGGCAAGTGGCTGAGTGGCAGTCGCGTCTACGAAACCGGCGTGCCCCACTGCACAATTTCAGGAGACACGTCAACCCAAGTGCCACTTAAATATAACGATGAAGTCACTGGCTTGTGACTGGGACCTGACGGGAGCCGCCCTGCCCCGTGGCGAGTGAGGATGACGCCACCTTTGACCCCCTCGTGCGCCATCATCCCGCACCAACCCTCGGTTCCTCCAACCGCAACGCAATCCGAGGCCTCTGTATTCTTAGTCACGGCCCAGGCTCTGGCTCAAGATTATCGGAGCGAGGGACCACAGGCAAGCTAGACGGCTACCAGGCGGGTGAGCCGGCGCTACCAACAATTTCCCAAGCTCTGCGGTCCCCTGTATATGAAGGCGCTATCAGCCGATTAACAAGTATTTACACGTGGGAGGTAGCTGAAGCAGCTGCAGAAACTCCGAGCGTGCGAGGGGACAACACTCTATTCCCGTGCGGATTGAACAGGCGAAGTCCCCGTTTTGCAGAAAGTGAGTTCCATTTGTGCGGTGATGCACCAACCCTCACTGCCTCCACAGCGCCGAATTACAGACCACGGGCGTCGCCACCAATGCCCGACTTATTCAAACTCCTACACTTACAAGAGTGAGGGCTCACGACCGGCTCTTCATCACTCCACGCCCTGACCACTGCGTCATAGACGAGACCACGGCACGCCCGCCAGACCGCAGCAGCATTGTGCTCTGTGTGTCTGTGTTGTGCTTTGGCTACGTACGGCGCGAAAGAAGTTCAACGTGCGTACACACTATTGCCTGGGAACACTGCAGTGTGGCCTATAAAAATTACTCGATTGGGATGGCACGTAGCAACGTCGCAGCCTACTGGCAGACTGATATCCTGGTATCGAGTCTTCTTGCGCCCACAGGGACAGCTGCCACTGCGAGGGAGGGTGCCCATTCGAATGTTTGCAAATGATACATGATGTAAAGTGCTGCATTGCCCCCGCCTACAGGTAGCTGCATGAAAAAGCAATTTATTATATTATTATAACATCATTATCAACAACCGCCTCTTTTGGGGTGCACTTTGCAAGCGCGCGTGCCGAGAGTGGGCGTGGTTTGCCCGTCCTTGGGGTACAATTTGTAAAAGTGCCGTGGGGCAGTTAGTGATCGACGGTGCTCATCAATGCTCCGGGCACGTGTTGCGCCTGACGGCTTCTATATTTAAACGTCCGTACTGATGCCACCCCCCCCCCCCAGCTAGAAACCGATGACCTCTGCCTCACCCCAAGGTCACCGCCCCGTGATCCTCACCCCCCACGCATGGGGCCGCAGCAGTGGAAGTTTGTCTCCATGCACATTGTCGCCTGTCCATGACGAGTAGATGGAGAACATCCCCACCACGCGCTCGAAATAGCAGGCGGGTTTCAAGAACCTACTTTCTCTACTGCCACATTCCGGCTGCTTCCCCCCCCACCAACACCCCCACCCCTCTCCCCGTCAACACGTCCGTCGTGTTTGACGGCTCCGTAAATCTCGACACGGTCCAGCAACCGCCTCGCCTCCAAAAGCGCTGCATCACGGGAAAGCATCGTTATCACCACGCCCGTTGACATCCGTGAGCCTCATATCGATCACTCGCACAGCGTGGATCATTGCAGCATCTCTGTGTTTGCCACGCAGCACTGTCGTCATTGTGCCTGTGGTCTGTGCCACACTCCGGTCGCCATCGTCGCAGCAGCGGCCTTTGGCTGCGAGCCATCGAAACAAAGACGGCGGTCACCGCATCGCGTGGCCGTTTCAGACGCGCGTCTGCGGCCGTCTGGAACGCTCTTCCCTTCCGATGTGAGGAAGTCACTGGGAGCTACGCCACTTCGAAGTCGTCTAGACTGATCAACTCATTCCTTTAGAACACGCTTTTTGTGTTCAGTTTGTTATCGTTCCCCCGCACCTCCGACTAGCGCGGTTGGTTACGTACGGTGCGAAAGAAGCTCAAATATGGCGTGGCCTAAGTAAGAGAGGACCTGCCAGAACTCCGACGAGAAGCTGGACTCGAATCCGCTGTCGAGTCCCCCGCGATCAAAAAAAAACCCAGATTCTCGGCTGTAGCGGCGAGTTGATCGTCTCAGCCCGCGTTACAAATTACCTTCAAAACGTCTCTTACCACTGCAGCCTCCTGGTCAAACTTCGCCGCACACACTCGTACGAAAGCTGACAGCGCCCACGTTCTTTGTGGTGGTGGTGGTGGTCACCCATCCGAGTGCTGACCAGCCTCGTCGCCGCTTAGCGCCCGAGATGCAACGGAGTTTGCGCGCGTCCAAGGGAAATTCGGGCATCAACATGAGCAGCTGTGATCGATCCACTGCTGGATGCAGACCTCGTCCGCAAGGCGGCGACGTCTCTCGCGGTCCAGCGAGGTGATCAGTCCGCCGAGCACTTGCACACGAGGTGCTGATTCCATCGCTCCATCTCCGCGGTCGGGAAAAAAAAAATCCACTTCCGGGACGCGTTCCATCCTTTGGCTGCCACTCCGCCACTGTTCTCCACCGTCGGACATCAACCGTCTCGAGCGACGCCTCCTCCTCCTGCCCAATCCAACTTTACTTCTCTCAAAAGTTCGGCGTTTGGGGGCCGATTCGTTGTTTCCGTTCGCGCTGCTAAAATTATGTTTCATCTTGCTCCGCTGACCACGCGTATCCCCCCTCTCCACCCCCACCAACCCATCATCTGCTAAGCCCCCCCTCCCACTCCTCAGCCCATCCACCCCCCACTAGCCACAGTTGTCGGCCTCGTTAAAGCAAAATTTAGGTTATGGGGAAACACGACCCCTGGGGGTGGAATGAAACTGGAGGCCGCGCCACTTAAGCTCCCCCGCGGCTTGAGGCTGCGTGAGGTCGAGGGATGCAAGCGTCGTCACCTCTCGCAGGCTACCGTGGGGAGGGGGGTGTGGTGTGGTCAGTGGCCCCCCGTGGGGGGGTGATCAGTGCCCCCTATTAATAACGGAGTCGCCAGCATCGCGGCGCGCGGTGACGAAAGGCGCCATACCTCGAGCGCGATCCACACCGCGTGCTTCGGCAGCCCACGTCGAGAGCCCCCCACACCCCTCCATCTCACACACCCCCCACCCCCCGTTCCATACGACGGGCTGACCTTCTAGTGACAATGCCCAGGCCACGTGGATGAACCCGGAGTTAAGGTGGTGGAGGCCTTGCTCGCCTCGCTACGTCGTGCGAGTTGGTTGGAGCGCGCCTGGCAGGACCGGTCGCAGGTGTCGAACTCGGACCCGTCGGGGTTGCCAGCGTCTCGCGCTCTCACCGCCGGGCCGCGGACCCTTCCATCACCGGCACCGCGCTAAATTGTTTATAGGCGGACGCACGGGCTTTGGAGTGACCGATGCAGACCTGTGTTGTGTATAAGCCTGTGTTGTGGATAAACCTGTGTGTTGTGTAAAGCTGTGTTGTGGATAAACTTGTGTTGTGGATGAACCTGTGTTGTGGACATATCTGTATTATGGATAAACTCGAATGCTGTTCAGAAATTAACATCATCCCGTTTAAGCTTTTAAATAACGATAAATGAGCTCCAAAAATAATTGTTTGGAATTTGTAGGGGAAAGGATGTCTACGTGTGTTTTTTACATCTTGGTGTACGAACTTTGAAAAAAGAAGAATAGGTGTTGCCCTTTCTGGCAGTCAAACACGAGTCGTGTGAAGATTCTTTTTCTACCCACGTGACTTTACCAAAAGACCCATAGAGTATGGATTCCTGCAGTCACGAAAGCTTCGAATCAACATTGTGTTAAGATGTTCAAAGACAAAATAGAAACCTTTTGCAAGGAATGAAGTCTGCATCAACCACACACGGTTCTTATCGTGAACATGCAAACAAAACATGATCCTTATTGCCAGAAAGGGTTAAAACTATTCTTATTTTTTTCATACTTTGACACTGGCAAATGATCCCATTTTGTACGAACTTTGTGTATCTGGTGGCTCTAAGGAGTGGCTGAATCTAAATATAATATATCAGATTTTTTTTGTCAATAGCTTAACGGATTTTTGCACAGCGTTGGTGTACGGTGCTTTTTTTCTGAAAGACTTTGCAGTTTTTTCCTGGATGTTTCTGTTTGCGCATAGTCACATAGTAACTTGAAGATGTTTTCTTGTTCATGTTTTTGTTTTTTGTTTGTTGCGGTTGCACCCGATTCAAGAGCCGAATGGCTCATAGGGCTATACCAAATAAATGAAACTAAATAAAAAAAAAACTGAAATATGTTCGGTTATTTTGTTGCAGAGTGCACCAAAAACGAATTCAATAGAACTCGGATAACATCAATCACCCGGTATTGCTTTGAAGCGCGCCTGGCAGGACGGGTTCCCGATGTCGAACTCGGGTTGTCGATTCAGATGCACTGGCACATGCCAACGACCCAGCGCTTTGGAGGCAAGAGTTGGCGGACCACGCAGAGATTTGTGAAGCTCCCAATCCCTTTTGCGCTGCACGGTGGCCAGTAGATGGCAGCACGGTAAGTGGGTTCGAGAACCCATCCGTGGTGACCTTCCAGTCGTCTCTCTACCCTCTCTGGCCTCCCCCTCTACGTGCTGTGATGAAGGGCCATTGCTCGAAACGTCATCTATTAGAAACTTATTTTCTTTTAAGGCCACAGTGTAATTTACGAATGTGTCGAGTTTCCGTTTTTCTTGCGTGACAATCGTCATTTTTTTTTCTTTTTATAAAAGCTCGCATTTTACGGGCACTGAACCGGTGGTGGAAATTCCACGTTCCTATGGCGGCTGCCAGCTGATACGTATAACAGCCACTGTTGACACTTGGCAACCCGTCCGGTGTTCATAGAGAATAGACCCTCACGCCGGCCGGGATGGAGCAGCACTGATCCTCCGTACGATCCCTCTACCTAGCCATCGAGTTAAAGGCTTCACTGAGTCCCAATACCTCTTTTGGGGAGGGTCTTGCCTTGGGCTAATTGATCGGTCCCCTATCGAAGACCCTGATGCGTAAGAACAAATCGAACTAACAACTCCTATCCGTTCGAAATCCCTCATTTCGATCGGATCATTGGGGTATATTACTAATAAATCGGCATTTTGCGAGCCCCACTGTTACTGTGTAGCATATTATTACGTGCCAGGGACTCTATGAGATGATAGGACAATAGTCTGAGTCCATAATTTGTAATAAGTAACGGCAAAGCAGTTATACGTGACTCACAGAATTGTGCGCAGTTGCGTATCCAGTACACGACTTCCCTGAAGGCATTCACCTTCAGCGAGCGCGATGCCGATCACACAACGCGGTTCGAATTCGACCCTCGATCGATGGCTGCGCCATCGCCGCACACGCGTCGAATAAAAAGCAAGGGACAAGTCCTTACTCACTAACAACTCCTCTATCATTTTTCATTGCTGGAGGGGTTGCCACCCCTACCTGAAAATCCTGGCATCCGCGTACGGGAGCGGATTCCTGAACCCATCTGTGTTGACATTTGAGTGTTACAACCTGGCATGCGTCGCGTGGTATTCTCCGGGTCCTCCGGTTTCCTCCCAAACTCCCATCGATGGAATTGGCCAAACGCCCGCAATGTAGCAGAGAAACCTCGTGGCAACGAGTCTTGAGACTCAGGGAGGAATGGTAAAATTACGTTTTTTTGTTTAATTACAATTATTAAACTCCAGGCATGCGAGGGGTACAGTCGGGGCATTGACCCACTTGCTGTACCGCCATACACACGCCACCTGTCAGGCCTGCAGGTTAGCAGTCTGATGCACGAGATAATCTCTCCATTACCCCCACATCTAAAGTGCTGGATTGCAACACAATTCTCATACAACCACCGCGCCGTATGCAAGGTGGAGCGGTGGCGCGGTGGTTAGCGCGCTGCTGCGCTGTGAAGTCAGCCACCTGGGTGTGAATCACCAAACACGGCTGAGGCATATATGAGCCTGACCCTGCCACCGTCAACTCGCTCTGACCAGCGTGGTAGAGCATCGGCGAAATATCCGGCAGCAGACCAACGATATAGCATCTTGTTGAAACAGCTCTCTCGCTGGTTCAGCAGTTCCACTGCTGGATTAGTTTTTTTCCGTCCGAGGACGACCGCTCGTGTTGCGATCGAAACGTCGCGATATATTTTATTTTTCATTTAGTTTTATTTTTCTACCCACGTGACTTTACCGAAAGAACCAAAGAGTATGGATTCCTGCAGTCACGAAAGCTTCCCATTAGGACGCTGTCTTTCCGACAGCCCTGTTCTTCACCTGAGGACGGCTGCTTGCGTTGTGGCCGAAACGTCTTTTATTATTTCCCATCTACGTGACTTTACCGAAAGAACCAAGAATATGAATCCCTGCAATCACGAAAGCTTTAAATAGAAACTTCAAATCAAGCCTAGACCAATTAAAGATTCAACATTATTCTAGAACTTAAACACGGACTACTCTTTGTCGCGAACCGCTGCTGGAATGAAGGTCGATCATGGGGCTGGTTTGACCATACTTCACGACGCTGGTCAATGCGGTTTGGTGAAGTGGCGAGGCCGCCACTGATTTGTTGGCCGTGAACGATAATCGCGTTCTTCTTCTTGGTTCTTTCGGTAAAGTCACGTAGAAGGGAAATCATAAAATAATAAAAATAAAACATAATAAAATACATTTCTCACGACGTTTCGGCCACAACGCAAGCAGCCGTCCGGAGGTGAAGAACATGTCTGTCGTCATTCAGACGCTGTCTTTCCGACAGACCTGTTCTTCACCTGAGGACGGCTGCTTGCGTTGTGGCCGAAACGTCGTGAGAATTGTATTTTATTATGTTTTCTTTTTATTATTTTATTATTTCCCTTCTACGTGACTTTACCGAAAGAACCAAGAAGATGAATCCCTGCAGTCACGAAAGAAGCTTTACATCGAAAGATGATCGGGTTCGTTAAAGCGCGGTGTGCCGACCACCGCTCCATTCCCACCACACCGTGCGTGATTATATAATGCGGCTCTAAATATTCCCGACAAATATAAACGCGCGTCGTTTTGTATTTTTAAACGTAACATTGTTCGCATACTTAATGGCTAGACACGTGCGCGGACAGTGCCGCTGGGTATATTGGCTGACGATGCTGAGATACCACCGTCAACACCACGACCGGCACTTGATATTTGCCCAGAGAACTGCGATACAGATGCACGTCCTGGCCTTATACACGTTAAGCAAATGAGTCGTTTCGGTAGCATTGTCGAGTTCTTTTGCATCACGTCTTCCTATCGGGATGCTCATTTTAAATCTGCAATGCATTCGTTGTATTACTATTATTGCTTTGCAGGTGATGAGTAACCTCAGGTTTAAGTCCGTCAGCTTGTTACGTGAGCCTTCAAGGACCGACTCTCTTGCAACAGTAATCGATGAAGCAAGCAGGCCAAGCCGGGATTTGTTTTTTTTTTGGGGTGAACGTATCACGAGTCGGACACACCGAGACACGCCGCTGATATCGTTCAACCAGGCGATGATCTCAGCGTATCGATCAGCGGCGCTGTAAATGGTTTCGACGTTTCGAAGTCTCATTGCCCGGACCCGTTGAAACGCTCGATTGATTCTACACAGTCAACTGTGGTTGTCCGATGGGATGGACGGATGGATATACTGGGCCCCGCCATAGAAATGTGGAACTTCCACCACTGGCTCAGAGCTGCAAACGGGAGATGAGTACCAAATGCGTCACGACGCGCGTTACTTTCGAGAACGAACTGGGAGTCGAACTTGTGTGCGAGCCACTCACCGGCTTTTTTTGGCTCGGGCATGTTGCTGCGGTGATGACCTCGGGAACAGAGACAGCGCCTCCGCGGTGGTCCGTAGAGAGAATTCTGACCGCTCGGAGCCTCGCGCCCAGTGATTTATAATGGCTCTGCTACCCACCCCCTCTCCCCGTCCTAGCAACCTCTCCTCCTCCCCCCATTCCCTCTTGGTCGCTCTCCAGAGACCTCGACCACCCCTCTCTACCACCCAGCGACCACCCCACACCACCACCCCCACACCACCACCCCCACACCACCACCCCCACACCACTCACGTCGTGCCTCCAGATCCCACAGCCAGCAGCCCACTTAGATGAATAGGTCGCCTTTATTTAAAGGCACAGATAGATGATCCGGTGTCTCGCAGGTCGAGACTAAACAACGAATGGCAGCCAAAGTCGGAAGAAGAAGAAGAACACGCCAGCGTGTGTGCAGGCGCTGGATTGAATGCTGTCGTCGCGAGACTCTGAGACGTGGCAATGGCTTCGGGAGGCCTTCATCCAGCAGTGGATGGATCGTGGCTGATGATGATGATGGGATAGGAGGGAACCTGTGGCACGCTCACTGCGTTGAGAACCCGGCGGACCTAAAGTCGCTTCCCGGCCACGGCTGATATCAGTCGGAGCGAGTGATGTTCTAAAGCGCCCTTCATCATCAACCCATCGCTGACACGCGCGGTGAAGTATGGTCAAAGAACACCCGTAACTGACACGATGATTTGTGGGATCCTCGATCCGGCAGTGGATTGTACATCAAGAGCCGTGCATTGGTATGCCATTCACTGTATGTAAATGGCCATGTCCGATGCGCACCTTAACTTAAATACGTTTAAAATTAAAGGTGGAAATCACAGGAGTGGAGATCGTGGTCACTCCACCCCAACTCTGAACCATATCTTAAACCACTCTCGTCTGCATTCCTTCATCGGAAGCGGAGGATGGCCATCTCGACCACACGAACTCTCTCTCCTGATCAGCAGACTTCAGCATTGACATGTAGCTCCTGAACTTACCGCCATTCATGGGGCAAGAAAAGAATGGAATTTTCACGTGAAGTCGTATTGTCAATCTACTGCTGGATGAGAGCATCCACAGTATGCACAGGACTTTGGTAAAAAAAAAGATGTTTAACCATTCTTCACTACTCCGGTTATTGTTATTTTTTTAACAGAAATATTTGTTATAAAACAAAAGTGAACTTTTGTTGAGAATAAAAGTTAACGTTTCGTTGTTTATTAAACAGAGGTCCGTAATCGGGGAACGCGATCCACTTACAGATAAACGTTGGCCAGAAACAATTCAAAACATTCACTGTGTTGTAGTAATGATTCGGAATATTAACAATGATAACGAAGACAGGCGTGAGGTTATTATGAAAGGGTGAGGGAGAGCGATTCAATTAGTCAATTAACACATCAAAGAGCGGACGCGTTCCAGAATGCGAGCAATTCCAAACGGAGAAAATGAATGAATGATAGAGGGCCCAAGGCAATGTAGTGCGATGTAGTTAACGCAGAGGGTGGAGCGGTGGCGAAGTGGTTTGCGCACTGCACTATGAATCCGATGACCTGAGTTCGATTCCTTTACCACGGAAAACTGCAGTGTGTATTCATGCACGTGTCGAGTGTGTGTGTTTGTCTTTGTGTACGTGTAGTGGGGAGCGGTAGTGTAGCGGTTAGCGCGCTGCGCGATGAACCCGGCGATCCGGGTTCGATTCACGTTCACTGAACCGATCCTGAGCCTCCCCTAGGTCGACCAAGCCTCAAATGAGTACCTGGTGCGGTGTGTAAACATCGCCACTGGGGAGACAAAGGCGGTCGGACGTGGTGCTGGCCACCCACCCCCTCGTGTATCGTTCCAGCCTTCATAGATGCTCGCTAACACCACTTGCCCCTGTTAAGACTATATGGGGGATCTTTGTCTTTGTATGTACGTGTGGAGGGTCGAGTGTGTGTGTATGCACGTATGCACGTGTGTAAGTGTGTATGTATTTGACGCCCGGAATGCTAATCCAAATGAAGACTGAGTGCGTGTGTACGTATCTATGACATGTGACGTAGAGAGCGCTGATTGCAATTAATATAGAGATCATGTGTCTATGTGTGTACGTGTGTGTACGTGTGTGTGTGCATGTAGTGGTGAGCGCGATCTAACCATAATACAGGTTGTTTTTGGGTTAGATCGCGCAAATAAAGGTATTTTTGTAAGATCGCGTACATATTTACGTCTCCCTTGTGGCGATGTTTACATCAATATGTACGTAAACATTTACGTAAACGTTAACGTAAACATTTACGTAAACATTGACGCGATCTAACCCAACAGACCTGCTTTATGGATGATATTAGTCACGGAAGCCGCCTCGTGCTGCTACTGCTGCTACTGCTGCTGCTACTGCTGCTACTGCTGCTACTGCTGCTGCTACTGCTACTGCTGCTACTGCTGCTGCTACTGCTGCTACTGCTGCTGCTGCTACTGCTGCTGCTACTGCTGCTGCTACTGCTGCTACTGCTGCTGCTGCTACTGCTGCGGCTGCTACTGCTGCTGCTGCTGCTGCTACTGCTGCTACTGCTGCTGCTGCTGCTACTGCTGCTGCTACTGCTGCTGCTGCTACTGCTGCTGCTACTGCTGCTGCTACTGCTGCGGCTGCTACTGCTGCTGCTACTGCTGCTGCTACTGCTGCTACTGCTGCTGCTACTGCTACTGCTGCTGCTACTGCTGCTGCTGCTACTGCTACTGCTGCTACTGCTGCTGTGTTAAAGTGATGTGGATGCAGCTCAGCAGCGTCGGGGGGTCTGAGCCCCCCAACCCGTTCTCCTCCTTCCCCCCCCCGCAAAATTAAAGTCCCAAACAATGCCGAAAGAACAACACCGGGCGAGAGCCAGAGCAGAAGGCATTGCCACTCACGTCGCGCCTTCAGATGGCTACGTGTACGGTGCGAAAGAAGTCCAACGTGCACACGTGCGTTCTGATTAGCGTTTAAGATTTTTGTTTTATTTTAAACAATGACATACCTGTCAACCACTTATATCACTGCTGCCTACCTTATTACAGACCAATGCAGACCTTATTGGTCACTCCGTGCCTCTTATACATCTCAACGTTCATCATACAAAGTCCCATCACGAAGGAGAAACGCAAACAAAATAAACAAAACACAATTTTTTCCCGTATCGAAACGGCTGTACGCCGTATGGACCTGCAAACTCAATTTCCCTGTACAAGATTTCGAGTTCAAATCGTATGGGTTGACACAGTATGCAAATCATATATTGTGCCCCCCACTTTGAGATTGTATAGCACCCCCTTTTAAAAGAAGGTATCTGCGAGGCTAATAGCTGTTGGGTGTTTGGGCTGCAGCCAGGGCCGGATTAAGATGTTGTAGGCCCCTGGGCTACAGGTAGTGTGAGAGCCCCCCCCCCCCGCCCCCCCAGGTAATATTTTCAAAGTTAAAGAAAAAATAACATTGTATTTTTACAAGGCCAACAACAAATAAAATTCAGCATTCGCAAACGAAATAACTTTTCAATTCAACTCTGGAGGCCCTACAGCTGACGGAGCGCCCTGGGCTTGCAGCCCCTAGAGCCCCCCGTGCCTTAATCCGTCCCTGGCTGCAACTGGCTTTATTTAAACAATGGCAAGGGCCGACAAGACGGACACACGCGCCTGCAGTCTGCGTGGCCTTTCTCAAGCGCGTTTTCTTGAGAGCGCCTCTCTATTAATAGGCGCTCGCTAACCACTCCGGCAGTCTAAATGCGTTGCCTTTTGTCTCCGCGCGAGCGAGTTCCATTACGAAGCCACCCGAGTTCGATCCCAGGCTCGCGGGCCGCCGGCGACGTTTGTCCGAACCGGTCCTGGCCCCCCACCCCACCTCACCCCCCCCCTAGGTTGACTCAGCCTCGAATGAGCGGCGTGTAAACATCGCAACTGGGGAGACAGAAGCGGCCCGGCGTGGATGGTGGCCACCCACCCCCTCGCGTGCCGTGCCGGCCTTCATAGGTGCTACTCGCTAACAGCACTTGCCCCAACAGTCTGTTAAGGCTACACGGGGGATCTTTGTCTTTGCTCGTGTTGGAGAGCGGTGGCGCGGTGGTTAGGGCACTGCGTTACCAACAAGGCCACCAAACTCCAGTTCGATTTCCACTCGGTGACGAATATTCGAAATGGTTCTGGCCTTTCTCTAGGTCGACTCAGCCTGAAATGAGTACCTGGTGCAGTGTGTAAGCGTTGTTCCTGGGGAGACAAAGGTGGTCAGGCGTGGTGCTGGCCACCCACCCTTGGTGTAGCGTGCCGACATTGATAGGTGCTCGCGAACAACACTTGCCCCAAAAGTATATTAAGGCTATACGGGGGATATTTGCCTTTGTACGTGTGTACGTGTGTATGGGGAGCGGTGGCGCAGTGGTTATCGGAATGCACTGCTCACCCGAGTTGGAATCTCAGCTCTGGCTATCAACGTCAGTGGCGAGTGGTAGACTCGGTACCTGGTGCGGTGTATACACATTAAGCACTGGGGAGACAAATGCGTCCGGGCGTTGTGTTGGCCACAAGACCTCGGCGCTTGAAGTGAGTTCTCGTGGATTGAAAAAGTGCTTGTCTTTTATTGGTGGAAATTGCACATTCGTACGACGGGGCCGAGTATATCCAGAGGACAACCACTGTCAAAGTGGTCATCTTTAGAGGGATTAATTGGCGGAGTCATCCTCTCCCAGCCGGCGATTTGAACTCGTAACCTCCCGATTGCGAGCCGCTGTCTCTACCGCAGAGCCATGCGCACATCTTCATCCGCAATAACGTGTCAAATAAAAGTGCCAGCAATAAAGGCGATGATAAACCATTGCCTTTATTGCTGCATCCGCGCCAAACAACATTTGGACACGTGTGCCGACGACACTGAACCATCAACAGCAGTTCCTGAAGACCGCGCTAAAGGCTGAGCGCGTTCTGCAAACTCCACCAGCAGTTATCGAAGAACTGCACCGTGGAAAGTCCATCATCGACTCTTGAAGAACTGCATCGTTCGATAAACGCTGAGCGCAACGGGCAACAACCCATCAATGGTTCCTGTCGATCCTCTGGGTGCACAAAGGCTTGAGTGCATTAAGCAAAAGCCACCAGCAGTTCCTGAAGAACTGCACAAATGCACAAAAGGCCGAGTGCATAGTGCAACAAAACACTAACGTTTCCTGAAGAATTGCATTATGCGCAAAATGCTGAGTGAATTTTCGTTGCACGCGTGCCTGCGTCGTGTGTCAAACTCCAACCCTGCGCTGTGATTTATAGCTTCCTTTTTTTGCCCTTTACGATGACGGGGGAGGAGGCGGTGGTTTGTTTGATGGTCTTCGTAACGTCCCGATTTGGCTGTGCAGTATTGGCACGCCGCCACGTGTTGCTCGCTGTTGCGAGATGCACGGGACGGGTGACGAAGGGAGCCGCGTGGTTCGTGCAGCTTGCGGCATGAGCAGCATTATCGGCAGCAGCGGCGGCAGCAGCAGCGGCGGCAGCAGCAGCAGCAGCGGCGGCAGCAACAGCGGCAGCGGCAGCGGCAGCAGCAGCAACAGCAGTAGCGGCAGCAATAGCAGCGGCAGCAGCGGCAACAGCAGCAGCGGCAGCAGCAACAGCAACAGCAGCAGCGGCAGCAGAAACAGCAGCAGCGGCAGCAGCAACACGCGGATTCGTGAACACGTTCCCGGCTCTGGCGCCTGTGCGCGTCTATGTGCGCCCACGCTCGCTCGCTCACTCACTCGAGTGTATAAATAGCCACGTGTAAATCCACGTGTCCTCTGCAGCGAAAGTCCTTTGTTCTGGGGGTATTGTGTTTTTTTAAACCGATGTCTCTCGCCCAGTACAATTTGTTTTATTGTCTTACGTAAACGAAGTGAGTGAGAGGTGTTTGTATTTTTTTTAGACGTGTCACTGTATGTGTGTGTGTCTACGTGTGTCACTGTGTGTGTGTGTCACTGTGTCACTGTGTGTGTGTCTACGTGTGTTACTGTGTGTGTGTCTACGTGTGTCACTGTGTGTGTGTCTACGTGTGTTACTGTGTGTGTGTCTACGTGTGTCACTGTGTGTGTGTCTACGTGTGTCACTGTGTGTGTGTCTACGTGTGTTACTGTGTGTGTCTACGTGTGTCACTGTGTGTGTGTCTACGTGTGTTACTGTGTGTGTGTCTCCGTGTGTCACTGTGTGTGTGTCTACGTGTGTCACTGTGTGTGTGTCTCCGTGTGTCACTGTGTGTGTGTCTACGTGTGTTACTGTGTGTGTGTCTCCGTGTGTCACTGTGTGTGTGTCTCCGTGTGTCTCCGTGTGCTCACGGGCACCTTAGACTTGGATTAAAAAAACGATCAAGTTGTACAATTAAAGGATAAATTTAAACGTTAAATGAGGTGTACGTTAAAGTATGTATATACAGTACATGTAGTGCAAATTGAGATGTTCACTCAGAGATACTTTGGATAATATTTTGGAAGAAGTTATCCCAGTTTTGCGATTTAAAAAAACTCGCTAAGAAATAAAATTGAATCATGTTTTTTTACACAAATTTACAAACGAGAAAATGTGAAGTCTATTTAGAGGAAAATAACGCGGAATGAGGCTACACTGCCTTTTACAAATAACAAAAGCAATAATACGAATGTACTTCTTATGTTTTTGTATATCGACTGACGGGCAACTCATGCGGTGTCGGTCTTGGTCTTGGGAGGAGACTCAGCAATCTAAATCAGGCTTCCAGTTTTCTTTGGTTCTTTCGGTAAAGTCACGTAGATAGAAATTTTTTTTTAAATTAAACCCACGACGTTTCGATAGCAACACAAGACTCTCCTGAAATCACACTTAACATTGACGGAAAAAAATGTCTACATCTGACTGGGAACATGTAGATATATGTACTCTTAGTTTTTTCGGTAAAGTCACGTAGGTAAAAAATGAAATTAAAATTAATAATAATAAAATAATAATAAAAATCACGACGTTTCGGAGGCAACACAAGTCTCCGTCATCAAGTCTCCGTCATCACCTGATGACGGAGCTTTAAACTACTATTGTCATTGTAGTGCGTATTTAATGTGGCGCTGCACTCTGATGTTGTAGGAGAAAACATTTATTAAAAAGTCTATTTAATTAAGTAGAACGTGTTGTCTATACTTATTTAAAGTTGCGCATTTTTACGTGACGTCACATTTCTCAACCCCCCCGCCCGCTCGTCACACATCGTCACAAATATCTAACCCCCCCCCCCCCTCCTAGGTGCGTGACGTCATTTATGGACGGCCCCATATATATTTCGGGAGTGTGAAGCGGTGACCAGGGGAGCGCAGGCGTAAATGATGGCAATGCCCATCATGTCAGTACGCCGTGGAGGGGGGTGGGGTGGGGGGCACGCGTGTCCCGCGTGTTATTTCAAACGCACGGTCGTCGCAGAATGCACCACGTCCGAAATGTTTTCGAGTGACCTCTGATCCACATGGTGAGGAGGGCGACGATTATCCGCCCACCCTGGTGCAACGAATCACCTCCGTCGCGATATTTTTGATTCGCCAAGCTGGAATTGATCCAAATTGATCACAGGACCGAATTTACGGGTGTTTTATTTTTGTGTGCGTTGCGTGTGTTGTGTGTGCACGTTTATTGATTTATTTGTTCGATTTACACGAAACAAAAAAAACACCCCCCCCCCACCCCCCGGACGGCTGCTTGGACTCAGAGCCAGGAATGTCGGCAGTGTCAGCGCAGCGCTGTGACCCCGCCCCTTCCTCAGCCAGCCGGCCACGGTGTTGGAAAGAGCTTCATGGAACATCGGATTTCTCGAGGATAAATAAAGGTTCTGATTCTGCGATGGATGAAACGTTCCGCGTGCGGGATCTCAGCGGTCCGCGGCTTTCTACCTCGCGACCTCGATGCAACCATCGCGACATCGTCACACGCGTGAAGAGCGTCAGTATAATTACAATCATCGCCATAACGAGTAACACCAACATGACCACCATAACCCCTACCATCATCATCATCATTACCATCACCCTATTAAAATCAGGACTATCATCATGATAACGAGTAACACCAACATGACCACCATAACCCCTACCATCATCATCATTACCCTCACCCTATTGAAATCAGGACTATTATCATGATAACGAGTAACACCAACATGACCACCATAACCCCTACCATCATCATCATTACCATCACCCTATTAAAATCAGGACTATCATCATGATAACGAGTAACACCAACATGACCACCATAACCCCTACCATCATCATCATTACCATCACCCTATTAAAATCAGGACTATCATCATGATAACGAGTAACACCAACATGACCACCATAACCCCTACCATCATCATCATTACCATCACCATATTAAAATCAGGACTATCATCACGATAACGAGTAACACCAACATAATCACCATAACCCCTACCATCATCACCATTACCATCACCCTATTAAAATCAGGACTATCATCATGATAACGAGTAACACCAACATGACCACTATAACCCCGACCATCATCATCATCATTACCATCACCCTATTAAAATCAGGACTATCATCACGATAACGATTAACACCAACATGACCACTATAACCCCGACCATCATCATCACCATTACCATCACCCTATTAAAATCAGGACTATCATCATGATAACGAGTAACACCAACATAACCACCATAACCTCTACCATCATCATAATCACGACCATCACCCTCACTACCACCACCACCGCCGTAACCACTGGCACCTCTATTATATTCACCATAACAGCTACCATAACAACAAACAAAATTACCATCATAATAATCACTACCACGGCTATGCACAACCACTGCTACCATCACGAAAAGCATCACACCCGTCACAATCACAACTCCACCACAAACACGACCACCATGACAATCAATTCCATTACAATCACTGCCACCATCACCACCACCACCCTCATCTCTGCCACTAGCGGCTGTGTTCTCCACTGTGCCAGACAGAAACAGATCAAAGATCCCCCATATAGCCTTTAATAGACTGTTTGCGCAAGGGCTGTTAGCGATCACCTATGAAGGTCGGAACGGGACACAAGAGGGTGGGTGGCCAACACCACGCCCGGCTGCCTTTGTCTCCCCAGCGCTAATGTTTACACATCACACCAGGTACTAATTTAAGGCTGAATTGACCTTGTGGGAGGTCCATGATCAGTTCAAATATTCGCCGCTGCTATTGGTTCGCAGCGCAGTGCGCTCACCAATGCGCCACCGCTCAATGCCATATGCAAAGACAATGATCCCCCGTATAGCCTTGACAGACATTTGGAGCAAGTGCTCTCAGCCAAGCAAGCACACACAAACACGAATACACCCTCAATCACAGACACACACACACCTACACATTTCACCCCAACTTATCCACTCACCCACACAGACACACACACAAAACAAAGACTTGCAGGCACACAGACACACACCCACACATTTCACCCCCGACGTAGCCACCCTCCCCACACACGCCGAGTAAAGTGACCCTGCCTGGCCAGGGGGTGTGCGAGTGGAGAGACGGGGGTTGTGGGTGGGGTTGGGGTGTGTGAGTCAGGGCCGTGGGTTTATGTATCGCTGTGCGGGTCGAGGGTGTGAAGTCGAGATGTGAGTTCGGGGTGCGAATGGTGAGTGCGGGGTCCGCGTGTGATCTGGGGGTAGGGTGTGGGGGGGGTGTGATTTCTGTGGTTGGTGGTGACGGTGTCAGTGGCGAATGGGGGTTCAGGGTGTCAGCGAGGGGCATGAGATTGGGGGTCGGGGAGCGCGGTGTGAGTCGGGGAGAGGGTGTGAGTTGGTGGTGTGCGGTTTGAATGGGGTGGTGTGAGTCGGGTGTGAGTTTGTGGTGTGAGGTGTGAATGGGGTGGTGTGAGTCGGGTGTGAGTTGGTGGTGTGCGGTTTGAATGGGGTGGTGTGAGTCTGAGTGTGAGTTGGTGGTGTGAGGTGTGAATGGGGTGGTGTGAGTCGGGTGTGAGTTGGTGGAGTGTGGTGTGAATGGGGTGGTGTGAGTCAGGTGTGAGTTGGTGGTGTGCGGTGTGAATGGGGTGGTGTGAGTCGGGTGTGAGTTGGTGGTGTGCGGTGTGAATGGGGTGGTGTGAGTCGGGTGTGAGTTGGTGGAGGCGGTGTGAATGGGGTGGTGTGAGTCGGGTGTGAGTTGGTTGTGTGCGGTGTGAATGGAGTGGTGTGAGTCGGGTGTGAGTTGGTGGTGTGCGGTGTGAATGGGGTGGTGTGAGTCGGGGTGTGAGTTGTGAGCCATGGGGTGCGCGGACACTCGCTGCGTGTGAAGGGGAATGCCGCTTGTGACTTCCAGCAGCTGTCAACTTCCCGGCGCCGTTGACAGATCGGCAGAACAGAGGTTAATAACACGGGGCCCTACCCCCAGGGGCATGGGCGTTTGGCGACGCAGGGGGTACACGGGCTCGGTGTTCCACAATAGGCAGCCAGTGGCCGTGTGTGTGTGTGTGCCCAGACAACAGTGCGCGTGGGTGGGTGCCCACTGAAACAAGGCGCATGTCGGGTGAAAAGTGCGCAGAGAAGCACGGGGAGGAGAGCATCACGCTTGGAATGGCACCGGGACACGGGAAGAGGAGGAACACGTGCATGGGAGAACACACGCGTGTCTTAGACTCGTACTTTTGTCAGCCCTGCGGATTTGAAGTCCTTTCAAGCAGCGCACCGATTTGCGTAGCGAATCATGCTGTTTTTGTTGTTGTTAAATAAATAAATACGTATGTGAAATGATTTTTGGTTACATTTTTAGAAATCGTACTCTTAGTTCTTTCGGTAAAGTCACGTAGGTAAAAAATGAAATTAAAATTAATGAAAAATAAAACAATAAAATCACGACGTTTCGGAGGCAACACAAGTCTCAGCAAATCTGGCTGTGACGGTCCCACCTGATGACGGAGACTTGTGTTGCCTCCGAAACGTCGTGATTTTACTGTTTTATTTTTATTAATTTTAATTTCATTTTTTACCTACGTGACTTTACCGAACGAACTAAGAGTATGAATCCTTGCAGTCACGAAAGCTTCAAATCTAGAATTTTAGAAATCGGTACGCGGTAAGTTGTCTTAGCATTGGCGAGCGAGGCCGCTTAACTCTGCGTGGTTGGCATTGTCCCGAAGTGGGCTTGGGTAGAGGACCAATCGTATCGAGAGGCGACGATGACCGGTGGTCGAGACTAGCGGCGGAGTGGCAGCCAAAGTCGGGAAAAATTCGCCGCGAAGACGGTGAGATTGCAGGGGCTCGCGTGCAAGAGGTTACGTGCGTACGTTGAACTTCTTTCGCACCGTACGTAGCCAACCGTGCTAATCGGAGGTACGGGGGGGGGGGGAGGACAACAAACTAAACACAGGTGGTGGATGGATCGTTCCATCGCAGGACCGTGAGAAGTTCTCTGCTTTCTCCTGGCCACCTCGCACACCAATCTACTATTACACTGTTTAACACATTTTTTAAATTAAGTTTTTGGGTAGTAAGTGTTATTTCCTAGTTGCCTATGCCTCAAAATAACAGAAAATGCCTATTATTTCCCACAAACTTTGCTTACATTTTGAAATTTACAGATTTTTCAATGAGAAAACGGGCGAATTTGTATTTTCGTTCACACAAAGTCAGAAAAAACTACATATGAATCAAAATTGGCATTTATTTATACTAAAGTAATACAAAAATGACTACAAGATATTCAGAAGTGAGTAGTTTTTCGAGATTTACGATTATACTGTTATTCACTTTCACGAATCAGCCCCCAAATGTAGTCTCCCATCATGTTCTCGTTATACTGTCCTTGGTAGCGGCGTTCAAAGTCCAGTATATCCTGGTGGAAGCGCTCGCCTTGCTCCTCCGAGTACGCTCCCACTTTCTCCTTGAATTGATCAAGATGAGCATCAAGGATATGGACGTTGACGGACATCCTACAGCCCCATTGTGCCGTAGTTCTTCACCAGAGTCTCAACCAGCTCCACATAGTTTTAGACCTTGTGATTGCCCAGAAAGCCACGAACCACTGCGACAAAGCTGTCCCAAGCCGCTCTCTCCTTACTAGTGACCTTCTTGGATAATTCATTGCACTCCAGGATCCTCTTTATCTGTACGTACGCACGTACACGCACGCACGTATGCACACACACGCACATGCACGTACGCACGCACACGCACGTACACACACACGCACGTACACACGCACGTACACACACGCACGCACGCACACGCGCGTACACGCGGGACAGACGAAGCAGAGCAAATAGCGCGCCACGACGGCTGCGGAATTGCGGGCCGAGTGCGCAGTGGCTCAATGGAAAGTTTCGAGCGCATTGGGGTCGTCATGGCACAAAGAGGGGGCACAGTTGCCCAGGTCCATCACCCCCCTCCACCGCCCCCGCCCGCCCGCCCGACCACCCCCCCCCCATCACAGCCATGCCAGTAATGCCATTTAAATGCTCAGGCGCGGGCAATGGAAAACAATGGGATGAGGACGGCGTCTCTAATGGTCGCGATATGTTTAGGCCGAACTTGCCGCAGTGGCTTCCCTGTGCATCCCATCCTCTCCCGCGGTCTCGTGACGCAGCAAATCCACTCTGGATCCTAGATCCTGCGCGCCCCGCTGGTTTCGTCGCTCCGTCTCCACGTAGGACGTGGCCCACTCCGTTTCGCAGCCACCTTCGACCGTGAAGTTGGCTATCGGCCATCATCATCATCACCACCACCATCACTTCGAGCAGCGTATGCTGGCCAAGTACGTCGAAGGGCGTAGAGACCAGCATGTGACCTTAAATAAAGTCAATATATGCGGTAATACGCGACGTTTCGGCAATGGCCCTTCGTCGGCATACATCAATACAAGAGGCCATACAGGACGGGTGGACACGAGTTGAAGACTGCACTCTTATAACCACGGGGGCCGGGTACGTATTCCATTTTATCACCAAATAATTCGCCTACCCACGTGGTGGATAGGCACTGAAAACAATATATACTGAATTTCATCGACGCCGTGTCCCCTACCCAGGCGCAGTTACTTCAGTGACCTGCACATGGCCTCTGGTCCAAAGTGCTCCTGTGTCTCAGGGAAATTCCGTGCATTCACATCGCCCCGCTTCCCTACGTTACTTGCCAGCGTTCGTTAAGAATTTTTTGAAGTCGTTTAATTTGTAGTAATAGGTTTTTACCCTTTCAACTAGTACAAAAACTGACACCTTTATACAAGGCATCATGTTTGCAATAACCACAACACAAGCAGTCAAAACGCAAACAAAAAGAAACAATTCTGATGATAATGATATGCACTGTCCTTGAAGTTGATTGGTCCACACCCGAGACAGCTTTTCTTAGAGCCTAGTCTCCATTGGTGCTGGACCAGATGACGCCAAAAGGCGTACAACTCAAAAACAGCGCACTATCAGAGTATTGAGAGCTCGGGGTAAGCATTTATACTATGAGACCTCCTTTACCAGTGGCAAAATATAGTAATAGGTTTTTACCCTTTCAACTGGTACAAAAATGATTCCTTGTATAAAGGTGTCAGTTTTTGTACCAGTTGAAAGGGTAAAAACCTATTACTATATTTTGCCACTGGTAAAGGAGCTCTCATAGTATCGTTTAATTTGTGTATGCGGTGTTACCGAACGTCCAATTGAAAACAGAGTGAGAATCCCGCGGAATATGGACTGTTGCTGCATCCAAATATATTGAGTGAAGTCAGTGAACTGGATGCTATAAAGTGGACTGGCTACTTACTGTTATGAAACATGTTTACTATATTACTGGTAGGAACCTCCTGGTTACACCAGCCCACAGGTGATTATTGTGCCCGTCCGTCCGTCGTGCAGGGAGGGGCTGGGTGGGGAGGGTGGGGAGGGGCTGGGTGGGGAGGGGCTGGGTGGGGGGTGGGGCTGGGTGGGGAGGGGCAGGTCATCCCGTAGTGCCCTTATAAAACTCAACCTTTAGCCTACTCACGCCGGCTTGTGCCCGCCCTCACAGTCGGGCATATTTGCGGAATACACCACGCCGCCGTTGACCCTGGCCATTGACCGAGTAACCCAACGTTCCTACCAGCTCCCTCTGCAGGAATGTGTTACGTGCTATGAAGAATAATTGCCAGAAAAAGTAGCATATAGACGTGTGTGTTTCCTTTAAACGTCACGGTGTTAGTGACGAATGTTGAGGTTTAAAAAAAAATCATCATATTTGGTGGCTCTTGGGTGTGGAGTCGTTGCATGCCACGTGACATTCACGGTTGAACTTTGCCCCCTAGCGGAGAAAAATCGGGATTGCTGATGCATCTCCAGCTGCCCCGTGTCACAATTTCTCCGAATTCTAAAACGCTCCGGAAAGTAAGACGTACCGTTGTCAATTAAATGTTGTCTTTGTAATCTTGTCTCGCATACATACACCTACCGGATGATAGGAATCACCCCTAATCGTTTGCTTCGTAATAAAGGGAAACAGTTGGGTCGTATAATCCGGATAAAATCGTAGCAGGTACTCGTCCATTGGGGCAATGATATATTGCAGGGAAAACACAAATTGGTCACGTCTGGGGCTTATTATTTTTTTCAATCGTATTTAAATTCACGTTTCGTTGTCATGTCACCCTTCAGACATTTTCGTTCTGGATTCAAGGTGCCAACTTTTTGCACAGAACCATACCCGGATAAACGTCTCAGTCCACACTTGGTCTATCACAACTGTGCAGGTTTACTGAAATATAATTCAACACAACACAGGTAGCAGATCTCGGTACAAACGTCAATGCCCGGAATGTCTTGGTCTAAGTCGTGGGCTAGAAACTGTAACTCTTAACGACTCTTACACATCTCCAGAAAAACCTCAAAAGATCGATTGCAAGCCAACGACAATGAAACAAATATACAAATGGCATCTTTATTCAACAAAAACCTCAAACGCTCAAAAGAACCGGTGTAAAAAGAGCACATGCAAATGCTCACGCGTGTTCCTTAAGCATCACAAATGCACACACACACAGGAGGGGAACACTTTGCTTTAAGTTCACACTGGCACTTTCCAATTTTACAAAAAACGCTGCTCTAAAGTGTAAAAAATACAAACCCACACACACACAAGTATAGTACAGCCTCCAGTTGAGGGCAATGTCATCTAAAACACTCTATGAGCTTTCAATGGTAGCTTTCGACTGGTAAGGTGCCCATTCAGTGTGGTGACACAATAGTGTCTTGCCGTTTCATGGCCCATGATAAAAGGTAGTAAAAAAAACCCGAGAGGGTAAAGGTGAGCCCTACAGCATTTGCGTCCTTATGCCACTGGTGGCAGAAGAGACTGCAACTAAGGAGAGCTCCAGAGAGAGAGAGAGATCTTAGCGAGAAGCCCAACTCGAGGGAGTAGTGTTTGCCCACACCCTACCCATGCTGGCCACAGACATCTCGGAAGAGACCGTGGAAATGTAGGGGAAAAAAACGTATTCGGTGTATTTTGATGAATTGAATAACCTTTAATGCCGAACGGGTCGTGCGTACAACACACAACAGGCGTGGCACTGTCTCTGTCTCTGTCCTCAAACGGGTAACATTCACTAGCCTCTTCACAAGTCCCGATATCATTCGTTATTGAAGAAAAGCAACAATTGTCCCGGCAGCGGTTTTCTGGAGAACGACGCGCCGGGGGGTTTTGAAGACTTCGTGAAGCCTCACCACGTGCATTCCCCAAACCTGGTCACCACTTTGTGCTGGTCGTCTAGGTCCTTCTGAACTTTCTTGCGCATGTAGAAGATAGGGCAGTCTCGGCTGTGAGTACAGGGAGGAGGGGGGGGATGGAGTACAGTAAAGGCAAAGTTAAGTTGACTCAACACTGCAATTCGGCATGTGCTAATGTTGAGCTGCAGTCGATATAAATGTCGTGAGGTGGGGTGAGTCACTGTGTTGTTTATGTGCTCACTGCTATGGAGTGTCCACACGCCTGAATTCAGCGACTTGGGAGGTGAGATCGGAGGATTACGCCGATTGGGGCAGGTGTATGGGTTGTCTGAAGAGCCACAACTTACTGACTCCCTGGGAATTCAATGCATCGATCATGGGTGCCAATTCAATCCGGGAAGTGAATAATTTTTCCCCATGATAATCGATGGGAGTGGATTCTGTCTCTTGTGCACTGTGTCTTGTGCCTTTTGTACTTTGCACTTCTCTTTCGAACACTCTCGTTTTTACTGTTGTGTTTTTTTTATTGAACTTTCGTTCGGCTTCACTAAATGTCTCCTCCGCTTTTGGTCCTCGTTTTTTGATCTACTACATTTACCTGCATCCCTGCATTAAATATGTGTATAGCTTGCATCATTATAACATTGCTTCTTGGGCAACGAATTGGATGTGCGTGTCGATTTGGCTAAGAATATATGCATCGATCCATCGTTCCGGCCACGATCTTTTACAGCCAGCCTTGTTTCCTCCCACAGCAAATAAGTAAACTAAACATTGATGAAATACATTCCTAGCGCGACACACCTTAGGAAGTGTTGCGGCCCAACTAAGGCTTTTATGGACAGAGTGAATTATTACATCCACGTTACTGTTAATACTTATTTTATTATTGCTTAAATGAAAAAAACAATTACGGGCAGCTTGTCAATGGCGTCCTTGGTGCATGCTTGCGTATCTGGAGAGTGTACAGGTGTCTGTGACCCTTTAACACAATGTGCGAATGTGCGCCCGTTTGCAGAGGTGTGGACTCGAGTCATGTGACTTGGACTCGAGTCAGACTCGAGTCATGAATTTGATGACTTGCGACTCGACTTGGACTTGCATAACAATGACTTTGTCCCACCTATGAGATGTGGACTCGAGTCATGTGACTTGGACTCGAGTCAGACTCGAGTCATGAATTTGATGACTTGCGACTCGACTTGGACTTGCATAACAATGACTTTGTCCCACCTCTGCCCGTTTGTGAAAAGTCAATACGTCCCACCAAAGACCCACCAGCGGGTGTTCAAAATGTCCCCGTTTCTATAATCGCGGTGTGTTTAACTAACGGGCGGGACGTATTTTCACACACACAATTGCGCAAAAGGACTTTTGTGATGCTGCTAAAGGTAAAAGGGAAACCGTCAGCACCCCTCGCGTGTCATGAAGATGTGCCACACGCGGGTCTCCAGAGTTTTCCCACACTCACGCCAGACACAGCAGTGGTTCTCAACCTTTTTGTTTGTTTGTTGTGGCTGCTGTACCTACCTAACCCCCTTGTTGAATTTAGTTTCAACAGAGTAGTAACCCCCGCCCCCCCCCACCTCCCTGCCTTGCCTGACCCAACATGGTTCTGAGAAATGAATGTATTTAACAATGAACATCGATATTCTTCTTGGTTCTTTCGGTAAAGTCACGTAGAATGGAAATAATAAAATTAAAACATAAAATATAATTTATAAGAAAATTTTATTATATTATTTTATTATGTTTTATTTTTATTATTTTATTATTTCCCTTCTACGTGACTTTACCGAAAGAACCAAGAAGATGAATCCCTGCAGTCACGAAAGAAGCTTTCAATCGAAACATCGATATTGTAACCCATTGTCCATTTTGTGAGGTATCCTAACGAGCTAGTAACTGCAATTTCGATTTAAAGCTTTCGTGACTGCAGGGATTCATCTTCTTGGTTCTTTCAGTAAAGTCACGTAGAAGGGAAATAATAAAATAAAATATAATAAAATAAACAAATTCAACGGACGCTCCGCAGCACAACGATCAACGAGTTTAGAAATGTCTTTTACGTCGTTATAGGTTACCATATGGACGTAAATTGTCGTAGTTATTTTATATTGCCAGATTCGTACGTGATTATTATTATTCACCAATGACTGTGATGTACGATACCATTTCACACATTTAAGATCACCTCACGTGCCCTCTGAAACACTGCCACGTACCGCCAGGGGTCACCGTACCCCCGGTTGAGAACCACTGGGCGAGAGCATCGCCATCGCTCTGTCGCGTTCGGTCAGTAGGAGGAGGTCGCTCATTCTCCTCTGCTGCTCCCATTGGATGGAACTCCCTTCCCCCCCAGTCGTCCATGCGGCCAACTCCCTGTCCCTTTAAATTTTGATTGAAAGCTTTCGTGACTGCAGGGATTCATATTCTTGGTTCTTTCGGTAAAGTCACGTAGAAGGGAAATAATAAAATAATAAAAATATCAAACAAAAACATTTTCTTGCTGTGGATTTCACACCTGATGATGATTGCTTGTGTTGCAGTCGAAACGTCGTGAGAATTTAATTATTTTATATTATTATTTCCCTTCTACGTGACTTTACCGAAAGAACCAAGAATATGAATCCCTGCCCCTTGTTCCAAGTCCAGGCTCAAAGGTCTATCCATTCTTTTTTTCTGCACGCGAGCCGATTTGCACTGCAGGGAATTATGTCTGCAATGTTTTCCATTCCTCAAGTGATTGGGGTTGTTTTTTGGTCCGATTTTTAGTTTTGCTTTTGTTATTTCGGTGACTCATCTTGCAAATGAGGCTACCCTGGAAAACTTGAGTTGTTACCTGGTAAAACAAAATAAACTCGAAGTCGACCGCAGATCTCTACAAAATGTTCGCTGTTTGGGTCATATGAAGACGCAATATAAATACACATTGCATTGTGTTTACAACACTATCGTTACGTCATATGCGCAATTTAAACAAGGCATTAGGCGGATTTTAAAAAGAATAGGCTTTAACCCTTCTGGCAAGAATGACATTTTTTTGCTTTGCTTGTAGTTTTATTCAGTGCCTAAGTTGCTTAAGTGATACATCATCGATTGTCATGCAAGACACGATTAGACGCATGTTGCACTAGTCAATAACCGATTTTAATCTACTTATCGATACATCGATTCAAACCTGCTAAATGACGATAAAATCCATCACAACATAAAAATGAACACTGGCCGATATAAAATAGGATTAACAACACAATAAATGCCTTTGCGTGTTGCTAAATCTATCGACACATTGTTCTATGCCAAGTATTTTTTGCGGCAGTCATTTGTAGTACGAGGAGCGATTACAATTCTTTTGCTCATGAGATAGTTAAAAGTGCTGACACTTATGAAATGATTCTTCACACGGTGAGCCCATTATGTCGAGGTGTGTGTGTGTGTCAACTTTCACTGAGGAAATGTTTGGCAAGGGATAGACTGACCCCCAACAGACAACTGTGGAATTTACAACACTGACTCACAACTGCAAACAGAGCGGCGATGAGCACCACCCAATGTGTTTGAGCGTGTCGGCAATGGATTTCTAATGCACACTTTCTATAATTAGCATAGAGACGGAGCTTAACTGGCAGCCACACAAGGCGATGGTATGGCGAGGTTTAGTTTCACTGGCCATCACTGTGGTTAATGTGCATGCTTCGCTACTGGACAGTCACGAGTTGAAATTCTGGCCGGGGATCGACTTGGCAACCTTTTCCCATTGGGGTTGACAACATTCGTCACTACTTTATGGGAAGTCAACCAGGCGGCTGTCCTGTGCATGTACTTGACCCTGTTATAATACGGTGGCGTTTTCCAACACTGGCTCAGAGAGCTGTAATAGAAGCTGAGCACCTCCTCACAATTGTTTTGAGTGGGAAACCCACATAGGCCCGACTTCACGCCACATACTTGTGCACAATGTGTGTGTAGGGCGTGTGGGTCTTGTGTGTGTGTGTTATGGGAGCGGTTTCCCAGTGGACAGTACAATGCACTATGAACCTAGCAGCCCGAGTTCAATCCCCAGACATGGCAAACATCGGTGGTGGGTGATATCAGAATAGGTTCTCGGCCTTAAAACGAGTACCTGGTGCATTGTGCAAACACCATTACTAGGGAGACAAAGGCAACTAGGGTGATGGTCAGACCACCCGCTTGTGTGCCGTGACAGCCTTAACAGGAGCTTGACAACAGCACTTGCGCCAACAGCATAAAAATCTATACACGGGGTTCTTTGTGTTTGTTGTGGGGAGTGGTAGTGCAGTGGACTGTGCATAATGCTCCAGCCACCCGAGTTAAATTCGCAGCAATAGCAAACAGCAGTGATGAGTGATATATAAAACCCTAATCTACAAGGCAATATACGGGGGGGGGGGGGGGGGGGGCTCTGTTTTTTTATTTTTTTGCAGGGGAGTGGCAGTGCAGTGCATTGTGCAATGTGCCATGAAGCTACTGTGCCAAGTTTAACGCCCAGCCAAATCAAATATCAGTGGCGGGTGATACCTGGACTGATCCTGGGCCTATCCTATATTGATTAACGAACAGCACTTTCCCGAGTGTTCTAAATAAGGCTGCACAGGGGATCTTGGGTGTGTGTGCGTGTGTGATTGGGTGGTGTGTGCGTGTGTGATTGGGTGTGTGTGCGTGTGTGATTGGGTGTGTGTGCGTGTGTGATTGGGTGTGTGTGCGTGTGTGATTGGGTGGTGTGCGTGTGTGATTGGGTGGTGTGCGTGTGTGATTGGGTGGTGTGCGTGTGTGATTGGGTGGTGTGCGTGTGTGATTGGGTGGTGTGCGTGTGTGATTGGGTGGTGTGGCGTGTGTGATTGGGTGTGTGTGCGTGTGTGATTGGGTGTGTGTGCGTGTGTGATTGGGTGTGTGTGCGTGTGTGATTGGGTGTGTGTGCGTGTGTGATTGGGTGTGTGTGCGTGTGTGATTGGGTGGTGTGCGTGTGTGATTGGGTGGTGTGCGTGTGTGATTGGGTGGTGTGCATGTGTGATTGGGTGGTGTGAGTGCGATTCGATACCTTGTACACAGAACATCCTCATGGAGGCTGCCCTGACACCGCTGGCACTGAGTCCACAGCCGAGAAAACTTCTCCTCCATGGCGTTCAAGTGTAGAACCTAAACCAGACAAATACAGGAAGGTGAAAATACTATAATAGAGGATTTCAGTTTGTTTTGGAGTACCCTTCGAGGTAAGAAGCTCTTGAATCGGGTTTCATCAACAAAAACATCGGTTCCCTGGCAAACAAAACAGGTGGCAATAAACATTTAAATACAAAGAAATACATAATGAAGAAAAAACAGCAACGAATCACGTAATGTAGAGTATATTGCAAACATTATCTTTTCAATATTTCACTAAAGTGAGGATAATGATTAAAGAAGATATTGGAGGTTGCCATTGGTAGTGGGTGTACAAGCACAAATAATGATAGAAAAAAACGACTGTTTGTACATCAACTTGTTCAAGAATTTCCCAGTATGTTGATGGCCCTATCCCACGTATCCCCTAAACCTTCAGGAGGGATTGTTACCCTTTAAGCGGTGCCTAACCCATATCAAATACCTGAGTGTGAAGGTCCCTTCTTCCCTAACAATGCTTCTACAGAAGAACTTTCCCCTCTTGCTCCAGGAAATTATAATTTTACTCGTGGAACGGTCAGATGTCAGTCCCCCTATCCCTCCACAACAGAGCAAAGAGCACATCTGATCACGATGATGGTCCTCCCCCAAACTGCTACATCACTTTAAGAATGATTCCCTCCTGGATTCCATAGCCCTTCTTGAAAGTACATGAATCGAATTTCTCATCCTTTATCTGGAATTATAAACTCGCACGGATAGACTATCACTCCTTTACTCTCTCTGTGAAAGGAGGATTGGCTCTCCCGGATCTACTTAAATATCACCACAAAGCAAGTCGCCCTCCAGAGCATGAAGTGCTGGTTTGACCGTGCGAAGGGAGGGATCGGAAAACGGTGCTAGCAGGAGGAGTCGGTGAGCCCATGGTCTCTTGCAGGATTTTCCCGTTTCTGGTTCAAAGATAGACCCTGGGGTCTTAAGCCCCTGTGGACAGTTTATTCGACGCTGGTTGTATATAAGAATTGGCTTAACCCCCTTCCAGTGCCTCCTTCATAGAAGATGCACGCTCTGGCGCAACCCTTGGTTTAAAATGGAGGGGCAAAGAGACACGGTGGATTCGACCGTTGGGAGACCAGCCGCGGCATTGTCGTGCAAGCGTGAGCGTTGTTCAACGCCGCGTGCTAACTTCACCTCCTTCTGGTAGAGTTCCGATTCCTGTTTCTTGCAAGTAGTCGCACACAGCCCCTGCAGGTACAAAAAAAACAAAACGTCATTGTGCCTACTCCAACGGAAGCAATGGTGACTATGCTGCACTGATGAATCCTAATAATACTGAACCTGGTCTACAGTTGTCTATCTCTCTATCACTGCTCCCTGTTAGTCGGTAACATTTACTCAGATTTATTTTGATGGTGACTTCAGACAAGAGATACAAAAATGGAACTGCTGGTGTTTTTTGTGTACAGGCCGAGTGCTTTTACACATTTGTGTTTTGTTTGAAAATCCAATGAGTGTATTACGTGGTTCTCGTTTATAGACTCCGCATAACGATCATCATCATCATCATCACCATGATTGAAAACACTCAATTAGCAAGACGGATCTCATGTGCACGTGCTGTGAACTCATTATGGTATTTACAAGAGAAAATAAAATCTATCGATTTTAAACCACAAGATTATATTTCTGGTCAACAAACGGACACTTAAAAACTTTTTTTAAATAAGTAAAAAAAGACGACGTCTCTTCCTACATGACTCCGAATGCATTGGAAGTCAGTCAGTCTGATTTCCGATGTGATTTGGCAGGGAGTTTTTGTTATTCAAAAGTGTTTTTGTGGATTTTTACCTATTAAGCCCCGTTAAATCTGGCTGATGCTTCGACTGTTTCTTCTGGGAAAATAGGGTCCAATTTACGACGATCCGATTATGGATCCGATTTATGACCACAGGGTTTCCAGGAACGCATTGTAACATCGTAAAAGCAGGGACCGCCTGTACAGGTAAACCTCATCTATTCCCAAACCAACTAGTCTTCCCAAAACCAATAACCATATTTACCACTCGGTCGTACAAGCCAACTGCCAAAGTCTCAGGTTGATAATAAATGACCACCAAAATGCACTTACTCAGGTTACGATCATTCATCTCACCCGGCACCCAACGGAGATTCGATAATTTGTCACAATCAGGGTCACAATTCAAGAATCGATTAAATTGTTGTCTCGTGTCTGCCTTCTCATTTATATTGTTTCGAATGTTTACATCTTGATTGTTTATTTTTTTATTCAATAAATGAGCGCAATATTACATTAACATATTAGCATAATTTTGTTTTCATAATCCATGTGTATACGTGCAGTTACATGCCTAATCACCGCATTTATCCTCCTCTTCAATTATGCGTGCCGTGTCTGCCCAGCGTCTTGAGATATAGATCCACACTGTATTGCAACTATATTTGGATTGTTAATCGACCATCAATTTTTTTCTAGATTAATTTTCTGAAGGGATGACCGATTCCCAAAATCAAGGACCCCACAATCTAACTCAGTCAGTCCCTCTCGTCTTGTCGTCAGTGTGCACGCGCCGTGAACCATGCGCGCGCGTACGCGCCCGTCGATAACGGTCGGCTTCATACCGTCGTTCTTCAGCACAGCCTTGCAGCCGATGCAGGTGGAGCGTTTCTTGGCGAACGCCATGAGGCCTCCCACCTTGGACGTGAGCACCGTCTTGCAGCGCGTGTGCTCGCCCTCTGAAAGCGGGGGGCACAAGCGGGCGAAGAATCGTCACGCGCATGCAAACGTTTTCATTTAGTTTTTATGTATGTGTAGACATATGCAGGCGCGGTGGAGCACGTCTGCGATCCAATGCTTTGCATGCGGATTAGTGAAACTCCCAAAGCTAGCTGCTAGGTTATAAGGTGGCCAGGAGATGGCAACAAAGCAACATGATTTTTGAACGTGTCTATGGAAACCTGAGTGTTAGTCTGGTAAAAACAAACCACGACCTCCCTCGATGGTGCCGGACGGTAAATCTGTGGTGGATGTGAGCAATGCCATGGAGGGAAAGCCGATTCAATCGGCTGATCCCCTCATGGCACTGGTAGCCACCACAGCGGCCAACGGGGAGCTCTGAACGGATGCGAGGCGCTTGTAACCCCTATGATGTCTCCTGGCCAAACCCCATTCGGCAGAACTAGGAGACCGATCCCGCACACTCGGGGTTCTTCCAGAAACAGCAAAACGCCACTG